>NC_140995.1:108778229-109378229 GCF_052327205.1 Somniosus microcephalus | reverse complement strand
AACAGTGTGAAGAGATTATTTGAAGAATTTGACTAAATCATTTTGGCCCATATTTTAACTCTGGCCGGGTTTTAACCTCTCACCTGCCCAGTTTCCACCCTCTTTGTGTTAGCTGGTCATCGCTGACTGGAAACGTCCTTTTCTGTCCAGTGAATGGGACACACTTTCAAGTGTGATACCTCTGTGCTGTCCTCTTACTTCTGTTCTTGTGTCATGTCCATTGGATATTTCTCAGGACAACAAACCACAAGGTTTTTGTGACCTACTTGAAACACTGAGTGTGTCACCTTCTAGAAAACATTCATATGTCAATGCACCCGACCAGGAACTTGTAGAAGGTGGCCATGTTGTCAGATCCTATGATCACTCCATTTCATCTGTGCAGAAGGATGGAGATAGCAAGCAAAGCAAAGAAGCCAGAAAAAACAGACTGACTCAGCAAATCACAAGTGCGATTTGAAGAAAGTGATTTTTTTTTTAAAGTTTTGCTAAATTTTACCTTTATTAAATCTCAGTTGTATTAACACCCAGTGGATACAAACAAGTCAAAACACGGTCACTTTAGGAAATATTCATTAATCGAAGCAATGTCACTGCAATATGAACATCAACCACTGATATCACTGCAATCTTCTATAGACGGCCAACTAAAACTGCTCTATTCACTCAAGTAGCATGAATGCCAATTGCTCTCAAATGCAATCAATAACGAAAATGAAATTACACTTTTTATTTCTTCATTCTTAGCTAATCCAAACAGACTAAGTGGCACTTCCATTATTTGCATGATGTCATTCTCATAGGCTGAAAATAAAACTCAGACTAAAGTGATCAATAATGTGGAGCTTCCCGGAGAGTTTAAATTACAACCAACTAATAGCCACTTAAAATATGATATCACTACACATCAGAGATGAAGGGGTCACCTAGTCTCTACAGAAGAGATGAGATTCTATTCTTATTTGAGTAATCAAACTTTGATGTGCAAAATATGTGACTGGGATGTTTCAGATATAGACGAAAATTCATGGAGGCGATTTTCCTTCATCCCAGGTGGGAACAGGGCTGCCGTACAGTTAAACTCACCTCCGAAAATTAAAGTGGGCCCTTTTTTTTTTTAAGGTGGCTGAGGTGCCTGCCTGACTCAAGTCAGGAGTCTCCTTAATACATGCAAATCAGGGTGCTGTGATGTCATTAGGACCCCAATGGCATTTTAACCGGCACCTTCCGCAGTCACCTTGCTCAGTGAAACCTGGTCCGCAGGAAGAAGAGGCTCGATGAGATAAGTGGCAAACTTTCCGTTGTGGGGCCAGGAGGAGCAGGAGGAAACTCTGCTGCCCCGGGCTCCCCCCCACCCCTTCTGACCCGTGAGACCCAGCCAAATCCCATCCCCCCCACCTCACTGCGATGTACCTGAGTGCCAACAGGCAGCCTCCGGGCCACCCGATCTTTGCCTGCCTCCACATAAAAGGTAATTAAAAAGAAAAGTAAACCTATCTTTACCTCAGCGGCCTCCAGTTGTCCCTTTATGGACCGCTGGTTAGGCTGATGCAGACCCTTAAAAACTGAGCGGAGTTTGTTTCACCCAGTTTATGTCACATTTGGGAGTGGGGTTCTCACACAGGCGTTAGGATCCTGATTTGCATATTCAAGGGTCCCAACGCCCGTGTCAGGCAAGCGCCCTGTACACTTGGAAATCGCCGGCTTCTAATTTGACCGTTGGTGCACTTCTGGGGGAGCCGAAAAATGTGGGGCAGCGGGGACGGCTTTCTCCCCTATCTTGTCACAACAGCTTCCAATTTCCTGTGTGTGTAGTGCTACGTGCTGCCTACCCTGCAAACATCTCATCATAGTAGCTGCGATGTTAAAACATTCACAAGATCAGTACTAGCAACAGATTAGTGCGGTATGGAGTTTTATTTTGCCTTGTTCTTCTTAAACCTGCATATAGAAGATGGGCTAGTGTGGCGTCGGGGGAGGGGAAGCTTGAATCAGAAATGACTGCTTTCAGAAATTGACTTTGCCAAGTTCACATTTTAAAGTGAAGGCAATACCAGAATGGAAACAAAAAGATTGAACGCATTTAAATTATGGAGACGTTAATAGTGATGACTGCCTTGAGATATAACATTTTGGTTAACATTTTCAAGACAAATTAATGCAAAAATATTGAGACATCTACAAAGATACCTGCCAAATCTGTTGGGCTTTGACTAAAGAGAAAATGTCATGTGGAAATATTTTTAAAATGAAATGACAACACCTTTGGCAGATGTCTTTCTGAAACAAACCTGATTTTTTTCCACCTTTAGAATTCAATGCCCTTCATAAAAGCCCTTCATATAATAAATGTTCTTTTTAAAGGGAGGGGGCCATTGCATTTATCAACAATGAATACAAACTCAGATTCTACATAAATCAAATGTGCTGCAGCTGATAAACTGATCTTTTTAATTAACTGTGACCCAGCACAACCTCCAGTCACAACAACATCACGCCTCACTTCTTTTACTGATTCCACATTAATACTTCACAGATTATGTGCATGTGGGCTGCTGCAATCCAGCATATTAGAAAGTTGCTGAATATAAGCAACCACAATTCAGCACAAGCTAGGAGGTTGTTATCAAACAAAGGAAAAGGTTAGCTTCGCCACCAAGCCATATGTGGGCTTTTATCAATGTCTTTTCAGAATCTTTTCTACCATTGTTTTCACCTGAAGGTGCTGATTCGTTCTGGGGTGCAGTTCCATGGGGGGCCAGACTCCCTCCAATATTTGCTCAAAATAATGATTCCCCATGTGTGCACCCAGACGACATTGGCAGCCTATTTGTCTGTCAGCTGAAATAACTGCTGTTCAGAAAATAGCCATATTCTATGTACTCTCTAGCATGTCATACACTCCATGTAAAAATCATATCTATCCATACATCTATCTATCAATATATTAAAAGCCTTGTGCTTAGTGTGTCATTTGTCTCAGTGTCACACTTGCTTTCAGAAACTCATTCCCCATCACACTTTGTTCACAACAACCCTATTGTTAGAAACCAACAAGTCCTCTCACTCTGAGCAATGCCATGGGAGATCTGATTATACAGAATATTAACAAGGGCCATTCATTTATCATTTTCACAGAATAACGGACATAGTCACAAAACTTTATTCCCAAGGCATTGGCAAAAATCCAAGAATATGCAAACTAAAAAGGAATCTGACTTATTTAGTCACAGTAAATCAGTGATCCTAATAATACATAATGCATAACATGGGATGGCAACTTCTACTGTTATAAACAGTGTACCTTCTGATGCACCGTGAGCAACACCATGGGAAATCTGCTAGATTATATCTGTTATATATTAAGAAAGCTGAGTGCGCCACAACATCCCATCTCAGAATACATCAAAAACTTAGGTCAGGATATGTCAATGGGTAAACGCATCTTAAAAGAGTCACCATGTACCCGCAGTACCAATTATGTGTGTAGGTAGCGCTTTTAGCAGGACATTTCCATTTTAAAATGTGTCATGAAATGTCATGCTTATATACATTGCTGACCTTTGCAATTCAATTTATGTGAGTTGACCTGAACATCGACACATTCACCACCTGATGGCTCTGCAGCAGCCAATTAATCCCAGGAGTTTTCTTCACTTAGCTGAATGAAGTATTCCCTTTCAGCTCCCTGAACTCAGCTAGCCTAGACAGACAACCAACACCTCCCCCAACCACCGCCCCAGGTTAAATGAAGCACAACACCCACCCACCACTAACCCCCTCCCAAGGAGAAAGTTCTGTGGCCAATTCCTAAGCTTGTGATTGTTCTAAATTCCCTTGGCTTAAATCCCTATTACTGTCTCCTGCTAAAGGACTCGTCATGTATCCTCAATAATAGAAGTCTCTATGCCAGTGCCTAAGTGTGCATCTGCAGTTACTGCCCAGACATGATGAACCATAGCAGCCAATGTCACAGTATGGCTGTGCCAACCATAAATCTAATCCTCTCCCCTGTACAGAGATGCAAATCGAGTCTTGACAGTAAGCATAGGAATGGAAAGAAGTTACAACGCAGAAACCAGCCAATCAGCCCAACCAGTCCATTGGGTGTTTACCTTCCACACGAGCAGTCAAAGATCTGCCTCCTGTCACCAAACTTTCTGCGGGCAAGTAAAATCCTCACTATTCACAGCAAGCCATCATATTCTAGCCATGAGCCTCAACATCAGCACGTTACATTTTCCACACAGTCATAGAAGAGAGCATAACAATATAAGAACATAAGTAATAGGAGCAGGAATAGGCCATTTGGCCCTTCGAGCCTGCTCCGCTAATCAATAAGATCATGGCTGATCTTCTACCTCATCTCCACTTTCCTGAACTATCCCCAAATCCCCTGATTCCCTTAATATTCAACAATCTATCGATCTCTGTCGTGAATATACTCAACGACTGAGCCTCCACAGCCCTCAGGGGTAGAGAATTCCAAAGATTCACCACCCTCTGAGTGAAGAAATTTCTCCTCATCTCAGCCCTAAATGGCCGACCCCTTATTCTGAGACTGTGACCCCTGGTTCTAGTCTCCCCAGCCAGGGGAAACATCCTCCCAGCATCCACCCTGTCAAGCCCTGTAAGAATTTTGTATGTTTCAATGAGATCACCTCTCATTCTTCTAAACTCTAGAGAATATAGGCCTAGTCTACTCACTCTCTACTCATAGGACAATTCCTCCATCCCAGGAACCAGTCCGGTGAACCTTTGTTGCACTCCCTCTATGGCAAGTATATAAGAACATAAGAACATAAGAAATAGGAGCAGGAGTAGGCCAATCGGCCCCTCGAGCCTGCTTCGCCATTCAATAAGATCATGGCTGATCTGATCCTAACCGCCAATCTACTATCACAGAACCATCTCCTGAATCTAACAGAATTAGACACACGAAATAGGAGCAGGATCAGGCTACACGGCCCCTGGGCCCGCTCCGCTACCCACAGGGCCATGTCCGATCCGAACCTAGACTCATGTCCAAATTCCTGCCTGCTCCCCGTAACCCTTCATTCCCTTTACTTCTAGGAAACTGTCTATTTCTGTTTTAAATTTATGTAATGATGTAGCTTCTACAGCTTTTTGGGGCAGCATATTCCATGGACCTACCACCCTCTGAGTGAAGTAGTTCCTCCTCATCTCAGTTTTGGAAGAGCAGCCCCTTATTCTAAGACTATGCCCCCTAGTTCTAGTTTCACCCATCATCAGGAACATCCTCCCAGCATCCACCCGATCCAACCCCTTCACAATCTTATATGTTTCAATAAGATCGCCTCTTATTCTTCTGAACTCCAATGAGTAGAGTCCCAATCTACTCAACCTCTCCTCATATGTCCATCCCCTCATCCCCGGGATTAACCGAGTGAACCTTCTTTGTACTGACTCGAGAGCAAGTATGTCTTTTCTTAAGTATGGACACCAAAACTGTATGCAGTATTCCAGGTGCGGTCTCACCAATACCTTGTACAACTGAAGCAATACCTCCCTATTTTTATATTCTATCCCCCTAGCAATGAAAGCCAACATTCCATTGGCCTTCTTAATCACTTGCTGCACCTGCATACTAACCTTTTGAGTTTCGTGCACCAGGACCCCCAGATCCCTTTGTACTTCAGTACTTTCCAGTTTCTTGCCATTAAGATAATAACTTGCTCTACGATTTTTCCTGCCAAAGTGCATAACCTCACACTTTCCAGTATTGTATTCCATCTACCAAATCTCTGCCCACTTACTTAGCCTGTCTATGTCCCCTTGCAGGTTTTTTATGTCCTCCTCACTCACTACTTTCCCTCCCATCTTAGTATCATCTGCAAACTTTGATATGTTACACTCAGTCCCCTCCTCCAAATTGTTAATATAGATTGTAAAGAGTTGGGGACCCAGCACTGACCCCTGCGGAACACCACTAGTTACTGATTGCCAGTCTGAGAATGAACCATTTATTCCAACTCTCTGCCTTCTGTTAGATAGCCAATCCTCTATCCATGCCAGAATATTACCCCCAATCCCGTGATTTTTTATCTTAAGCAGTAATCTTTTGTGTGGCACCTTGTCAAATGCCTTTTGGAAGTCTAAATACACTACGTCCACTGGTTCCCCTTTATCCACCCTATATGTTACTTCCTCAAAGAACTCCAGCAAATTTGTCAAACATGACTTCCCCTTCATAAAACCATGCTGACTTTGTCCTATTAAATTATGATTATCCAAATGTCCTGTTACTGTCTCCTTAATAATGGACTCCAAAATTTTACCTACCACAGATGTTAGGCTAACCGGTCTATAGTTTCCAGCCTTCTGTCTACTGCCCTTTTTAAATAAGGGTGTTACATTAGCAGTTTTCCAGTCTGCTGGGACCTGTGCTGAGTCCAGGGAGTTTTGGAAAATTATTACTAATGCATCCACAATCCCTACCGCCACTTCCCTCAAGACCCTAGGATGTAAGCCATCAGGTCCAGGTGATTTATCCACCTTGAGTCCCATTATTTTACTGAGTACCACTTCCTTAGTGATTTTGATCGTGTTTAGCTCCTCCCCCCCTATAGCCCCCTGTTTGTCCAGTGTTGGGATATTCTTGGTGTCCTCTACTGTAAAGACTGATACAAAATATTCATTCAGTGTTTTTGCCATCTCCATATTTCCCACCATTAATTTCCCGGTCTCATCCTCTAAGGGACCAACATTTACTTTAGGCACCCTTTTTCTTTTTATATAACTATAAAAACTCTTGCTATCTGTTTTTATATTTTTTGCTAATTTACTTTCATAATCTATCTTCCCTTTCTTAATCAATCTTTTTGTTATTTTTTGCTGTCTTTTAAAGTTTTCCCAATCCTCTATCCTCCCACTAGATTTGGCTACCTTATATGCCCTTGTTTTTAGTCGAATACTATCCTTAATTTCTTTACTTAGCCACGGATGGCTGTCTTTTCTTTTACACCCTTTTCTTCTCAGTGGAATATATATTTTTTGGAAGTTGTAAAATAACTCCTTAAATGTACACCACTGATCATGTATCGTCTTACCCTTTAATCTATTTTCCCAATCCACTCTACTCAATTCCGCTCTCATACCTTCATAGCCTCCTTTATTCAAGCTTAGCACGCTTGTTTGAGATCCAACCTTCTCACCCTCTAATTGAATATGGAATTCAACCATGTTATGGTCACTCATTTCAAGGGGATCCTTTACTAGGACATTTTTAATTAATCCTGTCTCGTTACACAGGACCAGATCTAAGGTTGCTTGCCCCCTGGTCGGTTCAGTTACATACTGCTCAAGAAACCCATCCCTAATACACTCAATGAACTCATCCTCAAGGCAGCCCTGCCCAATTTGATTTGTCCAATTAATATGATAGTTAAAATCCCCCATAATTATAGATGTTCCCTTATTACAAGCCTCAACTATTTCCTGATTGATACTCCGTCCAACAGAGTTGCAACTGTTCGGAGGCCTATAGACTACGCCCACTAGTGTTTTTTTCCCCTTATTATTCCTTCCTTAGGTAAGGAGACCAAAACTGTACACACCAAGGCCCTATATAATTGCAGTAAGAAGTCTTTACTCTTATACTCAAATCCTCTTGTAATAAAGGCCAACATACCATTTGCTTTCCTAATTGCTTGCTGTACCTGCATGTTAACTTTCAGTGATTCATGTACAAGGACACCCAGGTCCCTCTGAACACCAACATTTCCCAATCTCTCACCATTTAAAAAATTCTCTGCTTTTCCATTTTTCCTACCAAAGTGGATTACTTCACATTTCTCCACATTATTCCATTTGCCATGTTCTTGCCCACTCACTTAGCTTGTCTATATCCCCTTGAAGCCTCCTTACATCCTCCTCACAACTTAAATTCCCACCCAGCTTTGTATCTTCAACAAACTTAGATGTATTACATATTATATCCCAATAATGGGCAATCAAGGGGCCACAGGGAGGGGGGAACTAAAGACAATCACTATCACTAAGGAAAAAGTACTTGGTAAAATAATGAGACTAAAAGGCGACAAGTCTCCTGGGCCAGATGGCCTGCATCCCAGGTTCTTAAAAGAAGTGGATGCAGAGATAGTGGATTCATTGGTTGCAATCTACCAAAATTCCCTGGACTCTGGAAGGTCCCAGCCAATTGGAAAACCACAAATGTAACACCTTTATTTAAGAAAGGAGGGAGACAGAAAGCAGGAAACTATAGACCAGTTAGCCTAACATCTGTCATTGGGAAAATGCTGGAATCCTTCATTAAGGAAGCAGTAGCAGGGCATTTGGAAAATCATAATGCAGTCAAGCAGAGTCAGCATGGTTTTATGAAAGGGAAATCATGTTTAACAAATTTGCTGGAGTTCTTTGAGGATGTAACGAACAGGGTGGATAAGGGTGAGCCAGTGGATGTGGTGTATTTGGATTTCCAGAAGGCATTCGATAAGGTGCCACATAAAAGGTTACTGCATAAGATAAGAGCTCACGGAGTTGGGGGTAATATATTAGCATGGATAGAGAATTGGCTAACTAACAGAAAGCAGAGAGTCGGGATAAATGGGTCATTTTTCCGGTTGGCAAATGGTAACTAGTGGGGTGCCACAGGGGTCGGTGCTGGGGCCTCAACTATTTACAATCTACATTAATGACTTGGATGAAGGGACCGAGTGTAATGTAGCCAAGTTTGCGGATGATACAAAGATGGGTGAGAAAGCAAGTTGTGCAGAGGACTCAAAGAATCTGCAAAGGGATATAGACAGGCTAAGTGAGTGGGCAAACATTTGGCCGATGGAGTATAATGTGGGAAAATGCGAGGTTATCCACTTTGGCAGGAAAAATAAAAAACAAATTATTATTTAAATGGAAAGAGATTACAAAATGTTACAGTTCAGAGGGACCTGGGAGTTGTTGTGCATGAAACACAAAAAGTTAGCATGCAGGTGCAGCAAGTAATCAAAAAGGCAAATGGAGTGTTGGCCTTTATTTCAAGGGGGTTGGAGTATAGAAGCAGGGAAGTCCTGCGACAACTGTACAGGGTATTGGTGAGACCACACCTTGAGTACTGCGTACAGTTTTGGTCTCCTTATTTAAGGAAGGATATACTTGCATTGGAGGCAGTTCAGAGACGATTCACACGGTTGATTCCTGAGATGAGGGGGTTGACTTATGAAGAAAGGTTGAGCAGGCTGGGCCTATACTCATTGGAATTTAGAAGAATGAGAGGTGATCTTATTGAAACATATAAGATACTGAGGCGGCTCGACAAAGTGGATGCAGAGAGGATGTTTCCCCTCGTGGGGAAAATAGAACTTGGGGTATAGTTTCAGAATAAAGGGTCGCCCTTTTAGAACTGAGATGAGGTGGAATTTCTTCTCTCAGAGGGTCGTACATCTGTGGAATTCTCTGCCCCAGAGAGCTGTGGAGGCTGGGTCATTAAATACATTTAAGGTGGAGATAGACAGATTTTTACAAGATAAGGGAGTGAAGGGTTATAGGGAGCAGGCAGGGAAGTGGCTTTGAGCACAAGGTCAGCCATGATCTTACTGAATGGCGGATCAGGCTCGAGGGGCCAAGTGGCCTATTGCTGCTCCTATTTCTTATGTTCTTATTTGGTCCCCTCATTCAAATCATTGATGTAGATTGTGAATAAGTACAAGTAAGGAGTGTGATGGCATACTCTCCACTTGCCTGGATGAGTGCAGCTCCAACAACATTCAAGAAGCTCGACACCATCCAGGACAAAGCAGCCAGCTTGATTGGTACCCCATCCACCACCTTAAACATTCACTCCCTCCACCACCAGCGTACCGTGGCTACAGTGTGTACCATCTACAAGATGCCCTGCAGCAACTCACCAAGGCTTCTCTGGCAGCACCTCCCAAACCCGCGACCTCTTCCACCTAGAAGGACAAGAGCAGCAGGCGCATGGGAACACCACCACCTCCAAGCTCCCCTTCAAGTCACACACCATCCCGACATGGAAATATATCGCCGATTCTTCATCGTTGCTGGGTCAAAATCCTGGAACTCCCTCCCTAACAGCACTGTGGGAGTACCTTCACCACATGGACTGCAGCGGTTCAAGAAGGCGGCTCACCACCACCTTCTCAAGGGCAATTAGGGAAGGGCAATAAATGCAAGCCTTGCCAGAGATGCCCACATCCCATAAACGAATAAAAAAACATTTTTTTAAAATAGTACCCCACTAGTTACAGCCTGCCAACTCGAAAATGACCCGTTTATTCCTACTCTGTTTTCTATCCGTTAACCAATCCTCCGTCCATGCTAGTATATTACTCCCAATCCCATGAGCCCTATTTTTGTTTAATAACCTCTTGTGTGGCACCTTATCGAATGCCTTCTGAAAAAACAAATACACCACATCCACTGGTACCCCCTTATCTATTCTGCTAGTTATAACCTCAAAAAACTCAACAGATTTGTCAAACACGATTTCCCTTTCATAAATCAGTGTTGCCTCTGCCCAATCCTATTATTATTTTCTAAGTGCCCTGTTACCACGTCCTCAATACAGGAAACTTTCGATTTACCGGCACCTAAATAACCGGAAATCTCGGTTAACCGGCAAAATTCAGGAGTAGGTTTTACTTCATATTGTACTTGCGTTCCTCCATATGTTGCTGTGCAAGGGTGTGGCTGCAGCTGTTGCTAAGCTACAGAGACGCTTGGAACTTGTGGCCATTGTTTTGTACTTGTTGCTAAGCAACAGGGTTTGTTGCTTTATACGGAGCTGTCAGCTCTCCGTATCTTTTACTATAGCTTTCGGTTATCCGGAATTTTTGATGAACCGGCACCATGTCGGTCCCGTCCGTGCCGGATAAAAAAAAGTTTCCTGTAATAGATTCTAGCATTTTCCCTGCTATTGATGTCAGGCTAACTGGTCTGTAGTTCCCTGTTTTCTCTCTCCCTCCTGTTAACTTCCAAACACCAGCAGTCTTTACACCAAATATTCCAGTGGTTTATTCAAACTATTTACAAAAACATAATTTGGTTTTGCACACCCCTTGTGATCATGCAGGTTTTTCTGTGCCCTATTCTTAAAACATTTTCTACAAGCCACAGATGGACTGCTGCAAAATATTATGAGCTAATTTGTCATGGGCTCTTTGGCAGCCAGGTCCTACAAAGATGAAGAAGGCTTCTGTGGGGAGATGGTGTAACGCTACTCTTTGCTGCTTTTGAGGCAAGCACACCAACTTCTCAACCAATTATCCATTAGCCCCTCTTGAGATCTTGCCCTCTATGCTAACCAATACAGTTGATATTGACCTCTGCAGACAGTCACCCAAAACCAGCAGTCCTTCATTCAACGCTCCAACATTGAGTTGACTAACTTGACGGGATCTCCCATGAAGCGGGCAAATGTTTGCAGCTGTTCCTGCAGCTGTCACATTCTCCAGATTGCCCTGTAATGAACTGAAACTCTCACAGATGTTGGGGCACTGCAGGGTAGTGGAAACCACCACGATTGCAGCAATTTGTTCTTGGGAAGGCCCTGCTGAACCTCCATGTGTCTAATGCTCTCCTGGAATCCTTTTCCATTAGACAGGAATCATGAGATCATCATCTGTTTGCTCTGCAGCCAGGTATTGACATGTCTCATGCCTTCACGCAACTACATCAGGCTCTATTTCTGCCTCTGAATCCTCTGGCTTCCTTGCGCTCTGTGTCTCACTATGTATCAATTGCTCATCTACACTAACTGTACCCCTTGAGTGGGTGTGCTGAGTGCAAGGGAGAGTATTAATGATGGAGTGGGTGACGAAGTGTTGCAAGAGACAGAGGGAACTGTAAGGTCTTAGTCTTCAGAAATTTTCTTGGCTGTCTTTTGGCTTACAGCCTCTGTAGGAAAAAAAAATAACTTTGATGTGCTCGAGTGGCACTCGCTCATAATCAGCTACTTTGTAGATTCCTTATAAAGGAAGTGGTAGTTGGTGAAGAAATTGAAAATACATAGAAATGTCAAATAAGAAAAAGGTATATGGTCTCACAAACCCACTGATTCAGTTATCGGTCCTATTATTCATCTGAAACTCTTGCCTTTGCTGACCTAGTGAGGTCATGAAACTTCTTCCGACACTGCAAGGGGATACTTCAGGTTATGGAGGTCCCAGTTATAGCCATCTCCTTCCACATGGCCTCTGCTGCTGCATGTGAGAGCTTCTTCCCTGGTACTCCAATAATGGCATTCCTTTGTTCCTCCAAGTGCCTGCGTGGCCCTTTAACTGCATGGGGCTGTTTAAATAGGGAAGATGCGCCCTTGCTCCGACCCATGCCGAATTTCTGGACTCCTTGGCGTACCTGGCCCCTGCTGGTGGGATTCTCGCCTGAATTATTGAAATTAGCTGACCATGGGATTTCTGGTGAGGTCAGCCTCCTATGATATTGGTGGGCATAAGTACAGCTCTGTCACACTTACAACGGTGGAGTGGGACTGCAGGAATTTCCAGGACTAAGAGTAGCAGCCACTCCTCTGACTCCGCCCCAACTCTGACTCACTTTCCTGGATCAGGGATCATTTCCCATGCATGGTGGACTCCCGGTGAGATTCTCACCGCCGAGAGGAAAATGGGTCTGGAGGCCAGGCACTGCTCCACCTGCTGGCATTTACATGCAATGTACAGGGAAGGGGTGACCAGTGCCAGTCCTGGCAAGGATGGTGGGAGGGAAATCAAGGCTATGGCAAGGAATCAATGATAGGCCTCATCACCCCACTTTCCATTTTCTCTTCTGTAATCCTGCCTTGTTTTGGGCAGGATCACAGAGAAAATTCCAACTGTAAATTTCTATAATTTCTTCATCACAATCACTTTAAAGTGATCAGGGGTCATGGTTCCCTCAGAGGCTCAAATGGTAAATGCATTGGCCAGTTTGAAACTGGAAGGTTCCAAGTTTGTTTATCAGTCTGTGTTGAGTTAGCTAGCGCCAGCCAGGGTGGTGTTGGAGGTGCTACAATTGGCCTTAGTTTCCTGGGTTAGAGAGGAGAAAAACTAGTAATCTAGGCTCAAACATGAACAATTACCACTTAGTTGATGGACTGGAGGATCACGGTTTCCTGAGCAACCGTATCCCAAGCAAGAGTCAACGCCCTCAGGAGAGGAGGGGGAGACTCAAGAGTGAAAAAATATGATCAGTGGTGTCCACAACTGTTCCGATCAATGTTATTGAGAACCACATGATAAGATTGCAGTGCTGTATCAGTACAATGACTGGTCACTTAGTTATTTTCAAGAGCCAGGAGCTTACTGTACATAAAAGCACCTTATAATGGAAATGTCCACATGCTATACTCCAAAGTATATTTATTTCCATCCGGTGCATTAACACTAGTGCTATCAATAACTAATCATCAAAATTTTACGTCTGTGCTGTAACAAAAGTGTGGTTATTTTAATGTATGCAAATGCATGCGTTAAATACACAGTTGTGATGTTATTCAAATTTTGTCAGACCGTTCCAGGCATATTTTTGAAGGTCAGTATGCTAGAAGGGGTCACTTAAATTATCGTTCTTTTTTGGTACAAAGATGTTGCTTTTAGGAATATATGCATTTCAGAAGGCAAAGACAAATGGATTGATAAACAATTAAGTACCTGCTTATTAATATTTACAAATATCAAAAATAGTGCAGCATGCGAACTACATTATATTGACCTACCAAAACTAAATGATGTATTTGTACAATAGTTTGTAACAATTTAGGATAATTCTGTCTTCATTTTCTTGCCATGGCAACTATGGTGAAAGAAAACTTTTCATTATCTAAATAGTAACTTTGGCTGATGACAGCCTCAAACCAATCTGCTCTCACCTGTTCCTCAAATGAAGTGATTTCGGGAGCAATTGCTGGCACTGCGTCTACTCGAACAGTATCAAACTGGGCAACAACAGATTGAAACAAGATTTTTTAAATAAAAACTCTGCATCACATGGATGTAGAAGTGATGGAAATGACATTTTAACATTTCTTCATTAAAAAGTAAATTATTTATACTGATATTTTCAAAAAGTAACAAGAAAATGCTAGGATTTAACAAGTACTGATTATCATTTTAGTGAAACTCTAATGAAGTCCAACTTTAGATGAATTGGAATCAATGTAAAGATCTTTCAAAGATTCAGCCTCATAGTGAAGTATCCCATTGACCACTGCAGTACTTTAGATTGGCCCAATAATCCCACCCTGCTCACCACTGAAATATTCCAAGGAACTCAAACTTGTGACATCCTGAGCTGCATAGAGAAGGGGGGGGCAGATGGCAGACTACAGCGGTTAGCAGAGTGACAAGAGAGCAAACTTGCTAAGCGAACTGTGCTCGTCAACATTGATAGTGTGCAGCAGTAATGTAATGTCACTACGCAATGGCCTGAAGCGAGTCTACACAGCATCAAAAACATTTTCATTGTTCTTAGCTCTCAGTGAACTCCTACAGTCTCAAGGTGTGAATGAGGGGCTGATGGAGCAGCTCCTGGCCCGTCTGGTTTATGTGGCCCCGTGGAAGATCCTGAAAGCAAGGGATTGTAATGGGCAAAGAAATGTAATTGAGTGGGGAGAGGGCGAGGAACCAAGAAGTGGGTCTCATAGAGGAGTTGAACCTGGTCAGGGCTGGGGAGAAGATGGGGAGGAGCTACAGAGTGATAAGAGATCAGGGTTGGGGGAATGTCAGAGACTGGAAGGGAGAAGAAGGAGACAAAGGTAGCAACTGAGGCAGTCATTGAGATGGAAGGAAAATCCACATATTGCTTGCACTTGATGCTGGAGATAAGGAAGGATGGGGAATGGGGTCAGACATGACTGCTGGTCATTGAGAATTGCAGTCTGATATTGTCCTTACCTTCCAGGATGATCCTGGATCACTTGGGAGGATTTGGCTGTGAAGAAGGGGCACAACAGATCTGGCAGTGGACGAACAGGCCATTCATGTGTCAGGTGCGCTTCAACTTGCGGCCCTAAAACTTGAGGATGCAAAAGGTGGGGGTGGGAGATTGTGAGCGACTTGGTGGGGATAACTGTGTCAAAGACTGAACTGATGAGGCCAACAATAGCAGCAGTGTTGTGGTGGGTGGATAGCCAGAGGAGAGGGAGTTAGGGATCAGAGAGTATAGTCATGAGAGCTGGAAGGACGTGATGTTGGTGCATTCTCAAATTTTCTTAAAGGTTTTTATGGAAGGGTTTTGCTGTATGTCAGAAATCAATACTTCTTGCCTGGATTAAAGATAAGCAGTCCTTTTAATGCAAAAGTCATCAGAATTAAACTCTTATTTAGGTGACATTAATTGATTCCCTACACATGAACTTCCAGTCAAATAGAGCATTTTATTTCTGAACTTAGAATGTGCTTTGTTTTAATCAGCAGTCATTTGTGAAAGTACATTTAATCAAATGACAGTTTCAGTAAATGTTTTATTGAAATGTTTCAGTCTGTACAGATTATTGTTTAAGATTTCCAAAATCCATTAATGAGAATGCAGTCACGATCACTGTCGTATTCTCTCACTTTAATTGGGATCCTTTGAATGATATAATAGATACCAAATAAAGAAGTGGTGCGTAGTACAGGCATTTGTGTGGTATCAGCACCAGTTATGTGCATACTATGTTAATCCATGGCATGGACAATTCACAGAAATATTGCCACACTATAGGCAATTGCGAAAAACAAATCAACCATTTATCAATTGGCGGAACACAAATAACACTAATGTGGTTAGCATAGGTCTTGAGTTTTTAATCAGAATCTTTTGAAAATATCATAGAATGGTTACAGCACAGAGGAGGCCATTTGGCCTGTGCCAACTCTCTGCAAGAGCACTTCAGTTAGTCCCACTCCCCCGCCCTTTCCCCAAAGCCCTGCAACTTTTTTTCCTTCAGGTACTTATCCAATTCCCTTCTGAAAGCCACGATTGAATCTGCCTCCATCACCCTTTTAGGCAGTGCATTCCAGGTCATAACCACTCACTGCGTTAAAATGTTTTTCCTCATGTCGCCTTTGGTTCTTCTGCCAATCACCTTAAATCTGAGTTTAATAAAATCAAGGTGAACGCTTTGAACAGTAGGGATTTGCTGTCCTGTTGGTCCTGATACTCTTATTCTGTTTGAAAGAACATCTGGAAAATTGATCAAATACATTTTCCTTTTCAGTGTCATGAGGAAAAAAAAATAGCTGAATATGAAAATGAAGCAAAATGATTTATGACAGCGTATTTATTTGTTATATTTTATCATTGGTCACATATAAAGCAAAACAGAAGGCACTGACAAGACAGTTCACCTTATTAATAAAGAGACAGGGCGTGAAGGTACAATCAAAGTACTGGCATCACTCTATTTATGCTGCAATAATTTAGTTGTAATGCTTATCCTAATTTTAACAAAATGCTAAGTTTAAATGAAAAGAAACACACATGTAAAAATGTACACTGGCCCAATGGCTGTATTGCATGAATCTGCTGCAGATACAGACATAGGAGCAGAGTTTTAGGAATAGGCTGCGCTCAGCTCTCCTAGGAACTCAGCTTGGCTGAAAATTCCCTGAGGAGGTTACAAAGCTCATTTAAATCCTGTAAACATTGAGAGCTTAATTCTCCCCTTGCCCACACAATGTAAATCCTCCACATGATTTGCAATATATTTTAATATGCCTCATCCTTTTCCTCCCACGGGTGCAAGCATTTGTTAGAAAGTTTGTGCGTGGGCTTGAGGGTGAAATGTGTTGGCAGGAACCAGGGGACGCGTTTACATCATGAATCCAGTTTTCTGTTTTCTCCTTCCTGGAATGCACATTATATGCTCTGGTTATATGCGCAGATAAGAGCTGTTGTGAACAGATCTTATCTGTGCATCCGGCTTTCTTTTTAGCCCTAAATTGTGGGAAAAAATCCTCCAGTTGAGTTTGCCCATGGAACATTTAATGAAACGGTGCCAAGTCTCATGAGGAAAGGTCATTTACCTTGATGTTTGCCTCCTGCAAGCATGCTTTGCATACAGTAGTAAAACAAAGAAATGAAATCTGCGTAATGTCTGCAATAATACCATGGACCCAGGGAAAAGGACAGCAGACTCACCCGAGTGCAACGCCATACAGGACTGCACTTGCTCAGTGTAGAGGAAAAATAGGCCTTAAGCTACTTTATAGATTTAAAATATGTTCTATATGAAAAACATCCAACTCATTATAAATGGACTGTACATCTGTGCTAAGGGCTTTTGTAAATCTGTATTGATTGTTTTCTGTTTGGAGCTTCCTGAATGCTGATGTCTTTCCAGCTCCAACTATTAGCCATGAGGTTTTGTACATTACTGCACTGAATTATATTTTTTTAAGTTTTCTAGCAAACGCCAAATTCATTTAAATTTAATAAAGTAAAGGTGCAAAGTATAGAGTTTATATAAATTACTGCATACAAAGTACTGCATCGGATAGAGCAAACCCCGCAGGATGGCACATGTATAAAGAAGATCGCGACTAACCATCTTCTCTGCAGTATTCACCAATAATTTGGCTCTCGTCATTCACTGGAACCTGAAGAGGGAGTATGTCTAAAATGCTTGTACAGAAAAGCAAACCATCACAGCAACATTGAAGCCACTGGGAGGGAGCTCAAACTTCCTTTCTGGTCAAAGAAGCTTTGGTAATGCAATGCTTTGAAAATATCAGCTGCAGTCTGCTCTGGTGGGCATCTCATGCACTGGTGTAAAATTACGCACATACGCTGCGTCCCCATAAACTTTTAAATAAACAAATATATTGGGGGGTTTTTTGCTTATAGGGTCATGTTTAACCTGAAGGAAATCAATGAAGGTACTTGTGTTTGTATTCGTTGAGCTGCAATAGACTTCTTTCCCATGAGAACCATGCTGATTTCAAAATGAGGCTTCTAGCGTGTATGTTTGCAGCGTGCCCTAGCAGCAGCTGCTCCTCTGCTACTGTTGCAGTGAAGTGTAGTCCTGCATAGTGATACAGGTCCACTCACTTTATCACACTCTGCCGATTACCACAAGATCATTCCAAACTAGTCCCGAAATATCAGAGCACTTCTTATCACTCCTATTAACATTAATTGCTTCATCCGAATTACATAGTAAAGATCAATCTCCTGAGAGGCAATTTACCCCAAACACTCATCTGTGTGAGAAAATATAGCAGCTATTACAGGATTGCAAAAGAATATACAGTAGTGATTTGAGAGACCCTTTAGTACTTAGTCTCTACCATAACATAGGGTTCACTTTTCATTGTTAAAATCACTGTCATTGAAGTGTAAAATCATCACAATGAAAATTATTCACTATAATACAATATTACATTAAGGATTAAGGCATTTCATTCAGGTTTGTTCTTCAGTGAGTTGGCAAATCTCAATCAGGACACTGTTACAGTTCTACAAATGGCTTCATTGTTCCTGGGCTAAGGAGAGGAAAAATAAGACATGGTTCCTGGCTAAGGAATAATATCCAGTGACTCCTGCTGGAACGTATGTGTGTGAACAGCTGAGGACAGGATTAGGCTCTACTGTGAGGGAATGTCCCCGGGAAGACCAGGAATAAAAAAACATTATAGATCGGCCTAAAATAACAAAAGAAAACGCTGGAAAAACTCAGCAGGCCAGGCAGCATCCGTGGAGAGTTAACGTTTCAGGTCTGGGACCCTTCAATGCACTCCTGTCTCTGCAACTGCTTAATATCTGTTACATCTCCAGCTTTTTCCAGTTCTGATGAAGGGTCCCAGACCTGAAACGTTAACTCTGTTTCTCTCCACGGATGCTGCCTGGCCTGCTGAGTTTTTCCAGCGTTTTCTGTTGTTATTTCAGATTTCCAGCATCCGCAGTATTTTGCTATTATTATAGATCGGCCTCTTTCCTCAGGGGGTCGAGGAAACTGTGGCCAGGGGAGGGCTGAGGGACCTGGCCAATGACCCCCGCCACCACAAGCAGGCACAGGCCGGAGTTTCTGGCCGATATGGGTAGGCAAGTGCTGAAGATGCGCCCAAATGTCATTTGGGTCAGGATCAGCAGATAGCCAGATGCACAGCTGACTCCCAGGTCTCTCTGCTGGTACCTAGGCCTAGAAATTCAGTATAGCCACTTTTGGGGTGGTAAAGTCGGGCGGACGCTAAAGTTTGCGCCCGGCGCAAAGTCGCGCCACCTTCGCCGATATTCAGTCGCATCGCCCCAAGAGGTTGCTGCTGCGCTAAAACAGGTGATGCACGACTATCTTTAGGCGCTAAGCCGGCAGTGCTGAGCGATACCCCCGAGGCCGGGCGCAGCGCCGGTGCGGCGAGTTGTTGATTGACGGCAGACACTCTGGCGCCGGTCAGCTCTTAAAGGGGGAGGGTCGATTTGTTTGCCTGCCACGCCCTGCACACTGCAGCCCTCAACCTAGGCCTGACCACTTCAGCTTCACCTGCACAACGCCCAGGGCTATGGAGAAGGCCAGGGAGAGAGCACAGCGCTTCAGCGACGGTGACCTGAGGCTGCTGGTTGGCGGAGTGGAGCGCAGGCGCCATGTTCTGTTCCCAGAAGGTGGCAAGAGGTCGCTGCCCAGCGCCTACCGGAAAGCCTGGAGGGAGGTCTCCAACAGGGTGTCTTCCAACAGCGTGGTTGCCAGGACTCCTGTGCAATGCCGGAAGAAGTTCAACGACCTCACTCGGGTTGTCAGGGTGAGTACCCTTTCCAGTGTCCTCCTCATCCCTGCATGTGCACCTCAATTTATGGGCAAAGGGACCTGAAAGCCCTAATGGCCAGCCCTCATCCAGCAGCTATGGGACTGTCATGAAAATCACTTGCACATTCAGCACTTTACACACTGTACAAGCTATTCGACCATGGGAGGCATTGCAGACAAGATCAGGGCTACACACTGTACAAGCTATTCGACCATGGGAGGCAGTGCAGACAAGATCAGGGCTTCACACTGTACTTAGAGGCCGTCCTTTCTCTTGCAGGCCAAGGTGGCGTACAATCGGCGGAAACGAACTGAGACCGGTGGAGGCCGTCCTGACGTCAAAGAGCTCTCCGACCTCGACCAGCGTGTGGAGCGCATTATGGCAGGCCGGCTGATTGGCCCCGTCGCCACTGGAGATGCCGACCCTGTTCTGGGCACCAATGGTAAGGGCATCACCTTTTTGACCTCTCTCGTTACACTTGCGCCTCAGATCAGCATCCTTTGCCACTGTCCGACCAATGCAGTGCATGGCAGCACTCATGCCTCCCTCGCTGCCGCCCTGTCCTCACTCTAAAGCTACTCTTGTGCCTTCCTGCTTTCAGATGGTGAATCGCCAGGTGAGGAGGCGGGCCCTCAAGCTGCCACTGTCAGCGCTTCCGATTCCGAGGAGGAGGAAGAGGAAGCCGGCCCATCAGTGCCACCCTCAGCTGCGCCAGCCCATAGCGAGGAAGGGGACACGTCTTCCCTGGAGGGGAGCCGGGGGGGAAGGGTCGGAGGAGAGTGAAGCTCTGGGGCCCAGCGGCCTGCAGCAACACGGGAGGGGTGGGGAAGCTCGGCGGACTTCTCCCCAGAGGGTGAGTGCGGCCTCCAGTCCTGCGACGGTCAGCGCAGAGGAGGTGCGGCCCCTGGAGGAAATGGCCGTCCAGGCTGAGCGCAGACACAATGAGCTCATGGCTGCAGTGGCAAGGATGCCTGACTCCATTGAGTCTTTGTCAAGGAGTGTGCAGCAATTTGGAGCAGCACAGGCCAGGAGTCTACAGGACTTCGCGGCAGCACAGGCGGCTTCAAGCCAAGTGCTCAGTCATGCCGTCCATTCACTGGCTGTTGTCATGCGGACACAGACCAGGGCCACACGGGCACTAACTGCTGCCACCCTCGCTGGATCAGCCAGGCATCGCCAGGGCACCCGCCGCGCAGCAGCAGCCCAGCAGTCTGTTCTTCAGCTGTTTGCTGCGCATGCTGCAGTGCTGGCCCGTGCGAGTGCCAATGTGTCAGGCGACCAGCGAGCACCTGCGATCTGCCAGGTTGGCACCATTCCTGCAGCCGACACTGCCACTCCGCCATTGCAGCTGCCACGAGCCGCTGGACAGACTGCTGCCGCCCAGGCAGAGTTGGAGCAGTCAGCAGCCGGCCCCTCCAAGGCCAGAGCTGGTGCAGGCCGACCCCCAAGGGCATCTGCCGTCTCGCCATCTGACCCTCAGCAGCCTTCCCCCAGCCTTGCTGCAGCCACTGGGCTCCCATTGAGGAGGAGCTGCAGGGCGGGCAGGGGCCAGGCAAGGATGCGAAAGGCATCGCCCTCGCAGGGCAAAAAGTAGAAGCGCTGCACAAATGCCTGGTGCTTTTTGTAAGGCCGAGACTGGTGTAGTTGTGTTTTTGTAAGGCCGAGGCTGGTGTCTTTCTTTTTGTAAGGCTGAGACTGGTAGTTTTGTGTTTTTGGGGGGGCTTCTCCACATGAGGTTGTAATGTGGGAAGGGCAGAGGTTTGCAATAAATTATTGTTCTTAAATTGCACTGTGCATGGTTTTTTTCTCAAGTCCTGGTTGCCCTGCTCGGCTGAGGGCTTGTGGAGCGGCTACATTCATCTGCTGACATTGGCACAAGCCATTCCCTGAGAGGGGGCCTAGAAGCGACGTTCAATAAGCCGGCGACGGGCGGCCCTTGCACTTTCTGCCTCCCTCCTGTGCTGGTCCTCCTCCTCCTCAGGTGGTCCTCCAATCTCTGGTGGCAGTGGCTGAGTCCTGCGGATAGCCAGGTTGTGCAGCATGCAGCAAACGACCACGAAATGGGAGACTCGCTCCGGCGAATATTGTAGGGCTCCACCGGAACGATCCAGACAGCGGAACCGTTGCTTCAGGACGCCGATTGTTTGTTCGATGATGTTCCTGGTCGCTTGATGGCTTTCGTTGTATCCCTCTTCAGCAGGGGTGTTGGGCGCACGGAGCGGGGTCATCAGCCAGGTACACAAAGGATAGCCTTTGTCCCCGAGAAGCCATCCTCGTGGGTGAGGCTGGGCCTGGAACATGTCTGCCACAGAAGTCTGTCGCAAGATGAAGGCATCGTGGCTGCTGCCTGGAAAGCGGGCATTGACAGCTAGGATGAGCTGCCTGTGGTCACACACCAGCTGGACGTTGAGCGAATGGTAGCCCTTCCGGTTGCGGTAATCCTCGGCATTCTCCAGAGGTGCCCGCAAAGCCACATGCGTGCAGTCAATGGTGCCCTGCACCATGGGGAAGCCCGCGAATGCTGCAAAGCCCATTGCACGCTGTTGCTGCTTGGCAAGGGCCATGGAGAAGGAGATGAACTGACGTCTCCTTTTGAAAAGGGCATTGGTCACCTGGCGGATGCAGCAATGCACGGCGAACTGGGAGATGTTGGAAATGTCCCCAGTGGCGGATTGGAAGGAGCCGGTGGCATAGAAGTTGAGAGCCACCGTCACCTTCACTGCCACCGACAGAGACGTCCTGCTCCTCAGCTGTGGCTGCAGATCACCGCCAAGCAGGTGGCAGATCTCTGTGACCACCTCCCTTCGGAATCGCAGCCTCCGAACACACTGCTTGTCAGACATGTTGAGACAGGAGAAATGCTGGCGGTATACCCTGGGTGGGTAAGGCCTCCTTTCCCGACGCCTGTTGCCCCCTCTCCGTCTAGCCAGGGCTGCCACTCTCTCACGGCGTCTGTGAGCCCTTTGGATGCAATGGAGAAAGCCAGCGTTTGCACCCATTGCAGCCCCCATAATATGTTAGCAAAGAATGATATGTCAATGAGGCAAAGACAAGTGGAAAGCTGTGGCCTGAAGCCACAAGTACCTGTCCGAGTGTTCAGCCAAAGCAGAAAGCTCTCTACCTTGGTCTCTCTGCAAAGATCCGTCTCTCAAGAAGGAGTGCTGCGAAATGGCAGCCTTTTCTAGTGCAGGAGGAGTGCCCTTTAATTTGCGCCCCCCGCGCCCCGCATCGACTGAGCACCGTTCCACTCTACCAGTCGCTAGGGGCGCCAGGCGCACAATGGGGCGTCGCGACTGAATTTCCGGTTGGGGGCGCACAAAGGGCGTTGCACGAGGAAATGACGTCATGATCTGCGCGCGCATATGAGCGCGCGCAAAGACTTTGCGCCGCCGCTAAATCTCTAGTGAAGTTGGGGAGAGGCGCAGTTCGCGCTGCGCCCAGCCGCTAGCCGCCTAGCGCTCGACATCTACTCCTAAGGCGCTACCGGCTGGCGCAACCAACTGAATTTCTAGGCCCTAATCTTTAACCCTATATTATATGCACAAGGATAGTCAGCATGGCTTTGTCAGGGGGAGATCATGTCTAACCAATTTGATTGCATTTTTCAAGGGGGTGACTAGGTGTGTGGATGAGGGTAGTGCAGTTGATGTAGTCTACATGGACTTCAGTAAGGCTTTTGACAAAGTCCCGCATGGGAGACTGGTCAAGAAGATAAGAGCCCATGGGATCCAGGGCAATTTGGCACATTGGATCCAAAATTGGCTTAGTGGCAGGAGGCAGAGGCTGATGGTCGAAGGTTGTTTTTGTGACTGGAAGCCTGTGTCCAGTGGTGTACCGCAGGGATCGGTGCTGGGTCCTTTGCTGTTTGTAGTGTACATTAATGATTTAGATATGAATGTAGGAGGTATGATCAGTAAGTTTGCAGATGACACGAAAATTTGGTGGAGTGGTAAATAGCGAGGAGGGAAGCCTCAGGCTGCAGGACGATATAGATGGGTTGGTTAGATGGGCAGAACAGTGGCAAATGGAATTTAACCCTGAAAAGTGTGAGGTGATGCATTTTGGGAGGACTAACAAGGCAAGGGAATACACAATGAATGGTAGGACCCTAGGAAGGACAGAGGGTCAGAGGGACCTTGGTGTGCATATACATAGATCCCCGAAGGCAGCAGGACAGGTAGATAAGGAATATAAGAGCAGGGAGGTTATGATGGAGCTGTACAAAACGCTAGTTAGGCCACAGCTGGAGTACTGTGTGCAGTTCTGGTTGCCACACTATAGGAAGGATGTAATTGCATTGGAGGGGGGTGCAGAGGAAATTCACCAGGATGTTACCTGGGCTGGAGCGCTTCAGCTATGAAGAGAGACTGGACAGGCTGGGGTTGTTTTCCTTAGAGCAGAGAAGGCTGAGGGGGGACCTGATTGAGGTGTACAAAATTATGAGAGGCATAGATAGGGTTGATAGAAAGGAACTTTTCCCCGTAGTAGAGGGGTCAATAACCAGGAGGCATAGTTTCAAGGTAAGGGGCAGGAGGTTTGAGGGGATCTGAGAATAAACCTCTTCACCCAGAGGGTGGTTGGAATCTGGAACTCACTGCCTGAAAGTGTGGTAGAGGCAGGAACCCTCACAACATTTAAGAAGCATTTAGATGAACATTTGAAATGCCATAGCATACAAGGCTACGGACCAAGTGCTGGAATATGGGATTAGAATAGGCAGGGCTTGATGGCCGGCGCGGACATGATGGGCCGAAGGGCCGCTTTCTGTGCTGTATAAATCTATGGGCTGGATTTTAATTCAGGTGCGGGCTGGGGTCGTGTAATCCACATTTCATGTTATCCACCTGAATCTAAATCGATGTGGGAGATTGATGTGATTTTAACTTAATTGGCCAATTGAGTTCCAACGTGTGGGAACCCATGGCCAATGAGTTTTTCCAGTCTGAAAGTCGCCTCCGATGATGTCATCATTGCTGCTGCATTTAAGGTCTGCAACAAGCCTTGCTTCTTCTGCAGACTGCCAACATTTTGGCCTTTCATGCTACAGGGACCTGGAGGCAGAATGACCAGCGAGAGACCTAGGTCTGCTCCCAGGTTTGATGACGTTGCCCTGCAGGTTTTAGTGGAGGGAGCAAGAGCCAATAAAGAGGTGCTCTTCCCTTCTTCAGGGAGGAAGATGCCTCCCCAGCAGACCAAGGCTGTGTGGATCCAGGTGGCAGAGAAGGTCAACTCATTATCAGTAACCTGCAGAACCTGGATTCAGTGCAGGAAGAGGTTTCATGACCTTCTGCGCACTGGAAAAGTGAGTATGACTTTCCCATCACCCTCAATCTGATCCCCATTGCCTTTCCTCACCAGCACTCAGCTTTAGCAATCTCTTCCTCCACATCCCACTTGACACTGACATCCATGCACCCTTACCCATTCCCTCTCTCTCTATGGTCACATTCACCTAACTATTCGACTATGCAGCCCTCACACTCCCTATCACTGTGATGCTATGAAAACAACTGACAACACACAGGGAGGGCCCTTGGTCTTGCCACCTCACTCATCTTTGTCTCCTTCTAAGTATCTATGCTATGGAATCTCTACACTCACTCCTTCATTCTCACTCAACCTCCACTTGTCTCCCTCATTGCAGGAAAAGAGAGCACACACAATAAGCGAGAAAGAGAGAGGACAGGAGGAGGGCCACCCTCAGTAGCCCACCTCACCCCCTGGGAGGAGGCGGTCCTTGAGATCGTAGGAGTGGAGGAAGATGCGCAAGTGGGGGACGGACAGAGGGGTGCATCACAGCAAGCTGGTGACAAAATAGTTTCCCATCTCTCTCATTGACATTGCATGAGTCGCTGATAATGATTCTGAAGCTCTAACAGATGGACTTATGATCATCTGCAATATGCAATATGCATGTAACCTTGGCATCACATCTCTGACTCTTTCCTTTACTCCCCCACAGGACCATCGCAAGCACCCATCCCCACTAGCCAGGAGGAAGAGCATGAGCCTCAAGACTCCTCAGAGGAAGCTGCAACCTCTGAGGGCGCAGCGTCAGCAGAATTCAGCGCACCCAGCACCAGCGCAGACACTCACACCTCGGTGGGACCTTTGGGACATAGAGTAGTGTTGTCACCTGGTGTATCACAGCTCACAAGTGATCATCAGCAGATTGTGGAGACAGGGACAGCAGTGGCGAGTCCTAGTCGGAGGGCGCAGGCTCTGCCAGCTCGGCTCAGCTGCATGTCGACCCTCTGCCTCCGGGTCCATCCATAAGATCAGCGGTGCTGGAACTCCAGGAACAGATGCAGGAGTCTCTGGCAGGTTTTGTTGCCAGGGTCACTGTGAGTGTGGAGCGAATGGAGGAGTCCATAGCGAACATGAGCAGAGCCTTTGTGGAGTCATTGGCGCATGAACGCATCACCATGGAAAGGATGGCAACCTCCATGGAAGTGATAAGTCGCCGGAGTGCAGAAAACATGGTGAGTTTTCAGAATAGAATGACATCTCTGGAGGAGCGATGGTCATCTATTGAAGAGAGAAACCAGACCTTCATGGAAGTCCTTCTGAGTAGGACTGCCAGTGCAGGTACGGGTCCCCATGGCCCCCCTAATGTGCAGCAAGGTGCTCTCAAGCCACTTGCAAGCGCTGAGGGGAACCTGACCCATGAGAGGGAAGTTGGTGGCAGACATCAAGGAAGTGGGGGCTCCTCTCCAAGCACTCACACTTCCATGCCACTGCAGAGCCCTCGGTCAGAGCCTCACCAGAGTCCACACCCAACTGAGATTGGCGTCTCAGCCCCTGCACAGCCGCAGGAGCAGTAGACTGTTGCCGAGCCCTCACAGGTTCGCAACCCCAGAGGACGCCCGCCAAAGGTGTCGAGACAGGAGCAGCAGGAAAGTGAGCAAGGGGCCTCCACATCTGCTGAAGCCACAGGGGAAGCACCACATAGGAGCATGCGTAAGAGAAAGATACTGCACAAATAGTCACAAGGGTAGTCACTTGGGTGAAATTTGATGTTTTCTTTGAAAAAGCCATCAGATGAATAATGTAAATAAAAAATCTGATGGCTACTGATATAGTTGTGGTGTGTGTCATTTCGTGAATGGGACTTTCACATTCAGGGCTTAGGATTACTTGCAATTGTCAGTATGGTGGTCAAATTGCTAGGAATCCGCTGGTCCTTGGCCATTGTCGATGCTCAGGTAAGAAGCTGCGAGGCAAAAGTGCTTGATTGGCTAGGCTAAGCAAATCTGGCCAAGATGAGTGAGTTCCTTGCATCCCGGGCAGCAATGTTCTCGTGTACTGCTGCCACTGGTTGATGAGTCTCTGCAAGATGTTCATTTTCGCTCTCCTCCTCTTCTTCCTCCTCATCTGAGGAGGATATATGACGAGCCACTTGGTCCTCAGGAATCTGCAAGCCACGACGCTGTGCCATGTTGTGAAGTGCACAGCAAACCACGACGATTCTGGAGACCCTGGCTGCTGAGTACTGCAGGGCTCTACCTGATCTATCCAGGCATCTGAAGCGCATCTTCAGCAAGCCGATGGTTTGCTCGATTATGGCTCTGGTGGACATGTGGCTGGAGTTGTAGCTCTCCTCAGCTTCGTTGGATGGGCTCCTCAACAGCGTCATTAGCCACGTCTTCAGGGGATAGCCCTTGTCTCCAAGTAGCCATCCGTTAAGTTGGTCTAGCGGACTGAATAGTGGGGGCACACTAGACTGGCGCAGTATGAAGGAGTCATGGCAACTGCCAGGGTACTTGGCACAAACATGCAAAATGTCCTTCTTGTGGTCACACACCAGCTGAACGTTAAGGGAGTGGAAGCCCTTGCGGTTGACAAAAATATCTGGATTGCGATGGGGTGCCTTAAGGGCCACATGTGTGCAGTCAACGACGCCCTGCACCCTTGGAAAGCCTGCCAGATTAGCTAATCCAACCGCACGCACCGTGACACTTGCTTGATCCTTGGTGAAATGGATGTGATTGTGCGCGATGGCAAAGAGGGCATCGGTTACCTGCGTGATGCAAGTGTGTGCGGCCGCCTGGGAGATGCCGCTGATGTCTGCTGCTGATCCCTGGAATGAGCCTGAGGCAAAAAAGTTGAGTGCGGTGGTGACTTTGACGGCCACTGGTAAGGGTTGTCCACCTGGTCATCTGGCCTGCAGGTCTTGTTGCAGCATTGCGCAGATGTCACCCACTACCTCTCGCGAAAGTCGGAGCCGCCTTTGGCACTGCTGCTCAGACATGTTGAGGTAGCTGACCCTGTGTCTGTAGACCCTATTTGGGGGGTATCTCCTGCACCGACGGGCTTCCATGCGCTGGCCCCTTCTGGCCTGTGCAGCTTCAGGTGGGTGAGCAGCAGCTTGGCACTCCTGTTGTTGCTGCTGCTGCTGTTGGTGCTGCTGTTGTTCCTGGTTCTGCTGATGCCGCGGCTGGTCTTCGTCCTCATCTAATGTCCTGAAGGGAAGGAAATAAATGGCTCCCATGCTTCTGGTATATGCCTCAGTTGAGGAAGCGCTCAGTGAAGGTAGCGAGAGGGGTTTCCCAGGAGGTCACACTGGAGATGGGTGTCAGGCTCCAAACTTCCACAGCTGTGGTTATGCCTTCTAAAAGTTGCCCCAGACCTGAGACTACAAAGTCCTGCCACCTGCAAATGATGGCTGATCAAATCTCCTCTTTAATGGTTGAGCTGCAGCGGATAGTCTGCAATCCAATTGTGCTCCCGCCAGGTTTCACTGTCGTGTTTCAGAACAGGCGTGTTTCATGTGGGAAAAGGGTTAAAATTGCAAAGGCCTTTCAAAATGGCATTATAGAGGCGATTTAGTGCTCGTTAAGGGCCTTAACGGCCTATCCCGCTTCTTGGAGGTGGGACGGAGACGGGACCATTAGACACGAATTAATGAAAATTGCTTGGAGGCGGGATGGAGGCGGGTTTGGGCCCGCCTGCCAGTTTTTGCAATTTTAACCCCCCACACGCCTCCAATTCCGCCTCCACGGCCCAATGAAAATCCTGCCCTATGACTCTATGGGCTGGATTTTCATTGAGACGGCGGGTAGGAAGTAGAACTATAACTTTCGGGGTTGTAGTCCCGCCTCCATCGAGTTGTAGCCAACCCACGCGATTTTGACTTGATTGACCTTGTTGAGCCCGCCCAGCGGGCTCAGCAGGCCAATTAAGGGCCAGCTGGCAACAGGTGACATCACAGATTGATATTTCATCTGTCAAGACCTTTTGACAGATGAAATATCAGCGTTTCACAGCTGTTTGAAGCTGTCAAACACTGACAATCTGTACTCCCAAGTTAATTCCTTCCTCTTAGGATGAGTTAGAGATCTCTCCGGAACAGAAAGCTGAATGCTGCAATTTTTGACAGATCGCGGCCATTCTGCTTTCTGTGCCAGTGAGATGAGGGACTCCCGAGACCTGAAGGAAGGAAGGCTGTAAAGGTAA
Source organism: Somniosus microcephalus (assembly GCF_052327205.1). Taxonomy (NCBI): domain Eukaryota; kingdom Metazoa; phylum Chordata; class Chondrichthyes; order Squaliformes; family Somniosidae; genus Somniosus; species Somniosus microcephalus. The sequence continues at coordinate 109,349,058 of NC_140995.1, read as the reverse complement.
GTAAAACTTCTTTAATCACTTTAAATACACCAAACACACTTACCTCTGCACTCATGCACCCATCACTCACCTGAACACCGGACATCTCAAACCCTCCAAGCCCTTCAGCCCGACGGCTCGCCTCACTAACGGCGTGGTTTGGAGCCGTCGGGAATCCCACACTTCAAGAATGAAAATAGGGATTAGGCTAAAAACTGCCTGTTAACTACCTGTTAACAGGTAGTTAATTGGCACTAATCCCCTTCCCGCCTCGGGGAGACAGGTCCCAGTGCAGGTCGGGTACCCGCCTCCTTTGAAACTGGCATGGAGGCGGGTTGGGAGCGGGATGGGTTCGTGCCCCCCGATTTCAGGATTTTAACCCCCCACATGCCTCCAATCCTGCCTCCACAGCCCAATGAAAATCCTGTCCTATGACTCTATGTCTGCAGTTTCCCAGACCTAAACATATAGCACTGCATTTATCCACATTTAACAACATCTGCCACACACATGCCCACATCCCGATGTTATCCAAATCAGCTTATGCCCTACTATTTGATCTAAATTCCCAACTCCTGTGCACATTTTTGTGTCATCTGCAAACCTGTAGACGATTCTGCTAATGTCCTCACACAATTCATTTATGAAGATGATGAACAGCAACTATCCCAACATGAAGTCCTGTGGAGACTCCAATCATGGCCTGGCACCATGCAGATCTACTCACATAGATGACAACCCAGTGCCGATGAAATTGCAACCAATTTTTTATCCAGCATAATGTCTGACCACTAATCCCACATAATGAAATCTTACTCAAAAGCCTTCTTTGCAGCACTTTCTGAGACTTCCTGGAAGTAAAGGTACAGTATATAACATCATCCACTCAAGTGGCCACTTCTTCAGAAAACTCTATCAAGTTAGTGAAGCAAGACCTCTGTTCCTAAAGCCATGCTGGGATTCTCTAATAACTACTGACCTTTCCAGCTGATCATACAACAGATGCCTTAAAGCATTTTTCCTACAATTTGTATCAATTGGAGCTTGCTTAGGAATATACGAACAGGAGTAGGCCATTTAGCCCCTCGAGCGTGTTCCACCATTCAATGAGATCATGGCTGATCTGCGACCTAATTCCATATACCCGCCTTTGGCCCATATCCCTTAATAGTTAACAAAACTCTATCAATCTCAGATTTAAAATTAGCAATTGAGCTAGCATCAATTGCCGTTTGTGAAAGAGAGTTCCAAACTTCTACCACCCTTTGTGTGTAAAAGTGTTTCCTAATTTCACTTCTGAAAGGTCTGGCTCTAATTTTTTAGACAATGTCCCCTAGTTCTAGACTCCCCAACCAGTGGAAATAGTTTCTCTCTATCTACCCTATCTGTTCCCCTTAATATCTTGAAAACTTCGATCAAATCACCCCGTAACCTTCTAAATTCCAGGGAATACCAGGGGTCACAGTCTAAGGATAAGGGGTAAGCCAGTTAGGACAGAGGTGAGGAGGAATTTCTTCACCCAGAGAGTGGTGAACCTGTGGAATTCTCTACCACAGAAGGCAGTTGAGGCCAATTCATTAAATATATTCAAGAAGGAGTTAGATATATTTCTTAAGGCTAAGGGGATCAAGGGATATGGGGAGAAAGCAGGGACCGGGTACTGAATTTGGATGATCAGCCATGATCACATTGAATGGCGGAGCAGGCTCGAGGGGCCGAATGGCCTACTCCTGCTCCTATCTTCTATGTTTCTATGTTAATACAACCATAGTTTGTGTAATCTCTCCTCATAATTTAATCCTTGGAGTCCGGGTGTCATTCTGGTAAATCTAGGCTGCACTCCCTCCAAGGTCAATATATCCTTCCTAAGGTGTGGTGTCCAGAACTGCTCACAGTACTCCAGGTGTGGTCTAACCAGGGCTTTGTACAGCCGCAGCATAACTTCTACCCCCTTATATTCTAGTCCTCTAGATATAAAGGCCAGCATTCCATTAGCCTTTTTGATTATTTTCTGTACCTGTCCATGACATTTTAATGATCTATGTACCTGGACCCCCAAGTCTCTTTGGACCTCCACTGTTTTTAGCTTTTTCCCATTTAGATCCATTTGTTCTATCCTTTTTAAGACCTCACATTGAAATCCAGTTGCCACAGTTTTGTCCATTCACTTAATCTATTGGCCCAGAAATTCGGGTCCCAACGCGTGAGTACAGACGGAGTACTCACGCGTGGACCCGATGGAAGTGCCGGAATCTTGCATGCATTACGCATGCGCGGGAAACCGGCACTTCCGATCCTCTGAACCAAGGGGTTCAGAGGTCGAACACGTGCGCGCGGGAGTCTGCGCGTGCGCGTTGAACTTCCTTTTTTTTTCAGGTTTTAACGTGCGGGTAAGTCTGTACATTTTAGAAATGTAAAAAGCAGCCATAAGGACTTCATTTTCAAAGGTAAGTGGTCAATTATTTAAAACTAAAACATTTTTTCCACAGGTTTTTTACTTTTAAATACTTTAAAGCAAGGTAAGTTTATTTTTAGCCCCGTTTTTTTATAAAATTATTTTTTCAAAAATTTAAATTTTTGTTTAAAATAGTTATTTAATGTCATTTATAGTTTATTTACAAAGTGTGATTTTTGAAAAAATGTATTTGAAGGTAAAGTACAGTTTTACAGCCTCAGCATTTATACGTTTTGACAGGTCTATCTGTCAAGACTTATGAATGGAGCATTCCCTGCTCCGATTGGCTGCCTGTTGCTCACGTGATCCCAGGGGACGCTTCGCACTAACTACGCCCCTGGGACACGCCAGCATAGCACGCCGGCCTCTGGGCCAGGCCTCGGAGAGGAATTCCACGCAGGCCAAGAGGTCAACTGCCGGCGCGCTAGGTAAGTGTAGGTCGGGGGCTTGCACCCGCGGGAAGCCCCCGACCCGAATTTCTGGGCCAATATCTCTTTGGCCGGAATTTTGCCGTTGCCGTGCATGTGGGTTTGGAGACGGGTTGGCTGTAAAAATAGCAGAAATGGGCAGCGCATTGGTAACCCGCCGTCATCCCGCCTCCTCGTGCGTTTAACTCGGGCGCGTTTGCCAGCGCGCCATGGACCCGATCGGGAGAGGCGGGCGACCTAATTAAACTCATTAAATGCTTGTTATCAGACCCTTAACAGGGTTTTTAACTGCAGCTACTGAATTTAACGGCATGAGCAAGGGAAGCACGCAACTCGGGAACCTCGCCTGTGAAGCGGAGGCGGAAGTTCAGTGACCATTGTGCAAGGGCATTAATTGACAGCTGGGAATACGAGATGAATACACACACCTTACACCTCATTAGTTGCCTAAGGGAAAGGCTGTTGACTCCATTTTGTGCACAGATTCTGGTTTCTGGTGTTTGCAGGTCGTTTCTGCAACCTCAGAAGCCACTCTCACCACATTGCTAGTCACTATCCCAACAATGAAGGATTGGCCCTCTGATCACTACTTGACCTGCCATCTACGACATCAACAAGGGTGCCGCTTATACTGTCTCACCTTGGTCCTCAGAATCAGACCAAGATGAGCACCACCACCAACAACACCAGCCACACCAACAGCAACCACAACACCAGCCTTCTCTTCAACGACCTGATGCTCCACAGGAGGGGGGTGCCATAGGGCTGCAGCGCGCTGGAGGCGATACCCCCAACACAGGGTATACAGGCAGAGGATGAGCTTCCTCAACGTGACTGAGCACCAGTGCTTCAGGAGGCTCAGGCTATTGCACCAGATCGTCGCAGACATTTACAGTTTGCTGGAACATGAGCTGCTGCCCAGAGGTCCTCGTGGACACTCCTTACCAGTGGCTGTCAAAGTCACCACCACCCTCAACTTCTTCGCCTCAGGCTCCTTCCAGGGATCTGCAACAGACATTTGTGGGATCTCGCAGTCGGCCACCCACAGATGCATCATCCAGGTGACCGATGCCATGTTTCACAAATCAGCCAATTATATCAACTTTGCCACCGATGAAGCCAGTGTTACTGAGTGGGTGCTCGGCTTTGCAGCTCTGGCTGGCTTCCCACAGGTGCAGGGCATCATTGCCTACACACATGTGGCCATCAAGGCACCCCCACATCACCCAGGAGTGTTTGTGAACTGCAAGGGCTTCCACTCCCTCAATGTGCAGCTCGTCTGCAACCATAAAAAGATCATGCACGTGTGTGTCAGATTCCCTGGCAGCTGTCATGACTCTTTCGTGCTGCGCCAGTCCACCCTCCCTCAGCTCTTCGCACCTCCAAACAGACTTACCGGCTGGTTGCTTGGAGATAAGGGCTATCCACTGAAGACATGGCTCATGACACCCCTGAGGAGGCCAAGCACTGAGGCTGGGGAGCATAATAATGAGAGCCACATCTCCACCAGATGTGTCACCGAACAAGCAATAGGCATGCTGAAGATGCGCTTCAGATGCCTTGACAGATCTGGAGGAGCCCTTCAATACGCATCAGCCAGGCTCTCCAGAATCATCGTCGTGTGCTGTGCGTTACACAACACAGCACAGCAGCGAGGATTGGAGCTGCAGGAGGAGCATGGCACACAGCACACAGCCTCTGCAGAAGAGGAGGAAGAGGACGAGCAGGTGGAAGACGAGGAGGAGGAGGAGGAGGAAGCTGAGATGCAGATGGCACCAACAGCGGCGCACGTTGCTGGGATTTTTAAAAAAAATTAGTTTATGGGATGTGGGTGTCCCTGGCAAGGCCAGCATTTATTGCCCATCCCTAACTGCCCTTGAGAAGGTGGTGGTGAGCCGCCTTCACAGAATCACAGAAACCCCACAGTGCAGATAGAGGCCATTTCGGCCCATCGAGCCTGCACCGACACATATCCCACCCTATCCCTGTAACCCCACGTATTTAATCCCCCTAACACTAAGGGTCAATTTATCATAGCCAATCAACCTAACCCGCACATCTTTGGACTGTGGGAGGAAACCGGAGCACCCGGAGAAAACCCACGCAAACACGGGGAGAATGTGCAAACTCCACACAGACAGTCGCCCGAGGCCGGATTCGAACCCGGGTCTCTGGCGCTGTGAGGCAACAGTGCTAACCACTATGCCACCGTGCTGCCCCTTCTTAAGCCTTCTTAAACCGCTGCAGTCCATGTGGCGAAGGTGCTTCCACAGTACTGTTAGATAGGGAGTTCCAAGATTTTGACCCAGCGACGATGAAGGATCGGCAATATACTTCTTGGTGTTCCCAAGCGCCTGCTGCCCTTGTCCTTCTAGGTGGAAGAGGTCACGGGTTTGGGAGGTGCTGTCGAAGAAGCCTTGGTGATTTGCTGCAGTGCATCTTGTGGATGGTACACACTGCAGCCACTGCAGACTCTTTGGCCGCAATTTTGCCGGCGCTCAGAGGGCGGGTTTGTAGACGGGTCAGAGGTTAAAGTCGTTTTGATTGACGGCGGGTTCCGCACCCGCCGTCAACCCACCGCCACACAACCTTCCCAAGTGTCGGGTCCCCGATTTGCGAATGGACCCAGCACCTAGTGGCGGGAAACAGATTAAAGGTAATTAACTGCCCATTAACAGGTACTTGTGAGCAGTTTTCAGGGTCTTTTTCGATTTTCCAGCTTCTGGGTCGGGTTTTACAACGTCCGGACAACACGCCAGGTAATTGTGGCGTGTTGTGAGTCTGGTCTGATGTTTGTGAAAAGCTGACAGCTGCAGAAGTGGTGTCAAGGATGCAATGCTGCACACGGTGAGTTTCAGAGCAAAGAAAATGTTGGTTACTGCATTTTTAATACATATACAGAATCCTTTAGCTTACAAGTTTTTAAATCCAACCGTATGTCCAGTGCCACCTCATTGGGAGCACCTCTCTCACCAGTGACAGATCGCTTCTGTCATCTCACCTGCAGCTGCCATCTATTGCAGCAACATCGGAGCCAATGAAACAGTTAGACCTTGGTCCTCCGAATCCTTCCACAATCAGCCCCATCACCAACATCACCAACCTCATCACCTGATGTTACACTGGACACAGGGCATCAGTCCCTGACAACATTGCTAGACGGGAGGCCGGCGATGGCATCACCATGGCCAGATTTACTTCACTTGATGCTGTAAACCCTGGCTGCCACATGATGCGCCAGGTTGACACCATCCCACACCAGCACCGTGAAGCATCCCTTTAATGTCCAAGCTATTCCATGCACACATAAGAACATAAGAAGTAGGAGCAGGAGTAGGCCATACGGCCCCTCGGGCCTGCTCCGCCATTCAATAGGATCATGGCTGATCTGAATCTAGACTCACGTCCACTTCCCTGCCCGCTCCCCGTAACCCCTAATTCCCTTATCTGCTAGGAAACTGTCTATCTCCGTTTTAAATTTATTTAATGTTGCAGCTTCCACAGTTCTCTGGGGTAGCAAATTCCATAGATTTACTACCCTCTGAGTGAAGAAGTTTCTCCTCATCTCAGTTTTGAAAGGGCAGCCCCTTATTCTAAGATTATGCCCCCTAGTTCTAGTCTCACTCATCAGTGGAAACATCCTCACCGCATCCGCCCGATCAAGCCCCCTCACAATCTTATATGTTTCGATAAGATACACACATCACTATAGCGGGACGGGGGGAGGTGGGGGGGAATTATGACTGAACAATCACTGGAACTCAGTAAGACACTTCTCAATGTGCGCTCAGATCTGTCCAATAAGGGGCTCTTTTTGAAAAAGAGATTTCACTGTATGACAACACATTACCAGAATCTTCACATGGACATTGGCTAAACCTCTCAAGTGCCCACCCTTGTGTGTTGTTAGTTGGTATGCTTGCAGTAGAATGAGAGTGAGTGTGAGGGGTGGCTAGTGAGATGTGGAAGTGATAAAGTAGATAGAGAGGTTTGGGTGGAGTTGCAAGGTAAGTTGGTGTCCTGGGGAGGTCTCTTCCGCCCTTGGAAGGAAAGAGAATCTTCCTGCGTACTGTGACTCCCTCCATAAGCATATGGAGGGAGTCATTGGAGAGCCTGGGTGCAAGAGTTCACCTTTGTGCAGTGATTGTCAGTGTTTTCAGCACCTCAATGCTGTCAAACACTGAAAAATCAACTGTCAAAATAAAATTGTGCATGGTTCCTTTAAGGAAACCGGCAGATGATGCAGGGATGGCTTAACAAGGCCAATCAAGGGTAAATCACGTCTATCGAGCGGAGGCAGCTGGGGGCAGGACCGGAACCCGGAAACCAGCTGACTCACACCCATCCCGACACCGATGAGAAAAATCGCGACCTATGTGTTCTCCCCACAGCTTACTGTCTCACCTAGCTTTGTATCATCAGCAAATCTGGATACATTACACTCGGTCCCTTCATCTAGGTCATTAATATGGATTGTAAATAGCTGAGGCCCCAACACTGATCCTTGCAACACCCCACTAGTTACAGCCTGCCAACCTGAAAAAGATCAGTTTATCCCTACTCTCTGTTTTCTGTCCGTTAACCAATCATCTATCCAGGCTACTATATTACCCACAACCCTATGAGCCCTAATCTTGTGTAATAACCTTTTATGTGGCACCTTATTGAATGCCTTTTGGAAATCCAAATATACTTCCCTGCTGTGACTGCGCAGCCTCTTTTGGAGCCTGTGATGGACTCGGCATAGTCTGCTCCTCTTGTGACTGTGCAGGGGCAGACTCTGCCATCTCGATCCGAGGAAGCATCTGGGGCTCTGACTGAGGGGGAGGTAATGGGGGAGAAGTGGGAGCGCTTTGAAAAGAACCCCCACTTCCATGTCCCCTCTCAGCATCATCCCTCTCATGGGCCGCCCGCACTTCCCTGCTAGCATGGAGCTGGAGAGCACCTTGCTGCACAGCAGTGGGGCGATGAAGGCCCAAATCAATGTTGACACCCATCCTAGAGAGGAGGTCTATGAGTCTCAGCCATCGGTTCTCCACAGCTAGCATGTGCTCATGTGAGTGGCGCATTTGCTGCTCCACACAGGTGGCCATCCTTTCCATGAAAGAGCACATCTTCGCCATCACCTACGACATGGTGTTGCTCATGTTGGAGATGGGCTCCTCCATTCTCTGAATATTTGCAGTCATCGCAGCTGCAAAAGATGCCAGAGCCTGGATGCAGCTCAGCAGAGCTTGGAGCGTCCTGTACCCTCCGGCTAGGAGTCTCCACTGCTTTCCCTGTCAACACCATCTGCTCTTGCTCACTTGTGAATTGTGAGACACCAGGTGACAACACTACTCTATCTCACGTGGGACCCACTGAGGTGTGCGTATCTGCGCTGGTGGCTACGCTTGGGTCTGCTGACGCTGCACCCTCAGAGGCTGAAGGATCCTCTGAGGAGTCGTCTTCCTCCTCCAGTTGGACCAGTGTGGGATCAGTTGATGGACCTGTGAGAGAGTAAAGAGATGAATTAGAAGTGTTATTATAAGAATGGGTAATGTTAACATTATGCACATGATGACATTTCGCTGGCTGCTGACATTAGTCACCATATGGGTGACTGTTGTATGCCATGTGGCTGTATGAGATGTGATTCTGTCACCAGGTTGCTAGGATGTGCCGCTCTCTCCGTCTCCCACCGCCAGCATCTCTCGAGCTCCTGAAATTTCCCAAGCCACTGTGAGATGTGCAATTACTGGAGGGCCACCTCCGGTTCTCTCCCTCTCCCTGTTGTTCTGGGCTCTCTTCTCCTGCAAGGAGGGAAAGAAGAGAAGTTTGAGTGAGAGTGATGGAATGAGTGTAAGGAATGGATGGGCTACATCTGTAGAAGGTGACTGAGGGAGTGGGGTGAGAATGCCAAATGGCCTCCTTCTGTGGTGTTACTTACTATGATTGCATTAGGATGAGGGTGAGTGTGAGGGGTGGGTAGTCAGATGGGGATGTGAGTATGTAGATAGGGAGAGAGAGATGGGTGGACACGCAAGCTATGTTGGTGTGAGGAATGATGTGCAGGAGTAGGCTTGGGAAGGCAGAGAGATGGGGATGTGTTGACAGACACATCAGGATGAAGGTGAGTGTAGCATTGCATTCACCTTTCTAGACCTCATGAGATGATTGAAGCATTTCCTGCACCGTATCCAGGTCCTCCTGACCACATCCCTGCTGTTGACCTCCTCAGCAATATCCAGCCAGACTCTCTTTGTTGCTTGTGGAGGTCTCCTTTGCCTGTCAGCAGGGAAGAGGACCTCCCTGCGTGCTCTGACAGCCTCCACAAGATTACGCAAGGAACAATCAGAGAACCGGGGTGCAGCCCTCTGCCTTTGGCTATCCATGTTTCAAAAGTTTCAGCTCTCCTGTGGCCTTTCTTTCACACCTTCCACCCTCCTCTGGAAACCTTCAAGTGAGTTCAGTGCAAGGCTGCTTTAAATATGGGTACTGGAAACGTGTCATCAATTATGTCATCAGACCTGCACCAATTAATAGGGTCGGGAAACGCACATGACTCTTTCAATTGGGGCCATTAAGTGAAAGCCACACTGAGCAGTGCGTTGCTCAGAACATCGCGTTTCAGACCCGCTACGCCGCCCGCACACACCCGGCCCGACGCAAAGGTGAAAATTCTGGTTCTGTAATTTTATGCTTATACACTGCCTACAATGCCGCCTATCTTTGTGTCATTGGCAAATTTGGATATGTGGCTTTCTATCCCATCACTGTTAATAAATACAGTGAATAGTTGAGGCCCCAAAACAGATCCCTGCAGGACACCACTAGTTACATCCTGCCAACTTGAGTACCTACCCATTATCTCTAATCTCTGTCTCCTGCCGCTCAACCAATTTCCTAACCAAGTCAATAATTTGCCCTCAATTCCACGGGCTTCAACCTTAGTTAACAGTCTCTCAAATGCCTCTGGAAGGCCACTACTTTAGTCACCTCTTCAAAAAATTTAATTAGGTTCATCAGGCATGACCTACCTTTCACAAATCCATGCTGGCTCTCTGATCAGCTGAAAATTTCCAAGTTTTCAGTCACCCAATCCTTAATTATAGATTCTAGTAATTTCCCGACAACAGAAGTTAAGCTAACTGGTCTATAGTTCCCTGGTTTCCCTCTCTCACCATTCTTAAATAGCGGAGTGACAGGCACAATTTTCCAATCTAAAGGAACAGTTCCTGAATCGAGAGAAGTTTGGAAGATTATAGTTAGGACATCTGCAATGTGCTCACCTACTTCCTTTAAAACCCTGGGATGGAAACCATCTGGTCCTGGGGATTAGTCACTCTTTAGTGCCATTATTTTCTTCATTATTGTTATTTTGCTTACGTTAATTTTGTTGAGTCCCTGTCCCTGATTCAATATTAGTTTCCTTGGGATTTCCTGTAAATACTGACGCAAATTAATTATTCAACATGTCCACCATTTCCTTATTATCACTGACAATATCACCGTCATCAGTTTTCAAGGGGGCAACAGTGCTCCTGACCACCTTCTTTCTCCTAATAAAATTGTAAAAAAAGTGTTGATTTTGATATCCCTTGCAAGTTTATTTTCATACACCCTTTTTGTAGCTGTTACTATCTGTTTTGTCAGCCTTTGCTACTCTTTGTATCTTTCCCATTTGCCAGGATCTGTGCTATCTTTTGCATTTTTGCATGCTTAATTGTGTTAGGGGGTCAGAAAGGAATTTCCCATTTTTTTCCTAAATTGGCCACAGATTTTTTTCCGATATTGTGCAAGGCTGCATCAAGTCCGGATAAATTAAGCTTAATGGACCAGATGGTCTTCTCCCAGCCCTTTTCTTATGTCCATATTTATTCTTTCAGTTTGATTGCAGAAAAGATGTGCATGGTTTTTGTTTGGTTGTTGGGTTGGGGGGTGGGGGGAAGAAGGATGGAGACAGGGAGGATGAGTTGAATAAGAAGTGGAAACAACATGCATATGTCTGATGGCCTTTTCGTGCCCGGAGTACATAAATCAGATAAAAGTAATAGAATAATTTGCATAGCTGTACAGGGAGATATACAAAGATTCAGAATTTAGAGTATTAGACAGGTCTGAGGAAATACACAGTCAAAAATGGTTTTGGCTATTTGTCTTTAATTCTGTGTTCCAAAATAGCTAGTGAAGTGGGTGGTAAATATGGAACAGACCATTCTTTTTGCATGTCACTGGGAACCTCGAGTCAGAGCGCGCTGAAAACTAGCAAGTAATTCTTTCATCATATCACCATCATTAGTTTCTGCAGAGGGCAATCCATGGACTTCTCACTGGGAAAGAGAGATCTTCTAATTCTTTGAATCAGAATCCAACCTTTGTGCGACTGGTACAAAATCTTAGTTCTTTTTTATTTGAAAGGGACATACTGGTACTGAAGGTGTATAACGGTGCCCAAACAAGTGCTTCCTACTGATACCCAAGGTCCAGACAGCCGCAGAACTAAGTATTTGTATAGTGTGCTTTCTGGGCAATTGGGCTGGATTAAATACACACTGCTGAAGTGATAGAGGGCAAGGAATCAAGGCACCATCTGTGCTTGCCATGTTAATGCTGATCCTTTGGACACAAATAAACCTGTTAATGGTGTCAAAGGTGAAGAGGAGGCATGTCCAAGTCCAATAACTATTATAGAATCACTCAGCTCTGAGATGGATTGAGCCAGTTAAAGTCTCAGAAGATAAATTTGAGTAAGTGGGGCTGGACACTTCCTGAACTCAGAGGGGATGCCCTGGTACCTGTTGACACTTTATGTGCGAGTCCTGTGGGGGTACTGCTATGGGGGTCGGCCGAATTAAAACAGTAGCACTGCACAGATGGTCACGTGGAGGTTATTGTAACACAATGGGCAGAAAGTGTCTAACTTTTAAAACACATTTTTGAGCTTGGAAAGTCAAAAATATATTTTAAAGGTTACATTGAAAAGAATATTTGTGATTTCTGTACAAAAATGTGACTACATATGATAATTCCTGATTAAACCTGAATAAAAACATCACCATGACGTAAAATTTGAATGTGTGATTTGAAGCAATAGAATATGTCTTAAAAGTTTTAGCTAGAATATAACCTTTGGTATATGCTGAAGGGTTATGGGCAGAGGCTATTCGGACGAGGCAGCAGAAAATTCTTGCAGTTTCTTTAGCTTTTCAAGTGATTGACATTTTGATGACACATGACATAAGTAACTCTTGTCTATTCTGGACAAATTAATCTCATTCCAGCCACATTTTAAACAAGCGATAGCAAGCTATGCATCACTGTTTTGAACACAACCACCTTCACTGGCAATAAACATACAAAGTAGAAAATAGTTTTCAGCTCTTATTTATCTGTGCATTAAAAAAACTACAATCTTACTGCATTGCCAATATTTTTATTATACACTAGTCAATCTCCCGTGGTGTAAGCACACGGTACGTTAGAGAATGTGGTGATTCTCTTACCTTTCTCTGATGTCTTTGTGTTGCTGCGCTTCTCTCTCTGTCTCTCCTCTTCTGCTTCTGTCTCTTCTTTTCTGCTTCTTTCTCATCAACTCTTTTTGCTTGTCTCTGTCCTCTTCACCTTCTCTCACTCTTATTTTAATTCGGCAGGAGGTGGTGTATGTATCATGTGGTGTAACGGGGAAAGAAGCTACCACTGGTTGCAGGCTAAATTGGAAACAATAGGCCTCAGTGACGCCACTTCCACAATCACTGATGCCCCCCCCACCCTCTTTCTCCCATCACAACACCTGCTCCTTCAACCTTCTACTATCCCTTCCCCTTTCCACCACCTGCAGCAATGTCCTAGGGCTGTGATGTTTCACCTCCTACCACCACAACCATCTTCCTTTGTGCTAGGTATCACTCCAGCCAGTGGAGAGTTTTCCCCCCGATTCCCATTTACTAGGGCTCCTTGATGCCACACTCGGTCAAATGTTGCCTTGATGTCAAGGGCAGTCACTCTCACCTCACCTCTGGAATTCGGCTCTTTTGTCCATGTTTGGACCAATGGTGTAATGAGGTCGGGGGCTGAGTCGTCTTGGCAGAACCCAAACTGGGCATCAGTGAGCAGGTTATTGGTAAGTGCCGCTTGATAGCATATCAATGACACCTTCCATCACTTTGCTGATGATTGAGAGTAGACTGATGGGGCGATAATTGGCTGGATTGGATTTGTCCTGCTTTTTGTGGACAGGACATACTTGGGCAATTTTCCACATTGTCGGATAGATGCCAGTGTTGTAGCTGTACTAGAACAGCTTGGCTAGAGGTGTGGCTAGTTCTGGAACACAAGTCTTCAGCACGACAGCCGGGATGTTGTCGGGGCCCATAGTCTTCGCTGCATCCAGTGCACTCAGCCGTTTCTTGATATCACGTGGAGTGAATCGAATTGGCTGAAGACTGGCTTCTGTGATGGTGGGGACCTCAGGAGGAGGCCAATATGGATCATCCACTCGGCACTTCTGGCTGAAGATGGTTGCAAACAATTCAGCCTTGTCTTTTGCACTCACGTGCTGGGCTCCACCATCACCGAGGATGGGGATATTCATGGAGCCTCCTCCTCCCATTAGTTGTTTAATGGTCCACCACCATTCACGATTGGATGTGGCAGGACTGCAGAGCTTTGATTTGATCCATTGATTGTGGGATCGCTTAGCCCTGTCTATAGCATGCTGCTTCCGCTTTTTAGCATGCACGTAGTCCTGTGTTGCAGCTTCCCCAGGTTGGCACCGCATTTTTAGGTACACCTGGTGCTGCTCCTGGCATGCTCGTCTACATTCCTTATTGAACCAGGGTTGTTCCACTGGCTTGATGGTAATGGTAGAGTGAGGGATATGCCAGGCCATGAGGTTACAGATTGTGGTGGAATACAGTTCTGTTGCTGCTGATGGCCCACAGCGCCTCATGGATGCCCAGTTTTGAGCTGCTAGATCTGTTCTGAATCTATCCCATTTAGCCACACAACACGATGGAGGGTGTCCTCAATGTGAAGATCAGACTTCGTCTCCACAATGACTGTGCGGTGGTTACTGCTACCAATACGGTCATGGACAGATGCATCTGCGACAGGCAGATTGGCGAGGATGAGGTCAAGTAGGTTTTTCCCTCATGTTGGTTCTCTCACCACCTGGCCCAGGCCCAGCCAGCTCGGTCAGTAGTGGTGCTGCCGAGCCACTCTTGGTGATGGAAAATGAAGTCCCCCACCCAGAGTACATTCTGTGCCCTTGCTACTCTCAGTGTTTCTTCCAAGTGGAGAATGTTCAACATGGAGGAGTACTGATTCATCAGCTGAGGGAGGGCGGTAGGTGGTAATCAGCAGGAGGTTTCCTTGCCCGTGCCTGACCTGAAGCCATGAGACTTCATGGGGTCTGGAGTCATGAGATTTCACGGAGTCCAGAGCCATTCCTTCCCAACTGTATACCACTGTGCCGCCACCCCTAGTGGGTCTGTCCTGCCGGTGGGACAGGACATACCCAGGGATGGTGATGGAGGAGTTTGGGATATTGGCTGAAAGGTATGATTCTGTGAGTATGACTATGTCAGGCTGTTGCTTGACTAGTCTGTGGGACAGCTTTGGTACAAGTCCCCAGATGTTGGTGAGGAAGTCTTTGCAGGGTGTGCCGAGGTCGATGCCGGGTGGTCCGTCTTATTCGGGGTTTTATTCTTATTATTGTTGTTATTGTGTTTCGTAGCAGTTTGTTACAACTGAGTGGCTTGCTGGGCCATTTCAGAGGGCAGTTAAGAGTCATCCACCTTGGTCTGGAATCACCTATAGGCCAGACCAGGCAAGGATGGCAGTTTCCTTCCCTAAACAAGATTGTTTTTTACGACAATTTGTTAGTTTCATGGTTTTTATTTCAGATTTATTTAATTAACTGAATTTAAATTCCCCAGTTGTCGTGGTGGTATTTGAACTCACGTCCCTGGATCATTAGTCCAGGCCTCTGGATTACTAGCCCGGAAACATTACCGCTATGCTACCGTTCCCTACTTGTTTGATATGCTTTAGAAACTAAAGTCTCTGATCACAGGTGTACTCGATTAGCATTAACCTTTTCTAGCTGTCAATAAAATATAGGTGGAGGGAATCATTGTCTTCAAGATTCAACTCTTTTTTTAAATTGAACATTAGCATGAACAAGAACAGACTCTCACTCTTACCCACTGTCTAGCCGCTTAATACATTTTCATAGAACACAAAACAAAAGTTGCAACAGGTGTATAATTAGTACAGTAGTTTGACTCTTTCACACTGACGCAGCCTCTTTGAAAGAAATTCTCAATTAAGCTCAAATGAAATTTGTCCTCTTGTTTTTCACAATTTCTTCAAGAAAAACTACAAGCAGAAAGTGCACGGAGCTTCAGAAAGATGTTGCATCAGTACAGCTAACTGAACAACACTGATGGTATCCTGGAAAATTAGGTGAAATGCTCAGACTGCAGAATTCAAATTCAGCACAAATAGTCACAGGTCTGGGCAATAATATCAACCCTGAGACAAGGCTTTTGGGAAAGGCTGAAACTTTCAAGTAAAAACTTTAATGATGGAATGAAAAGACAAAAACAAAAATTTCAATGAATGAATTTAATCATGTGAAATATGCAATTTTTTTCAATTTTTATGTTTAAACCTTTATTTTGGACAACTTCAGTTACTGAGGAAAAAATGGCGAATGAAAATTTTTTTAGAAAGCATTCTGGAAAATATGTGGGAGCCTGGAGGCTAGACTGTACAATCAAGATAATGCGCTCACATAGGCAAACCCCATAATAAATATGGACACAAGAATTTATAATGGGAAAAAGCTGAAACAAAAAATGTGACAAGAAATCAAGTGGTGCAGATGGAAGATTTTTAATAAGATACAGGTAGATACCATGCTTGGAATTTCCTCGGAGCTGCTCCCATTTCTCTGCCGAAACAGGAGCAGCTCTACGGAAATCTCCGGCCCATATATCCAAAAGGCATCTGCTGTACAACAGACTGAACAGAGTAGAGTGACAAAGACTGGGGCTATACTTTGTTTAAAATTGGATGCCTGGAAATTTAAAAAATGTTTCAAAAATAACATTTAAACATTAACTCAGGATTCCTGCTCAAAGGTGTGGACTAAGTTACTCAGCCATTCCTAACAAAACCTGAAAACAATCACAAAGTAAACTTCAAAGCTATGATTACAGAGTTTAGAAAATAGCACATTCTAGAAGCTCTGCAATTTGCCACTGCTAGTTTGATGTTTCAGTCCATTTCAATGGGATGGACTATAAAACCAAAATCAGGTATAGAATAAACATGTTTAATATTAACAGTACTCAAAAAAATCAATTAGTCTTTATTTAACATTCTTCCCAGCTGAAGAACAGAAGTACAATAGAGTGCAACTTCCGACTGATTTAGTCTCATTTCTTCATAAGCTGATAAACAAAAATTGTTCTACTCATTAAAAGCAGATTCATTTCACAGTTTTGAAATTCTCTGAACAATATATTCTCCCTTGAAGAATTCTTACTGTGCAGCTCTATAATCTTTAATATCAATTAAGGTCAACAGTAACAATGTATTATATACAGGTACAGAAAAACAGGGAGGCAATATGTGTGCGTCGAATGGATTGTGGTCTGCTTCAGTAACCTACTGCACATTACATTCAAAATGGTGGCTGCATGATGAAGATGTCTGTACCATAGTCGCAAAACTCTTCAATAGCCAGCAATATCATTAACATTTTCCTAAAATATATTTAACCTTACCATAATTGTAGTTAAACAAAAGATTCAGGAATATGATTCGGTCACATAACCCGACCAAAAGATCAGCAAACAGACCAGGCACTGCCAGTCGAACATGTACATCTTCACGGACCTGTTAGCTTACTGTCATCCTTTTGATATTATCTACCTGCTATACTTTTAGTTAATTTTCCCCTTATTAAAATACATTCATGTACAAAGGGGGAAACAGAATTTATGCATGTAACAGCACAGCCCAAAAAAAGGAAACGCGATGGAAGGAATTTTAATCTAGAGTTTTAAAGATGCATTTTCTCTCAAGGTACTATTCATGCAGCTTAGTTTTGTGTACACACAGAATTGTTACAACAGAAACACAATGCATACGATGCAGCAGATGGAACACATGACTACAGAAATTGAACTAAACATTATTGGAATAAAGCATTGTCTTAGTCCATCCCTTTCCCCGCTCAAATCTGAGGACAAAGCTAATGACATTGGCCTTAGGGTCCCTTGGTTATACAGCCGTGATGCACACAGCTGGCAGTTATTCAGAGCTGCTTAACCTCGTCGCCTCCAACATCTCCTTGCTATAGCCAAGGCCAACAGCTGATTTCCAAACAGCTGCGTGACAATATGCACCTGACCCCTGACCTCACTGGCTTTCCTCAGAAAATCAAAGGGCAAAACAGAGTCTGTTGCCGTGGTAATAGATCTGTAGTGCGCTGCACAGATGTCACACAAAAAATGGTGGAGGCCAGAAGAATGACAGGAATTAAACCACCAGAGGGAGCTTTAGTACAGTTTTCCATTAACCATTCTGTCTGATAGGCCATAAGTATTTGCAAGCCAGCTGATGGTTTGTTCACTAAATTTCCAAATTCACTATGTAAACAGCCAACTGCTCTAATATAAAATAATTCATAATAATTCAACATAGACTTTAAAACAATTAATTAGTTACTTATTTGTATAATTGCTTCTCAGTAATTTTGTCAGAACAATACTAAATTTGAACCTGTTTATTTACTTTAGATTGAAATAAAACAGCTACATCACCACATAACAATATTTCAAAATATGTGATTTTCATGCAAGAACATGCCCGTTTGTTATTGACACATGATCCTACTGATCCCTTGTCTCAAGTACCATGGTCCACACCCTCCAGCTTTTAGCTTAAGTACAATCGAGCATATTTGTTCAGTGTTCACACTGTACTGTAATGTTGCAAACTGCATTCAAGATTTCATAACAAGAATCAGGTGTATCCTACAGAGCCTTAAATAGACCGATTTTATTGTAGAGCTGTCAGTTCAGTACCACAATAACTACAGCCCTAAATGTTCCACAAGTCCGTTTCTCTGCTGTGCTGAATAAGCAAAGTTTATCATCTAAGTTCTGAATTTCTCAGGGTTCACCCGTATATCACCAGTGCCACTAAGTGGATTACACAGAAAAGCTTTACATCACATGGAATAATCATACAGGTGCAGAGGATAACAATTTTCCTAATTTTAGCTACAAAGGTCCTGAACATTCTTCGGTTGCTACTCGAACCTTCTGCAATATAATAAAAATCCTCTCACTAAGGAGAGTAATGCAAATGGTTTATATTTTAATTAATGACTTTCAACTTTCAAAATATGAACTTCTCGACACAGGATTTTCTACAAATCTCTGAAGGAGTCATAAAGAATTAGAATAACATATGCTGCCAAAAAAACAGCAATGATGGATGACCACCTGTACTATGCCATAGGACTGAGGAAAGGCAGGGCAATCTGCAGTTGAGGCCTTTGATAGGGCTTCTCATCTCAATACCCAGGTACAGTGATGGTGGACTCTACTGTTTTCTTTCCCTATTTTACAGCTTTCACTAGCCATGCTTAAACAGCAGCAGGGAACTCCCCACTAGTACTGGCATGAACTGAAGGAGGTGACTGCCTAATGCCTGCCATATGAAGGGATCCTCCATCAGTCTCAGCATCCCGAGTTAGTCTTCAATATTCTAAATCTGGTTTGAACGCACAGCCTTTAGCAATTCAAAATTCTACATTTTCAAAAACTGTAAGAATGACTTAAGATATAAAACTCTTGGCCTAAATTATAAAAACATTGCAATCTTATTAATTTTGCTTTGCTGCAAAAATTCTTACAGCGGCACTCAAAGGGTTATGTACCATAACGCGCACTTCACTGCAGCACTTTTCATGCAGTGTCAGCTACAAATAACCGGCAGTAGCAGCACAGGATGTACCAATACTCTTACGAGACCTATAGCAATGATGGTGACAGCATAATACAGCTCCTAATCTAGAGATGCTTATTTTCAAACTACCTCACCTGCTTTCAACAGACAGACTGACTTTAATCGGTAGGAACTGAAACCAGTAGATATTGGTTCGGTTCAGTCATTAATTTTATCACTTACTGATTACCCCAAAGTGCTTTTCATTTTTTTTTGTATAGGAAATACGAGAAGTAAAGAGAAATCTAATAAAATAAGTGAAACCTAGAGTTTGAAAGGTTGGTATCAATAGCTGTTAAAGTCCACCTACAGTATCATGTGCTGTGTCGCTGAGCAAGCTTTCAAATCTAGTAAAAGCTGCCACTTAACATTTTCTTCTGATTATTCATTCTCGGGATCTGGGCATTGCTGACCTGGCCGGCATTTAATGCCTATCCAGTTTTTAATACAACTGAGTGGCTTGCTAGGCGGCTTCAGAGGTCAGTTAAGAGTCAATCACGTTGGGGTGGGACTGGAGTCACCATTCCCTAAAGGGCATTAATGAAGCAGTTGTATTTTTACGACAGTCCAACAGCTTCATGGCGACATTTACTGATACCAGCTTTTTATTTTTTGAAACTGAATTCAAAATTCTCAAACAGCCATGGTGGGATGTGAACTCACATTCTTTGGATTATTGATCCAGACCTCTGGATTACTCGACCAATAACATAACCACTATGCACCTGTTTTATTGGCTGCAGTATAGCTCTGCAGGAACATATTTTTTGACTGTTTTCTGAGGATGGGGCGATGGGAAGGGGAAGTCAGGTTTCAGAATTTCATCTAATTTTAAATAAAATACATTTTAAAATGTACTTTCGTTCAATTCAGGTCAAACAATTTGACCGCACCACTACAGCAGCAATATCTGGCCAACGACCTTTACAATCCAAATATTAAACGTTCATTGTTCTCTGGTGTTACAGCTGAGAGAATATTTTGGATATACTAGTTTAGATTATTTTGTATGATGTGAATTTTTAACACCAAGTTCTGCTCTATGGTGCTACATCTGCTGCGTTTTATTGACGTATGAGGTGCAATAGCCGCCTGCAGTCTCATTCTCCCGTCTAAAAGAGGACAACATGGAGGCAGGAAGGAAGCAGGAATTGAGATTTCAAAATCACTTTCTAAAAATCTTCATGTTTCTCAAACATTTTCTGTTCATGATTGCAAAATATGTTTTTTTTTTAAATGGGTCGCGAGCTAATTATGAATAAAACTTCAGTAACGGACAATGACATCTAGGATTACAAAGCTTACCGATATCAATCATGCCATCAGAAGAGAGCCTGTTAATTCCAGCTCTGGGTTAATAATTCTACCCCTGCAGCCAGATGACTGCAAGAGCGTCAAAACCCTTTTGTGCTACTTAAAAAGAAGCTTGTGGCATGTCTGGCTGCAAAACAGTTAAATAAATTAATCTCCCTCTAAACATTTATGCACAGTACCTCCTGATAGGCCTCTTTGGATTTCAGAGCTGCAGCCATCTGCTCCTGTGTGTATGGGTAAATGACCGAGCGGTACTGTGTGCCAATATCATTTCCTTGCCGCATACCTGCACATCAAAAAAAAGGTTGATACATTTACAGACCTCAGTATGTATTGTAGGGTTACAATAAGTCTTTTGCAGTTCATAAATGCTTGGTGGATAGAAAGGACTGACAATGAATAAGGCGTGCCTGTTGTCGAGTGCATTTGATTAAAGCAGTACTGCTAATTATGAAATATTAATAGAAAACATGGTGCTTACTACCACAGAATGCAAAATTAGGATGTTTAGTTAGAGAAATCTATGACAATCTAAAGGAAATTCCTCTTTTAATAGAAAGAATGGGTGGTGGGGGTAGGGGGTGGGGGGGGGGGGGTAGAAATACTCATGATCTTACCAGAACTAATGACCTGCTAACAAAATTAGATTCTCAGTAATCACACATTTCAAAGCCACACATTCACATAATTCTTTTTGCAGGTTGTTAATTATGAACAAAAGGAGCAATTCACCTTCCTATTTTTCACTAAAAGAGGAATTTTGGGCTCAGAAGTCTAATTTGGTTCATTACACTGTCCTTTATGAGGCTACACAGACAACTATATTTAAACCAGTATTTTTTTAAGGTGCCAATTTTGAATCGTTCTCACGTTTTCCCAAGATGATTCAGGATTTAATTTGTCTTGAGGAATGCAAATACATGTTAATGTTCAGTCAAAGCTATCATCTGAGGCAACAGTTTTACGGCACTGATGCACAGCAGGTGCCGGTTTGAAACTGGTAACTGCTCAGACTGATGTGCCAGCCCCGAGTCATGCCCTGGCCAGGCAAAGTGGTGCTTGGCACATTTGTACTTGAATCCATAGTCACTGGTGTCAAAATCCCAGTTAATCCTAATGTTAGTAAAGAGCTAACAGGGCCTTTGGCTCTTTGCCAACATTAAACAGTTTAATAAGTTCCTAGGCAGTCCAACAGACTGTCTGAGAACTTTTTAAAATTTGCTTTGCATGGGACGCAGTCACGCTGCAACCAGTGGAAACCTGAAGTAACTCAACAAGCCCTTTTGCCTTGCCAGAATTCAATCTGGCTGATTTCACCCTTCAGTTGAGCTACAAAAGCTTAACTGAATCAAATCAGCTTCACATCGCCGTAAACAGTGTAATGTAACTGGCCCGTTGGATTCTAAATATTCACTCCCCAAATACTCTCCTCTCCAGCATGGGCGATACAACAGTCTGAAGCTGTGAACTTCTCCCTGCCTCCTGTTTACAGCACTCAATGGACAATCAAACAAGATGAGGGTACAGCAGACAATCGGACTAATTTACATGCTGTCATCAGATGTCGAATTTAAACATCAATGCAGTTGAAATTCCAATGTTAAAGGATAAACTTTATTTAAATTAATCTTCATTTATGCTGTCAAAGTTGTTCACTGAAAAATGTCTACACACGTTTATAATTATCTGCAAATTTGTCAATACAGGGGACAGAATTCTAAACTGTCCTGCGCAATGCCTTGATGCATTGTGTGCTTCACTGTAAATAAAGTACAGCTTGTGCCACCCATGAATTAGCCCCCAGTTTGTAAAGTACTGTGCAGCAAGCTGATTGCAAAAGGTCCACATGTGAAAATTAATTAAAATGAACTGGTACATGGGGGCAGCATCAACAATGTCCCACCTCTGCTTTGTATTATAAATGCATTTGTAATGGAGTCAAACTTAACCTATAATGGTGCAGAGGGGATAAATCAGAATAATACCAGGGATGAGGGGCTTCAGTTATGTGGAGAGACTGGAGAAGCTGGGGTTGTTCTCCTTAGAGCAGAGAAGGTTAAGAGGAGATTTAAGAGGTGTTCAAACTCATGAAGGCCTTTACAAACATACGAACAATGATGGACAGGGAAAGACCTGCTGGTCCATCCAGCCTATCCGAAAAGATAAAGTAAATAAGGAGAATAAGGAAACCAGAGGTCAAAGATTTAAGATAATTGGCAAAAGAACCTAAGGGGAGATGAGGAGAAATTTTTAATGCAGTGGGTTATGATGATCTGGAATGCACTGCCTGGAAGGGTGGTGGCTGCTGATTTAATGGTAGCTTGCAAAATTAAATAAATACTTGAAAAGGAAAAGATTGCAGAGCTATGGGGAAAGAGTAGGGGAATGGGACTAATTGGACAGCTTTTTCAAAGAGCCGGCACAGACACGATGGGCTGAATCTATTATTCGATGACAATATTTACATAATTTACAAATAAGTTGATCTTAAAAACTTCACTGCAGAGCAGGCAGCACCAGTGGAAGAATTGTCTGCTTATATCGAAACAATTAAAATGGTGTCCATTTCAGTACAAGGTAACCTTCCTTTCATTGAGAAAACTAGGCGAATGACCAATGCCCATTCTGTACATGGGTGCAGCATCAACATCGTGTAAGACACCACTAAGGGTGAAAAGGGTGGGACAGAACGCGAGTCAAATCAAGAAATACTGTTTAGATGGCACCAAGCTTTGTTTTTAAAATCCTGAAAGAATGAAAGAGTTCCACCATGCTGAGGACCTGGGAAAGAAGGAATTCAAGTAGGAGATGGCAATTTCAACACAGTGGCGATGTAGAGAGGAGAAACTTATAGAACAGTGTACTTGGAGTTTAGGAGGAACAAAAGGTGTTGTGTATGTAATATGTGTGCTACTTTGAACTGTAAATGGGGAGATGACTGTAAAGCTAGGAAGGGAGGAATGTTGTGTATGTAATATGTGTGCTACTTTGAACCTATGGACAGGACTGCACTACTTGTTGGGCGTAGTGATACGCAGTACCACTCCTGGCCATAGGGGTATAAATAGTACTGTGGGTACTGATTCCCCTCAGTTCCCGCCTGTGGGCATGAAGTAAAGACCTATGTGCAGTCCCTACCTCCAACCAGTAAAGGCCTGTTTGAGTTATACGTTTAAGTCTTTGTGTTAATTGTTCAATACAATACACATACTTAACAAAAGGAATGTTCAGAGAAGGACTGACCCTTCATAAGAACAGAAGAACAGAAGAATTAGGAGCAGGAGTAGGCCATACACCCCTCGAGCCTGTTCCGCCGTTCAATAAGATCATGGCTGATCTTCGCCCTCAACTCCACTTTCCCGCCTGATCTCCAAATCCCTTGATTCCCTTAATATTCAAAAATCTATCGATCTCAGCCTTGAATATACTCAACAGTTCAGCATCCACAGCTCTTTGGGGCAGAGAATTCCAAAGATTCACAACCCTCTGAGTGAATAAATTCTTCCTCATCTCGGTCTTAAATGGCTGACCCCTTATCCTGAGACGATGCCCCCAAGTTCTAGACTCTCCAGCCAGGGGAAACAACCTCTCAGCATCTACCCTGTCAATCCCCCTCAGAATCTTGTATGTTTCAATTAGGAAATACAAGAATCACTGAGAAAGAGAGACAGAGACAGGTTGGGTGTGAGTGAGAGAGAGAGAGAGACAGACAGACGGAGAGAGAAATCCAGCTGCAAACAGGCTATTTCTTCTTTTCAGGCCATTGTTATTGGTGGGATCTGTAAACACCACCAGCATGTAACTGAATGCAACGTGCATATGATCCAAAGCCTGAGAGAACTGAATTCCTCCCCGCAAAAGGAAGTAATCATAAAGTAATAATCATAATATGCATGAAGATTCCTGTTTCCTTTTCATAAATCCAACATGCTTTCCTCACCTCTATCCCTAAAGGGGCACAACAAGCCTATTATTTCCTTTAGTCAGCAACGTTCATGCAGGGTGAGAACAACAATTTGCACTTATATAGCACCATTAACGCAGTAAAACATCATAAGGCGTTATCAGACAAATTTGACACCGAGTGCACATAAGGAGATATTAGTACAGATGGCCATTAGTTTGGTCAAAGAGGTTTGAAGGAGCGTCTTAAAGGAGGAGAGGCAATGTAGATGTAGAGAGGCGGAGATGTTTAGGGAAGGAATTCCAGTGCTTGGAACCTAGACAGCTGAAGGCAGGGCTGCCAATCGTGGGGCGAAGGAAATTGGGGATGTACAAGAGGCCAGAATTGGAGAAATGCAGAGTTCTCGGAGGATTATAGGGCTGGAGGAGGTTACAGAGATAGAGCGGGGCGAGGCCATGGAGGGATTTGAACACAAGGATGAGAATTTTGAATTTGATGTGTTGCTGGACCGGGAGCCCATTTCCGCTGTCTGGGAGGGTTAACTTCTTCCCATTGTATAATATATAGTTCAAAATAGTGAAAATAAACTAAATAAACAAATAGAAAGGACAAAAACACTGACTTAACCAATGGAGGAAGAACAAAGGCTCATGGACAAATGGTCACTAAGCAGATGACAGATACAAAAAAACTCATAAATTGTTACGGAACATTTTTCAGAATAAGATCGCAGTAAAATCAGTAATAATGGCAATATAAAAAGAAGTTGGACCTATTTGGCAGAATTCAGAAAAAACATTATTAAAACACTAGCAGTGTTATTATGGATTTACGCCAGATCTCAGCTTTCTCTTCAAAGGGTGGTCTTCAAAGAGCTTGAAGCACAGAAAGACGAGGAAAAACTGAACTGGGGCACTATTGGGAAGTAGCTGAATTACTACTAGCCTAGTAATCTTGGTTTAGCAACTGATGATGTAAATAATCTTTTTTAGAAACTCCTTTGCATTTGAACCCCTCATACAAGAGAGCTCCAGGGGAGGACACTAATCAGCTGTTCGCTTCAGGCAGGAGAAACAGTGGGTGATAAATTCAAGTCACGGCCAGCCGTTTTTCAGGCGTAGACTTAGCACAAGACCTCTGAACGACGGCAAAATTGTGCCAGACGCCATATTGACTCGGGCCACTATTACTCGTTCAGGGCGCTCACCTGAAAGTAGCGGGGGACTAATAATAAATATATATAAGTTGGAGTCCTGCACCTGGTTAAGGAGCCTTCTGGCAAATGGAATTTTGAGAGTGCTGGATTCGTTCATGCTTAAACCCACCCACAAATCCTTGGTGGCAACAGTCGGGAAGGAGGCTGCACCAGTTATTCGCTAAGACTCTGGTTAGTCGCTTAAGCCTGCTTGTGGACTTTTAGGCCCATTTCTGGCTGTGTTGGCTGGTCTAGTTGAATTCAAAAATTGTGGAGGTTTTTTTTCTGGAGCTGTGGGATAATCTATAACCAGGAGTAAGTTACACAATGTCAACATGGGTGCACTGCCATTGAGGCTGGAGGATGAGGAGGGGACAGAACAGCAAATCAAAGTGCAGAGATTTACTGGGAGAACATCTCTTAGCTGCCAGTGTCACTTTACCCCAACAACTGAGAGCTACGATTCAAAACAGCCGAATCGCACCTCCCCTTTAAGGGGTGCAGGCTGCATTGAAATGGCGTCACTGTCACCTGTAGTGTATGTACCTTTAAGGGGAGAACTACTTTTTACAGCTCCTGTATACTGTAGTACCAGCAGTGACCACACCTGTATATAAACCCTGAGTAGGGATCTGTACTTTTAGTTTTAGAGTAACCCTCATCCAGTAAACACCTGTTGATTGTTCCTCTGCAGTCTCTGTCGATTTATTGAAGGACACCGTACATCAAAATTCACGGATTTAACAGTGGCGACGAGTCGATTCGAACCTACCTGCAACTCTGCAGAAGAAGGCCGATTCCACCAGTGCGGGCGTCGACCATCCGGAGAGGACTTGAGCATCGCAGAGGAGGCTGTGGAGAGCTGGGCTTGGTTCTCCAGTCGCGACGATCCAGCGCAGCGGGCTGGCAGCAGGTACGGCGCAGACCCTTCCCGAACGGCGGCGGCTGGAGCCGACCGACGGCACAGAAAAAGGCCGAGCAGCGTCGACGGGGTAAGAGAGAGGGTAAAGCGCACAGGGCGCAGCTGGGGTTGAAGACTGAGCGGCGTCAACGAGAGAGGGTAAAGCGCACAGGGCGCAGCCGGGGTTGAAGACCGAGCGGCATCGGCGGGAAAAAAAGAGGGTAAAGTGCACAGGGCACAGCCGGGGTTCAGGACCAAGCGGCGTCAACGAGAGAGGCGCGCAGGAAAACGCGCAGAGCGCGGCCGGTGTTCAAGGGCTGAGCAGCGTCCGCGGGGGAAGAAAGGAAGCGCGGGAGACGCCATTTGAGCTGCAGCGGAGAAGGGAGAGCGCGGGAGACACCATTTTTGAGCTGCAGCGGAGAAGAAGGGAGAGCGCGGGAGACGCCATTTTGAGCCACAGTGGAGAAGAAGGGAGAGCGCGGGAAGAAAGGAAAGCGCGGGAGACGCCATTTTGAGCCAGCGGAGAAGAAGGGAGAGCGCGGGAGACGCCATTTTTAGCCAGTCTAACCACACCCAGGGATGCCGAAGAGTGGCAGTGTCACAGCGTTCGACAATGAAGTCGAAGACTGGGCGACATATATAGAACGCATAGAAGTGTACTGCAAGGCGAATTAAGTGCCAGATGCCAGGAAAGCACTGGTATTGTTGAATTCCATGGGTGCAAAAACGTACGGCTTACTGCGAAACCTAGTAACCCCAGAGAAGCCAGTGGAAAAGGATTTTGAAAGCATAGTGGCAATCCTACAGGACCACTTAAACCCCACACCGCTGCTGATAGCAGAAAGATTTAAGTTTCACAAAAGGAACCAGCATAAAGACGAAAGTAATGCTGAGTATTTAATGGAACTGCGCAAGCTATCGAAACACTGCCAGTTTGGAACGGGACTAGCAGATACTTTAAGGGACAAGTTTGTGTGTGGGCTTCAAAGTGAAGGAACCCAGAAACGGCTTCTATCAGAAAAGGATCTTACGCTGGACAAGGCTTTCAGCATGGCAGTATCACATGAAGCAGCCGCACAGGGCGCTGCAGAGATACAACGGAGACCGCAAGAATATGGCACAAATGAATTGTCACATGGAGCAGTGAAGTGTTATCGCTGCGGCAGAACAACACACGACCATAAGGATTGTTGGTTCAAGGACCAAGTATGCAGACAGTGTGGAAAAGTAGGACACATAGCAAGAGTCTGCAGGTCAGGAAAGAAAACCAGCAGCAAGAAATCTCCACAGGAGAAGTACAAAAAGGTACATAAGGTGACGGAGAGTAGTTCAGACGAACAGAAAAGTGATACAGACTCCGGAAGCAAGGAGCTCAGTTGTCTGAAACTACATAATGTAATCAAAATGGAGGATCACCAAACTAGCTGGGTCACGCTCAAGATAGACGGAGTCCAAGTGAAAATGGAATTGGACACAGGATCAGCCCTAACGGTCATAAACCGAAGGGACTACAAGCAGCTATTCTCACATATACCCTTGAGAGATACAGAGATTGTCTTGAAGACGTACGCGGGGCAAAAAAGTCTACCCCAAAGGAAAAATAAGGGCACGAAACAGCATGGAAACGCTGATGGGCTATCACGCCTGCCACTGCCTACTGCGGAGGAAGCACCAGCAGTGGACCCTGTCGAAATATTTTATTCAACTATAATTGAACGCTTGCCAGTAACTAACGCGGATATAGAGAAGGAGACCCGAAATGACCCAACACTGTCTCGGGTATATGATTTGACGGTGAAGGGATGGCCAACACATGGCGACTCACTGTTGCCAGCATTCTCATCCAGAAGAGAACAGCTGTCAGTGTGCCAGGGGACCTTGATGTGTGGATCCCGAGTGGTAATTCCACCCAAGTTAAGGGAGAGAGTGCTCAATGAGCTTCACGAAGGCCATCTGGGAGGGGTGAAAATGAAAAGCCTTGCTAGGGCTTATGTGTGGTGGCCGGGGATCGATCAGCAAATCGAGGACCTGACAAAGAGCTGCTCAGGATGCCAGAAGGTCCAAAATGCACCACCACATGCCCCGCTACACCCATGGGAGTGGCCCTCCTCTCCATGGCAATGGGTGCATATTGATTTTGCTGGTCCATTCATGGACTCAATGTTCTTAATAGCCGTGGATGCACACTCGAAATGGCCTGAGTGATCAAAATGTCCTCCACCACCACGGAGAAAACGATTGCAGTCCTACGGACCATATTTGCCAGGAACGGCTTGCCAGAGCAGATTTGCTCTGATAACGGACCACAGTTTGTGTCCGAAGAGTTTCGGAAATTTATGAGAAGGAATGGGGTAAGGCATTACACATCCGCCCCGTATCATCCAGCCACAAATGGATTGGCTGAGAGGTTCGTACAAACCTTTAAAAAGGCAGTAAGGGCCATGTGCGATGACGACATTCCACTGCAGCATAAGGTGGACAATTTCCTGTTAGCCTACAGAAATGCGACACATGCAGTTACCAACCAGACCCCGGCCATGATGTTCTTTAACCGAAGGTTGAGATCTCGTCTGGATTTGCTCAGACCAAATGTACGAAGAAATGTTGAGAATAAGCAATTCCAGCACATCAGTGAGAAGCAGACAAGGAGCTTCAATGTAGGGCAACCAGTCTTGGCCCGCGACTACCGAACAGAGAAATGGCAACCAGGAACGATATGCACACGGCAGGGGCCACTAATGTACACAGTGGATGTTGGGGAGAACATTGTGAGACGCCATGTCGGCCAGATCCTAGCATCACAGGAACGAGTCAACCCCATGTCTCGCGTACCTGGTGATGAACCCGACATACAGGTAGCATCTACCCCAGAAACAGTAGCATCGGAAGCTGATGAACCAACCGACGACAGGGGGGCAGAATCGCCTCCGCACCAAGAGCAAGACACTCAGGAAAGGCGCTATCCAGAAAGGATCAGGAAGCCGCCCCAAAGACTGAATTTATAAATGGACTATTTTCAGTTAATGTTGCATGTTAAAAGTGTTAACTGTTAAATGAATGTTATGGTACTGTTAATCTAAAAGCGGAGGAATTGTAGTGTATGTACCTTTAAGGGGAGAACTACTTTTTACAGCTCCTGTATACTGTAGTACCGGCAGTGACCACACCTGTATATAAACCCTGAGTAGGGATCTGTACTTTTAGTTTTAGAGTAACCCTCATCCAGTAAACACCTGTTGATTGTTCCTCTGCAGTCTCTGTCGATTTATTGAAGGACACCATACATCAAAATTCACGGATTTAACATCGCCCACCCCACAATCCGAAAGCTGCCAGTAAACAGAGTGAGGAGTGCTGGGAACGGTAGCATAGTGGTTAGCTTACTGGGCTACTAATCCAGAGGCCTGGACTAATGATCCAGAGATGGGAGTTTAAATCCTACCACGGCAGCTGGGGAATTTAAATACAGATAATTAAATAAATCTGGAATAAAAAGCTGGTATCAGTAATGGTGACCTTAAAACTATCGGATTATCGTCAAAACCCATCTGGTTCACTGATGTCCTTTAGGGAAGGAAATCTGCCATCCTTGCCTGGTCTGGCCTATATCTGACTTCAGACCCACAGCAATGTGGTTGACTCTTAACTGCCCTCTGAAATGGCCTAGCAAGCCATTCAGTTGTACACAACCGCTACAAGAAACATTAAGAATAAAACCGGACGGACCACCTGGCATCGACCTCGGCACCAGCTTCGGACACGACAAAGGCACACCCAGC
Source organism: Somniosus microcephalus (assembly GCF_052327205.1). Lineage (NCBI taxonomy): Eukaryota > Metazoa > Chordata > Chondrichthyes > Squaliformes > Somniosidae > Somniosus > Somniosus microcephalus. Next base: position 109,319,095 of record NC_140995.1, on the reverse strand, counting down.
CCATTCGACCCTGCAAAGTCTTCCTCACTAACATCTTGGGACTTGTGACCACCTAGAAGGACAAGGGCAGCAGGTGCATGGGAACACCATCATCTGCAAGCTCCCCTCCAAGTTACACACCATCCTGACTTGGAAATATATTGCCGTTACTTCATCCTCGCTGGGTCAAAATCCAGGAACTCCCTCCCTCGTAGCACTATGGGAGTACCTTCAACTCATGTATATATATAAATGACTTGGATATTGGAATACAGAGTAGAATTTTAAAATTTGCCGATGACATCAAACTTGGGGGTGTGGCAAATAGTGAAGATGATACCAATCGACTGCAACAGGACATGGATAGGCTAAGCAGAGTGGGTAGACAAGTGGCAGATGGAATTTAATACGGAGAAGTGTGAGGTGATGCATTTTGGCAAAGGAACAGAGAGCGGAAATATACACTTAATGGCACAGTTTTAAAGAGCGTGCAGGGACAGAGGGACCTGGGAGTTAATGTGCATAGGTCCCTGAAGGTGGCGGGACATATTGAGTGGTTAGCAAAGCATATGGGATCTTGGACTTCATAAATAGAGGTATTGAGTAAAAAAGTAGAGAAGTTATGCTGAACCTTTATAGAGCACTAGTTAGGCCACAACTGGAGTATTGCGACCAGTTCTGGTCACCACACTTTAGAAAGGATGTGAAGGCCCTTGAGAGGGTGCAGAGGAGATTCACCAGAATGGTTCTGGGAATGGGGGAATCTTAGCTACAAGGACAGGTTGGAGAAGCTGGATTTGTTTTCATTAGATCAAAGAAGGTTGAGGGGTGATTTGATAGAGGTGTACAAGATTATGACTGGTTTGGATAGGCTAGACGGGGAAAGGCTGTTCCCACTAGTTGATGGTACAAGGACTAGGGGACACAGATTTAAGGTTTTGGGCAAGAGATACAGGGGGAACGCGAGTTCTGCAATGGTGGCGACTTGAACCAGTACGTCCTCTCCAGGAGGCCGGAGTCAAACACCAGGGGCTGGATTTTCATGGGGAAGGCAGGTTGGGGGCGGGGGGGGAGGGGGGGGAAATGGTTTCCCGCAGGTCCTACTGACTTTAACGGCAGGAACTGATTTGCATCAGAGGCTAGCTGGCTCTGGGTGGGTAGGCCTGCGACACTAAGCCACACAGAGGAGGGAGGGAGGGGATCGGGTGGGGGGCAAGATCGTGGCTTCTGGAGGATCGGGGATGGGGGGATGAAGGAAGATCAGGGCCTCCGGAGGATCGGGGAGTCGGGAGGGGGAGAGAAGGAAAATCGGGGCCTCCGGAGGATCAGGGGGTCGGGGGGGGGAGAGAAGGAAGATCGGGGCCTCCAGAGGATCCGGGGGTCGGTGGGGGGGATGGGGGCAGAGAAGGAAGATCAGGGCCTCCGGAGGATCAGGGGGTCGGGGGAGGAGAGAAGGAAGATCGAGGCCTCCGGAGGATCAGGGGGTCTGGGGAGAGAAGGAAGATCGGGGCCTTAGTTTCATCAGTTGTGGGGGGGGTCCTGTAAGGTGATCGGAGGCCTCGTGGGCGGGGTGGGCTAGCTAGGGACCCTGGATCCAGGAGGAAGGTGTAAATGTACTTAACTCCTGGATGCAGCAATCCTCACCTTGCTGTAGCTGGTGAGTTTTACGAGATGTGTAAACCCAACCAGCTACAGTTAAAAACAAAATCGAGGTTGAAGAGGCTTCCAGCCTCATTAAAATATTTAAATTGCCATCCCGTCTCCTGGCAGCGGGTTTGCTGCCTGCCCCCTTCCTGCCTCCTGTTCCACCTCTGTTAAAACTGGAAGTGGGCGGGTTGGAGGCAGGTTCAGGTCGGGGGTTTAACAATTTAACTTCCCCTACGCTCCAAACACACCCATTTTTTGGGGTCGGCCATTAAGGATTGAGATGAGGAGAAATTTCTTCACTCAGAGGGTTGTGAATCTTTGGAATTCTCTACCCCAGAGGGCTGTGTATGCTCAGTCATTGAGTATTTTTAAGGCTGAGATTGATAGATTTTTTGGACTCTAAGGGAATCAAGGGATATGAGGATCAGGCAGGAAAGTGGAATTGAAGTCGATGATCAGCCATGATCTTACTGAATGGCGGAGCAGGCTCGAGGGGCCATATGGCCTACTCCTGCTCTTATTTCTTATGTTCTTATGTCAGTAATTGGTTAGTGACGGCCGAAAGCGCTTCCTGTCCCGGAGCAAAGGTCAATGAATGCGCTTCCTGTCCAGGAGCAAAGGTCAGCGAGGGGTCGGGTCGGGGGGAAAAAATAGCAACTCATGATTTTTATACCAAATCTGTTGACTTTTAAGAGTTTGTCTCTTGATTCATGAGACAGTGGGGTTAGCATTACTGGGGGTTGGCACGGCAGGTACGCTGGATCCAGCAGGTAAGTGGAAAGGCACTGGATCCAGCAAGTAAGTGGAAAGGCACTGGATCCAGCAGGTAAGTGGAAAGGCACTGGATCCAGCAGGTAAGTGGAAAGGCACTGGATCCAGCAGTCCTCACCTACCTTTAGCCGCCAGTTTTCCCCGAGGCCCGGGAAACTTGGCCGGCCAGAGTTAAATTTGAAATGGTGGATCAATATGAGGCTCGCAGCTTCATTATATTTAAATTGTCAACCTGCCTCCTGGGGATGGGGTTGGGATTCAGATTTTCTAGCACTTTAACCTCCCACCCGACCCAAACCCGCCCGTTTTTTGGGTGTTAAATCTCCCCCCACTCTTTCTAGCGCGGCTGTTTTTGAAAGCAATCACGTATTCACCTCAACCTTGGCATACAAAAAAAAATCTAAGTGTTTCAGTTATGGAGGCTCGACATTGAAGTTTTTAAAATACATGAACAGAACACACAGTTCTGACCTGACCTAGCTTTGAGAAAGAACAGTTTGATGAAAGCAAGTGAATGACAAAGGTGAAGTATAATAATGTGTTTACAAAGTTATTGAGGTGACATTCAGAGACATATGGGTGTACAAACAAACATAAAGACAAAGGATGGGAGGAAGGTTTAATGATATATTTAAAACTCACTGGCAGCGCCATTGCCAGTTTTGCTCTCACTGGTAAAATGGTGATAGCAAACAAATATTGCTCGTACATCAGCTGTTCCTTCACAGCTCGTCAGGCAGCTGCACACAGCTAAAGGTGGTGATGTAGTTTTAGAAATAAAAATGACAAAACATAGAGTAAGAACAGAATTTATGACAGAAAGTCTCATCCAGGACACCTCTCCATTGTCACACCACAGAGCAGTCTTTCCTGCCAACACTTATTGGTGATCTAGGGACTGAGAACAGTTACTGCAGATTTTATGCTGCATTTAATAAAGAACATAACAGCACCTCACCTCTAATTCTCTACAATTTGCATCCGCATAGAATAACACATAGCAATCTATTTTTTTTTTAGCAATAATCCTTTGATGCTAACTGAAATGAACAAGAAAGCCCTTGTTGTTCCACATTTTTTAGTGCAATAGGGCCTTCTTCATTTTATTTAGCATCAAAGACTTTTTAAAAATACACAAAATGTACCGAGTAATATTACTCACTAAACTTGTGAATACGTACAGTTTAAATGATTGTTTGGGATGCAGTGGAAAGATGGAAGTAGTCTCAAGTTGGGTTTGAACAAGTGCTGAAACCAGGAATAATGAACTCAAATTGTTATCCCAGACAGCAAGGACTTTCTGTGGGGTTGTGGGGGGCAGGCTGGCTTGTGCAGAGACGGAATACCGTTTTCTTTCACCTCTGACATCAAATCTAATCCAGACCAATGAAGTGAAAGTCTCTTCTTTATTTGTGCTGTCTCCACTCAGTTCCGAGTAGGAACTGTTCTTTTTGAAGACAGCACAAAACGGTTTATAATTGACAATTAATTGACAATCTACCTCAGAAGACCACAAGGACTGCAGGTGTGACAAGCAGGAAGATTCACACAAATCAGCTGGGGGCAAATTATTGTATCACATTAGAAGGAACTTAATTCTACATCTTTCCTGCTCTGTAAATAACCTACGAGTTCTCAATGCCATCACTGAGTGCCAAAAGTTTGAGAAAAGTGCTCCATTCAGCAAACATCCTTCAATTTCACGAGTGCAAAAATTCATTTCAAAAGTATATAAATGAAAAAGTATGCTTGTAGGACAAATAATAACATCCTAGCACAAAAAATTCATGTAGGGTTTGCTGGGCTCTGGATTGCCAATCATTATTTACTGTCAGGGTTCCCATTGCTGTTCTGCTTGGTTCCAGCTAACTCCTATCTAATTACAGTAAGCAGTTTTCAAGCCAACTAACCTGGGCCAATTGCAATCCAGAGTATCCAAGGGGGCATTTTTTTGCTATCAGGGTGGATTTGCAAACTGTAACAAGAAGTGTACAGATCTCCATTTGCAGACTCAGCCCATTACAATTCAAAACAGCAAAACTCTCTCCAACTCCCACCCCACAACCCCAAAAAAAATTGACACTATCAGGTTCATATGGGAACTTCCTGATCTGAACCTCAAGAATGTATGATGTGCAGATTTCAAACTGTATTATCAGCAGATAAATTATTTCTGTTTCCTAAAGAATGCTATATAGTGTTCGGGGCTATATTACACTCCGGTCAGTTTTGAAAGCTGCATGTACAAATAAAGCCGTTTATGTAAAACTAAGTTACAGGCCTTGTCAGTTTAAAATGTAAGCTTGCTGATTTGGATCTTAAAGCCAGGCCAGAGAGAAAGGAGCAACTCTCAGAAAAGTCAGTGCTTTTTACGCATTTCTTTTCTGTATTTAAATCTATTGTTGTCCCAAACCTGAAAGCAATCATGTTGATCAGTAGCTGGCAGGGCCACAGATGGAATAGCATTATAGAGCAGAGGCAAAGTTATCTTTGGGGAGAGTGAATGTTAGAATAGAGGATGAAAAAACACACATTAAACAGCTCTTGAAGGTGCCCACTGTTGGCTGATTATTAATATTGATGGTGGAATATTTTGTTACCCCGACTATTCTGCTCTCCAAGCTCATACTATATATACTACAGATCTAGTTCAGTAATTACTTCCAGGAGAGCAAATAGGTTGAGAAAAGTCAGGTCCAAAGTGGGGAATGAGGATAGATGGAAAGCCAGGTATGAAGGGGAGATTTGGATCATGGGAGCCAAGGAAAGCTAGGCCTAGGGAGGGGGGGGGGGGGAGGAAAGGAAAGCCAGCTCTGACAGGAATACAGGCAGTAGGGGACTAAAGTAAGCCAATTCAACATGAGGTGAGAAAGCGAGAAAGCCTGAGGTGCCTCAGGCTTGGCAGTAGTCTCTCAAACACAAAAACAAGACTTACTTCAGAACACTGGACTTCATATCACAAAGTGGTTTTACTGTGCACATATATAATTACATCATGCTCCTTATTACCACCCATGCCTTCCTCTGGTGCCTCTCTGTCCCATTTTTAAACCTATCCTGATGCTGTGTCGAGTTGGTACCCGTAAACCAGGGATGCCGGTGGGGCATGGTTGTGCTGTGGTATCATGAGCCTCTTAGGATCGAGGTGGCCCTCCCCTCACCTCAGGGTTTCTGAGTCCCTGGAGGATTTTTAAGTAGGCTGCGTCACCACTGCAGGAGCATGGAATTTATCTTAAAAAAAGGTAACACAAAAGTATGACAAAAATTTGGCAGGAGGAAGTCAAGTGGTACAGATAGGAATCGCACAATTTTTTATATATTATAGACAGATATTTGAAACTCTACGTACAAAAACATCTATTAACTCCATCTCATCATCAAATGTTTCAGAAGACCAATCCTTGGGTGTGTGAATTAGATAAAATGAAGAAAGTACCAACCAACTTTTGACCTAGGGTTTGCTGCAATCTGTTTGTGGTAAAGTATAAAGAAATTAAAGGCCCATGACTGACCAGGACTTTCCATAAGATACAACCAAAATGCTTCTTAGGTGGGCAAAGCTGAGATAAGTAGTCATATTTAACCTAGATTCCAAGAATTAAAGCTGCATATTGTCTATTCCCGGGAGTATATTTTTAGTAATACTAAAAGGAATCTAACACATTTGAAGAAAATGGCTGGAAGAGGTCCAGACTGGACACCTAGATTTGCAGATGCTGCATTGGAGGCACTGGTCCAGGCAGTTGACAGGATATCCTGTTCCTCCCAGGGGGCAGAAAGCCCTCCAGGTAACACATCCAGTGGAGAGAAGTCGATGAAGAAATCAATGCCAGGAGCTTAGCTCCCAGTACATGGCTGTAATGCCAAAAGAAATTCAATGACCTCACCAGAGTCGTTAAGGTAAAAATACTGCTCTCTTACTCTCTGAAACATAGAAGATAGGAGCAGGAGTAGGCCATTCGGCCCTTCGAGCCTACTCCGTCATTCAATGAGATCATGGCTGATCATCCAAATTCAGTACCCTGTCCCTGCCTTCTCCCCATATCCCTTGATCCCTTGAGCCTTAAGAAATATATCCAACTCCTTCTTGAATATGTTTAATGAACTGGCCTCCACCGCCCTCTGTGGCAGAGAATTCCACAGGTTCACCACTCTCTGGGTGAAGAAATTCCTCCTCATTTCAGTCCTAAATGGCTTACCCCTTATCCTTAGACTATGACCCCTGGTTCTGGACTCCCCGGCCATCAGAAACATCCTTCCTGCATCTAGTCTGTCCAGGCCTGACAGAATTTTATAGGTTTCGATGAGATCCCCTCTCAATCTTCTAAACTCCAGTGAGTATAAGCCCAATCGACACAATCTCTCCTCATACGTCATTCCTGCCATCCCAGGTATCAGCCTGGTGAATCTTCGCTGCACTCCTTCCATGGCAAGAACGTCCTTCCTTAGATAAGGCAACCAAAACTGCACACAATACTCAAGGTGCGGTCTCACCAAGGCCCTGTACAACTGTAGCAAGACATCCTTGTTCCTGTACCCGAACCCTCTTGCTACGAAGGCCAACATACCAGTTGCCTTCTTAACCGCCTGCTGCCCCTGCATGCTTACCTTCAGCGACTGGTGCACAAGAACACCCAGGTCTCTTTGCACTTCCCCTTCTCCCAATCTATTGCCATTCAAATAATAATCTGCCTTTCTGTTTTTGCCACCAAAGTGGATAACCTCACATTTATCCACATTATAGTGCATTTGCCATGTTTCTGCCCAATCACCCAACCTGTCCAAATCATACTGGAGTTTCACGACATCCTCCTCACAGCATACCCTCCCACCCAGCTTTGTGTCATCTGCAAATTTGGAGATATTACATCCAATTCCCTGATCCAGATCATTAATATATATTGTGAACAGCTGGGGTCCTAGAACCGATCCTTGCGGTACCCCACTAGTCACTACCTGCCACTCAGAAAACGACCCGTTTATTCCAACTCTTTGCTTTCTGTCCGCCAACCAGTTCTCTATCCAAGTCAATACCTTGCCCCCAATCCCATGTGCCTTAATTTTGCACGCTAATCTCTTATGCGGGACCTTATCGAAAGACTTCTGAAAGTCCAATACACCACATCCACTGGTTCTCCCTTATCTATTTTACCAGTTACATCCTCAAAAAATTCCAGTAGATTAGTCAAGCATGATTTACCTTTTGTAAATCCATGTTGACTTTGTCCGATCCTGTCACTGCTTTCCAAGTGCTCTGCTATTACATCTTTTATAATGGACTCTAGCATTTTCCCCACTACCGATGTCAGGCTTACCGGTCTATAATTCCCCGCTTTTTCTCTACCACCTTTTTTGAATAGTGGGGTAACAGTAGCTACCCTCCAATCCATGGGTACTGTTCCAGAGTCTATCGAGTTCTGTAAGATGACCAGCAATGCATCTACTATTTCTAGGGCCACTTCCTTAAGTACCCTAGGGTGTAGATTATCAGGCCCTGGGGATTTATCGGCCTTCAGTCCCATCAATTTTCCTAACACCATTTCCCTACAAATACTGATTTCTTTCAGTCCCACCCTTTCATCAGACCCTATGTTCCCTGGCATCTCTGGGAGGTTATTTGTGTCCTCCTTTGTGAAGACAGAACCAAAATATGTATTTAGTTGGTGCGCCATTTCTTTGTTCGCCATTATAAATTCCCCGGATTCTAACTGCAAGGGACCTACGCTTGACTTCACCAATCTTTTTCTCTTCACATATCTATAAAAGCTTTTACAGTCAGTTTTTATGTTCCCTGAAAGCTTACTCTCATATTCTATTTTCCCTTTCTTAATTAATCCCTTTGTCCTCCTTTGTTGAATCCTAAACTGCTCCCAATCCTCAGGATTATTGCTTTTTCTGGCCAATTTATATGTCCTCTCCTTGGACCTTATGCTATCCCTAATTTCCCTTGTTAGCCACGGTTGAGTCGCCTTTTTTGTTTTATTTTTATGCCAAACTGGGATGAACAAATTCTGTAGTTCATCCATTCGGTCTTTGAATGTTTGCCATTGCCTATCCACCGTCAACCCTTTGAGTGACATTCCCCAATCCATCCTACCCAACTCGCTCCTCAGACCATCGTAGTTACCTTTATTTAAATTGAGGACCCTAGTCTCTGAGTCAACTACTTCATTCTCCATCTTAATGAAGAATTCGATCATATTATGATCGCTCCGACCCAGGGGGCCTCGTACAACAAGATTGCTAATTAATCCTTTCTCATTACATAATACCCAGTCTAAGATGGCCTGATCTCTGGTTGGTTCCTTGACATATTGGTCCAGGAAACCATCCCGTAAACACTCCAGGAATTGCTCCTCCACAGCATTGTTACTAATTTGGTTAGTCCAAATGTAGATTAAAGTCACCAATGATGATTGCTGTGCCCTTATTGCACGCTTCTTTAATTTCCCTTTTAATGCCATCCCCAACCTCCGCCTTACTGTTTGGAGGTCTATATACCGCTCCCACTAACGTTTTCTTCCCCTTAGTATTTCTCAATTCTACCCATACAGGTTCCACATCATCAGAGCTAATATCCTTCATTACAATTGTGTTAATCCCTTCTTTAACTAGTAATGCTACCCCACCTCCCTTTCCTTTTTGCCTATCTTTCCTGAATATCGAATACTCCTGGATGTTGAGTTCCCAGTCTTGGCCATCCTTGAGCCACGTTTCCGTAATCCCAACCAAATCATATTCGTTTACCTCTATTTGCGCAGCCAATTCATCCACCTTATTACGACTGCTCCTCGCATTAAGACACAAAGCCTTCAGGTTTGTTTTTTTAATGCTCTTAGACCTATTAGAATTATTATTTACTGTGGCCACGTTTGATTTAAACCGTTGATATCTCTGACTGCCACTTTTACTTTTCTCCTTCCTATCTTTTGCTTTTATCCTTGTTTCCCTTTCCTCTGTCTCCCTGCTCAGGTTCCCAACCCCCTGCCATTTTAGTTTAAACCCTCCCCCAGAGCACTAGCAAACACTCCCCCTAGGACATCGGTTCCAGCCCTGCCCAGGTGCAAACCGTCCGGTTTGAACTGGTCCCACCTCCCCCAGAACCGGTTCCAATGTCCCAGGAACTTGAATTCCTCCCCCTGGCACCATTCCTCTAGCCACGTATTCATCTGAAATATCCTTCTATTTCTACTCTGACTAGCACATGGCACTGGTAGCAATCCTGAGATTACTACCTTTGAGGTCCTATTTTTTAATTTACCTCCTAACTCCCTATATTCCGCTTTTAGGACGTCATACCGCTTTTTACCTATATCATTGGTGCCTATATGCACCATGACAACTGGCTGTTCACCCTCCCCTTCCAAGATGTTCTGCAGCCGCTCGGAGACATCCTTGACCCTTGCACCAGGGAGGCAACACACCAACCTGGAGTCTCGTTTGCGGCCGCAGAAACGCCTATCTATTCCCCTTACAATTGAATCCCCTATTACTATAGCTCTACCCCTCTTTTTCCTCCCGTTCTGTGCAGCAGAGCCACCCCTGGTGCCAGGAAGTTGGCTGCTGCTGCCTTCCTCTGATAAGCCATCCCCCCCAACAGTACTCAAAGTGGTGTATCTGTTTGAGGGGGGGATGGCCACAGGGGACCCCTGCACTACCTGCCTGCGCCTAGTGCTCTGCCTGTTGGTCACCCATTCCCTTTCTTCCTGTCCAACCTCTACTTGTGGTGTGTCCAACTCTGTAAACGTGCTATTCACGATGTCCTGAGCATCGCGAACGCTCCAGTATGCATCCAATCACAGCTCCAGTGCCGCAATGCGGTCTGTCAGTAGCTGCAGCTGGATGCACTTCCTGCACATGTAGTTGTCAGGGACACAGGAAGTGTCCCTGAGTTCCCACATATCGCAGGAGGAGCATACCACGTGGCCGGGCTGTCCTGCCATGACTTACCCTTTAATTAATTGAATTTAAATAAAATCAATCAATCCCACTAATTACACTACAGTTAAATGGTTTACCAACAGTCCCCGCTACACCAGAGAGACCTTAGAAACTATAAACCAGAGTTAAAGTTTAAAAAAGAGAGAAATACTCACCAACCAATCACTTACCTGATTCCTGGTGACGTCACACCTTGATTGCTTTTTACCTCTCTCCCCTGCTGCTGAGTTGGTATGCCTCGCTGAATCCGCCGCTTTTTAAACTGCCGCCGCTGCTCGCTCCTCACCCAGGTCCGTCGCTCTGGTCGGGCCTTGCTGAATCCGCCACTTTTTAAACTGCCGCATCTGCTCGCTCCTCACCCAGGTCCATCGCTCTGGTCGGGCCTCGCTGAATCCGCCGCTTTTTAAACTGCCGCCGCTGCTCGCTCCTCACCCAGGTCCGTCGCTCTCACCTCCATCGCTTTCAGCCTCATTACTCACAATACTCCCCTCCCCTGCTTCCTTTCACTCTCCTACAATCACTGCACCACATTTTAGTACACCTCCTTCTCCTCGTACTCACATACTCACCACTATTACAACTCTCACTTCCCCACACCTCACACTCTGCATACCAACTATTAGACCATGACAAGCACATTCTCTAAACACCTCAAAAAGATGTCACTAACACACTCCCTCCTTCCTTGCACAAGTTTGCACACAACCTGCGCCAGGAGGCTGTCATCAAAGGAGGCTAAGCCCACCTCCACATCCTCTCTTTTGGTGTCGTAGTTGACCCCGAGATGAGCTTCTGACCACATATCCGTGCCATCACTAAGACCGCCTACTTCCACCTCCGTAGCATCGCCCGCTTCGGTTCCTGCCTCAGCTCATCTGCTGCTGAATCCCTCATCCATACCTTTGTTACGTCTAGACTTGATTATTCCAATGCACTCCTGGCCGGCTTCCCATCTTCTACCCTGCGTAAATTTGAGGCCATCCAAAATTCTGCTGCCTGTATCATAACTCGCACCAAGTTCCGTTCACCAATTACCCCTGTGCTCGCTGACCTACATTGGCTCCCGCTTAAGCACCACATCATTTTTAAAATTCTCATCCTTGTTTTCAATTTCCTCCATGGCCTCGCCCCTTCCTATCTCTGTAACCTCCTCCAGCCCTATAACATTCCGAGATATCTGCCCTCCTCCAATTCTGACCTCTTGCGCATCACCGATTTTTATTGCACCACCATTGGCGGCCGCGTCTTCAGCTGCTGAGGTCTTAAGCTCTGGAATTTCCTCCCTAAACCTCTCCGCCTCTCGCTCCTCCTTTAAGACTCTTCTTAAAACCTACCTCCATCTGCCCTAATATCTCCTTATGTGGGTCGGTGTCAAATTTTGTTTGATAATGCTCCTGTGAAGCACCGTAAGACATTTTACTACGTTAAAGGCGCTGTATAAATGCAAGTTGTTGTTGTTGATGTAGAAGAAGAAAATGTGTTGGCCATCACTGGCATGGGGAGGGTCATAGCTATGGCATTTAGCAATGCTGGAGGATATGTTGCGTCGTGGTTTTTCACCTTATCCTTTATTTCCCTTCGTATTTCTATCTCACCCGACACACTCTGCATAACAAACTGCAGCAGCTTTCTCCAGCCATTTGTTCCTCTGCTTTCTCTGCACAAGCAAAGCTAACCCTCTCTTTCACTGCAAGTTCAGAAAATATGGAGATACCTCTGCCACTTCAGGGAGAGGTGGCCAGCCTTCCTGAAGATACACCGTCACTCGATCTGACCCTAACAAGCACCAACTCAGAGATCACGTGTACTTTAGAGGCTAGGCTAGAGGAGAGGTCTTCATGTGGTAAATCACCAGGCATAAATGTGCAGGAGCTAGGAAAGGGGGATAGGACGCCACAGGTGCCAGCTCGCTGGAAGGCAACTTCATATGTTAGCTCTGCTGCAAAAGACTCAGACATTGACTATGAGGACCCAGGCTACCGAAGAAGGCTGGTAGGCTTACACCAGGAAATGGTGTACTGGACAGCCTGCCAGGGAGCTTGGCACAATGTTGCAGAGCATGGAGAAATCCAGCTCCAACTTGTGTCAGGGCTTCTTGCAGAGCAGGGAGACCAATCGGTCCAACATGGAACAAGTCGCCAGCTCCATGAACACGCCTACTATGATGGAGCCTCTGTTGACAGCTCACACTGCTGCCATGGAAACTCAGACTGCTGCCATCTTGGCTCTGGGAGCCAGTATTGACAGGGGCTCAGGATGACAGCAATCCTGCTCTCCCACCACCCATTCCGCCAGTGCCACACAGCTAGCTGGGCCAGACAGCCCAATCGAGATGCCGTAGTCTGTAGCCAGGTCCTCAAGGTGCAGAGCTGCCTGAGGTTGCCCACCATAGCCATCTAAAGTGTCCTCAATGGAAGCTCAGCCGGCTTCCATCTCCCAAGCTGTAGCCACTGGGGTAGATCTTTGTAGGAGCACTAGGATAAGTAAATGAGCACAGAAGGCAGGCACTAAGGGGTTGCAAAAGGGTGATTCTTAATTATTTCTGTTAACTATTAGAGACAGATGGAATTGAACTGTTGACAAATGTGTTTTTCTGGATTTGGTGTTGGTGTTTATATTTATAGTTAAGTGCAGGCAAGACCCATAAGGCTGGACTGAAGGAAGGCAATCAGACGGTGGACTGTGGGTGTATTGGAGATGGGAAGGATGTTGGAGGAGCTTCTATCTAAGAGCGCTGGCAGCTAGGGGGCACTGGTGCTCGATGCTGCACTTCTTGCTGTCCTGGTGGTGGTTAAGTTATGGAACATGCAGTAGATGACCACAATCTGGATAGCTGCTCAGGACTGTGCTGCAAAGCTCCTCCTGAATAGTCCAGGCAACAGAAGCATTGCTTGAGCTCGCTGATTGTCTGAGCGATGACGTTTCTGGTGGCAGAATGGTACTCATTGTAGGCCAGCTCTGCAGCTGTACCCGGGTTCCTGACAGGACTCATGAGCCAAGTCTGAATTGGAAAGCCCTTGTCGCCTGAAACCTGACAGCATGGTTCGAATAAAGATGGCACAGAGGACTGGCACAGGATGAATGAAACATCATTACTGCCAGGAAACTGGGCACAGACCTCCATGATGCGCTGCTTGTGATTACAAACAAACTGGACGTTGAGGGAGTGGTATCCCTTTTTATTTATAATGATGCCAAGATGGTGATGGGGAGCACACAAAACTATGTGAGTGCTGTCTATGGCACCTTGAACCTTGGGGAAGCTTGCAGTCAGGGCAAAGCCTAGTGTACTCTCATCCTGCTTCGCTCTTTGCCAATGGGGAAAGAGATTAAGGCCTAGAAATTCAGTTGGGCGTGCCAGCCGTTAGCGCCTTAGGAGGAGTAGATCTCGAGCGCTAGGCGCTTAGCGCCCGGGCGCAGCGCGATCTGCGCCTCGCCCCAACTTCAGTAGACATTTAGCGCCGGTGCAAAGTCTTAGCGCGCGCCCTGCTGCGCGCGCAGATCATGACGTCATTTCGTCGTGCAACGCCCTTTGTGCGCCCGGAACCGGAACTTCACTCGCGCCGCCCCATTGTGCGCCGGGCGGCCCTAACGACTGTGAAGTGGAACGGTACACAGCCGAGGCGGGCCGCGGGGAGCGCAAATTAAAGGGCACTTACCCTGCACTATAAAGGCCAGCCATTTTGCAGCATTCACTCTTGTGCAACGGTTTTTTGGAGAGAGACCAAGGAGGAGAACTTACTGCTTTGGCCCAACACTAGGACAGGTATTTTTGGCTCAGGCCAGAGCTTAGCAATTATCTTTGCCTTCATTGAGATCTCAGTGTTTGCCAGCATATAATGGGGGCTGCATTGGGTGCCAACGCTGAGTTTCAGCCTTATGCCGGAAGGGCTTACAGACGTCGTGAGAGAGTGGCAGCCCTGGCTAGACGCAGAGGGGGCAACAGGCGTCGCCAAGTGAGGCCTTACCCACCCAGGGTATACCGCCAGCAGTCCTCCTATCTGACCATGTCTGCCGCGCAGTGTGTTAGGAGGCTGCGATTCAGAAGGGAGGTGGTTGCAGACATCTGCCAGCTGCTGCACAGAGATCTGCGCCCACAGCTGATGCGCAGGACGTCTCTGTCGGTGGCAGTGAAGGTGACGGTGGCTCTCAACTTCTATGCCACCGGCTCCTTCCAATCCGCTGCTGGGGACATCGCTAACATCTCCCAGTTCGCCGTGCATTGCTGCATCCGCCAGGTGACCAATGCCCTTTTCAGAAGGAGACGTCAATTCATCTCCTTCCCCATGACCCTGGACAAGCAGCAGCAGCGTGCAGTGGAATTTGCAAGAATAGCGGGCTTCCCCATGGTGCAGGGCGCCATTGACTGCACGCATGTGGCTTTGCGGGCATCTCTGGAGCATGCCGAGGATTACCGCAACCGGAAGGGCTACCATTCCCTCAACGTACAGCTGGTGTGTGACCACAGGCAGCGCATCCTAGCTGTCAATGCCCGCTTTCCAGGCAGCAGCCACGATGCCTTTATCCTGCGACAGACAACTGTGGCTGACATGTTCCAGGCACAGCCTCACCCAAGAGGATGGCTTATCGGGGACAAAGGCTATCCTTTGTGTACCTGGCTCATGACCCCGCTCCGCGCGCCCACGACCCCTGCTGAAGAGGCATACAACGAGAGCCATCAGGCGACTAGGAACATCATAGAACAAACAATCGGCGTCCTCAAGCAACGGTTCCGCTGTCTGGATCGCTCCGGGGGAGCCCTCCAGTATTCGCAGGAGCGAGTCTCCCAATTCGTCGTCGTTTGCTGCATGCTGCACAACCTGGCTATCCGCAGGACTCAGGCACTGCCACCTCACGTTGGACCACCACCTCAGGAGGAGGAGCAGGAGGAGGAGGAGGACGAGGAGTACCAGCCCAGGAGGGAGGCAGAAGGTCCAAGGGCCGCCCATCGGCGGCTTATTGACCGTCACTTCTAGGCCCCCTGTCAGGGAATGGCTTGTGCCAATGAAAGAACATGATTGCAGCCGCTCCGCAAGCCGTCAGCCGGTTAAGGCAACAAACACTTCAAAGATCAAACATGGACAATGTGAATAAATAAAATGGTTTATTGTACAAACTCAGGGCCCTTCCCACATGAAAACCAAAAACAGACGAAACCCCCAAAAAACACTCACACACATGACTCACTCCCACAACCTGGGGAGCATTAACAAAAGATGTAAACAAAAATGGCCTTCATCCTCGGCCTTCACAAAACACACATTCCAGAAAACACAACATTTGGACACACCCTCTACTTAGTGGCCCGCGAGGGCGATGCCTTCTGCAAACTTTGGCGGCCCCTGCACGCCCTGCTGCTCCTCCTCAAAGTGAGGCCATTGGCTGCTGCAAGGCTGGGGGCAGGCTCCTGAGGGGCACGTCGTGACGGCAGATGCCCTTGGGGGTCGGCCTAGACGAGGTCTGGCCATCGAGGGGCCGGCTGGTGAATGCTGCAGCTGTGGCTGGCCAGCATCAGTCGCTGCAGCAGCTCCTGGCAGCTCCACTGGGGGAGTGGCAGTGGCGGCTGGAGGAATGGGGGCAAGCTGGCGGATGGCAGGCGCTCGCTGGTCGCCTGAGACACTGGCACTCGGCTGGGCCAGCACTGCAGCATGCGCACCAATCTGCCGAGGGACAGACCGCTGTGCTGCTGCAGCGCGCCAGGTGCCCTGGCGATGCCTGGCTGACACAGCGAGTGTGGCAGCAGTGAGTGCCCGTGTTGACCTGTTCAGTGACCGCATCAGAGCACCCAGTGACTGCACGGCACCACTGATCACCTGGCCACTCGCTGCCTGAGCTGCCTCGAATTCCGCCCGACTGGTGGCCTGTGAGGCCCCGAACTCGGTCACACTCCGAGATAGGGACTCGATGGCCTCAGGCAACCATGCCACTACCCCCATGAGCTCCGTGTGCCGGCGCTCCGAGTCCGCGGACAAGTCCTCGAGGCGGCGCATCTCCTCGGCGTTGGCCATCTCCGGACTGGAGGCCGGACTCTCCCTCTGGGGAGAAGGCCGCCGAGCTGGCCGACCCTTCCTGCGTTGCTGGACGCCGCTGGGCCCAGCAATTGGACTCCCCTCCGACCCTTCCCCCCTCTGGGGAGAAGGCCGCTGAGCTTCCACCCCCCTCCCGCGTTTCTGCAGGCCGCTGGTCCCAGGAGCTACCCTCCCCTCCGACACTTCCCCCACGCTCCCCTCCAGGGAAGACGTGTCCCCTACATTGGCATGGGTTGCCGCGGCTGAGGGTTCCCCTGATGGGCCGCCTTTCTCTTGCTCCTCCTCCTCCTCCTCTTCTGAGGGGCTGTCACTGGCAACTTCAGGGACCTCCTCCTCACCATCTGAAAGCAGGAAGGCACAAGAGTAGCTTTAGAGTGAGGGGAGGGCGTCAGCGAGGGATGCATGAGTGGTGGCATTCAGCGCATTGGTCGGACAGTGGCAAAGGATGTAGATCTGATGCGCAAGTGGGACGAGAGAGGTCCAAAAGGTGATGTCCTTACCATTGGTGCCCAGAACAGGGTCAGCATCTCCAGATGCAACGGGGCCAATCACCCGGGCACCCATGATGCGCTCCACGCGATGTTGCAGCTCGGTGAGCGGCTGGATCTGGGGTCCGGCTCCTCTTATTATTGGCCAGCTTGGCCTGCAAGAGAAAGGATGGCCTCTAAGTACAGTGTGTAGCCCTGATCTTGTGTGCACTGCCTCCCATGGTCGAATAGCCTGGCCAGTGTGTAGCCCTGATCTTGTGTGCACTGCCTCCCATGGTCGAATAGCCTGGCCAGTGTGTTAAGTGCACAATGTGCAATTGATGTTCATGAGTGTCCCATAGCTGCTGCATGAGGGCTGGCCATTAGGGCTTTCAGGTCCCTTTGCCCATAATGTGAGGTGCACATGCAAGGATGAGGAGGACACTGGAAAGGGTACTTACCCTGACAATCCTGGCGAGGTCATTTAGCTTTTTGCGGCATTGGACACCGCTCCTGGGGACCTCGCTGTTGGATGACACCTTGGTGGCGACATGCCTCCAGGCTCTCCGGTAGACGCGGGCCGGCGGCTTCCTGCCATTGTCCGGAAACAAAATATGGCGTCTCTTCTCCACAGCACCAACCACCACCCTCAGATCAAGCTCTGAGAAGCGCTGCGCTCATTCACGGGCCTTCTCCATGGTTTCAGGCGCTATTTGGGTCCAGCAGCAGTGTTCAGGCCTAGCTGCAGGGCTCCACTATCCAGGGCGTGGCAGCAGACCGAGTCGACCCTTCCCCCTTAAGAGCTGGCCAGCGCCAGGGTGTCTGCTGTCAATCAAGAAATGGCCGCACCTGCGCTGCGCCCGGCCTCGGCGCTCTCGCTCAGCACCTCCGGCTTAGCGCCTAAAGAGAGGCGTGCATCGCCAGTTTTAGCGCTCGAGCAAACTCTTAGGGCGAAGCTAATGAATATCGGAGAAGTGGCCTTGAATTTGCGCCGGGCGCAAACTTTAGCGGCCGCCCGACTTTACCGCCCCAAAAATGGCTATAATGAATTTCTAGGCCTAAGTGTTTCTCCTGGTTTAGAAGCTTCGGTGACCTCGCTGAAACAACGGTGGACTGCAAACTGGGTGATGTTGCTAATGTCACCTGCTGCAGCCTGAACAAATTCTGTTACATAAAGGTTAAGGGTCACAGTGATCTTGACAGCCAGAAGCAGTGCTGTTCAGGGCTTGGTTTGAGGCTTGAGTTGTGACTGCAGTAGGAGACATAGCTCAGTGACAGCCTCCTTTGTGAAACAAGCCCCCTCACACATTGCTCCTTAGTGAAGTTCAGGTAGAAGTGCTCCCTGAAGAAGTGCAATGGTATGGTCTCCTGCGCAGTGCTCTCCTCCCTGTTCTTCCAGCTGCTCCTCTCCTCTCCTGTCTTCTTGGCTGCTCCCTCTCCTCCTCCAGACCCAAAGACAGCCCTACCAAACCATCCATGAAGACAGTGAAACTGTTTTGAAAGCAGCCAAAAGAAATGCAGCACCAGAAAACACTTCTCATTAGAAGTCAGAATTAATTTGTAGGAATCAGAAAATAGGCCCAAAAAGATCCAGAGGTTAACCAGCAGCGTAAAAGGACAGACCAGCGACTAGCCTGTGTGTAGTGGATGAGCCCTTTGAATAGTGCAGCTGAAGGGACCTTCCTGCCTGTTAGCGCTACGACTTGCTGAGCGTATTTATCATGTGGCGAGTCAAGCGCTGGGGCAACCCAATTTCAGAAAAAGGTCGTACAACAAACAGGTCCCTTATTTAAATATTTTAATTACCATTTTACATACTTCCGGCGTGCGCCCTGGACGCCTGTGAAGGAACATGATCCAATTTGGCGGGCAGCAAGATGGGTGCGCACATCACCCACCATTTTGGATGCTTCGGCATCCATTTTACGCCTGTAAACCAGGCGCTGTGGCAATGAATTTCTAGGCCCCCTCTTTAGTAGTTAGAAAAATAGGAGCAGGAGTAGGCCATTCGGCCCTTTGAGCCTGCTTCGTCATTCAATATTATCATGGCTGATCCTCTATCTCAATTCCATATTCCCGCTCTCTCCCCATACCCCTTGATGCTTTTTATGTCTAGAAATCTATCTATCTCCTTCTTAAATATATTCAGTGACTTGGCCTCCACAGCCTTCTGTGGTAGAGAATTCCACAGGTTCACCACCCTCTGAATGAAGAAATCGCTCCTCATCTCAGTCCTAAATGTCCTACCCCGTATCCTGAGACTGTGACCCCTCATTCTACACCCCCCCCCCCAGCCAGGGGAAACATCCTCCCTGCATCCAGTCTGTTTAGCCCTGTCAGAATTTTATATGTTTCAATGAGATCCCCTCTCATTCTTCTAAACTCTAGTGAATACAGGCCTAGTCGACCCAATCTCTCCTCATACAACAGTCCTGCCATCCAAGGAATCAGGCTGGTGAACCTTCGCTGCACTCCCTCTATGATAAGTATATCCTTTCTTAGGTAAGGAGACCAAAACTGCACACAGTACTCCAGGTGTGGTCTCACCAAGGCCCTGTATAACTGTAGTAAGACATCCTTGCTCCTGTACTCAAATCCTCTTGCAATGAAGGCCAACATACCATTTGCCTTCCTAACTGTTTGCTGTACCTGCATGTTTGCTTTCAGGGATTGGTGTACAAGGACACCCAGGTCCCTTTGCACATCAACATTTCCCAATCTATCACCATTTTTTCCTACTGAAGCGGATAACTTCACATTTATCCACGTTATACTGTATCTGCCATGTATTTGCCCACTCACTCAAATTGTCTAAATTGCCTTGAAGCCTCTTTGGATCCTCCTCACAACTTATAATCCCACCTAGTTTCGTGTTGTCAGCAAACTTGGAAATATTACATTTGGCTCCCTCATCCAAATCATTGATATATATTGTGAATAGCTGGGGCCTAAGCACTGATCCCTGCAGTATCCCACTAGTCACCGCCTGCCACCCCGAAAAAGACCCATTTATTCCCACTCTCTGTTTCCTGTCTGTTAACCAATTTTCAATCCATGGCAGTATATTACCCCCAATCCCATGTGCTTTAATTTTGCACACTAACCTCTTATGTGGGACTTTATCAAAGGCCTTCTGAAAATCCAAATACACCACATCCACTGGTTCTCCCTTATCTATTCTACCAGTTACATCCTCAAAAAACTCCAGTAGGTTTGTCAAACACGATTTCCCTTTCATAAATCCATGTTGACTTTGTCTAATCCCATTGATATTTTCTCAGTGTCCTGTTAGGAGGAGGCATAAGGGTACTAAGGGGAGGTGCTTTAAAAAGAACACTATGAATAACAAAATGGTTTATGATCAGACACATTTCCATGATTCTACCTTTTAACATTTCAATTTTGCAATATTACTTTTTTTACTAGAATAGAAAATCCGAGCATTTTTTGAAAACTGTAAAGGAAATCCAATACTCAGCCGATTAATCCCCTCAGCCTCACCCCTCGCCAACACTTACGCACTCATCATTTATTTTATGGGATCAACCCACTGGGGTCACAAGAAGTTTATGATATAGGAACCATTAGTAAAAGTGAAGGTTATTTGGACTTGATTCATGGCCTTTATACAACAACAACTTGCATTCATATAGTAATGTAGTAAAACGTCCTAAGGCACTTCACAGGAGTGTTATAAAACAGAATTTGACACTGAGCCACATAAGGAGATATTAGGACAGGTAACCAAAAGCTTGGTCAAAGAGGTAGGTTTTAAGGAGCGGCTTAAAAGGAAGAGAGAGAGGTGGAGAGATTTAGGGACCAGATTCCAGAGCTTAGGGACAAGGCAGCTGAAGAGATGGCTGCCAATAGGTGAGCGATTAAAACCGGAGATGCACAAGATGAATTGTAGGAACTTATAGATTGGCAAAAGCAAGCACTGACTCTCGTTATGAAAAAAAAGTTTGCTCCTGCCATGATGCTCATCACCAATACTCTACTGTAGTTAGGAAGGTGAAATAAACTGTATTGCAGACTCCTACGTGAACTATGTCAATGTTTCCTGTTCAGCCGAGGAGGTAGTATCTCTTCAAAGCAATGCTAACACCTCTGAGTTGAGCAGTCACAATATGTTTTCTGGTTCAATTGCCTCAATTTTTTTTTTAAATCTCCGCCTATCCTTTTTTTTCCTTTCACGTTGCTTGGACCACATGTGGTTTCAAGGTTCATTTGAAACATGTTACTGAAACACTAATTACCACAGCAGTAATTAGGAATATAATGAGGAGCTGGTCTATTCATTACTGTACCTTGTGTTGGGTTGTGGCTCTCCCAGAAGACCTTCAGCAGTTTTTCAAAGCTGATTTTGTCTGGATGGTACGCAACTCGCACTACTTCTGCGTGGCCAGTCACCCCTATAGAAAGACAAGACAATGCTAAGTCAGGAGACTGCTGATAAGCCTATAGCTGCTGCTTGTTATTTTTACTCAAATTAAAGACAGCAGCAGCGTAATCTTTCGCACACCATAATGCTCTCATGAAACAGCAATTTGTTATTTTGTTTAAACCGAAGCAGTTTGTAATGTTTTAAGTAAGTTCATGGAATTAATCATTTTATGGACAGAGGTAAACATGTTGTAAATTGCCTCCATGAGAATTCAGCAATGTAGTTCACAGCAACTGTAATGACATCTTTTTTATGTTATAATTTTGTTTACAATTAGTTAGAAAAAATGTTGAGAATATAGTACCCTACCAAAATGCCTCACCAATAATATACAGTATTCTGCAGAACTGTTCTCACTTAGTACTGGTACCTGTATATGGGAGGGTTGCCAACAAGATAATCCATTGTTTACTCAGTATCTAGTTCTCATAGAAAACACTCCCATTCTCAGTGGATTAACATAATTAGGCACTAAGAGACTGAGCTAGTTAGCTTTCGAAAGGGCAATGGGTGAGAACAGAACCAAATAAAGAGATTAAAAGGTTGGCATTTAAGCATTTCAGTGGTTGTTTTAGTTGCTAGGGTCTCAGAGGCAAAAACAGTACATAAGAACATAAGAAATAGGAGCAGGAGTAGGCCAATCGGCCCCTCGAGCCTGCTCTGCCATTCAATAAGATCATGGCTGATCTGATCCTAACCGCCAATCTACTATCACAGAACCATCTCCTGAATCTAACAGAATTAGACACACGAAATAGGAGCAGGATCAGGCTACACGGCCCCTGGGCCCGCTCCGCTACCCACAGGGCCATGACCGATCCGAACCTAGACTCATGTCCAAATTCCTGCCCGCTCCCCATAACCCTTTATTCCCTTTACTTCTAGGAAACTGTCTATTTCTGTTTAAAATTTATGTAATGATGTAGCTTCTACAGCTTTTTGGGGCAGCATATTCCATGGAACTACCACCCTCTGAGTGAAGTAGTTCCTCCTCATCTCAGTTTTGAAAGAGCAGCCCCTTATTCTAAGACTATGCCCCCTAGTTCTAGTTTCACCCATCATCGGGAACATCCTCCCCGCATCTACCCGATCCAACCCCTTCACAATCTTATATGTTTCAATAAGATCGCCTCTCATTCTTCTGAACTCCAATGAGTAGAGTCCCAATCTACTCAACCTCTCCTCATATGTCCATCCCCTCATCCCCGGGATTAACCGAGTGAACCTTCTTTGTACTGACTCGAGAGCAAGTATGTCTTTTCTTAAGTATGGACACCAAAACTGTATGCAGTATTCCAGGTGCGGTCTCACCAATACCTTGTACAACTGAAGCAATACCTCCCTATTTTTATATTCTATCCCCCTAGCAATGAAAGCCAACATTCCATTGGCCTTCTTAATCACTTGCTGCACCTTTTGAGTTTCGTGCACCAGGACCCCCAGATCCCTTTGTACTTCAGTACTTTCCAGTTTCTTGCCATTAAGATAATAACTTGCTCTACGATTTTTCCTGCCAAAGTGCATAACCTCACACTTTCCAGTATTGTATTCCATCTGCCAAATCTCTGCCCACTTACTTAGCCTGTCTATGTCCCCTTGCAGGTTTTTTATGTCCTCCTCACTCACTACTTTCCCTCCCATCTTAGTATCATCTGCAAACTTTGATATGTTACACTCGGTCCCCTCCTCCAAATCGTTAATATAGATTGTAAAGAGTTGGGGACCCAGCACTGACCCCTGTGGAACACCACTAGTTGTCTCTTTATTCAGCAATCAAACCTAAATTCGTATTTTGAAATTTTAAAAATCCCTGTTAACACCCAACTCTAAAATATTCCAAACAATGCAGTAATTTACGTAAGGAGAGATTGGGGGTACAGATCAAGATTAAAATGCATTTTCCAAACAGTGGCATGCTAGTTTATAAATCAGGCCTGTGGTAGTTACCATATATTTGACAGTTCCATCCTGTTTGCATTGACCACTCAATTCTATCCCTTTGCCTATACCTTGGACCTTAAGTGTGAACCAGGTCATGTATGAATATCACATTATAGCCCAATACCTATACTATGGTGCAAAGTGGGTAAGGAAGCAGGTGCAAAGTAGGTGATATTGATTCAGGATGTTGGAAAGTGTTATAGAATTCTAAAATTACAAATGGAATTTTGTAACAGTTTCCAACATCCTGAATCAATATCACCTAAACCCAAGCCAACTTGAAACTGCTTATCAGGAGGCGGGAGATTTTACTAACAGCTAATGTTCCAATAAGTGCTTTACACCTTTTAATTTGAAACAAATTTAAAGTCAGAGCTACAGTGCAAATGGAACTTTCCATTACTCAATTCTTGCTAAAGGTGCCATTTGGCAGTATTCCCACCACAGTTCCAGGTCCTGGGAAGACAGCAGATTGAATCCTTACTGCAGCTGTGAAGACTGGACGTGGGCTGCAGCTTGTAACTTTACAAAGGCGGCATGCAATAAATTAAAGAAATGCAGGGAGGAGTACCATCATGGCTATTACGCCTTAATAAAATTACTTCAGTTTAACATAGTATCCAATGATGTTCCACAATTTTTTTTTAACTTAACAAGGCACGTGTTTATGGAGAGCAGATTTAGAGTGCACTGCTCTGCAGAAACTGTTAGAGAAATGCTGTTTCTTTTTTGTTTAGAATAATCTCCTCATACCATCTACATTGACCAGGAATATCCAGTCTACAGACCTTATCTTCCATACCATCAATGTTGTCCCTTGGTTGGCCCCCCCATTAGGCATTTTTGAGAGAAGTGGCAAGGGATTCCTACATGACCAATGTTCCTCACTCTACCCCAAATGATCTCAGTAGAACAATCGCAAAATACTGTACTGCGGATGCTGGAAATCTGAAATAAAAACAGAAAATGCTGGAAATACTCAGCAGGTCTTCAAACTGCAACGTTAACTCTGTTTCTCTCTCCACAGATGTTGCCTGACCTGCTGAGTATTTCCAGCATTTTCTGTTTTGATCTCAGTAGAAGCTTGAATATCCATATAACAGAAGATTAAGAAAAACTAAGGAGTACAGTCATCAAGTCAAAGAGTGACAATGACGAAAAGTACGATACCCAATGCACAACAATGAAGCAGCTCTAGTCCCCCTAAAGTCTTGTGAGGGCACAAACTTTTCCTCACCCACTGCAACATTGTAAACTCCAATTTACCAAACATTCCATGAAGCAGCTCAGCCGCGATTGGAGTCGGACCTCTGACCTGTGCACTGTAAGCATAATTTCATCAAAGCGTAAACTTTTGCAGTCCTTGTACAAAATATACTCTTAATGACCAGATTATTATATTTTCCCCAACTCTACCAACATTCTTGTGTTACTAGTTACCAAAGCAGCTCAGTTTAATCTGTCTGTTCACTGACCACACAAACTAGTCAGTGTCAATATTGTACTTCTAACCTTACTTATTAATTTTCTAATATTTGCTATGGTCAATATAAAATATTGAAGTGTCCAGTAGCTACAATGCTGCAGCATTGCACTCTGTCAGAGACCCAAGGTGAATTAGAGTAGAGAGATGTATCAGTCATTACCATTTACACCAAACCAGTATCAATATATAGATCATAATATGTATTATTACAGTTGCAACTTTGGCTTATAATTTCTGCCCATTACAGCTTCTTAGTCTACACTGTCAGAATTGCATTGACAAAGAGGTTGCCCGAATACTTTCAATGTTCTTCAATGCAGAGTTAAGGGAATGGTGAAGGGGTAACAAGGACTGTTAATAGTGAGAGACTTTTCCTGACTTTTTTCTCCTCAGGGGATTAAGGATGTCACCGAAAGCGCTGCCGCCTGGCCTGTCCAGCTACAATGTGTTCTGATGGCCCTCTTTCTTGTGGTTCTCCCTCTCCATCCTCCAATTCTTACCTCTTCTTGTTGCTGTGCATCGTTCAACTCTAATGTTCCCACCACGTTCCTGCTCATGAGCCTTTTTCCTCCGCTGCACCTTTTGCACCCTCAGGTACCTCCTAGTACTTGTCCCATCATCCACTAGTTCCTGTCTTCACATTCCCGCCTTAAAGCATTTAAGTGCAAATTTTCTGCTTCTTAAGATTAATGGATGGAAAATCACAGGTTGGGAGTGCACAGTTTACTGCTTTGCACTCCTGGGATGTGCCAGGAGCACAGAAGCAGAAAATGTACTGCACTATTAATGAGTTTATCTACATAAACAGTTTTTAAATAAACAAAAGTTTCCATAAACAAACGAAAATGCCTTTTAAAATGCTCATAAGTTCATTATTTGTGCATTTTCCAAGTTTGCATACATATATAAAAATTCCATAACTCTCAAAAATGTTCAGAAGAGATAGATTTTCAAAAGGAATTTTCAACGGCAATAAACAGCAATCCATGCTCGATAAACAATCAACAAAGGAACCACAATCGCAGGCACTTCTGTTCACATGCGCTCTTCTGTACAGATGTTGCCTGCCTGTTGTTAACAAATTTAAATAAACGCCAGCCTAATCTGCAATAAAAGGTTTGGCTGCTCAATGTGCATTTCAAAGTCCTTTGGAAAAAGCAAAGAAATTCACAAATCTTCACAGGATGAGGAGATACACGCTGTTGTTACCTGTTGGGTAGAATGCGCTTCTGGTTGGGATTAATGCAGGTGCCTATTTTAAAAGCTTTCAGTTCACAGATTAATATAGCGTGTCTGGAATTAGATCCTAGAGAAAGGAACTGGATCATGTGACATATTTGAAATGCGTTAAGCTACTTGTAGTTTCATATTTAAAATATCTAACTCTTCCAGGAGAACTAGTTTGGTTTGAAAGACAGAATTATAGTAGGCTCTCAAATGTTGGAAAATATACTAATAAAATGTCAAAAATCAAACTTTTCTGAGGGGCTTGACCTTCATGCCTTTAACTCTCACACCCGATCAGTGATTTTTAAATTCACCATTTCTGCAAACAGCACTTCTGTGTACTTTACTTTATCCCCCAGCAATAAAAGTGATGGAGTGCTGGGACGATAGCAAAATACTGCAGATGTTGCTGTTGTTATTTCGGATTTCCAACATCTGCAGTATTTTGCTATCGTACTAGTGTTTGGTTCACTGCCACACCTCTTCTAGGAATGCCTACCTTGAAGAAGTTCTGCTCTTCTCTTCGACGGGATCTCCGTTTGGCTCTTCAACCTTGTTCTGATCGCAGCCCTGCCTTTGATCTAATTTCTTTTCTTTCCAGTTTTGAAGAAGGGTTCGACCCGAAACGTCAACTCAAATTTCTCTCCACGGATGTTGCCTGACCTGCTGAGTTTTTCCAGCATTTTCTGCTGTTATTATGGAATGCTGGGTACTGAAAGCGCAGCTCAAGATACGACGAGCCAGTGTCCCACTGGACTTTCAGTCTAACTCTTTGTCTTGCGGCGTCATAGAGCTGATATTTAGGGTTGTTTTTTAAGTTACAATTTTTTGGGACTGTCAGCTTTTTTGAAGCTATTGGCTAGCTTTTGGTAGTTTTCTAGATTGGCATATATGATATTGAAGTTACTGCTAATTAAAGTAGTTCGCAGTGACAGGAGATCTCACAGAATTTGGGATTATAACTTTAACAAATATTCAGCTCATGATGTGGGACCTTACAGAACACCAGATTATTTTGGATGGTGAGTTATAAAGGAATCACCACATTACAGGAAAGATGTAATTGCACTAGAGAGGGTACAGAGGAGATTTACGAGGATGTTGCCAGGACTGGAGAATTTTAGCTACGAGGAAAGATTGGATAGGCTGGGGTTGTTTTCTTTGGAATTGAGGAGGCTGAGGGGAGACCTAATTGAGGGGTTTAAAATTATGAGAGGCCTTGATAGAGTGGATAGGAAGGACTTATTTCCCTTAGCAGGGAGATCAATAACCAGGGGGCACAGATTTAAAGTAATTGGTAGAAGCATTAGGGGGGAGTTGAGGAGAAATGTTTTCACCCAGAGGGTGGTGGGGGTCTGGAACTCACTGCCTGAAAGGATGGTAGACGCAGAAACCCTCATTGCATTCAAAAAGTACTTGGCTATGCACTTGAAGTGCCGTAACCTACAAGGCTACGGACCAAGAGCTGGAAAGTGGGATCAGGCTGGATAGCTCTTTTTGGACCGGCACAGACAGGATGAGCCGAATCGCCTCCTTCTGTGCCATAAATTTCTATTATTCTATGAATTCAGTCTTCCATAAAATGTAATAAAATAATTGTCAGATTTATCGCAAAACTATATGTAATAAACCACCTAAATCATCCATTCTTTGGCACCACATTTTATCAAGGTCAATAAAGTCAAACTAGACTCTTCCGTTTCTGGTTAAGGTTGAAAGTGTCAAATTTATTTTCAAAAGACTGCAAAATAATGTTAATTTTAGCTCTGTACAGGGAGTAATAGCCAGCATTTCTTCAGGATTCAGCAATTCCCCGGTCATCATTTTCATGTAATTTTAAATAATTCCATCAACCGAAGTAACAATGCAGACAATGCAAAGCAATAGAAAGCCTGGTTACGGCCTTGCTATGTCTGTCAGAAACAAGGCAGCCGTTGTGTTCACGCATTGCCTGTGTGCCGTTGTCCTGAATGATTTGTATTCGTTCAGATGATCATTTGTGGTAAAGCGCTCAGGTGGTAAAGCAATCAACCATGATACCGTCCATAGGATAAAAAAAGATTGCATGATGGATAGTTCGTGATCGTGGCCAGAACTCAGTAGTCGCGAACGTAAAACAGAAGCACCCTGGCTCTCGAGTGTTGACTTTAGAAATCTTTATTGACAATCACAAGGATAACACTGAGAATCAAGCTTGAGAAAATGGACTAAAGCTCTTTCTACTCATTTTTACGCTGCCTGGTTTGCAACTCTAGTCCTTCAAGCAATATAGAATCCCATAAAATAATCAGCCAGCAATACAACTGCATAATCAAGCAGATTGTTAGGGTCATCATGAGTTTCTATTCGATAGCCTAGTGCTCGTGCTGCATAATTTATTTATACCACAAAAGTATAAGCAAAAAGCAGCACATTCTTCCATTTTTCCCTAGTGCCTGAGCATTTGTGTAAGCATTTGATTTCACAGAGTGATGGGTTATCTGGTGATGTTGAGTGATGCAGTTGCAGAATGTAGACTGTTCTTTAAAGGTTACATTGTACAATAGTTCCCAGGCTTCCATCTGATTAAAATTGCAAAGCATGTTGACAGGAAATGTAGCAGCAAATCACTGCATTATTTATTCCCAATTTCATTTTTGTAAAGTATATTTACTTAAGTAGCAACCAGAGTTCTCCCAATGGCTTAGTGAATAAATGCACCACCTAATGTTGTACTGAGTCATAGGGACTGATTTCACAGCTTCTGCTGGGCAGGAACAGGGCAGCAGTGCTCCTAAAATCACGGGGCTGAACTCACCGCCCCATTGGTTCGGGCCTTCACATGGGCAGCCCAGGTGCCTACTTGTTTCAGGCAGAAACCTACTTATAAAATGAAACGCACAGTCCAATGATGTACACAGGATCCCGATGGATCGGAGGATATGCTGGGCTCACTCCGCTCATTGGTGCTAGGCATAGAACAGCCAATCCAGTGGTCCTTAAAGGGACCGCTGCAGGCCGCTCCAAAACCAGGTAGGTTTTTGTTATTGTACTGATTTTTGGGGGCCAAGAGGAGCATGGATGCTTCTCCTAGTCCCACAAAATCTTCCCACCAGCTGCCGGATCATCTGTGCCCCCTGCTCCCCCGCCATTGCCTCCTCACCTCTTTAACACCCAACTTCTAGCTTGGCTCCGCAGAGGTGCTGATGGATCTCCCTCCCGCCCTCACCCCTCCCCCCCACCCCCAATTGGCGAGCTTCCTGTAAACGCTGGTTTAGCGCTCACAACTCGCTGATAAAATGCAAATGTAAATAAAATACGGCCATCAAAACGGCACTGGTCTCTCGCTGGAATCACACTGCCTGTCTGGTCCCCGCTCAAAGTGAAAATTGGCCACATACAGACGAGGACTGACCCAGCTTCAATTTCAGATTTGCCCGAGTTAGCAGAGTTCAGCTGGGGCAGCAGTTGTGGTGCTATAATTTGGCCTTTGAACCCTGGGTCCAGCCACAGTTGAACAACCGACCAATGCTGACTGTGTAGGATCACACATATAGATTGGCAATTTGGCTTAGGTACTGGATGCCTTTCAGCACCTGTGGAACTCTATTCCCACAAAGAACCTTTACGAAAGAGGGAGAAAAATAGAGAGGGAGAATTTAAATAAAAGAGCAATACAAGTAATTTTGAGACCACAGCTTTTTTCCCCTTACAGCCCACCTACACTGTAGTTCCAGCCATTCAGAATCCAAGGACTCTAAACATGCCGTATCACAATAAACTAACTGTTTAAAAGAGCCCTTATGATTTCATTTGAGGCAGATTGACTGCTGCAATAGAATTTATAATCATAAAATAAACAAGGCTGCAGGAACAGTCACAGTCTTTGACTGAATAAGACTCTTTGACTGACTGCAGTAGAAAATCTGTTTGTTGGGTAATATTGTGAACTGAGAAGTAATCATATTTTGTCAAAATTTAACTTTATGAAATTCAGTATATATAAAACACTAACAATATGATATAACAAAGCACATCAGAAAAATAGTATTTAGTATTCAGAGGGTTATTAAAAACTATTATTTAGATAATGTTGTTTAATTCTAATACACAGACTATAAAAGGGCACACTGTATAATTTATGGCATTTGGCTCACATGGGCTATCAGCTTTGATTTCTTTAAACTGCTTCAGTTTCGGTCAATGGAGGTTAATCTTATATAGATTTCACTGCATTGATGGGACAGTTCAAAAACAAAACTTTGTTCTTTACTGCATTTATACAAAATTCCCTTACTGTAGTAGGCCTGAGGCAAGCAATTCATTTTCCAAGTGCAAACCGCTTCCAATGTGAATTCAGCACCTTCCATGTGGAAAGCTCCAGCTCAGCTTGAGAACAGCACATCTGCTCATTATTATCTGTAAGGATGTGCTGGACTCAACGATTGAGATGCATCAAAATAAAAAATATCTATATCCAGCCTCCCTGGTAATCACGGTTAAAGAAATAGTCATCATTTTTATTGATGTGATCAAGCCTTCACATAAAATTCTAAAATCTGGTAGCCGATCGGGTGCACCTACATAAAGTGTCCCTACCTTCCTTCAAAATTGTAATCTGGCACCTCGAAGGTTTTTAGTTTTAAGTTACTTCTGCAGAACCGCAAGCAAAATTGACTATTTTTACCTCCTTGAAATGATGAACTAGTTGGAATCAACAGCTGATTCTGTAACTAGGGTTTTTAATAATAATTAATTGCATCATTTTTAAAGCTTCTGAAACAGTCAATGTTTTGCTTGAAAATGTGAAACAATGAGAAATTATTCATTTTAATATGCTTTTCAAATAAAAAAGGAAATTCCCAATCATGGCCATTTTCTTCGAAGGATTAAAGACATCTTTCTCTTGCAATTTTACCGACGAATGTCCCATACAATGTCAGGTGTGCTCCGTCGGGTTTTCAAAATTAGGTTTGATGTTCCTAAACTTATAATTAATGTAATAACAGTATGTCATGCTTTCCTGGTTTCATATTTACATTTTAGCTCAATATTGCAAGAGAAAAAAATACATTACCAGTATTGGAGAACCTTCATTTTTGAAAAATCATAGCTAAATATGTTACACTGTATGTTAGTGTCAGATTAAATGCAGCTGTTTACAGATCTAATAAGAAAACCTTAACCCAAACAAACCAGTTAACTGTGCTTTGCTGTTTAGGACAAGTAAGGTCTTCTTTATGTCCACCTGAACAGGCAGGCTCAGAATTAATGTCTCATCTGAAAGATGCCACCTCTAACATTGCAGCACTCCCTCAGCACAGCAATAAAGCAATCTGCGCCAGATTTTTCCTTAATTCCTTAACAATGGACAAATAAAATATTTTAAATGTAAGAATTGCCTCTTGGGCTTACCTCTAGTGCAGATAACCATTTTTTCCCTTTAAGGGTTGGAATCCCTTTTATAAATATGTATTTTTCACCCCTTGCCCCTTATCTTGGTCTCTTTGCATCATGAACCATCAAAGCTGAGACAATGAGAGGATGGCTTGCCTTCAGCCCACTGCCACTCCTTTCTTTAAACACCTCTCTCAAACTGGTCCACAGTGACTTTCATTCAGCGGCAAAGCACCTGCCCTCTGTTTGGTGCCACTCCACAACATCACAATTGGTATTTACACAGCATGGGAAAGATCACAGGTCTCACCATCTTGCAGTGCAGCACATTGCACCACCATGCTGCCTAATGAATAAGCATTCTTTCTTATTGCAACAGCTAAAAATGATAGCAGAGCAATGGAAGCCGCATTACTCACTTTCTTTGGTAGAAAAAGACAGGACATAATAAAGCACTTTGTCCTTCAGTGTAAATATGCAATAATATCACTAATGAAAATATGATTTTAGAATCAGGCTTTAGTTTGGTTCTACGGAGAGTGAGTTTAGTTGAGTTAATTTAGGATTTATTCCTAGCAGATATACAGGTCACAAAAATTAATAGAATTTATTTACTTATAGCACTGTCACATTTTCTATTTTCAACATTTATGCAGAAGCCTTTAGGGCTCTCACACAGAGTCACAGGATTTATTGAAATCGACTAATCAATTTTCCTGTGGCCAATAGTCAGTTATTTAAAGCTATTGCTGCCGTACTGCATGCTGTGCACTATTTTTAGTGTCTGATGCACACACCTGGACAGTTTGCACACTCTCATAACTCTCCCAAGTGTGTATGGCCTTATGCACAAATAATCAACTGGAAAATCAGAGCTAACTGCCACTGTTGTCCAAGTATCTGGCTATTCCATGACAACCATATACCATTTGTGTCCTAATTAAATGGACCCGTGAGTTGTGCTTTTACAAACTGCATTCATTATTAACCTTTAATGGAGTTATAACTATTTCAATAACACAGTAGTTCGCTGTAAACAAAATACATCTTTGATGTTGTTAACCTATATTTAACAATAGATTGAGGCTTTGTTTAATCCTTGCAAATTGGCCCGTGACGGCCATATATGGAGTGCATGATTTAGTGGGTCAATGCACAGCCAGGTGGTACTGAGCCATGCAAAATAGGAGGTTCCAGCTACGTTCCCTGGTCTGCGCTGAATTAGCTCATCTCAGCTAAGGCAGTTGGGTGGGTGGCGGGGGGGGGGGCACAAGAATTGGTCATGTGCTCTGGGTGAAAATAAAATCAGCCAGGGTGCTCGCTTCGGATTTCTATCCAGTGGCCACTACTGCAAAGTGCACAGGTGGATGTCAGGTGATGATAGAACCACCAACAGATCACAATAAATCATAGAAATTTATGGCACAGAGAGAGCCATTTGGCCCATCGTGTCCATGCCGGCCGAAAAAGAGCTATCCAGCCTAATCCCACTTTCCATCTCTTGGTCCGTAGTCCTGTAGCACTTCATCTCCGTAGAACCAAACACATCCAGTTGAGAAGAGTGGTGAAAAATCAGGTAACAGATAAGAGGAAGAGGTTCCATGAACATTGACATCCTCAACCAAGCTGGAGCTCAGCACGTGAGTGCAAAAGACAAAGCTGAAGTCTTTGAAAGTATCTTCAGCCAAAAGTGCCTATTCTGCCTCCTCCTAATGTCCCTATTATCAGAGATGACAGTGTCCAGCCAGTTTGGTTCACTCCACAAGATATTAAGAAATGACTCAGTGAACTGGACACTGCAATGGTTATTTGCACTGATAACATCCCAGCCGTCGTGCTGAAGACCTGCGAACCAGAGCTAGCCGCTCCTTTAGCCAACCTGCTCCAGCACACCTACAACACTGACATCTATGCAATGATGTGGAAGATTGCCCAAGTACATTCTGTCCACAAGAAACAGTATAAATCTAACAGATAAATATAACTACCACCCTAATAGGCTCCTCCCAATCATCAATAACGTGATGAGAGGTGTCATAAACACTGGCATCAATCGACACTCACTCAGCAATAACCTGCTAACGATGCTCAGTTTGGGTTCCGCCGGAACCACTCAGCTCCAGACCTCATCACATCCTTCATACAGATATAGATGTGAGCTGATTGCCAGAGGAGAGGTGAGAGTATCTGCCCTCAACATAAAGGCAGCATTTTACCGAGTATGGCACCAAGCCGCCCTGGCAAAACAGAGCTTAATTGTGGTCAATGGGAAAACCCTCCATTAACTGGAGGCATACCTGGCACAAAATAAGGTAGTTGTGGTTGTCGGTGGCCAATGATGCTGAGAGGTTGTTTCCTCTGGCTGGAGAGTCTAGAACTAGGGGGCACAGTCTCAGGATAAGGGATCGGCCATTTAAAACTGAGATGAGGAGGAATTTCTTCACTCAGAGGGTTGTGAATCTTTGGAATTCTCTACCCCAAAGGGCAGTGGATGCTCAGTCGTTGAGAATATTCAAGGCTGAGATAGATAGATTTTTGCACTCTAAGGGAATCAAGCGATATGAGGACAGAGCGGAAAAGTGGAGTTGAGGTAGAAGATCAGCCATGATCTTATTGAATGGTAGAGCAGACTCGAGGGGCCACGTTCTGCTCCTATTTCTTATGTTCTTATGATCACAGACCAAAGACATTACTGAAGAAGAACATCAGAGAAGTGTCCTCGGCACAAATATATTCAGCTTCTTCATCAATGATCTACCCTCCACCATAAGGTCACTGACGATTCCACATCGTTCGTCTCCATTCATAACTCTTCCGAAAATCAAGGAACCAGTACCAGTCTACAGCAGGACCTGGATAACATCCAAGCTTGAGCTGGCAAGTGACAGGCAACATTTGGATGCCAAGAAATAACTATCTCCAATAGGAGAAAGCTTAGCCATCTCCCCTTGACTTTCAATGGCATCACCATCGCTGACTCCGTCACCATCAACATCTTGGGTATCGCGATTGACCAGGGCCTAGAAATTCGGAGGTTTAACACCAACTGTTAAGGCCAGGTTTGTGGAAAAAAATGGCGCCCACCTCGCTTCTGACAACTTCCAGCGCGGGCAGCGCCGGACGTCATATTGGTGATGACAAAAAAAGAGGTGTTATTTAGCTTTGTCTGAAGCAGGTCATTAACATATTCAAAAACAAGGCCCAACGCCTGCTTCTGCTCCCTCTTGCAAGTTTGGCTTGTGTCTGAGACAGCCAGCGGCAACGATGTTTGGTCCCGGGAAAACAAGCGTTAAACAGTGCCGAATGAAAAAAAGGGAAGTACTTACCATTATCATTTCCGACCTCACTCCCAACTTCAATCTCCAGGCCCTCTCCCCTACGCACCACCCCCCCCCACCGATCCTGACCCCGACCTCCCCCCTCCCCCGATCCTGATCCCGACCTCCCCCCTCCCCCGATCCCGGTCCCGACCTCGGCCGATCCTGGCCCCGACCTCCCCCCCCATCCCCAATCCTGGCCCCGACCTATTATCTTTATTGTTTTCTTGAAAGTTGATTGATATTGATTTTGTTAAACCTCAAAGAAAGGGGGATGTAACGATCAATAACATGTCATTCTATAGTGGACACTAGGTGGCGCTGTAGAGCGGTATATAGCTGTATTAAGGCTACACTACCCAGCTGTATATATATTAAGACTACATTACCCATGAGGCACTAGGCTACCCACAAGGCAACAGTCAAGATGGAAGCCTCTACAGATACTGTACCAGTCCACATGTGCTCAATAAAGTAACTAGCAAAAGCTAGCTGTGTTCATAATAAGAATGTCTAGTTATTAATGAACATAAGAATATCAACACCATGGCTACAAGAGCAGGACAGAGACATGGCACTCTGTGACAAATGGCTCACTTCCTCACCCTCAAATCTTCTCCATCATCTGCAAAGCTCAAGTCAGGAATGTGATAGAATACTCACCACTCACCTGGATGGGTGCAGACGTAATGACACTCAAGAAGCTGAACACCATCCAGTTCACTTGCTTGATATCTCTGTCACCATGGTCAATATGCAACATTGGTGTACTGTGGCTGCAATATGTGCAATATGCAGGATGCACTGCAGCAAATCACCAAGGTTACCTCAATAGTACTTCCCTCCCCTGCGACTTCTACCTTAAGAAGGACAAAAGCAGCAATGTTGTGGGAACACCATCGCCTCCAAATCCTCTCCAAATGATATACTATGCTGATTTAGGAACATAGGAACAGGAGTAGGCCATTCAGCCCCTCGAACCTGTTCCGCCATTCTATTAGGTCATGGCTAATCTGTACCTCAACTCCATTTACCTGCCTTTGCTCTATATCCCTTGATACCCTTACCTAACAAAAAACTATCAATCGCAGTCTGAACATTTCTTTTTGGGGGAGTGAATTCCAGATTTCTAAGATTTTTGAGTGAAAAATGTTTCCCGATTTCATTCCTAAATGGCCTACCTCTAATTTTAATATTATGCTCTCTTGTTCTTAATTCCCCACCAGAGGAATATTTCTCCGTATCAACTAACTCTCTTAAACATTTAAAATACTCGATGAGATCATCTTCTAAACTTAGGCCAAGTTTATGCAACCTATTCTCATAATTTATCTCTTTAAGCCCTGGTATCATTCGGTGAAGCTGTGCTGTACCCCTTCCAAGGCCAACGTATCTTTCCTGAGGTTCGGTGATCAAAGTTCAACATAGGCATTGCTAGGTTAAAGACCAAGGTCCATCTAGTTCGCCTTCTACCATCCTGGTAGTCGCATGATGTAGTAATGGAGTTGTTGACTAATCATAGCAATCAATCTCGATCAATTAGTTTACAACAAACCCAGACACAGAATCATACAGTACAGGAGGAGCCCATTTGGCCCATCATGCTTGAAAGAGCGCTCTGAAAGAGCTACAAATTAGTCCCACACCACTGCTCTTTCCCCATAGCCTTGCAAAGATTTCCTTTTTAAGTATATATCCAATTCCCTTTTGAAAGCTACTATTGGATCTGCTTCTACCATCCTTTCAGTTATTGCATTCCAGATTATGACATGAGGGAAACCCCTGTGTTGGAGAGCTTTGGGAACCAGAAGTCCAAGTTCCTTCCAAGCACACTACACCTGCCACCTCATATCTCAAATTACTCATATACTGTATTCCAAAATGTTGTTATGAATGCAGTACTCTAGATGAGCTCTGACCGAGGCTGTGTACAACTGAAGCACCACTTCCTCACTTTTGAATAACAACCCCTTGAGATAAAGGCCAACATTCCATTAGCCTTTTTGATTACTTTTTGTACCTGTGCAGTAGCTTTTAGTGATTTGCAAACATAGACAACTAATTCCATTTGCTCCTCCACAGCTCCTAGTCTCTCACCATTAAAAAAAACATCCTTGGACATATATCGCCGTTCCTTCATCAGCCCTGGATCAATATCGTACCCAACACCATTGTGGGAGCACTATCACCACAAGAACTGCAGAAGTTCAAGAAAGAGGCCCACCACCACCTTCGCAGGGTAACAATGAATAAGCAATTAACGCAGCCTTGTCTAAAATAAGGGTAAATAAAGGTGGACAATAAATACAACCTTGCCAGCATTGCCCACATCCCAAGAATATATATATATATATTTTAAATCAGACTTGGTTGTGATGCCTTTCATGGTAGAATTGCCTGCCAACATTTACAGTCTAGGCTCATACATAAGGAATGGCCTCTTGGCTAAGGTACTGGATGGTTGCCAGCAGCTGTGGAACCATACTTTAGCAAGATTTCATTAAATGCAGAAAATACGTCAGTTCTACTTTTAAGTAGGATTAATCTTTTCTTTGCAAGAAAACCATTTAAAAAGCCTGCTTCCGGCTGGCACGATGTCAACTCATAATGAACCTTCTAAATTGGTAAATGTACATATGGTTGTGCTGTATGTCCCAATGCCAATTGCACATCAGTGTTTACATGCACCTTCAACGTTGCTATTAAGTCTTTGACAAATCACAGTAAAATATCACTGGGAAAAGTGCACGAGTATACAATAATGATACACGAGGAATATGTCTAAATCTATTGTTTTTGTTTTTAGGCTGTAATGTACGTGGCACAAGGCGCCGATTGATGCACCAATACATATTGTTAGTGCATTATGCACTCGTACTTTATTTCATGATTCAAAGTGCACGCCACCTGTGCCAAGAACATATAA
Organism: Somniosus microcephalus; assembly: GCF_052327205.1. NCBI lineage: Eukaryota > Metazoa > Chordata > Chondrichthyes > Squaliformes > Somniosidae > Somniosus > Somniosus microcephalus. The sequence goes on along the minus strand of NC_140995.1, from coordinate 109,281,544 downwards.
AATGCAAATTGGTTGGAAATTATATCTTAATTGCGTGCTAATGATAAATGGGTGGGTCGGCTATGCACCCCCAAAATATAATTAAATCAAAATATTTGGTTCCAAAGGAGCACTAGCAGTGAGGAACTCAGAAATTTCATTTCACAGATTCTGGGTTGAAAATAACAGTAGTTTTTATAAATGCGAGGCTTTGTTGGGCACCAGATGCTCTCAGCCCGGGATATCATCCAATATTTGGCTAGGTATAGCCAAACAGTTGTTTGAGAGCTCCCAAGTGAAGAGGAAAAATGGCGAGATTAGAAAATATTGAAATGATCCAAAAAGGCTGAACAATAAATCAAATTCAAGGGAACCTATACCTGAAATTGATAATGTTGGCTTATTTTAGTACACCTTTACAAATAGATGACACACTGCCACCAGTTTTATGACGTTAGTTTGTTGGGCAATATGGAGGGATGGACTGTTGGGAACTCCCCAGGGCTGGTGAAAATCAGAGAGGACCTGGGAAGACCAATCTGGGAAGATTAGATGGGGGGACATGGGAATGGATGGAAAGTGGGATAGGGGTGAAGTTGATGCCTCAGCATTGCAACAGATGGGGTAAGCACCTGGACAGCGGAATGTAGATGCTCAGGGAGAAGATGTCTAGACTGGAGCAGAAGGAAGCCATGGGTCAATCCACGAGAGACATGTGTCTGAAACAGCAGCAGGATAGGAGTTCAGTGGGGAAGATGCAGAGGACAGGCCGAGAGCGAGGCAGGCGTGGTGCAGTGGATTACGAAGTCGCATTTGGGTATTATGAAAAGCATAAACTAGGGAGAAGGGCGGGAGACAAGGATGGGGCAAAGCAGGGCACATAGACAGGCAGAGGAACTCGGATCCAGCATGGCAGCATGCCAAGTGGTCAAGGAATTACCAGTATATTGATAATATTTACAGTTAGTGAATATGGGGGAAGTCACAATCATTTCTGTCAGTGTTATTGCTTTGTTTTGTAATGGATATTGGATTCAAAGCCATCCTGTGGATCATGGTATACCTAGGACTGAGGTCCAGGGCTAATTTGGTGGCCGAAGTCAGGGTCATTCTGCCGAGCCCAAGTACAGTGTAATTGACGCTTCACAACACAAGTACAGGCACGGAGAAAATCGACAGCTAGGCTAGAAAATGTTGTTTGGTGTTGCAGATCCACATTTGAGTTAAAATTCAGGTTGAATTAAAGTCTACACTGGTTGTAGCCTTTTGCTACAGTTTCTGGGTTGGCCTTATTTGTGCTCGAGCCTTTACCCAACCCAAGTAAGTCAATTGGTGTGAAAAGAACGGGGCCCAGTGCAGTGATTCCTTACATCGACGGTTCCCGCATTCCCTGTCCTCAGAGGGACTACCTGGGGGTCGAGGCAGGGATCATACTCTGAACCCCTCAAACAAGGGTGTATGAATTTTTAAAACAAATTTCCAATGCAGCTCCCTTACAAAGAGATCTACTCGGGGCACCCCTGTCTCCAGCTAGCCTCCTGTCTCCGACACCCTAGATGTGTCCCTAATGGCATGTGCACCCATCATTGCCAACATAATAAAGGAACTTCCCCCAGACCTGGAAGGTCTGCTGGGGTCAATGATGGAGCATCACGGCAGTTACGTTGGAATTTCATAGCCTCTGTTTAGAACAAGAACCATTTGTAGCTGAAACCAATGCCATGGCTCTCGCTCAAGAATGGTGGAACTGTGTAAGAAAAAGTAAGCGATTTAGTTTGATCTAGCTGAACCTTAGGGTGCCTGGGTCAGATTGAACATGTTTCAAGAACTTAATCTACTAGTGAAAATCATTAGTGCTATATGACTGTACATATACTGTTTAATAGATTGCATAGCCCAGAGTTCCCTTTGATTTCTGTTGATACCACAGTAATTTAGCACAATAATGTGATGGAATGAAAACAATTGCTATCCTTCCTGTATAAAACATAATTGCATCTCTCTAAGGTACTGTTCTACATAATTTCACCATGTTCTGCTACAGCTTTTAGCACTGGAAATATGTAAACCAATAACTTTGCAGACATTATATAATGAGAAAGTGGTTGATATTGCTCTGAACAGACAATACAACTTTACTACTGGCGATAATGATTACCAATGTTTGAACTAGTTTGTAATGTCAGTCACTGCCCTTTTATATATTTTAACAAAGTAATCAACTGGTTGCACTCTGGCCAGTTAACGTGGAACTCGCTACCACAGGGAGTGGTTGAAGCGAATAGCATAGATGCATTTAAGGGGCAGTTAGATAAGCATTTGAGGGAGAAGAAAATAGAGGAGTGAGCTGATAGAGTTAGATGAGGAAAAACAGGAGGAGACTCGAGTGGAGCATAAACAACGACATGGACTGGTTGGGCCGAATGGCCTGTTTCTGTGCCATATATCCTATGTAATCCTATGTAATAAAAGTGACTACCGCCAAAAGAAAGAGCATCCAAACCAACATCAAACTACAGACTGAATGTAAAATGAAACCCCATTTCCATAATGCTCTGAAGTTCAGCACTATTGAGGACAAAACTCCAGCCAAGAATGACAGCAAAATGTATTCTTAAATAAATGAAGTACTGTGGTGGTGAGAGCCAATTTGTACAATGATCACACTCGCAAATGGGCAATAATTCCACTGCCTCGGTTTGCAATTAACATATTCTGCCCACTAGGTAAACCCATTGCCAAATACGTCTGTATCAATACCGTCCACTGAGAATTCCAGCCCTCAACAAACTTATGCTTCAGAAGCTACAATTTACAACATGTAATAAATACCTCTTTTCATGCTTTATTTTTTGAAACAAGTATTTTGGAAAACTAATCAAATGTACTTCTGCCATTTAAAATATTAAACAACTATACTTGCAAACTTGCAAGGTGATTTAAATGTTAATTGTCCTACACAACATTTTGTCATATCAAAACCTAAGTATCCTAATACCAACAACAGGTAAGTCAACTGCAGGCCAAATTCATACATCAAACTCAACCGACCAGTGATCTCTGTGTACATAAGCTCACTCAGGAGCAGGAACAATTAGAGTAAATGGGTCACTGGAAGTGGTCAAAATAAACAAAATAACTGTAGAACAAAAAACAAGTGCAGCATAATCCAGAATAGGTCTGAAAGGGGAAAAAAAACTTAGACAAAATATAAAGATCGGCAATGTCAGCATTGACTTATTCAGGTAGAAACTCCAACTTATAAAATACTTCCTTCAATCAAAATTTTCTTCATGACGATTACCAAGTCAGTGAATTTGACTGTATTTCTTATTTTGTTATATGCTTTACCTCAGCAGAGGTTGACAAAAGGGTAAAGCAAAGGTATGCTGCCATTTCAAACTAGCTAGTGTACGTCAACAAAAACAGGCAATACGGCTTTAAGAAACAAAAGCTGTTTTATTAATCTCAACAATATGAAAATGGTTGTAGGAATCAGAAAAGTAGATGAAGAAGATGTTCAGTTTTTATCATCTGCGATTCATAGAAATGAGGGTATCACAGCAGGAAGCGAGAAGCCTTATGGTAGTATCAGCTGTGAAGCTGTCTGTTCGTAAAGTCATCCATCTCGCTACAGCAATAGTGCGTGACATTAGACGCCATGCTGTGAAGCAGTGAAAAAACACACAGCATTTCACTTCATAGTGGAAACAACCACCGCAGCATATGCTTATACGTGTGGATTATACGGGGGTGTATAGTAGTGTATTCCTGAATGGCTTCTTTTCCATTTTTAAAGAAGTGTTTTCAACTAATGAATTTCTGTTCACATCACACTTAAAGCCCAAAGCCAAAACATTCAGCAGGATTAATACAGCAGAAACAGTTAAATGCAGAATGTTTGAAAGGAAAACATGCTTTATATCATCAGGACAGGGATAAAAACCTTAGAACAAATTTATTATCCTATGAATAGCAATACAATTGGAACTTCGCTGCCATTGTCTTATTGTAACAGTCCCTTTGAATCAAGCATCCGAGAGGACCTAATTTTGATCTAAAAAATAAGTTCACACAATGGAGCACAAAACACAGATCTCTATTACAGAACCCCAAAAATATGTTTAATAGTTAACAGTTTAAACACTTAACAAAAGGATATTAAATTCCGGTTTCAAAACACAACGGTAAATAAGAAATGGCTGTCTAAGCAAATGACTGCACTCATTAGGATGACCTACTAGGAGTAGGCATGGCGGAATTAAAAGATGCTGCAGTGGGGGAAGGGCATGTACGCAATTGTGTGCTACTGTATTATATCGGTATTCTTCATTCGTTCAACACATTTTGTCGAAACATTTTCACAGGAAGCCAAGGAGCCGTTTATTTGATGTGTTTAGAGTTGAGCTCCTATACATTACACAAGAATCATAGAATGTTACAGCACAAAAAAAAGTCATTCAGCCCATCAGGTCTGTGTTGATGTTTTGCTCAAGAGCCATCAAGGCTAATTCCACTCAATTGCTCCCCGTATCCTTCAATATTCCTCTTTTCAAGCAACTATCTAATTCCATTTTAAAAGAATTTTTGGGCTCTGCACCAACTATGATTTGTGCCAAAATATTCCAGGTTCTAACCATCCTCTGTGTAAAGATTATTTTTTCTGGCCTTCCCTTTAATTCTTTCAGTTCTTATCCTGAATCTGTGCCCTTTCATTACTGTCTTGCTGACTAGTTGAAACAATCACACTTTACATTATCATAACCCTTCAAAATCTCGAAGACCTCGATCAGGTCACCGCTTGAGGCCAATAAAATTGAGGCCAGAACAGGGCAGCTTTTTTTTGGTGAGTGCTCAAACCGTGGCCTTCTGGGAATTTTTAGGTTTTGGGAAGCTCACATAGCTATTTTGTATACATTAAAAGGCTTGAATCTGCACACATTTCTTGTTGTGTAACACTTACATCCTGTAACTATTACTTTCTCTGATGTGCTTTTACTATCAAATTTTGTTGATTGGCAAAGCAGAGCAACAGTAAATCAAAACTAAAGAGGTAGGGAACGCACAGATCAAAAGTGAGGAAAGTTGCTAGACACCTATTAATGAAAAACTACTAAAATCTTCGGTTTGGCTGTTTTCTTAAATGAATAGTCAGGAAAATCTAGTAATAAAAGAATGGAGAAGGTGAACCAATCGAATCACTCAAAACACTTTCATACACCATTATTTCTCAGTTACTAAGATTTCTAATGTCCAAAATAATGCTTTAAACAAAATATAACATCAAAAACATACATATTTCAAAATAGCATGATTAAATTCAGCCATTATCTTTTGTGACTTTTAATACCTTTATTAAAATGAATGGCAAGGAGAATTGGGCAGGGTGTATAAAGGGCTACTGATCCACTACCGTCAGTCTTGTGCCCCCATCAAAGTTGAATTTCATCTCCCTTGTGGCTGTGCCTACTCTGTACTAGTGCCACTGACCTGCTCTCGCCCCACAGCCCTGTCTCTTACTCCACTTCTAATAGAGGTTTTCAAAATTAGGAAAGGTTTTGAGAAGGTAAAAATAGTTTTCATTGGCTGGCTAATTGGTAACAAGCAGGCATAAACTCAGGGTTATCACTGGAAGAAGAGGGACGAAATTAGAAATAATTTTTCACAGCAGAGCATTATTAGAACGTTGAATGTCTTATCACCAATGGTTATTAAAGCAAAGACTATCATTATTTAAAATGAAATTGGATTCAAAAAGGAAGAATACAAAAAGGTAGAGGAAATGGGATTACAGTGGTTGGCTACAGTTGAAGAGCTTTCCCCAGCACAAGCACAATGGGCTCCATCTCTGCTGTCATTTCTATGATTTTCCTCCATACATGTGCACACCACCAATCGGCATATCTTGCTGCATGTTTCTCTGCTCTAACAGCAGTAGCGAGTGAGTGACTACCAAATGCATAACCACAGCTGCAGATTTAGTTTTTGTTAACAAAGTAAACGAAAAAGTGCCAGAATGTCCGCAATGAGGCACAACTTGGCACTTGTGCTGGAAACCTCCACCTCTGACACTGGCGAACCTTGGTTTGTCTGCCAATGGCGAGTGCACTGATCCCTACATCCAAACTTCATGTTTATTAGTGCACAATGTTTCTTTTTACCATGTCAGGTCTTTGCCCCTGAAGAGGAGAAATGGTTATTTGCTCATAACGATAGTTTATGGGCAATGACAACATGGAAGAAACGTAGTTAATTTAATTATTTTATCTGAAACCCATGCCGTAGCATTTGCAAAAAAGAAAAAAAATGGAACAACTGAGTATGTGGTAAAGAAACACTCAAGGTTGGATGACACTTTTTAAAGGTTATCTGAAATTTAAGCACTTGAATTTTCTTGCTTACAGAAGAGCCTTATTAAGTTATACAAGAGTGCAACTAAGGACAGACATTTTGGAATTCTTAAGTGTTCACTGGTAAGGACAAAGAGGATAGCCATAGCACATTGACTTTACCTTGTGTGCCAAATATTCCTGTCATCAGCTGAATACCAACTGAATCTAGTGACACTGCTTCCACTGCCAAACTTTGAGCGCAACTGGTTCTAATAATGAATGCAGAGTCACTGTACTACCACTGCCAGCAACCAAGTGCCAACTGCATCTGGCAACAATGCTGCCACTACCGTTATCTACGTGTCAAATGTATCTGGTGACAGTGCTCCTACTGCCAAATGCAGTGATAATGTTGCTGCTGCCAACAAACATGCTAAGTGCATTGTTTGGACCTGCTTCCACGGTGCAATGCAGTGTGCCAGCTGCTTCTATTTGCTAAGTGCAGAGTGCCAACTGCATCTGGTGGCACTGCTTCTAATGCTAATGTGGACTGACAGTGTTACCATGGCTATCAACCAATTGCCAACTTCACCTGGCAGCACTGCATCCGTTGGCAAACATGGAATGCCAACTACTGACACAGCCACTAGCCAAGTGCTACTGCATCTGGAAACCAGCAAAAAAACCTTCCGTGCTAGTACGCCAAAGGGACACTTAAGAGGTTGTAAAAATGACTCCAGAAGCAATAATAGACATACGTAATTTTTGGAAGTACAGACATGATTCAGAATGTGCAGATGGAAACATGGCAAAATTATAAGAATGGGATGGGAGATATTTTCTGTGACAGTTTCTTTTTCAAGTCTTAATTGCACCTCAGCAGTGCAAAATGAAAATATTATGATGCCAGAAGTCAATAAAAAAGCTGAGATACAACATGGTGGTAACTGGACCAATATAAGGAAATGAAACTATTAAAAACGTATTCTTTATTCCATATGTGGCTGAAATCTAATCAACTTCAGGTAATTCAATTCTAACAAAGTCCTTCCAAGCTACTGGATTCGGTAAACTGTACAAGGTACAGTCAGCTTCTTAATGGTTGGGAGGGAGATAGCTTTGTTGTTCCTTGGGCACCTTCAATGATGTGCGGAATCTAGCAGTGCAGTGTCAGAATCTCTCAGAAAATTCAAGCAAATAGAACAAAAGTATAAAGGAAAAAGAGCATTAATGAATCCGCTAATAGTCTGCCCAGTGTGCCACTGGTCTCTGCATGAACTAATCATACGTTGGTGACCACCATACTCTGAAAAGATCATGGAGCTCCTGCAGATTCCAACAGTGTCTCTATTAGTACCTAGATGTGGCCTGAAAAGAAACCTTAGCATGGATACAAAAAATGCCAGAATTTACATTTGGAAAAAATGTGCAATTTACATCTTAATTTTGTGTTTGCGCATTGCTTCTATCCTGTAAAGAACACAAGTATTTTATTTTGTGGACATTTCCAGCAGAACAAAAAAAACGCTGGCAGCCTGTGTGGCACAGAGGATCAGCACACTGTATTTTCACCTCTGGGACTTGGGATCAAATCTAGCCCAGACTAATGGCAGGAATATCTTCTGTCTCTGCCAGCTGTAAATGTCATTATGGAATGAGTCTAGATGGTTTGAAACCAGCTTCTAGTGGGCACAGACACACACCACAAAACCGCCCATAATCTGACAACAATTGGCTATCTCACGCAATACAAATTGGTGCAGTGAGAGGTCCTCTGCGAAGGTTTGGATTAAAGGGGAAGTGCATCCTACTGAACAGTTACAAAGAAGTAAACCTGTAGACATGTGTCTCTCAGCCATGTCTTGCATTTTATGCTGAATTCTCCTCATGATTAAATGGAGACAATGAATAGAGGGGACATATTACATTCATGATGGCCATTAATGGACAGAAACATGAACCACAAAAGTTTATAGTACAGAAGGAGGAGATTTGGCCCATCATGTCTGTACCAGATCTTTACTAGATCCATCCAAAACTAATTCCATTCCCCTGCACATTCTCTGTATCTTTCTCGGTAACAGGTGAGACAGACTGGAACAAGGAATCAGAGGTTCAGAGTAACATCCTGCAGCAATGTGACGGTAATTAATGAAGCAGTGCCACACATATAAAGAGACTGCAAGGGACAGTCTGGGGAGCAAGGAATTTACCTTTGCTGCTCTGGTGAGATCACCGAACTTCTGACATTTCAAAGGAATTGTAGGGGTCAAGAGGTGACCGTCACTGTCACTGTAACCTCCATCCATAAAGGACAGTTGAGTGCTTCACTGGTTAGCTGCCCTCAACTCCAAACAGCACATACCTCCTGCTCTGTATCTCTACAAAGAGGAAATCCAGATCAGACTCCCTAAAATTGGCAGCTCTTGCTGCTATTCTCCTTACCCAGGTTGCCTGCTTCAGTGCTCCAGTATTTCCATTTCTCCTTTAAACAGCAGCAGATTTTATACCCTGCTATTTCTGCAGGTTTCTGCCTCTCCTAGCTCTATTCCCTGCTCATTTGCCAGCCGTCCAGTCCTCTTTTTTAAAAACTTAATTCCTGTTTCTACAGGAGATCACCCCCCCCGCCACTGCCCCCCCTCCCCCGCTAACCCCCGGTATAGCTAAGGCAATGCAGGCTAGATTTATAAAGTCTGTGTGCATCACCATGTTCCAATGACTCACCCACAATTTAAGATGGCATCAGGACTGTGATTTCCTTGTGGGGTGGGGGGGGCGGAGTCACGTCAAGCAGTTCAAAGGTGCAGTCAGAATATTGGGGCCCTTTAGTTTGTTCATGGAGATCAATGCGTGACACTGTACTGGTGATGCCTGCTATCTTACTTGCTCCAGAATGTAAGTCTCTCTCAAGCTTAAAAGCATACCGCTACCTCTGACTAACTACAAGCAAGGCCACAGGACATTCATTAGTAATATTTTAAAATTATTGCATAAAGCATGTAGTTCTTACGGCACACTAATTTACTGTAACAGTTTCCCCATCACACTTTGTTGATAACGGCCTTATTGTTCACAACATACCTCTGACTAACCATAAGCATTACCATGGGAGATGTGCTAATATTAAAAAAAAACTTGTTTATGTTTGAAAAAAATATTAATATTCAAAGAGAAGGAATGTTAGGGAGAGTATTTTGTATTCAAAGCACTGCTCCTTTTTATAGAGAGAAATTCCAAACTTACCTCAAATATATTTGATTTTTTTTTTTGAAAAGGTCAATTTTCCTGCTGACATGGTATTGGTGAGACCGCACCTGGAATACTGCATACAGTTTTGGTGTCCATACTTAAGAAAAGACATACTTGCTCTCGAGTCAGTACAAAGAAGGTTCACTCGGTTAATCCCGGGGATGAGGGGGTGGTCATATGAGGAGAGGTTGAGTAAATTGGGACTCTACTCATTGGAGTTCAGAAGAATGAGAGGCGATCTTATTGAAACATATAAGATTGTGAAGGGGCTTGATCGGGTGGATGCAGTGAGGATGTTCCCAATGATGGGTGAAACTAGAACAAGGGGGCATAATCTTAGAATAAGGGGCTGCTCTTTCAAAACTGAGATGAGGAGAAACTTCTTCACTCAGAGGGTGGTAGGTTTGTGGAATTTGCTGCCCCAGAAAGCTGTGGAAGCTACATCATTAAATAAATTTAAAACAGAAATAGATAGTTTCCTAGAAGTAAAGGGAATTAAGGGTTACGGGGAGCGGGCAGGAAATTGGACATGAGTCTAGGTTCGGAATGGTCATGGCCCTGTGGGTAGTGGAGTGGGCCCAGGGGCCGTGTAGCCTGGTTCTGCTCCTACTGTGTTCTAATTCTGTGTTAGATTTCAGGAGATGGTTTTATTCCTGTTCCTAGCTGGGGTGGAGATCGCCTTTACAGAAGGTAAGTACTGTAGAAAATATAGGGACAGAGTGATCTCCTGGCCGAGTTTCGATCGCCTAGATGGGTCGGAGAGGAATTTCCCAGATTTTTTTCTCCCAAATTGGCCATTGGGTCTTTTATCTGGTTTTTTGCCTCTCCCGGGAGATCACATGGGCTCGGTGGATGGAGAGTGATAGAAGATTTGAGGTTAGGATCAGATCAGCCATGATCTTATTGAATGGTGGAGCAGGCTCGAGGGGCCGATTGGCCTACTCCTGCTCCTATTTCTTATGTTCTTATGTTCTTCTTCGCTGCTAGGGTGCTCCACTCAGCTACAGCCTACAGGCCAAGTGTGAACATTTCCCAGCCCGTAGTGTGGTTTTTGGACTCGAGTGGCTTCAGAGTATCTTTCAGGCAAGTTTGAAGTCATACCCTCCACCCATCTCTAATGGAGCTGTTCCAGAATGCGTGAAGGCATTCTTCAGAATGAACAACACTGGAGTGGCTTACCAGACTATCAAAAGCATCAAATAAATTTCTGGTAGGTTTAGTATTTCCTTCTTTAAAAAGGTGGAGTATTTTGAATAAAAATTACTCCCTTTAAAAGGGAAAAACCATTTGTGATTGTTGACTGGGTACTCTAACACAATGACCAAATAGAAAAGAAACTAAAGACTATCAGATTCAGTGCAGATATATTACAAGTGCGGCAATTTAAAAATGGTTTTCTGTTGTACAGAAAACAAGTTAATAGCAATGAGGTACAGTGCCACAAAACTAATATATATTTACAATTTATGGATATATGCAATGTAACCTGGAAGTGGCAACATGAAAAATATAATTATATGTACTATAGAAAAGATGAGCTGAGATAGCTTCAAGTTTGAAAAGACATTTATTTTATTCAACTGAATAGTTAATTCAGTACTCAATGATAATATATGCTTAATAAATGAACATGTACTATAATAACATAAAAGACAAAAAAGTTCAACATTTCAGAAAAAATATATTATAATAAAAAATATAAAATGAACTCACAAGTGGAATTTCATTTTAACAATTGGAAACATTACTCTTGTCGTTCACCTGTGCTCTTTATTAATTTCCAGAACATCTAAAAACAATTAGAATTTGATGTGTTTTATGGATTGAAGATTATAAATTATAAATAAAGAAGCACTACACATAATTGCTTTTGGTGGTAGAATCACCCACTTTGTGATTTTACCACCTACAATCCGCCAGTTAAAAATATGCAATTTGGGTTTTTTTTCTGCCATATAGTAGCTTTCCATGGTTGCCAATTTGAATATGGTGGCTGAGCAGTCTACAGATGTGTGCTCACACCCTCCTCTAGCCAGTCCAAATGAGAGTGACAGATGGGTAGGCTCAACATCGCATCTGTTATCCTAAACTAATCTGGAACCAATTAGGTCAGAAGCGTGCTACAGCAAATCTTAAAAAATAAACTAGCAGATATCCCATAGGGTTCCTCAAGGGAAATTGAACGATACGCAATTACCCCATGTTTGTGTAAATTTATTGTAAGGACCACTGATTTACGGTGATTGAATAAGTTTAAAAAATGTTTTAAAAAGAGTAGTGGCCTGAAGTTGCTCACCACAGCACCACCTAGATTGATATAGGAGGTAAGTACACAACAGCACCATCTACCTTGTTACACAAACTGTTACACAACAGGAAGTACATTCAGATGCAAGACTTATATTACTAGTTGTTGCACACAGGGATTCAAAACCAAGCGTGGTTTTCGGGTGGAGCAGAGTTAAAGGGTGGGGATAATTGATTTGGGGTGCTCAGATGTAATGCAATGAAAATATTTTAAAATTATTCTTTCTGTCCTTACTCTAACATAATATTGTGATTTTATATTATTATTTATAGTTAAATAGAAACACTTATGGCAATTTTGGAAGCAGAGTTATTTGGAGTATAAGAGTTTCCCTGCAGTACAGGATGAGGTGTTCGGAGATCCAAAATTGAGTGCCTACAGTGCCACTGCTGGTAGGAGGCTGTAAGTACAGTGTGACAAGTTTGCACAGGCAGTTTCCATTATTATTAATGATGCCACAGAAATTTATAATGGGATAAAATTGACACAAAAGTGTAACCAAAACGTGACAACAGTAAGCAAGGTTTTATAGACAAGAAGTGTGCACTTACATAATGTTTTTAATGGGCCAACATTTGCGATCGGAGGCTTCCCATGGGCGGACGCCTCCGATCTGCAAAATGTCTACGAATTTACCTGGTGGCCCCGGAGGAATGGCGGCTTGCGATCCTGGGCCTCTCCGGGTCCGCGCGGGCAGAGCCCCATGTATCCCAGGGGCGCAAGCGATTCGTAGGCACTCCTGGGATCACGTGGGCCGGCCCAACTAATGGAAGAAGGGAATCCCCATTCATACTTTTGACAGGTCTGTACGTACAGAACTATCAAAAGTATGAATGGGGATCACCTAAAAAAATACACCAACACATTAAATACATTTTTTTTTAATTACATATTTAAAATAAATTAAAATGCCATTTAATTAAATATTTTAAACAAAAATTTAATTTTTTGAAAAAATAATTAAATATTTTTACAGGGCTAAAAATAAACTTACCTTTTTGAAAAGTATTTTTAATTTATAAATGAGTTATCAAATTTAATTATTCTATTTTGTAAAACTCTTAAGCTGGTCAAAGCAGGCCTTACGCGTAAGAGTTTGACAGTCATTCAGCGGGCAGAATGTGCAAAAAGCGGAACTCTCCACCCGCAGAGGCCCTTTTCTTGGGCAGGCGGAGTGTTTGTCAAAGGAATTTTTGACAGATCGCAAGTGCTGGTTTTTAGCGCATGCGCTTCGCATGCCTGAAACCGGCACTTGTGCAACCCCTACGGGCATGCACGCACCTCGTATGCACCCCTAGGGGTCGCAAAATCTGGTCCAATATATTAAAAATAGCTAAAAAGTCACATTTCAAATGAATTCTAGAGAAAGAAGGATAAATGTAAATTTTATATATATCATAATGAACAGAATGACCAACACTGGGCAAACTACCAGATCTACAGTTTTAATAGGGAATTGTCACTGGTGCTATGATTGCTGGGAACGCTCCATTCCCATGTCATTCTTTTGCTTTCTCTCGCTCGAGACTCGCTCCTTGTCATTTTAGTTCCCTGGTTTTGTCCCCAGAATTTGCAGTCTAACCTTCTAAGGAAAACCTCTGACAATAAGTACGTTGTGAAAATGCGACCATTTTCCCAACTTTGTAGGCTGCATAAAATATGCCGATCAAGGCCAAAAAATCTTCTAAAATATATAAACATGAAAATCTATCATCCAGAGTTCTGGGGTCAAAATTTAATTGTAAAAATATAAAACCTCAAAGGATGCGCAAAATAGGCACGAGTAGCGCATCGAGCAGCTAGAAAGGTCAATTGTTTAGAATTCTGCATAATTAGGTTTATTCCCTGCTGCTTTTAACTGATGTTGCACTGCAATTCCCTCTGTGCACACAGTGCGAGCTATACAGTAGCATTTACGTTGTCAAGTAACACACTACCACAGTGTATCTCCTACAGTTGCTTGAATCCACTTTGACAGTTATTTTGAAGGATGGCACACTGGAATGCCAGTTTAACTTGCCCATTTTAAAATATGTTGGCTTAGCAATTCATCTTTCACAAATTCACCTGATAATAGATGCTGATGGCGGTGTGGGTGCACATTCAGTAAAAAATTTAACTAAGGACAGTTTGTTTGGTTCTGAACGAAAAATGTATTAGCAGTAGGGCAACAATATATCAAAATTAATCTTTTTGATGTATTGTATTCAAAATAATTATCCATACTTAAAACAGGTGCATAAAAGGTATATCACCAGTGACTTATGGCAGTCCTTCATGAGTGTGATTAACTTATAATTCATGAAGGTCACAGATGTTAGTGAAAATGATTGCTTTTCACAAGTGAATGAACACTTGGACAAAGGCTCGATTTTAATAGCCCTGAGCAGGCGGGTTTGGAGGCAGGTCGGCAGCGAAAATCGGGAAAAATGGCTTCAGACACCCAACCCACCTCCATCCCGCCCCCACCCGATTTTCATGAGTGTCTGTTCAGCCGCTCCCAAACTGACCCGACTGGAACCGGTGGGACAGGTAGTTAATCCTATTTTTATAGTGGTTTCCCATTTTCGTGCTTCTGGCTCCTGTTTTCCATCTTGTCAGAAACACGCCAGCTGCATGGAGATGAGTTGCTGGAGGACATGATTTGGAGTCATTGGTGCAGCACTTTAAAAACGCTCCTGAAACATGGCTGACATTCAAATGCAACAACCTTGTTGTTGGAGGTTTGGAGTAAGATTTTGCAAAACTACTGACCTTGAGTGTTCAAGCTGACAGCCATCTGCAGTGTGACCTGATTGGAATAATTTTAGGCCACTTCTAGTGTGCACTTGCAAGCTTCTTGCCTCAACTGAAATCTATAGCTACGGGATGGGAAACATTTATATCCTCTCATCCTGGTCATCAGATTCAGAGGAAGAGCAGCCGTGGCAGCAACACAACCAGCCACAACAGCAGCACCAGTACCAGGAGCGCCAACCTCCTCCTCACCCACCGGATGATGCACAGGGCGGAGGGCATCAGCGCAGGGCTGCACCTCGCCGCAGGAGATACCCCCAACACAGGGTTTACAGGCAGAGGATCAGCTTCCTCAGCATGACTGAGCAGCAGTGCCAAAGGAGGCTGAGACTTTCGAGAGAGGTAGTCGCTGACATCTGCGCATGCTGTACCAACACCTGGAGCCCCGAGGAGCGTGTGGACACTCCTTACCGGTGGCTGTCAAAGTCACCACCGCACTCAACTTCTTTGCTTCGGGCTCCTTCCAGGGATCAGCTGCAGACATCAGCGGCGTCTCCCAGTTGGCCGCACACACCTGCATCACGCGGGTCACTGATGCCCTCTTTGCAAAGGCCCACATTACATCCACTTCTCCACGGATGGCCCAAGTGTGACCTCGTGTGGTTGGCTTTGCCAATATGGCAGGCTTGCCAATGGTGCAGGGCGTCATAGACTGCACACATGTAGCCATTAGGGCTCCTTATCAGAACCCAGCTGTATTTGTCAACCGCAAGGGATTCCACTCCCTGAACGTCCAGCTGGTGTGTAACCACAGACAGATCATCATGCATGTTTGTGCAAAGTACCCTGGCAGTTGCCATGACTCCTTCATCCTGCGCCAGTCTACTGTGCCTCAGCTTTTCCATCCGCCAAACCAACTTTCCGGATGGCTTCTTGATGACAAGGGCTATCGCCTGAAAAAGTGGCTAATGATGCTGATAAGGAGGCCATCAAATGATGCTGAGGAGCGGTGCAATGTGAGTCACATTTCCACCAAAAGCATCATCAAGCAAACCATCGGCTTGCTCAAAATGTGCTTCCGATGCCTAGACAGATCTCGAGGAGCCCTGCAGAATGCACCAGCCAGGGTGTCCAGAATCATCGTGGTCTGCTGTGCACTGCACAACATCGCACAGCAGCGCAGCTTAATGCTGCAGGATGAACAAGTGGCTCAGCACACAGCCTCCTTGGAGGAAGAGGAAGAGGATGAGGACGGGGAGCAACGCTTTGTGGGGCCAGATGTGGCCAATCCAGCAGCAGGCAAACACATTGCTGGCTGTCAGGCAAGGGATGCACTCATCCATGCCAGATTTGCGTAAGCTTATGCTTCAACCACAGGTGGCTGGCACATGGAGATGAATATAAGTCCGACATCCTCAAAACCCCAGACATCATCTGTCTACTAAAGCGCTCAGTGTCACCACCGTCTTCCACATGGCATTCGCCCTGAGCCCTCACTCTTGAACTTCCGTTTCCCAGAACACAGGGGCCACACTTTAGGTGATCTCAGCAGATCATTAAACCTTTTTCCACACTGAACCCATGTGCGTCTGCACACAGACCTCGAACTCACCTCCTCAGCAATTTGCAGCCAAGCTGCCTTGGTTTGCTGAGGAGGCCTCCTCCTTCCGTTTCCAGGGAAGAGGACCTCCTGACATGGCCCCTTTAAATTTTTACTCCAAAAACACATCATCAGACGCGAGAAACTGACATGCTCCAAGCAATTGTCTGGAGGGACCCGCACGTCGGCCGCAACAAGGCCAATCAAGGCAAAATAGTAACTGATGGGAGGTGGCAGCCGGGAGCGGGCCCGAAAGCTGCCAAGCAGCAGGCCTGCCCTCTACCCGCCTCCTCAATAAAAATCAAGCCCAAAGTGTCAATGCTGAGCCAATCGGTTTACTATATGGGCAGAGGTCTCCAGGTGGACAACATATCACTTCTTTAATTCCAGGACACTGCACTGTTGAATTAAATATTGTCATACCTGTCAAATACTTTTAATTTTCAGACATTTGAAATATCAATCCAGTAGACAGACCCTTCAGCCTCAAATATTACTGAATGACTTTTTCATGTTTTGACCTTTAGATGCGACTCGTGTACATATGCACGTGTGGTAATTTACTCTCTATCCCTGACAAGATTGTAGTTTCCTTGCTGTATCTCTCTCCGAAAATAGTGAAAGTGGACTAATGACTCCAGCAACCCCTACATTGTGAAGCTTCTCTGTGTTAAAAAAAGACCCGTTTTACAAATCAAAAGCAAAATACTATGGATGCGTGTAATCTGAAATAAAGAGAGAAAATGTTGGAAATACTCAGTAGGTCAGGAAGCATCTGTGGCAAGAGAAACAGTTAATGTTTCAGGTCGATCAGACCTTTCATCAAACATTAACAAAAAAGATGTAGGTCTAAACAGTGAGTTGATGTTTACTTCCTTAGGTAGTACATAGTGTATTAGGGGAAAACTCTCCACTGGCTGGAGTCATACCTAGCACAAAGTAAGATGGTTGTCGTTGTTAGAGATCAATAATCTCAGCTCCAGGACATCACTGCAGAAGTTACTCAGGGCAGTGTCCGAGGCCCAAACATCTTCAGCTGCTTCATCAATGACCTTTCCTCTATCATAAGGTCAGAAGTGGGGATGTTCACTGATTGCACAGTGTTCAGTTCCATTCACAACTCCTCAGAAAATGAAGCAGTCCATGTCCACATGCAACAAGACCTGAATGACATTCAGGCTTGGGCTGATAAGTGGCAAGTAACATTCGCGCCACACAAGTGCTAGGAAATGACTATCTCCAACAAGTGAGAGTCTAACCACCGCCCCTTGACAGTCAACAGCATTACCATTGCCAAATCCCCCACCATCAACATCCTGGGGAGTTACTATTGACCGGAAACTTAACTGGACCAGCCACATAAATACTGTGGCAACAAGAGCGGGATAGGCTGGCTATTCTGCGGCAAGTGTCTCACCTCCTCACTCCCCAAAGCCTTTCCACCATCTACAAGGCACAAGTCAGGAGTGCGATGGAATACTCTCCACTTGCATGGATGAGTGCAGCTCCAACAACACTCAAGAAGCTCGACACCATCCAGGACAAAGCAGCCCGCGTGATTGGCACCTCATCCACCACCTTAAACATTCACTCCCTCCACCACCAGTGCACCATGGCTGCAGTGTGTAACGTCAGAAGATGCACTGCAGCAACTTGCCAAGGCTTCTTCGGCAGCACCTCCCAAACCTGCGATCTCTACCATCTAGAAGGACAAGGGCAGCAGGCAAATGGGAACACCATCACCTCCAAGTTCCCCTCCAAGTTACACACTATCTTGACTTGGAAATATATCGCCGTTCCTTCATCATCGCTGGGTCAAAATCCTGGAACTCCCTCCCTAATAACACATGGGAGTACCTTCACCACTAGGACTGCAGCGGTTCAAGAAGGCGGTTCACCACCACCTTCTCAATGGCTATTAGGGATGTGCAATAAATGCTGGCCTTGCCAGTGACACCCACATCCCAGGAACGAATAAAAAAAAATTATAGAGTGGTTAGTGGATAGTTTGGGTACATGCATAGCAAGGATTCTGGCAAGAATTATTTTTGTTAACTTACCTAGCTAAAGTTTGGACCAAGAAAAAGTACATGGAATGTAAGATGTGAGCCATTGTGGATTCATAAGGTATCCAGGGAATCTATGTCTGTATCAGGCACTGGAGGGCAAAGTCTCTGGAGCATAAGATCTCGGAGATCCAGGACTGACTCTCCACACTCTAATGTTTCAGGAAGAGGAATTTCTGGATCACATGTTCTAGGGGTGGTCACCCCAGTGAGTCAGGCAAACAATTTAAGGTAAGAGCTTAGGGAAAGGAGATGAGTGGGTGGCCCTCGGCAGGGGAGCAGAGATGGGAGGTATAGGAAGCTCCATGTTTGTGGAGCTGTCCAATATCTGGACACATACTGGACAGTCTCATCCAGTGACGGACAAAATCCGGCCCGCCAATGGATTTAATCCGGCCCACCAAAGCCTGGCTTTGAGGCCGAACATCCACTGCACCTGACCCCTAGCCTGACCCCACCTCACGTGACATCAGGAGGCGGGTCACTGTCTCCAAGGCAGCAGGGGAGTCCAGCAATGAGCCTTCGAGATGGGAGGCGAAAATACAGAGACCGGCAGCTGAGATGGACAGAAGGCGGCCGGGAGTCATGGATTGGGCCACGGTCCCCCAGGTGAGGACCTTTTACCAATGGCAGCGCAGCCCCTAAACTGGTGAGTGCAGCAGTGGGGAGGGCACAGGCCTGTTCCCCCCTTCCCAATCCCCAGTGATGGGGTGACTGATGGTTAATAACTGGTTAACAGGTATCAACCACCACCTAACTAATTAATGCAAAACTGATTTGTGTTTACTAATTAGCATTTTAATTATCTTAAATTTATTTATTTAACACTGATTATTTATACTAACTGATAATTAGTAAATTAGTTAACAGATTTATTCACTAACTTAACACCCTCTGCTTGTTAGGCAATTGGTGAGCAATTTAATTGTGCTCATTACTGTACTAATTACACAACTATTAATTTAAAAGCTGCTGAGCGGCCTGCACAAGACCTCCAGACCACTGCACGACCGTGCAGCTTAACAGGAACATTGGTGTGCGGCCTTCAACAGCTCACCAAAACTTGTTAAGTGGCCCTCCAGCCCAAATAATTGCCACCCCTGGTCTAATCCCATCCTGATTATACTGGTAATTGCTGGACTTTAAACAGGGTGTAGGGGATATGGGTTCCATTTTGGAGCACTACTAGGTGGAGCTGTAAAAATGGACAGGCTATCACCTGAACAGCACAGAAAATGGACCTGGGTATATCAGTAGTCAAATTATTGAAACTGCAGTGAAAAATAAGGCAAACTGGATCTCCTACAGCACATGGGAATAGATCAAATCCATAGTATAGGATGTGATACTGAGTCTATACAGGGCATTGATATGTCTCCATTTGGAGTACTATGTGCAGTTCTGCTGTCATATTACAGGAAGGATGTCATGACACTATAAAAGTAGAAATGGTCAAATCATCAGAAACCTAAGATACAAGGAGAAACTACAGAAGCTGACTCATAATACTAGGGATTTTACCAAGATAAACCAAGTTGAACCCAGAGAAATTGTATACTGCGTCTCTGCAAGTGACTCGGGGATGACATTCAGGAAGGAAGGTGAATGGACAGATCAAAATTAACTATTTCACACAGGTGGCAACTGTTTGGTCTGGATTGCCTGAAAAAGTGATCAGGGTGCTGAAAACCAGTCATTTTAGGAGGGACCTGGATGGGCATTTGGCAAAATAAAATCAATTGATGGCTATAGTTAGTAAATTACGTATTTTGTTCTCCAACTCTGGGGCCAGCCAGGTGGAGCAAAATGTTTTTTCCCTCTCTGATCCATTTGGACACATTCCTAATATCAATCCGAGTTCTGATTGCTCTCCAAAGACCCTTGCTGCAAGTGGGCATTGGGTGAGGACAGGATTGAGCAAACAGCGCCCATGGAACAGTGTTTCAGCAAGGTGCCAACACATTCAAAAAGGGAAGGAAGGAAGGAAACAAAATGTGTGCCCATTCTGCAAAACAGTGTTTGCTATAAACATTATCTTGCTCAAATACTTTTAAGGAGCGGAGAAATTACTTTACAAGATATATTTTTAATCGGGTGGATCAGATCTTCAGTGGCAGCATTTTAGGGACTTGCTTCGTGGATTTAGCAGAATATCTGACTGTGAACCTGTCTCCTTATTTAACCCTCCAAGTACTGCTGATAAGCTAACTCATTAACAGGAATGTGGGATGCAGGAACAGGTATGGGAAGCTGAATTTTGTCTCAGCTGGACCCAACTGACAGCCTCCAGCCTAGGGTTTGCAAAAAAAACCTCCTACTGATCATTAATACCATTCTTCACATTTTCCCTATGGATGCAGACAGCTGTGACATGGTTAGTGTGCACCCTCTCCCTGGTTACAACACAGGAATCTCCACCACAAGCAGGTAAACAAGGTCAAACCAGCCATCAGAGTTACAGAACGTGCAAACGGATGGAGGAGAAACGAGCATTAGGCCCATCATTGCTTACGCTATCCTGTAAACGGAGCAATCTTATCTAATCACTAGGAATGTTCACTCAAAAACTGTGGTCAATTTCAGAAAAAATTGTGAAATTGCATACCCAACTCCATCAAGCAAGCTCCAGAACACTATGACTACACATGACATATGACTAGAACATGCTCTCTTTCCTTCACCCCTCCCCACCCCAATATGACCCGATGTCCTTAGAAACATAAGACAGCGTAGCCAGTTCCATCCATCCATCAGGCCAGTTCCAAAGATCAGAGAATCTCTACCTCACTTTATAGCGCATATCCACCAATAGGCCTGTGTTTCAATTCACCATCATCTCTCTTGAAATTTGTAACATCCTCCATCTTCACTGCTTCCCTGGGTTAGCTATTCCACATACTCACCAACCTATGAAGGAGTTATATCTTAACTGTGTAGTCAAATTTTAATCCATGTCCCCTATCTAGAAGCTTGTGTTAATATTAAATATTTCCTTAAGTAACTCAATAAGATCACTTCTAAACTGGCATTTTCTAACGTAAATACCCACAGTCTTTACTCATAGCAATAAGGAAGGCAAATGGCACGTTGGCCTTTATTGCAAGGGGGTTGGAGTATAAGAGTAAGGAAGTCTTGCTACAATTGTACAGGGCCTTGGTGAGACCACACCTGGAGTACTGTGCACAGTTTTGGTCTCCTAAGGAAGGATATACTTGCCTTGGAGGCGGTGCAACAAAGATTCACTAGGTTGATTCCTGGGATGAGAGGGCTGTCCTATGATGAGAGATTGTGTAGAATTGGCTTATACTCTCTGGAGTTTAGAAGAATGAGAGGTGATCTAATTGAAACATACAAGATTCTGAAGGGGATTGACAGGGTAGATGCTGAGAGGTTGTTTCCCCTGGCTGGAGTGTCTAGAACTAGGGGGCATAGTCTCAGGATAAGGGGTAGGCCATTTAAGACTGAGATGAGGAATTTCTTCACTCAGAGGGTTGTGAATCTTTGGAATTCTCTGCCCCAGAGGGCTGTGCATGCTGAGTCTTTGTGTATATTCAAGGCTGAGATTGATAGATTTTTGGACTCATGGGGAATCAAGGGATATGGAGATCGGGCGGGAAAGTGGAGTTGAGGTCGATAATCAGCCATGATCTTATTGAATGGCGGAGCAGGCTCGAATGGCCTACTCCTCTTATTTCTTATGTTCTTAGAGCACAGGTATTTAATCTCTTACCAACTTAGTTGCCCTTCTTTGTACACTCTCCAAAGCCCTGTCTTGTTCCATGCTCAACAGAATACTCGATGCAAGAGTAAGCAAATTAATTATTACTACCTTGGGATTTGTGTTCAATCCACTCAGCTGTAGATGCGAGGCTCTTGTGTGCCTTTTTACTATCTTTGGCCTAAGGGTATTTTTTTTTAAATTAAAACCCTCTCTTTCCTGTATCATTTCCTATAGATGGTTCCCATTTATTTTGTACTTCATTTGTTTCCTTTGACCAGCTTCACAACTTTTCATTTTTTCACATTAATTAACATCTGTAATTTTTTGCTCCAATCTCCCAACCTGTCCAGAAGCTTTTGCAACTGATTTGCTTGCTCCTTATTATTCAGAGCAGCTTCCAAATTTAGCATCACCAGCAAACTTGGGAGAGTATTTCTACCGTCCCTTCCTCCAACCATTAATACACATCAAAAACAATGGCACCAGAACTGGTCCCTCACAAGTTACTTTTTCCATGTTGATGTTGTTTCCTTAACAATAACAACAGCATAGATTTATTAAGCACCTTTAGCTAGGGTCCCAAGGCATTTATAGTCAGACACCAGACCTAAGCAGGAGCAGGAGGGGGAGGTGACCAAGAGTACAGTCTTGGAGGTAGGTTTTAAGAAGGCTTTAGAAGATGAGAAGAGATGTAGCAAGACAAGTGGGTTTAGCGAGGAAGTTTCAGACTGGACCAAGATGGCAGAAGGCTCTGCCAGTGTTGACAGAGGGCTAGTGCAGTAGACAGTCCTGGGAGTTGGAAGAACAGAGTGTGTAAGCAGGCACGTAGGGCTGGAGGAGTCAGGTGAGCAAGGGTCTGGAGAGATTCAATGATGAGGAAATAGATTTTAAGATCAATGTGCTGAAGGGCCAGGAGCCAGCAGCCAACGGAGGTCAGCAAGACTGGGGTGATTGGAATTTTGTGCAGGTGAAATGTAGGTGGTGGAGTTCTAAATGAGTTGGAGTCTGTGCAAAGTGGAGCTTAGCGGGTCAGCAAGGAGGACATTGGAAAAGTCAAATCTAGAAGTAATGAAGGCATCGTTTCAGAGACAGTGAGGCAATGCAGGGATGGAAGCAGGCAATGCTTCAGAGGTGGAATCAGGTAGTTTCAGTGACGGACTACATGTGGCAGAAGAACTCCCATAAAACATCTTGGCAGCAAAATACTCCTTGAAGCTTTACATTGCAAGACATTGTAATGGCCCAGGCTGCAATGTTTTTCTGTGTGTGAAGGGGTGAAAAAGGTCATAAGAAACAAAAAGGGATACCAGCCTTGAGCTTGGGTGACACCTCTGACTTCCCCCTTTCTATTGTCCGCTGCCAGGAATGTCCATAGACTCCTCCTCAAGGGTCACATTGATGACCCTTACTCTTGTCTGCTTGCACTGCCTCATTATGTGCAGCCTTCTGTTGTAAGAAAATATAAAAGGGAAATGTTGAAAAGAACGAGAGAGAAAATATGCATCATGCAAGTGTCTGCACCATCAGCCACCTCTGTCCACATGTAAACTTAGAGGATTCAGTCCTTTGTGCTTACAGCTTACTTGGTACTTGTTGTTTACCACATTTAATGGCCAACAGAGTCAACACATTGATATGGCAACAATACATAATGCATTGGAGCAATATGAATATGTCTGCACATTTAGAAAGATGAAAATTGGCAAAATTCAGTGCATTCACCCTTTGTGACAGTGCACCAAATTTAGGGTGCAACCAGTTTAGAGTCAGGTTTAGTTAGGATGTATTGTGGGCCAGCATCGTAGAATAAAGCCACATGTTGGTACAAACGACGTAGATAGGACTAGGAAGCCGGTTCTGTTAAAGGAGTATGAGCAGCTAGGGGTCAAATTAAAAAACAGAACCTCAAGGGTAATAATCTCTGGATTATTACCTGAGCCACGAGCGAATTTGGCTAGGACATAAAATTAGAGAGTTAAATGCGTGGCTCAAAGACTGGTGTGGGAGAAATGGGTTTTGCTTCCTGGGACACTGGCACCAGTACTGGGGCAGGAGGGAGCTGTTCCGTTGGGACGGGCTTCACTTGGCCAGTGCTGGGACTAGAGCCTGGCGGATCATATAACTAGGGCTGTAGAGAGGGCTTTAAACTAACTAGTGGGGGGGAGGTTCCTAGAGAGCAAGTAATAAAAATGACAACAGAGAAGGTCATAGACTTAGGTAGCAGTGAGGAAATTAAAAACCAGAGCGTGTCAGGAAGGGGCAGAAGGTATGGAGTAAAAGGTAAAGTAATAAAAAGGGCAAAAGCAGGAACTAAGTGTCACAAAACATATTTGAAAGTTCTCTATCTGAATGCACGTAGCATTCGTAACAAAATAGACGAGTTAATGGCACAAATAACTACATATGGGTATGATCTTGTGGCCATTACAGAAACATGGCTGCAGGGTGACAATGCCTGGGAATTAAACATACCAGGTTATTTAACGATCAGGAAGGACAGGCAGGAAGGAAGGGGAGGTGGGGTGGCTATGTTAATAAAGGAAGGAATCACTGCAATACAGAGAAATGATATTGGGTCAAAAGATCAGGATAATGAAACAGTGTGGGTGGAGGTAAGGAATAATAAGGGGAAAAAAACACTAGCGGGCGTAGTCTATAGGCCTCCGAACAGTTGCAACTCTGTTGGACGGAGTATCAATCAGGAAATAGTTGAGGCTTGTAATAAGGGAACATCTATAATTATGGGGGATTTTAACTATCATATTAATTGGACAAATCAAATTGGGCAGGGCTGCCTTGAGGATGAGTTCATTGAGTATATTAGGGATGGGTTTCTTGAGCAGTATGTAACTGAACCGACCAGGGGGCAAGCAACCTTAGATCTGGTCCTGTGTAACGAGACAGGATTAATTAAAAATGTCCTAGTAAAGGATCCCCTTGGAATGAGTGACCATAACATGGTTGAATTCCATATTCAATTAGAGGGTGAAAAGGTTGGATCTCAAACAAGCGTGCTAAGCTTGAATAAAGGAGACTATGAAGGTATGAGAGCGGAATTGAGTCGAGTGAATTGGGAAAATAGATTAAAGGGTAAGACGATACATGATCAGTGGTGTACATTTAAGGAGTTATTTTACAACTTCCAAAAAATATATATTCCACTGAGAAGAAAAGGGTGTAAAAGAAAAGACAGCCATCCGTGGCTAAGTAAAGAAATTAAGGATAGTATTTGACTAAAAACAAGGGCAAATAAGGTAGCCAAATCTAGTGGGAGGATAGAGGATTGTGAAAACTTTAAAAGACAGCAAAAAATAACAAAAAGATTGATTAAGAAAGGGAAGATAGATTATGAAAGTAAATTAGCAAAAAATATAAAAACAGATAGCAAGAGTTTTTATAGTTATATAAAAAGAAAAAGGGTGCCTAAAGTAAATGTTGGTCCCTTAGAGGATGAGACCGGGAAATTAATGGTGGGAAATATGGAGATGGCAAAAACACTGAATGAATATTTTGTATCAGTCTTTACAGTAGAGGACACTAAGAATATCCCAACACTGGACAAACAGGGGGCTATAGGGGGGGAGGAGCTAAACACGATCAAAATCACTAAGGAAGTGGTACTCGGTAAAATAATGGGACTCAAGGCGGATAAATCACCTGGACCTGATGGCTTACATCCTAGGGTCTTGAGGGAAGTGGCGGTAGGGATTGTGGATGCATTAGTAATAATTTTCCAAAACTCCCTGGACTCAGCAAAGGTCCCGGCAGACTGGAAAACTGCTAATGTAACACCCTTATTTAAAAAGGGCAGTAGACAGAAGGCTGGAAACTATAGACCGGTTAGCCTAACATCTGTGGTAGGTAAAATTTTGGAGTCCATTATTAAGGAGACAGTAACAGGACTTTTGGATAATCATAATTTAATAGGACAAAGTCAGCATGGTTTTAGGAAGGGGAAGTCATGTTTGACAAATTTGCTGGAGTTCTTTGAGGAAGTAACATATAGGGTGGATAAAGGGGAACCAGTGGACGTAGTGTATTTAGACTTCCAAAAGGCATTTGACAAGGTGCCACACAAAAGATTATTGCTTAAGATAAAAAATCACAGGATTGGGGGTAATATTCTGGCATGGATAGAGGATTGGCTATCTAACAGAAGGCAGAGAGTTGGGATAAATGGTTCATTCTCAGACTGGCAATCAGTAACTAGTGGTGTTCCGCAGGGGTCAGTGCTGGGTCCCCAACTCTTTACAATCTATATTAACGATTTGGAGGAGGGGACCGAGTGTAACATATCAAAGTTTGCAGATGATACTAAGATGGGAGGGAAAGTAGTGAGTGAGGAGGACATAAAAAACCTGCAAGGGGACATAGACAGGCTAAGTAAGTGGGCAGAGATTTGGCAGATAGAATACAATACTGGAAAGTGTGAGGTTATGCACTTTGGCAGGAAAAATCGTAGAGCAAGTTATTATCTTAATGGCAAGAAACTGGAAAGTACTGAAGTACAAAGGGATCTGGGGGTCCTGGTGTACGAAACTCAAAAGGTTAGTATGCAGGTGCAGCAAGTGATTAAGAAGGCCAATGGAATGTTGGCTTTCATTGCTAGGGGGGTAGAATATAAAAATATGGAGGTATTGCTTCAGTTGTACAAGGTATTGGTGAGACCGCACCTGGAATACTGCATACAGTTTTGGTGTCCATACTTAAAAGACATACTTGCTCTCGAGTCAGTACAAAGAAGGTTCACTCGGTTAATCCCGGGGATGAGGGGATGGGCATATGAGGAGAGGTTGAGTAGATTGGGACTCTACTCATTGGAGTTCAGAAGAATGAGAGGTGATCTTATTGAAACATATAAGATTGTGAAGGGGTTGGATCGGGTGGATGTTCCCGATGATGGGTGAAACTAGAACTAGGGGGCATAGTCTTAGAATAAGGGGCTGCTCTTTCAAAACTGAGATGAGGAGGAACTACTTCACTCAGAGGGCGGTAGTTCCATGGAATATGCTGCCCCAAAAAGTTGCAGAAGCTACATCATTACATAAATTTAAAACAGAAATAGACAGTTTCCTAGAAGTAAAGGGAATTAAGGGTTACGGGGAGCGGGCAGGAATTTGGACATGAGTCTAGGTTCGGATCGGACATGGCCCTGTGGGTAGCGGAGCGGGCCCAGGGGCCGTGTAGCCTGATCCTGCTCCTATTTCGTGTGTCTAATTCTGTTAGATTCAGGAGATGGTTCTGTGATAGTAGATTGGCGGTTAGGATCAGATCAGCCATGATCTTATTGAATGGCGGAGCAGGCTCAAGGGGCCGATTGGCCTACTCCTGCTCATATTTCTTATGTTCTTATATTAGCTAGTATGACTTTCAATGCACTATAATTGAAGGGTGCAGTTCTTCCTCTTCGTCTGCCTCCAGCCATTTTCCCCCTCATTTGCAGGACATCTTGGAGGAACCAGCAGCCTTTCGGCCCTGGATAATCCACCCACCCTGTGGCACTCCCAGCAAATCATGTGCTGAGCATGGTTTAGTAGAATGAACAGACCTTGCATAAAATCATAGGGCAGGATTTTAAATCAGGTGCGGGATGGTGTCGTGTTATCCGAATTTTGTGTTTCCCACACGAATCTAAATGGATGTGGGAGATTGATGCAATTTTAACTTAAGTGGCCAATTGATTTCCAACATGTGGAAAGCCTTTGCAAATGGGTTTTATAAGAACATAAGAAGTAGGAGCAGGAGTAGGCCATACGGCCCCTCGGGCCTGCTCCGCCATTCAATAGGATCATGGCTGATCCGAATCTAGACTCACGTCCACTTCCCTGCCCTCTCCCCGTAACCCCTAATTCCCTTATCTGCTAGGAAACTGTCTATTTCCGTTATAAATGTATTTAATGTTGCAGCTTCCACAGCTCTCTGAGGTAGCAAATTCCATAGATTTACTACCCTCTGAGTGAAGAAGTTTCTCCTCATCTCAGTTTTGAAAGGGCAGCCCCTTATTCTTAGATTATGCCCCCTAGTTCTAGTCTCACCCATCAGTGGAAACATCCTCACCGCATCCACCCGATCAAGCCCCCTCACAATCTTATATGTTTCGATAAGATCGCCTCTCATTCTTCTGAATTCCAATGAGTAGAGGCCCAACCTACTCAACCTTTCCTCATACGTCAACCCCCTCATCTCCGGAATCAACCGAGTGAACCTTCTCTGAACTGCCTTGAGAGCAAGTATATCTGTTCTTAAATATGGAAACCAAAACTGTACGCAGTATTCCAGGTGTGTCCTCACCAATACCCTGTATAACTGCAAGACTTCCCTGTTTTTATACTCCATCCCCCTTGCAATAAAAGCCAAGATTCCATTGGCCTTCCTGATCACCTGCTGCACCTGCATATTAACTTTTTGTGTTTCATGCACCAGGACCCCCAGATCCCTTTGTACTGTAGCACTTTGCAGTTTCTCTCCATTTAGATAATAATTTGCTCTTTGATTTTTTCTGCCAAAGTGCATAACTTCACACTTTCCAACATTATATTGCATCTGCCCAATCTCTGCCCACTCACTTAGCCTGTCTATGTCCTTTTGCAGGTTTGTTATGCCCTCCTCACTCACTGCTTTCCCTCCCATCTTTGTATCGTCGGCAAACTTGGATATGTTGCACTCGGTCCCTTCCTCCAAATCGTTAATATAGATTGTAAAGAGTTGGGGTCCCAGCACTGACCCCTGCGGAGCACCACTAGTTACTGATTGCCAGCCCGAAAACGAACCATTTATCCCAACTCTTTGTTTTCTGTTAGATAGCCAATCTTCCACCCATGCCAGTATATTACCCCCAATCCTGTGATTTTTTATCTTGATCAGTAATCTTTTGTGTGGAACCTTGTCAAATGCCTTTTGGAAGTCCAAATACACTACATCCACTGGTTCCCCTTTATCCACCCTGTATGTTACGTCCTCAAAGAATTCGAGCAAATTTGTCAAACATGACTTCCCCTTCATAAAACCATGCTGACTCTGTCCTATTAAATTATGTTTATCCAAATGCTCTGTTACTGTTTCCTTAATAATGGACTCCAACATTTTGCCAAGCACAGATGTTAGGCTAACTGGTCTATAGTTTCCAGCTTTTTGTCTACTTCCCTTCTTAAATAAGGGTGTTACATTAGCAGTTTTCCAATCTGCCGGGACCTTTCCTGAGTCCAGGGAGTTTTGGAAAATAATCACCAATGCATCCACAATCCCTCCCGCCACTTCTCTCAAGACCCTAGGATGTAGGCCATCAGGTCCGGGGGATTTATCCGCCTTAAGTCCCATTATTTTACCGAGTACCATCTCCTTAGTGATTTTAATCGTCTTGAGCTCCTCCCCCCCCATTGCCCCCTGTTTGTCCAGTGTTGGGATATTTTTAGTGTCCTCTACTGTAAAGACTGATACAAAATATTCGTTCACCGTCTTTGCCATCTCCATGTTCCCCACCACTAGTTTCCCAGTCTCATCCTCTAAGGGACCAACGTTCACTTTAGCCACCCTTTTTCTTTTTATATAGCTGTAGAAACTCTTGCTATCTGTTTTTATATTTTCATGACTGAAAGTCCCCTCCGATGACGTCATCATTGCTGCTGCATTTAAGGTCCAAAGCAAGCCTTGCTTCTTCTGCAGGCTTCCAAGCTTTCTCCATTTGGTGTCAGAGGGACCTGCAGGAAATATGGCAAGCGGTAGGCCCAGATCAGCTGCTCATTTCGACGAGATGGCCCTGCAGGCATTGGTGGATGGGGCTAGGGCCAACAGGGAGGTGCTCTTCCCTTCCTCAGGGAGGAAGAGGCCACCCAAGCAGACTAAGGCAGTGTGGATGCAGGTGGCTGAGGAGGTCAACTCCTTGGGAGTCACACGGCGAACCTGGATTCAGTGCCGGAAAAGATTTCATGGCCTTCAGTGCACTGGAAAAGTGTGTATGAATTTCCCATCACCTTCAATCTGACCCCCATTGCCTTTCCCTACCAGCACTCAACTTTAGCAATCTCTTCCTCCACATCCCACTTGACACTGACATCCATGCACCCTTACCCATTCCCTCTCTCTCTATGCTCACATTCACATAACTATTCGACTATGCAGCCCTCACACTCCCTATCACTCTGATGCTATGAAAACAATTGACAACACACAGGGAGGGTCCTTGGTCTTGCCACCTCACTCCATCTTTGTCTCCTTCTAAATATGTATGCTATGCAATCTCTACACTCACTCCTTCATTCTCACTCAACCTCCACTTGTCTCCCTCATTGCAGGAAAAGAGAGCTCACACCAAAAGAGAGCGAGCGAGGACAGGAGGAGGGACAGCCTCTATAGTCCACCTGACCTCCTGGGAGGAGGCGGCACTCAAAATAGTGGGACTGGAGGATGATGCGCATGTGGGGGACAGCAAGCTGGTGACAGAAAAGTTTCCCATCTCTCTCTTTGACATTGCATGAGTCGCTGATAATGATTGTGAAGCTCTAACAGATGGACTTATGAGCATCTGCAAAAAGCAATGTGCATGTAGCCTTGGCATCACATCTCTGACTCTTTCCTTTACTCCCCCCACAGGACCATCACAAGCATCCGTCCCCCCTAGCCAGGAAGAAGAGGCTGAGCAGCCAGACTCCTCAGAGGAAGCTGCAACCTCTGAGGGCGCAACGTCAGCAGAAATCTGCGCACCTAGCACCAGCGCAGACACTCACACCTCGGTGGGACCTTCGGGACATAGAGTAGTGTTGTCACCTGGTGTATGACAGCTCACAAGTAAGCATCAGCAGATTGGGGAGACAGGGACAGCAGTGGAGAGTCCTAGTCGGAGGGCGCAGGACTCTGCCAGCTCGGCTCAGCAGCATGTCGACCCTCTGCCTCTGGGTCCATCCATGAGATCAGCGGTGATGGAACTCCAGGAACAGATGCAGGAGTCTCTGGCAGGTTTTGTCCCTAGGGTCGCTGTGAGTGTGGAGCAAATGGAGGAGTCCATAGCGACCATGACCAGAGCCTTTGTGGAGTCATTGGCACATAAACGCATCAACACGGAAAGGATGGCAACCTCTATGGAAAGGGTGGCTACCATAGAGGAGAGGATGGCTACGGCCATGGAGGAGCTTAGTCGCCAGGCTATGGAAAACATGGTCATTATTCAGAATAGATCAAATCAAATCAAATCAAATCAACTTTTATTGTCATTGTTAGTGCACAAGTGCAGTACAACGAAATGTAGGCTTGCGGCTCCCGAGAGTGTACATTTGGATTAAGACATTTAATCATTCAACATACATTTGGCTTGTAGTGTATTAACATAAATATAACCTAAATATAACCATAATAAAGTGCATTGGCAGATGTGCAGGCTTTAGAGTTTATTTGTGGAGTTCAGTAGGATGACAGCCCTGGGAAAGAAGCTGTTCCTAAATCTGGTCGTACGGGTGCAAATGCATCTGTAGCATCTCCCAGATGGTAGGAGGGCAAACAGACTGTGGCTGGGGTGGGTAGGGTCTTTGATGATGGACCGTGACCTCCGTAGACAGCGTTTCTGGTATATGTGCTCTATGGTTGGTAGCCGGGTGCCGGTAATGCGTTGGGCAGTTTTGACTACCCGCTGCAGGGCTTTCCGGTCATAGTAGCTACAGCTGCCATACCATACTGTGATAGTTTGTCAGGATGCTCTCTATAGTGCAGCAGTAAAAGTTAGAGAGGATCAGGGGTGACAGATTACATCCCTTCAGCCTCCTTAAGAAATATAGGCGCTGCTGGGCCTTCTTCACCAGAGAGGAGGTGTTGAGGGACCAGGAGAGGTCTTCCATGATGTGGACTCCGAGGAACTTAAAGCTGTCCACCCTTTCCACCACAGCCCCATTGATGTGGATGGGGGGGGGGTGTCTTCCGCCTTTAGACTTCCTGAAGTCCACAATGATTTCTTTTGTTTTCTTGGTGTTAAGGGCCAGGTTGTTATCGGCGCACCACTTCACGAGATGCTGGACCTCCTCCCTGTAGGCTGACTCATCGTTGTTGGTGATCTGGCCTACTACCGTGGTGTCATCCGCAAACTTGATGATGGTGTTTGACATCTCTTGAGGAGCGATGGGCATCTATTGAACAGAGAAACCAGACCTTCATGGAAGTCCTTCTGAGTAGGACTGCCATTGCAGATACGGGTCCCCATGGCCCCTGATGTGCAGCAAGGTGCTCTCCAGCCACTTGCAGGCGCTGAGGGGGACCTGACCCATGAGAGGGAGGTTGGTGGCAGACCTCAAGGAAGTGGGGGCTCCTCTCCAAGCGCTCACACTTCCATGCCACTGCAGAGCCCTCGGTCAGAGCCCCACCGGAGTCCACATCCAAGTGAGATAGGCGTCTCAACCCCTGCACAGTTGCAAGAGCAGCAGACTGTTGACGAGCCCTCACAGGCTCGCCACCCCAGAGGACACCCGCCAAAGGTGTCGACACAGGTGCAGCAGCAAAGTGAGCAAGGGGCCTCCACATCTGCTGAAGCCACAAGGGAGGCACCACGTAGGAGCACGCGTAAGAGGAAATTCTGTACAAATAGTCACAAGGGTAGTCACTTGGGTGCAATTTTGTGTTTACTGCAAAAATGTCATCACTTCGGTAATGTACATAACATTTCTGATGGCAAATGGTGCAGTTGTATCATCTGTCATTTCGCTAGTGGGATTTCCACATTGAGGGCTTAAGCATACTTGCAACTGTCAGTATGGTGGTCAGAGTGCTAGGAATCCTTTGGTTCTTGGCCATTGTCAATGCTCTGGTAAGAAGCTGCGAGGCAAAAGTGTTTGTTTGACTAGGCTAAGCAAATCTGGCCAGGATGAGTGTGTCCCTTGCATCCCGGGCAGCAATGTTGTCGCGCGCTGGCGCCTTCTGGCCTGTGCATCTTCAGGTGGGTGACTTGCAGCTTGCCACTCCTGTTGATGCTCCTGCTGTTGGTGCTGCTGTTGCTCATGGTTCTGCTGCTGCCGCGGCTGGTCTCCATCCGAATCTGATGTCGAGGAGGAAAGGAATTAAATGTTTGCTATGCTTCTGGAATATGCCTCACTTGAGGAAGCGCTGAGTGAGGTGGGGAGAGGGGTTGCCCAGGAGGTCACACTGGAGATGGGTGCGAGGCTCCAACCTTCCACAGGTGTGGTTAAGCCTTCTAAAAGTTGCCCCAGACCTGAGAGCACTAAGTCGTGCCACCTGTAAATCATGGCTGATCAAATCTCCTCTTTAATGGTTGACCTGCAGTTGATAGTCAGCAATCCAATAGTGCTCCTGCCAGGTTTCACATTCGTGTTTCCCACCAGGTGTGTTTCATGTGGGAAAAGGGTTAAATTCGCAAGGGCCTTTCAAAATAGGATTATAGAGGCCATTTAGTGGTTGTTAAGGGCCTTAACGACCAGTCCCGCCTGCTGGATGCGGGACGGAGTCGGGACCATCAGACATGACTGAGTTAAAATTGCTCGAGATCGGGAACCAGGCCGGTGGGGGGGGGGGGGGGTCCCGCCCGCCAGTTTTTGCGATTTTAACCCCCCCGCACGCCTCCAAGCCCACCTCCACGGCTCAATGAAAATGGAGCCCATAAAGTCAGCAGGAAACACCATAAACGCAGCCCTCGAAGTTCTGCAGCCTCAGCTCCTCAACAGCATTAACTGCTCTGCATTTCGTAGCCTTTAGATGTTGCTAGCTGGAATTCATTTACTTTATTTTGCTATCTGTTTTCCTATGGTGATCCAATAGCTATGCACTCAAATCATTTGTTTCCCTGTAGGCCTGCTGAGGAGAAAGGGGACCTGTCTATGTCCATTTGCTTTCTGATGATCATCTGAGCTGCTTGCTTCCTTTGCGATGTGAAAGAGAGGAATTAGAGTGGTTCATTTTCCTGGCAGCCGGCAAAAGTAGCCATATAAAATGTTAATCTCCCTGCAGCTGAGGTGAGCGATTTATTCAGGTTCCTTTCTTCTAGTGCAAAAGGTTACGGAAGCTCACACCCCAACCACATGCACCGCGCTGGAGATTAGCAAAAAACGGTGTGCTAACTATTTGGAAGTGGCACTAGTTTATTGAACTGACAGCTGCAGTGAAACGGTTACAATAACACAGATAATGTAAAGTGGATCAGGGAATGGAATGCTATGTGGCACTTAGCTAGGAACGAAAACAAAAAGGTAAAAGCATGAAATTGAATTAGGTTGTCATCCGTGGGAGTACCAAACTGCATCCATTGATGCCCATCAACACAGGGATAATGATGATGATGATTATTCCCATAGAACAGGTTCTAAAACTGTGTCCAGTATTTCATCAGAAGGTATACAGTACTTACTTTGGCTTTATTGCTAGTGCCATACAAATTCTGTGTACCTCTTTACAATTACTGTGGCAATTGCAGTCAAAGTAACAAGTCCAGATTTTATTCAAACAAATGTTGTTGATAAAAGAACTGCTTAATATGTTGAACCTACCATCTAATATATCATTTCTTTTTTTTTTTTAAACCCACTTAAAGCTGTTTGTGTGGAAGCAAATGTAAAATTACAGGCTTTAACATTTCAAAGCAATTCGGAGATGAATCTGATGAGGGAAACTGTGGCAGAGTTTTCATATCAAAAGATTACATTAGAATTTTTAGGATGCGTATGTTGTTTGACAGATATCAGGTGAAGTTGCATGGGACAGTTATGTTCAGTGATGTGATCAGATTGAGCAACTGTTGTTGCTATTTTGAATAATTTTTTTTTTAAACAAGGTGCTTATGTTTTTTTAAAAGCAATGAGAAACAGGTGCAGATGAAAGGGCTCATTAAGCAGTGTTGGTGTCACAAATAATCACATTTACCATTTTATTTTTTAAAAGTCAAACCTGAGCTGTGTAGTCCAGATAATACCAAAATCTGAACCTTTATATACAATTAAAAAAATTAGAATACATACAAAGTGATTATATTTATTCGAAACAACACAAGGCCAATAGGTTGCCTTTCAGCCTGGAAATGTTATGTATGTCTCCCTTGCTGAGTTGGAGTTGGGGGGGGGGGGGGGTGCAAAATACAGAGATATTTATATATAGTTCCAGTGTGGGGTTATGGGTGTTTGCAATGCATCATTGCCCATTTGATTTAGCAATGATGCGTTAGTCTCCATGCAGAAAGTGTGACATCATAAGGCCCTTTGCACAATGTGGGTATTTAGGTGCAGATTTATGACTCGCGTTGCCCAGGATTTTTTTGCCTTTGTTCTCAGGATGTGGCAACTTGACAAGGCTGCATTTATTGCTCATCCCTTGTTGCCTTGGGATGGTGGTGGTGTGGGGATTCTCCCTGATTCATTGCAGTCCTTGTGGTGATGGTGCTCCCACAATGGTAGAGAATTCCTGGATTTTGACCCAATGATGAAGGAACAGAAATAGATGCCCAAGTCAGGACGCTGTGCAGCTTGGAGGGGAACTTCAAGGTGATTATGTTTCCGCAATACTGCAGCTGTTGTCCTAATCAGTGGTGCAGGTTGGAGGACAGGGAGATGCTGTTAAATAAGTTGGCGAGTTACTACAGTGCATCCTGTAGATAGTACATAATGCAGGCACAGTGTGCTGGTGGTGGATATTGAGTCCAGTGGTACGGACGGCAATAATGCAAATTGCACCCATCCAGCCAAGCAGTGAGTATTCCATCACGTCCCTGACTTGAGCCTTGTAGATGGTGGAGAGGTTTTAGGGGGGCACGAGCAGGAAATGAGCCACTCATTACAGAGTACGCAGCCTTTGCCCTGCTCTTGTAGCCATGTTGATGTGGCTGGTCCAATGAAGCATCTAGTCAATGATAGACCCATCCCACACCCCAACTTCCGCCCAAGGTGCCAATGATGGGGGAATTCAGTGATGGCGGTGCCGTTGAAAGTCAGGGGCAAATGGCTGCGCTTTTTTTGTTGGAGATGGTCATTACCTGCCACTTATCAGCCCAAGGGCCAAGATTTCATTAGATTTATAATCCTGGGCCAACTTGCACTCAATAAGAGGTTCAAGCGGTAATATAGAGCAGTACAAAGGCTAAGCATAAATAGTCTACCCATTTCATATCAAGAAAATAATTAATTTCTGAAGTATGCAAACTTGTAAAATTAACTTGCGGCGACCAAACTAAATCTAGGGAACATTTTTTCCTTTTAGCTGTGTCAGCTGTGGCTCAGTAAGTAGCACACTCGCCTCTGAGTCAGTAGGTTATGGGTTCAAGTCCCACTCCAGGGGCTTAAGCACAAAAATCTAGGCTGACACTCCAGTGCAGTGCTGAGGGAGTGCTGCACTGTCGGAGGTGCTGTCTTTCAGATGAGACGTTAAACTGAGGTCCCATCTGCTATCTCAGGTGGACGTAAAAGATCCCATGGCACTATTTCGAAGAAGAGCAGGGGAGTTATCCCTGGTGTCCTGGCCAATATTTATCCCTCAATCAACATAACAAAAACAGATTACCTGGTCATTATCACATTGCTGTTTGTGGGACCTTTATGTGCGCAAATTGGCTGCTGCATTTCCCACATTACAACAGTGACTACACTTCAAAAGTACTTCATTGGCTGTAAAGCGCTTTGAGACGTCTGGTGGTCGTGAAAGGCGCTATATAAATGCAAGTCTTTCTTTTATATTTATTATTTGGACTAGTGTTAATGTATATTTATATTGAGTTACATGGAATAAACAACCATATACACAATCACATTTTTTTTTTTTAATTGTCAAATTGTCATTTTATGTTATTCTTCAGGTGAGTGATTCTCAGTTTAATCATTCTTTACATCTGTGACCAATTTCAGGATCTCATTTCCTGATGCAGGCATCTGCAGCAACTCTCACTCACACTACACATCTCAGCAAGTTGTGCGCCCGCCATTGATATTTGAATGTACGCCTCTCGTTGACTGCCTGATTGTACAATATGCAGCAGATTCTCTTCCGTTTTTATGAAAGGTTTTACCAAATCTATTCAGGGCAGCTCTTTTATTTAAATATTCCAAGGATTCATTCCACAACTGATTGCATCCTGTGGACATGATGTAGCACCTCTCAGAGAATCACGTGGATTCTGGACTGCTGTCGCTAGCCATATTTTGAGTGGTTACTCTCCATTCCCCAAGAGGCATCAGGTAAAAGGTTATCTTCTCTGAACAAGCCAGGCACACAGAAACTTTGAAGAATGAATTAAATACATATTGATCCAGGATACTTTTCAGCGAGCAACAAAGTGTTGTTCTGTGGATAGTACACCACTTGCATATAGAGGAAAGGGAATACCTTCCTGTTATTTTAGGCCAAGGAATTTATACAAGGAATTGTATTGATTTCTTTGTGGGTTCAATGACGACTCATTTATGAAAGAGAATGTCTTTTAATCTAAAGTTTGTTCAACTCTGGTTAACAGCCTTACAGGAGACACCATGCTAGAAATCCATCTAAAACGAAACTAAAACTAAACTGCTTGTCTCTGTCACATGCCCTCTGCTGGTCAGGCATAAGTAATCAATCAGGCAAATATGCTGGTAAGGCATCATAATCAAACAGGCAAATACCATCACTATTTGCTGATATCATTACATCTCCCTTTCTTAAAACAAAAGTATTTTACTTTTAACTAACAACATGTTTTCTTTGCATTAATCTGCATTTTAACTGTAACACTTAATGAACTTACATTATCATTATCATGATCAAGGTTTTTTAACCTTGCTTTGTGTGTTCACATGAAATATGTAAATACACTAGAACTTGAAGAAAGAATAAGATAACATTACTTCCTTCTATAACAATAGTCCTTAAATTTGCTCAATGAGTCTCTCAGGAGGCTTCACGTGTCTTGAGGATTTTCTGATTGATTGTCCTTGAATCTGAGTTGTTGCCTCACATAATGGTTTCTCAGCTGTGTGATCAGGTTGTTCAACATTATCAGTCTTTTGACCTGCTGTGTGATCAGGTTGTTCAACAGTATCAGTCTTTTGACTTGCTGTGGCTGGTCCCATGAGAAGATCTCGACGATTTCTTCTCAGAACAGCACCCTCATCCGTCTGAATGGTGTATGATCTTGGTTGAACTTCACTCAGGACAGTTCCCTTCTGAGTCCATATGTTTGTTTTGTCTTTGAACCTTACTTGGTCACCAGTGTGGAGTTCAGGTAGGTTTTGTGTTCCTCTGTCATAGTAGTACTTTTGCTTTTCTTTCTGTTGTTCTTTGAACTTCCTCACTTTCTCCCCCTCTTTTGTTTTCAGGAGGTTCTCCGGGATGGGTAGGTTTGACCTTAGCAGGCGTCCCATAAGGAGTTGGGCTGGTGACATACCACACTCGAGCGGCATTGTGCGGTATACAAGCATGCTCTGGTAGAAGTCAGTTCCACTGTCTTTTGCCTTGTACATCAGTCTTTTCACTGTCTGGACCGATTTTTCCACTAGACCATTGGACTGTGGAAAGTGAGGACTTGACGTTGTGTGGACAAAGTCCCACTCTTTGGCAAAGTGTCGGAAACTTGCATTGTAAAACTGCGGTCCGTGGTCTGTGAAGACCTCGCTTGCCACGCCATGTCTGGAGAATATGGCTTTCATACATGTTATCACAGCATCTGCAGTGGTGGTGTACAGTCTACAAACCTCTGGATACAGGGAGTAATAGTCTGTGACTACAAGATAGTCCTTCCCTTGACATACAAATAGGTCAGTGCCTACCTTCTGGTAAGGTCTGTCTGGTGCTGGGTGTGGCTTTAGTGGTTCTACCGGATTGCTTGCTCAATATTTCAGGCATATTGTGCAGTTTGACACCTCATTTGTCACATCTTGGTTGATTCGTGGCCAGTACATCACCTCTCGTGCTCTTTTCTTACACTTTTCGATTCCCAGATGTCCTCCATGGATCCTTTTTAGCATCTCTTTTCTCAGACTCTTTGGGATAACTATTTTACTTCCTTTGTAGATGATGTCTTCGACCACTGATAGTTCCGCCCTGCAGTTCCAGTACTCTGCCATGTCAGGTGAGCAGTCTTGCTTCATGTTGGGCCATCCATCCAAGATGCTTTTCCTCAGTCGTCTCAGTGTTTCATCTTTGTTTGTCTCAGTCTTTATGAGCTCCATTTTTGCATCTGCTATGGGCAGTGCACTTGTGATCATGTCCACGTAGGCGTTCACTTTTTCATCCATTTGGTGTTTGCGGGCTCACTTGGGTCAACAGCTCTGGACAACGTGTCTGCTGTATACATCAGCTTACCCGGTGTGTACGCAACATTCAGTGTATAGCGTTGCAGCCTGATCATCATTCTTTGTATTCTAAGCGGACAGCTATTTAGTGGCTTTTGGAACAATGCAATCAAGGGCTTATAATCAGTCTCTACACTGATTGCTTGTCCTGCCACAAACTGGTGAAATATTTCACAGGCGTATGTGATGCTGAGCAGTTCCTTTTCTATTTGAGCATATCGCGTCTCCGTGTCTGTCATTGAGCGCGATGCATATGCAATAGGTTGCCAGTAGTCATATTTTTGCAGAAGAACGGCACCGAGCCCACTCTGTGATGCATCTGATGATATCTTGATGGGTCTCGCTGGGTCATAAAACTTCAGAACTGGTTCCTCTGTGAGCAGTTTCTTTAGATCGCTCCATGACTTCTCATGCTCATGATTCCATTCCCATTCTATGTTCTTTTCAGTTAGTCTTCTCAGTGGCGCCATCTTTTCTGAGAGGTTGGATATGAATTTACCCATGTAGTTGATCACTCCATTAAACCTCTGCACGTCCTTTTTGCATTGTGGCTTTGGCATATTCTCAATGGCGGACACTTTTCTGGGATCTGGTCTGATGCCCTCACTGCTAAGGATATCTCCCACGAATGTCAGTTCTGTCACCCCGAGCTGGCATTTCTCTCTATTCAGCTTCAGGTTTGTTTTCCTTGTTGCTTCCAGCACTTTTTTCAGTCTCTCGTCATGCTCAGTTCTCGTGGTTCCCCATACTATGATGTCATCCATTGATGTATCAACTCCCTCCAGGTGCTCATAGATCATATGGATAGTTTTGTGATACACTTCAGGAGCTGAGGCAATGCCAAATGGTAACCTTAGGAATCTGTATCTGCCAAATGGACTGTTGAACGTGCACAGTCTTGAACTTGCTTCGTCCAGTTTCATCTGCCAAAATCCTGATGATACATCTAACTTGCTGAAATACTTTGCATTTGCAAACTGTGACATGATTTCCTCACGTGTAGGAAGCTTGAAGTGCTCGCTCTTTATTGCTCTGTTTAGATCTCTTGGATCCAAGCAAATTCTGAGCTTTCCATTCTTTTTGTCCACAACGACGAGGGAACTCACCCACTCAGTTGGCTCATCTATCTTCTGAATCACGTTCAGGCTTTCCATCCTGTCCAACTCTGCCTTCAGTTGCTTTTGAAGAGCAAACGGAACTTTTCTG
Source organism: Somniosus microcephalus (assembly GCF_052327205.1). Lineage (NCBI taxonomy): Eukaryota > Metazoa > Chordata > Chondrichthyes > Squaliformes > Somniosidae > Somniosus > Somniosus microcephalus. The sequence goes on along the minus strand of NC_140995.1, from coordinate 109,241,113 downwards.
CATGGATGTATGACCGTTGGCATACTTATATCTACTCTGATCGTGTGTTCTCCTGGAAGGCATCCTAGAACCTGAAATAGGTCGTTGTACTCTTTCATGAGTTCATCATAGACTGTCTCTCCTTCGCTTTCCACAACGAGGGCTCTCTTTACCAGGTTCAGTCTCTCACAGGCTTTTAAACCTAGTATGGCATGCACATCCTTTGGCACCATGATTAATGCTAGCGTGTGCTCTCTGTCCTTGTGTGTTACTTTGACAATGCATCTTCCTTTCACTGGTATATCAGTACCTGAGTATCCTGTCACTTTCACTTTTATTCCATGTATCTTTGGTCTGGGTCTAATTTTCTTAAAATCAGTCTCTGATATCACATTAACTTGTGCTCCAGTATCCAATTTAAATGGAATATGTATGTCATTCACTTTTAGTGTCAACATCCAGTCTCTTTCTTCTTCTTTGTTTTCAGACACAACATCTACATTGAACTCCTCTATCTCGCTTTCATCTACTGCATGGACCTTGCTTTGTTGCGCTTGGTTCTTACAGCAACGGGCATAATGGTTGTTTTTGTTGCAACTATTGCATTTTTTACCATATGCTGGACACTTTTTTGGTGGATGCTGTGTACCGCATCGACTACATGACTTTCGATTGTCCCTTTCATTTTTGTTCGCTGGCCACGCCTCTTTTTTCACATTGGTGCTCTTTTTGTTAAACGGTTTGTGTCCGTTCTTACTCACTGCATCCACGTTGCAGCTGCTGTCACTGAACAGCTCCTTTGCCTGCGACTTCACAGTCTCTGTAGCCCTACACAGTGCTATGGCTTTTCCCAGGTCTAGATTTTGCTCTCTTAGCAGTCTTTCCCTTAGACCATTATCTGGAATACCACACACCAGTCTGTCTTTTATCAGCAAGTCTGTCAGTCCCCCAAATTCACACGATTTGCTTCTGTTTCTCAGTTCAGTCACATACTGATCAATATTCTCTCCCGTTTTCTGTACACATGTGAAAAATCTGTGCCTCTCAAACGTCACGTTACGTTTAGGTATACAGTAGGCCTCAAACTGTTCCATTATTTTATCTAGCTTCATTTTGTCTCCATCAGCAGCGAATGTGAAGTTATTATACACCTCCAGCGCTTCATCACCCACGACATGCAAGAACACTGACGCTTTCATTTTATCACTTTTCTCGTCAGCTCCGATTGCCGCTAAATACAACTACAAATGTTGTTTGAATCTCCTCCAATTTTCAGCCACATTATCTGTCAACTGAAGCTTCGCCGGTGGGTGTAAACCTTCCATTTTTTACTTCGTTAGCTATTCTCCAATGGTAAGTAACGATGTTCTCTTTTGGCTTGCTAATATGTGGAGAGCTGATTTAACATCAGATTTTTCCTCTTCATCTCTTTCAATCACTTCTGACACCATGTATTGATTTCTTTGTGGGTTCAATGACTACTCATTTATGAAAGAGAATGTCTTTTAATCTAAAGTTTGTTCAACTCTGGTTAACAGCCTTACAGGAGACACCATGCTAGAAATCCATCTAAAACAAAACTAAAACTAAACTGCTTGTCTCTGTCACATGCCCTCTGCTGGTCAGGCATAAGTAATCAATCAGGCAAATATGCTGGTAAGGCATCATAATCAAACAGGCAAATACCATCACTATTTGCTGATATCATTACAGGAATAACAACAGAAAATGCTGGAAATACTCAGCAGGCCAGGCCGCATCCGTGGAGAGAGAAACAGGGTTAACATTTCAGGTCAGATGAAGGGTCCCAGACCTGAAATGTTAACCCTGTTTCTCTCTCCACGGATGCTGCCTGGCCTGCTGAGTATTTCCAGCATTTTCTGTTGTTTTTTCAGATTTCCAACATCTGCAGTATTTTGTTATTAATTTATACAAGGTGTCTGTATCCAATTGATCACATGCCCCTTGAAAAAATGCACTTCAGGAAATTCTGCAAGTACAAAACACTTATGCTGCTATGCTAGCTGTTGCACTTCTTACTGTGAAAAGTGAATGAAGCGTGAAGAACGTACTATGAAAGCATTAATCACCTCCTGTTAATGCTGTGACATTGTGCCCTACGCAATGCAAATGTAAACTCCTCCTGGGGTTTGCAAACATCCTGTGGCAAAGAAAATGTAAATCAGCTGTAGCTTTAACTGCCAAAAGTATGGTTGAATGAAAAAGTGTCCAGATCCGCAGCAAAATAATTCACACTGATGATCTTCTTGCTCAATCTAACCTCCTCTTGACACACTTTTAAGGTAAAACAAAATAAATTATTATTGGACTGCACATCCTTCCACCTGGAAACTTAGCTTTCCTCAGTATCATCCTCCATAATTGGAGGAATAGAATTCTAGCAGTTATTAAAGTAGAAACTACTACAGTGTGTTTGCTGGTGCTGTGGGGGAGGGTTTAAACTAAAATGGCAGGGGGTTGGGAACCTGTGCAGGGAGACAGAGGAAAGGGAAACAAAGACAGAAGCAAAAGACAGGAAGGAGAAAAGCAAAGGTGGCAGTCAGAGAAATCAAGGGTTTAAATCAAACATGGCCACAGTAAATAATAATTCTAAAAGGTCTAAGAGTGTTAAAAAAAACAAGCCTGAAGGCTTTGTGTCTTAATGCGAGGAGCATTCGTAATAAGGTGGATGAATTAGCTGCGCAAATAGATGTAAACAGATATGATATGATTGGGATTACGGAAACATGACTCCAGGGTGATCAAGGCTGGGAAGTCAACATCCAGGGGTATTCAATATTCAGGAAAGACAGGCAAAAAGGAAAAGGAGGTGGGGTAGCATTGCTGGTTAGAGGAGATTAACACAATTGTAAGGAGGGATATTAGCTGTGATGATGTGGAATCTGTATGGGTAGAGCTGAGAAATACCATGGGGCAGAAAATGTTAGTGGGAGTTGCATACAGACCCCCAAACAGTAATGCAGAGATTGGGGATGGCATTAAACGGGAAATTAGAGATGCGTGTAATTAGGGCACAGCGGTTATCATAGGTGACTTTAATCTACATATAGATTGGGCTAACCAAATTAGTAACAATACTGTGGAGGAGGAATTCCTGGAGTGTATACGGGATGGTTTCCTGGACCAATATGTCGAGGAACCAACTAGAGGTCAGGCCTTAGACTGGGTATTACGTAATGAGAAAGGAATAATTAGCAATCCTGTTGTGCAAGGCCCCTTGGGGCGGAGCGATCATAATATGATAGAATTCTTCATTAAGGTAGAGAGTGAAGTAGTTGATTCAGAGACTAGGGTCCTGAATTTAAATAAAGGAAACTACGATGGTATGAGGCGCGAGTTGGGTAGGATTGATTGGGGAATGTTACTCAAAGGGTTGACGGTGGATAGGGAATGGCAAACATTTAAAGATCGCATGGATGAACTACAGAATTTGTTCATCCCAGTTTGGCATAAAAATAAAACAAAAATGGTGACTCAACCATGGCTAACAAGGGAAATTAGGGATAGCATAAGATCCAAGGAGAGGACATATAAATTGGCCAGAAAAAGCAGTAAACTTGAGGATTGGGAGCAGTTTAGGATTCAGCAAAGGAGGACAAAGGGATTAATTAAGAGGGGGAAAACAGAGTATGAGAGTAAGCTTGCTGGGAACATATAAACTGACTGTAGAAGCTTCTATAGATATGTGAAGAGAAAAAGATTGGTGAAGTCAAGCGTAGGTCCCTTGCAGTCAGAATCAGCGGAATTTATAATGGGGAACAAAGAAATGGCTGACCAATTAAATACATACTTTGGTTCTGTCTTCACAAAGGAGGACACAAATAAACTCCCAGAGACGTCGGGGAACATAGGGTCTAATGAGAGGGACGAACTGAATGAAATCAGTATTTGTAGGGAAATGGTGTTCGGGAAATTGACGGGATTGAAGGCCGATAAATCCCCAGGGCCTGATAATCTACATCCTAGGGTACTTAAGGAAGTGGCCCTAGAAATAGTAGATGCATTGCTGGTCATCTTCCAAAATTCTATAGACTCTGGAACAGTTCCCATGGATTGGAGGGTAGCTAATGTTACCCCACTATTCAAAAAAGGTGGTAGAGAGAAAATGGGGAATTATAGACCGGTAAGCCTGACATCGGTAGTGGGGAAAATGCTAGAGTCCATTATAAAAGATGTAATAGCAGAGCACTTGGAAAACAGTGACAGGATCAGACAAAGTCAACATGGATTTACAAAAGGTAAATCGTGCTTGATTAATTTACTGGAATTTTTTGAGGATGTAACTGGTAGAATAGATAAGGGAGAACCAGTGGATGTGGTGTATTTGGACTTTCAGAAGGCTTTCGATAAGGTCCCGCATAAGAGATTAGCGTGTAAAGTTAAGGCACATGGGATTGGGGCAAGGTACTGGCTTGGATAGAGAACTGGTTGGCAGACAGGAAGCAAAGAGTTGGAATAAATGGGTCTTTTTCTGAGTGGCAGGCAGTGACTAGTGGGGTACCGCAGGGATCGGTCCTAGGACCCCAGCTATTCACAATATATATTAATGATCTAGACAAGGGAACTAGATGTAATATCTCCAAGTTTGCAGACAACACAAAGCTGGGTGGGCGTGTGTGCTGTGAGGAGGATGCCGAGAAAATCCAGTATGATTTGGACAGGTTGGGCGATTGGGCAGATGCATGGCAGATGCAGTATAATGTGGATAAATGCGAGGTTATCCACTTTGGTGGCAAAAACAGGAAGGCAGATTATTATCTGAACAGCAATAGATTGGGAGAAGGGGAAGTGCAACGAGACCTGGGTGTCCTTGTGCACCAGTCGCTGAAGGTAAGCATGCAGGTGCAGCAGGCGGTTAAGAAGGTAAATGGTATGTTGGCCTTCGTAACGAGAAGGTTCGAGTACAGGAACAAGGATGTCTTGCTGCAGTTGTACAGGGCCTTGATGAGACCACACATTGAGTATTGTGTGCAGTTTTGGTCCCCTTATCTGAGGAAGGATGTTCTTGCCATGGAGGGAGTGCAGCGAGGATTCACCAGACTGATACCTGGGATGGCAGGAATGACGTATGAGGAGAGATTGGGTCGATTGGGCTTATACTCGCTGGAGTTTAGAAGAATGAGAGGGGATCTCATTGAAACTTATAAAATTCTAACAGGACTAGACAGACTAGATGCAGGAAGGATGTTCCCGATGGCCGGGGAGTCCAGAACCAGGGGTCACAGTCTAAGGATAAGGGGTAGGCCATTTAGGACAGAGATGAGGAGGAATTTCTTCACCCAGAGAGTGGTGAACCTGTGGAATTCTCTACCACAGAAGGCAGTTGAGACCAATTCATTAAATATATTCAAGAAGGAGTTAGATATATTTCTTAAGGCTAAAGGGATCAAGGGATATGGGGAGAAGGCAGGGACCGGGTACTGAGTTTGGATGATCAGCCATGATCTCATTGAATGGCGGAGCAGGCTCGAGGGGCCGAATGGCCTACTCCTGCTCCTATCTTCTATGTTTCTATGTTACTATGTTGATTAGCTATTAAATCATTAGAATTTTTATTTAAAAGTTCATTTACAGTGCAGCTAATGGTCTGAGAGGAGTAGCTGTACTTCTCATTCATTCAGGCTGGAACTTTCCCAGTCCTGTTTAAGAGGGAGCTCTTAAGATATATGAATGTGCAGAAGTCTCTCTCAGCAGTTTGAAATTTAAATGTTTAGAGAGAATCCCTGCTCTTAAAACATTTAAATTGAGGCAAGGTATGTTTAAGAAGTGCCCAGCAGGCCCATTAGACCCCAAGCACTTTATAATCAAGATTTGACACTACACTGGATTTAACACTCCATGTGATATTAAACTAAAATATAATATAACTAAAATATAACCTCCGTTCAGTCCGTAAGGGTGACCCTGAGCTTCCGGTCGCCTGTCACTTTAATTCACCGCTTCACTCCGACTCTGATCTCTCTGTCCTCGGCCTATTACATTGTTCCAATGTAGCTCAATGTAAGCTCGAGGAACAGCACCTCATCTTTCGATTTGGCACTTTACAGCCTGCCGGACTCAACATTGAGTTCAACAATTTCAAACTATAACCCCGGCCCCCATTTTTCATGCTGTATGATTTTGCCATTCCCATTTGCAACATTTTTTTCTTTCCTGCCTCTTACAAAAGCACAGCATGTTCAATTGCTCCCTCCCCTTCCACCCTCCCCTCCACCCCCCCACCCCACCCCTTCCACCCGTCTCTGCACCTGCTTAATATCTGTTACATCTCCAGCTTTTTCCAGTTCTGATGAAGGGTCCCAGACCTGAAACATTGGGGTCGATTTTCATTAAGCTGTCGGGAAGGAGGCGGGACTACAACTTTCGGGTTTTAGTCCCGCCTCCATCGATGTCCGGCCAATCCGCGCGATTTTCCCTTGATTGACCTTGTTGAGCCCACCCAGGGGGCTCAGCAGGCCAATTAAGGGCCACCCGGCAACAGGTGACGTCACAGACTGAAATTTCATCTGTCAAGAGGTCTTGACAGATGAAATATCAGTATTTCACAGCTGTTTGAAGCTGTCAAACACTGACAGTCTGACTTCTAACCTGAGTCCTTCTACACAGACTCAGTTAGAACTGTCACCGGCAATGAAAGCTGAAGGCTGTCACTTTTGACAGCTCGCAGCCATTTTGCTGTCAGTGCCGGCTGAGTGATGGACTCCCGAAACCTAGAGGAAGAAAGGCTGTTAAGGTAAGTACAGGTAATTTAAACTTCTTTACACACTTTAGACACACCAAACACACTTACCTTTGCACTCATGCACCCATCACTCACCTGAACACCGACATCGCGACCCCTCCAAGTCCTTCAACCCGACGGCCCGCCTGCTCTAACCTGACGTGGTTTGGAGCCGTCGGGAATCCCACACGACACCCCTCAAAATAGGGATTAGGCTAAAAACATTAACGGGCAGTTAATTGGCACTAATCCCTTCCCGCCTTGGGTCGGCGGGTCCCAGTGCGGGGCGGGTACCCGCCTCCTGTGAAACGTACATGGAGGCGGGTTTTGGGCAGGATTGTGTTGGGACCCCCGAATTCAGGATTTCCCCCCCCCCCCCCCACACGCCTGAAACCCCGCCTGACGGCTCCAGGAAAATCAACCCCGTTATCTCTGTTTCTCTCTCCACGGATGCTGCCTGGCCTGCTGAGTTTTTCCAGCGTTTTCTGTTGTTATTTAAAATATAATGAGACTGGGCCCTCCAGGGACGCTCACTCCACTTCGCGCTGAATTCAGGTCAAGCCACAAATCCAGATTTAGTCAGTTTATCATTGGTGCAAAGCCTAAAACCGTCTGCACTGGGGCAAAACTTACAGCATAATGCATTGTCACAATGAGCCAGTACTTGAGACCTTAGGTTTAAATCTTTTATCTGTTTTTGCTATTTTCCTTATAATATACAGTAAAAGTCTCAAAAAATATTGGATGGTTCCTTAACATGTTCAACATAATGAAATCTATGGTGGGGGTGGGAGGATTTATTCATATGCCTGCTGTTGGACATGTTGGGAGCCTTCTTCATGCTATCACGTTGCACACAGGCCCTATAATTTTCCTATTCCTGGAGCTGGACTCTGGATATATATATATTTTTTTTAAAGCATTCAACCTGAAAGAAATTGAGTACACTGAACAGAATACTGTACGGCAGCAGGGAAACATGATTTATATATCCACTTGTGGCAACTGACCAGATAACTTGTCTCATGGGAGTTAGAAGGTCAGGTTACTTGTACAGATATAAATCATATTTCACTGCACACCTCCCATACAGGATTTATCCAAAAATAGAAAGGAATTACAGTGACAGACTTTAAAACAAGGACAATGGAGATCATGCCCTAATATAAGACTCACTTAAGAAAAAGTGGGGAAAAAAATTAAGAATGGTACATGGTCTTGCAATGCAAATATCACTGCATCATTTTCATTCTATATCCCTGATTTATATTTTTATGTCATGCCAAGAGATATAGTGCATCACACAAACTGGAAAACTGCTGCTTGCTCATCGTCAAGGTAATCAGGTGTTGCCAGGCACCATGGCAGTTTTGGCCCCTACAACACTAACACTCAATCTAGCAAGCCAGTTAGTGAAGGCATCAGACATCATCAGCACCTGCACAGAAACTCCAGCCTTCAACCCTTTTTCACGTGAAAAGTAGTCATGCATCCCAATGTTCTCTCTTCTGCACTCTCAATCCATAGAACTATAGAGGTTTACAGTACGAAAGGAAGCCATTTGCCCATCGTGTCTGAGCTGGCTAATGCTTGAGCAATCGATAACTAATCTCTCTCACCTGCTCTCTTCCCCAAGTCCTGTATCTTCCTCTGCTTCACTGCATTACCGGATTCTGTTCCTTGTACCCCAGCCTTAAGAATCTTCCCATATATGCTCCCCAAATCCGATTTAAAATACAAGAAAATACTACTAGATGGTTTAGTACCGATTTATAGCGAGGTCTGTCTCCTTGCTAAGTGCTCTTGATATTACTCATTATTGCTATTTAATTTGTGTCAGTTAATCATTTTGTGCTGCTAATTATAGAATGCCATAACTGGTTTGTCTATAGTGTAAAGCTATTATTCCATAATAGCTCCAACATAATATCTGTATTGACTGTTCTAAAGATAATATAGTGGAGTAAAAATTGTAAATATATAACAGAAAGGAAAAATGAAAATTTGATTGTGTGTTTTTGAAGTCAGAATCATCTGAAGCATGAACTGTTTCAGATAATCAATTAATCCACTGAATTTCATTGCTAAAAATTAGCTATTAGGTCTGCTACTAATCACTATGCGACTAGATTGTCTACCTATTCATGGTCCATGGATGGAAAATCTAATCAACAGAATACTGTGTATGAAGTAACCAACTTCAAAATAGTTCCAGGCTTGCCCCAAATAAATTTTCTAGCTATACAAGTTGAATTATTTACCACATTACTTCCCCTTCTTTCCATACAATATTCTGTTCATTGCACATATTTAAAAATGAAGAGTGGATAAGGTGAACTCTGCCATTTTTTTTTAAACAAAAAAAAAACCTGCTCTTGCAATACCACTCCCTCCTCTCCAGTCTGCTGATGTTTTAAAATAATTAGTATTTATGCTGGTTGGAATGTTCCTACAATAAGAGAAAGATAAATGGGGGAATTTTGCCAGCCCTGGGGAGGCGGGTCTGTCGGGAAAATGGCAGAATCTAGGGGCAGGTACCCATCCCACCCCGCCTCCGTGCCATCTTCCCAGGAGGCGGGTACCCAACCCGCGCTGGGAGCTGCCTCCCCTAGGCGGGAAGGGGATTAGTGCCAATTAACTGCCTGTTAACAGGCAGTTTTTTGGCTAATCCCTATTTTGAACCCTGAAGTGTGGGCTTCCTGACGGCTCCGATCCTCGCCAGAGTCAGCGAGGTGGGCCGTCGGTCTGCAGGGGCCGAGATGTCTGGTGTGCAAGTGAGTGATGGGTGCATGTGTGCAGAGGTAAGTGTGTGAGGTGTGTGTAAAGTGTTTTAATAAGTTTTACTTACCTTTACTTCTTCCTGCAGGCTTCCTCCCTTCAGGTCTCGGGAGTCCCTCAGCTCACCGGCACAGAAAGCAGAATGGCCGCTGAACTGTCAAAAGCTGCAGTCTTCTGTTTTCTGCTCAGGAGAGCTCTCTAACTGAGCCGGTGTGGAAGGACTCAATTTAAAGGACAGATTGTCAGTGTTTGACAGCTTCACAGAGCTGTCAAACTTAGACATTTCATCTGTCAAAAGCTCTTGACAGATGAAACGTCACTCGCTGACGTCACCTGTAACCGGCTTTCCCTTAATTGGCCTGCTAAGGCCGCTGGGCGGGCTTAACAAGGTCAAGCAAGGGAAAATAGCATGGGTTGGCCACAAGTCGATGGAGGCGGGACTAAAACCCGACAAGGGGAAGTCCCGCCTCCAAAAGCTCCCCATTGAGAAAATCCAGCCCAAAGTCTCAGTTACAGAGATAATACATTTGTGAGATCGTAGGAACCAGTGGTACAAAGACAAACTAGGGAGACATGATTGTGGAATAGAGAGGAAGAGACTCAGTAAGAGAGAAAAGGAAATCCTGAGAAGGTGATTCAGAGACAGAGGGCTGAACTTTAATGGGGAAGGTGGGCTGGGGCGGAGGGGCTCTGAGGCGGTTAAAGTCGACAGGGTCCAATTTGAATGGGAAGTCTCTAGGTCGCAGAGAGGAGGAAGGGAGGGATCGCATGGGGGCCGGGAGCGGCAAGAAGATTGGGGGGGTGATGCCGGGAAGAAGATCGGGGTCCAGAGGAGCAGCACGGGGAGGTCCAAAGAGGATTTTGGGCTGGAGGAGCAGCACGAGCGGGGCTAGGAGGAGGATCGGGGCTGGGGCTGGAGGAGAAGCACGAGAGGGGCTGGGAAGAGGATCGGGGCTGGGGCTGGAGGAGCAGCACGAGAGGGGCCGGGAAGAGGATCGGGGCTGGGGCTGGAGGAGCAGCACGAGAGGGGCCGGGAAGAGGATCGGGGCTGGGGCTGGAGGAGAAGCACGAGAGGGGCTGGGAAGAGGATCGGGGCTGGGGCTGGAGGAGAAGCACGAGAGGGGCCGGGAAGAGGATCGGGGCTGGGGCTGGAGGAGAAGCACGAGAGGGGCCGGGAAGAGGATCGGGGCTGGGGCTGGAGGAGAAGCACGAGAGGGGCCGGGAAGAGGATCGGGGCTGGGGCTGGAGGAGCAGCACGAGAGGGGCTGGGAAGAGGATCGGGGCTGGGGCTGGAGGAGAAGCACGAGAGGGGCTGGGAAGAGGATCGGGGCTGGGAAGAGGATCGGGGCTGGGGCTGGAGGAGCAGCACAGGGGGGAAGAAGCTTCTGAGCAGCCAAGGTATTCCGGGAAAACACGGACAAGATCAACTGCCTCGCATTCTTGTCCAACGGGGAGACGTTCATCTCCAGCCGCAATGACGACTCCATCCTCCTATACGACTGCCAAGAGGGGAAACCAAAGAGGACACTGTATAGTAAGAAGTATGGGGTAGACCTGATCAGATATACACACGCAGCAAGCACTGTGGTTTACAGCTCTAACAAAAGTGATGATACTATCCGGTACTTGGCACTTCACGACAACAAGTACATTAGATACTTCCATGGTCACAGCAAGAGAGTTGTAGCAATATGTATGTCTTCTGTGGATGACACCTTCATGTCCAGTTCCTTGGATAAAACCATCAGACTGTGGGACCTCAGATCACCCAACTGAAAAGGCTTAATGCAGGGAGAGACTGGATCGCGGGCCAGAAAAGCAGAGGGGATCGGATCACAAGGATCGCGGGCCGGGGCGCTGGGGGTAGGCCTCATGGGGAGGGGGGGGTGGGAAATCAGACGGCCTGGGGGAGTGTCTCCGATCACGGGGGGTGGGTTAGATAGGGACCCTGGATCCAGGAGGTAAGTATAAAGGCACTTGCATTAGCTGACGGGTTTCACGAGGCATGCAAAACCCGTCCAGCTAAAGTTAAAGACAAAATGGAGGTTAATGTAGAGGCTTCCAGCTTCATTATAATATTTAAATAGATGACACACCTCCTGGGAGCGGGTTGGCAGCCCACCCCCCCATCCTGCCTACGTTTAAACCGGAAGTTGGTGGGTTGGAGGTGGGTTCAGGTCGGGATTCACATTTTTAACACTTTAACTACCCCACTCCCCAACCCACCCTATTTTTAGGTTAAAATTCCCCGAGGGAGAGGGGGACAGACACACAGGCAGACTGAGGGAAAAGGAGATCCTGAGGGAGATTCAGAGACAGTGGTCCGGATTTTGCAGTCAGCGGCGAAGCAAAGGCATTTGCCGTTGGCCCCGAAGTAAGCTTCGTACAAAGGTCTTGCGATCTCTGCATCGAGAATTTTGGGTTTTCCAACGTGTAATTCAAATCAACGGAAGTTAATGGGTATTCCCAGCGAAGAGCTGCTGTGACGTCAACAGGCTGTCCAAGCAGCCAATCAAAACACAGAATTCTCACAGACAGTGAACCAGGAAGTGGGTAAGCTCCTAAAATTCTAACTTTTTAAAATGTTAAAGAGAGCAAAACAAAGATTGGGGCTCTCACATGAGGAAAGGGCAAACCTAAAATAAAGATGATCAAACTTGCTTAATAATTTAAATTTTTTATAAAAATGGATAATTTTGACACACCACAAAATTAAAATTAAGTTTTTCAGGGCCATAACCTTTGTTTAGCAGTCAATACGCTGTTAAAACCCCAGTTACACCTAATCCAACAAGGTCTAGCTTTTAGTGGGGAATTTAACAGCGATATTACTGCGGTCTTCTGACCTTTTCATTAGTTTCCATGATTTGAGAGATTTCACTGATTGTCGGCTCTGTGGGGGGAGGGGGCGGCACAGCCTGTGGAGGAGCAGTGAATGACAGACCACAACTTCAGGATTTCCACTTTAGGCTGTTCACGCGCTAAATCCTGAAGTTGCGATTGGTTTCAAAGGCGGAAGAACAATGTCATGTCACCGTCAGCCGGACCACCGGACCACAAATTCCAGGACAGTGAGTGAGAGAGAGAAGACAGACACACAGACAAGCAGTTAATCAGAGGGAAAAGGTGATCCTCTTTCTGCAAGAAAAATTCGGAGGAAAAAGTGACTGAATAGGATGAGTGCTAGAAATGAGTAAAGGAGATGAAATGCAAAGTAGGGGATAGGATAGATTCAGCAGAGGCGGGAGGAGACTGGAAAGATATACCAGCAGCGAGCATGGGAGATGCATCACGTAACGCGTATCAGAAACTAGACAGACAGCTGTAAGCAGTGGGGAAAAGAAAGAGGGATGCCAGCTAAGTGCGAGAGAAATGGTGGGAATCAGTGGAGGAGACAACAGAGCTCAATAGAGAATCGAGCTGCAAGATTGCTGAGCAATACTAGAAAAGGGAATTTAAAAAAAAATTTGTTCCTGGGATGTGGGCATCGCTGGCAAGGCCAGCATTTATTGCCCATCCCTAATTGCCCTTGAGAAGGTGGTGGTGAGCCGCCTTCTTGAACCGCTGCAGTCCATGTGGTGAAGGTACTCCCACAGTGCTGTTAGGGAGGGAGTTCCAGGATTTTGACCCAGCGACGATGAAGGAACAGCGATATACTTCTAAGTCAGGATGGTGTGTGACTTGGAGGGGAACTTGGAGGTGGTGGTGTTCCCATGCGCCTGCTGCCTTTGTTCTTCGAGGTGGTAGAGGTCGCAGGTTTGGGAGGTGCTGCCGAAGAAGCCTTGGTGAGTTGCTGCAGTGCATCTTGTAGATGGTACACACTGCAGCCATGGTGCACCGGTGGTGGAGGGAGTGAATGTTTAAGGTGGTGGATGGGGTGCCAATCAAGTGAGCTGCTTTGTCCTGGATGGTGTCGAGCTTCTGGAGTGTTGTTGGAGCTGCACTCATCCAGGCAAGTGGAGAGTATTCCATCACACTCCTTACTTGTGCCTTGTAGATGGTGGAAAGGCTTTGGGGAGTCAGGAGGTGAGACACCCACAATACCCAACCTCTGACCTGTTCTTGTAGCCACAGTATTTATGTGGCTGGTCCAGTTAAGTTTCAGGATGTTGATGGCGGGGGATTTGGCAATGGTAATGCCGTTGAATGTCAAGGGGCGGTGGTTAGATTCTCGCTTGTTGGAGATAGTCATTGCCTGGCACGGTGTCTGAGGAATGTTACCTGCCACTTAGCAGCCTAAGCCTGAATGTCGTCCAGGTCTTGCTGCATGTGGACAGGACTGCTTCATTATCTGAGGAGTTACGAATGGAACTAAACACTGTGCAATCATCAGCAAACATCCCCACTTCTGAACTTATGATGGACAGAAGGTCATTGATGAAGCAGCTGAAGATGACTGGGCCTAGGACACTGCCCTGAGGAACTCCTGCAGTGATGTCCTGGGGCGGAGATGATTGACCTCCAACAACCACAATCACCTTCCTTTGTGCTAGGTATGACTCCAGCCAGTGGAGAGATTTATCCTCGATTCCCATTGACTTCAATTTTACCAGGGCTCCTTGATGCCACACTCGGCCAAATGCTGCCTTGATGTCAAGGGCAGTCACTCTCACCTCACCTCTGGAATTCAGCTCTTTTGTCCATGTTTGGACCAAGGCTGTAAATAGGTCAGGAGTTGAGTGGTCTTGGCGGAACCCAAACTAAGCATTGGTGAGCAGGTTATTGCTGAGTAAGCAATGTCAACGACACCTTCCATCATTTTGCTGATGATTGAGAGTAGACTGATGGGGCGGTATTGGCCGGATTGGATTTGTCCTGCTTTTTGTGGACAGGACATACCTGGGCAGTTTTCCACACTGTCAGGTAGATGCCAGTGTTGTAGCTGTACTGGAACAGCTTGGCTAGTGGTGCAGCTAGTTCTGGAGCACAGGTCTTCAGCACGACAGCCAGGATGTTGTTGGGGCCCATAGCTTTCGCTGCATCCAGTGCACTCAGCCATTTCTTGCCAGCGACGACCACATCCCATGAACGAATAAAAAAAAAAAAAATCACATGGAGTGAATCGAATTGGCTAAACATTGGCTTCTGTGATGGTGGGGACCTCAGGAGGAGGCCGAGATGGATCATCCACTCGGCACTTCTGGCTGAAGATGGTTGCAAATGCTTCAGCCTTGTCTTTTGCACTCACGTGCTGGGCTCCGCCATCATTGAGGATGGGGATATTCATGGAGCCTCCTCTTCCCGTTAGTCATTTAATTGTCCACCACCATTCACGACAGGCTGTGCTAGGACTGCAGAGCTTTGATCTGCTCCATTGGTTGTGGGATCACTTAGCCCTGTCTATAGCATGCTGCTTCCGCTGTTTAGCATGCATGTAGTCCTGTGTTGCAGCTACCCCAGGTTGGCACCTCATTTTTAGGTACACCTGGTGCTGCTCCTGGCATGCTTTTCTGCACTCCTCGTGTCACCATGAGGATGCTGTTTTAAAATCAATACCAAAAATTATGGCTCATTAAAAGTAAATGTTATCCATTTCTGGAGATTTTTGTTGAAATGGTGAGTGCTGATGACGGCATCATGAATTGGTTTGGAGGAATTTCTGAGCCTAACAGTTAGGGGGAACGGAATTAACCTCCACAACTGAATTGATGCAATCTCTGAAGCATGTCAGTTTAACGGTTGTATCGATATTATTCATTCAGTTCTCAGACTTCTCCTAAGCCAGTTTCTGACAATGTCGTTAATACCATTTAAACACAAATGTTCATATCAGTCAACAGAAATAGTGAGGCATACAAAGTGAAAACTAGTCAGAATTTCCCTAACTATATCTATGCCTTACAATGGGTACGAGTGTTAAGGATTCTTCTTAAACTACAAGGGGTACACCTGGGCGGCAAGAGACAAACCTTGGTCCAGGCATTGGTAATGTCCTATCCCATCACATGAATGTGCAGATTAAAAGCAGGCAGATCACTTGCAGTGAGACCACAGTTACAATATCAAACCCTGGAAAATTAGTCTTGGACCCTCAGAGAGAAACAAGCAGATACACAACATCCCTGAGAGAGAAAATAAGATCAATCAGCTAAGATTCACCTCAGATTTTAGAGGAATTAACTTTGGCTATTTTTAAACGTGACTTATCCCCACAGTCTGATCCAGATTTCAGGGTGGTCCAATCAAAGCCCCTAGAGCAGCTTCTCTCCCACGTTTTTCAGACAAACGGCTTTATTGGTTGATTTGTCTCTTTTCCAGAGCAGCAAGATATTCTGAATACTTAAAATGTAAAAAATAGGACTGATAACCTGCAAGTTGTAACATATGCCACCATTTTACCTCCACAAGTACACACACACACAATTATCACAAAGTTACAATTTGTACTGAGAGAAAAACACACAGTATTTCAGGAATTGCTTTTAGGATATTCTAAAGAGGTTGTATCTCACCGTGTTTTTAGAGCACTTAATTTCTTTTGCAGCCGAATGTGTTAATACAGTACCCCTGTTGATAAAGCACTTTTGGTAAAATGACTACATGACAGGTCTTCTCACAAGCAGCGCTCAATTAATTAAACATTTTGCCACATTTTGCTTATATGCACAGCCAGCCTTGATGAAACAACAATTAATACCTGAAAGAAACAAAATGTATTAAAGCTCTACTTAATCAGATTAATCTATGTAAAGGGTTTAATTTTCTCCATAACTGACAGCTGAACGCCCCAGTGAAGGACACAAGGCCGCAGGTCACACTTGGATCAGGGATGTAGATTTTAATTGCTGACAGTAATAGTTTTAGTCTGCCTGATGTTAGAGAGAATATGGAGTACTTCTCGAGTCAAGCAGAGTGTGAGTCATTTTCTGATTACACACCTCTTGTTGGAGAGTTTCACTGGAAATGATTTATTGAGATGGTTATGTTTGTAATAAAAAAAGTAGCTTAGTAATTAATATAATTGAAAAAATACATTTAGGTGATGAAATTGTAGATCATTGACAAATGCGTAAATGTTATGGAAATTCAGCCATAAACACAGTGTAGAAATTATGGAACCAGTCCAGCAAATTAGCTTCAGACATATTTAAAAAAAGCAGTTTTTTTATGTAGGTGTCTGTGGGCATGCATTCCCTATGGTCAATACTTAATGTTCAAGCAAATTGTTTTGGGGAATTTTTGGCTATCATTAACTCACTTAAGAACTTTTTTTAATCTTTAGCTTAAAATAACAAACCTTGAAAGTTGTTAACTGGAAAGTAGCCTACCCACTTCATTCCCAGCACCGTCAACAAACGCAAGAGAAATGTTCTTAAAGCTCTTCATTTTCATAGCAACAATGTGTTACAGCACTGGGTTTCTCCCAACACTTGTGTTCACCTCAGAAAAATGCTTTCTGATTCTCCGATGAAAGGATGCACTGCCTGAAAGGTGCTGGAAGCAGATTCAACAGTAACTTTCAAAAGGGAATTGGATAAATACTTGAAAAGGAAAAATTTGCAGGACTATGTGGAAAGAGCAGGGCAGTGAGACTAATTGCTAAGAGCTGGCACAGGCACATGGGCTGAATGGCCTCCTTCTGTAGTTTGTAATATTCGATATGTTTCAGAAAGGGTACTTTAATCTCTTGGAGATTGAATCTACCTAGGGTTTTAAGTGTTGCGCTATTAGTTTCTAACTGCATCTTACTACCTATATTAGTTTTTGAGTAAACATGATGGTCTGATAGTATGGTATTTGTCACCATTTAGAGTCCAGAATGTGTGTTGGGCATCCCACGTGATCTCCAGTGCAATATATTACAGTTAAGGGGTAATTGTTAGCCAGTCATAACATGCATAAGGATGCTGGTTTCATTCATAGAATCGTATAGCACAGAGGAGGCCATTTGGCCCATTGTGCCTGTGCCAGCTCTTTGAAAGAGCTATCCAATTATTCCCACTCCCCTCCTCTTTATCCCATAGCCCTGCAAAATTTTCCCTTTCAAGTATTCATCCAATTCTGTTTTAAAAGTTATTATTGAAGCTGCTTCCACCACCCTTTCAGGCAGTGCATTCCAGATCACAACAACTCGCTGTGTAATTTTATCTCCTCATGTCGCCTCTGGTTCTTTTGCCAATTACATAAAATCTATGTCCTCTGGTTAGGAAAGCTTCTTACACAGTCCATTAATCTGCAAGACTTTTGAATAAAACCCACATGCATATACATCCTGATGCAATGTAATATACGAGTGACACAATTCCAATGTCGACCCATTTGGAAAGATGTCCATCCAGCTTATACCGATTTTCCAGTATTATTATCTCCCCCCCCTCCCAATCATCCCGTGTCATTTCCACTGTGGTGGCACAAGCAACTCCCCAAATATGGATGGGAATATTCAAATAAGGGGGCAACGGCTGATTCACATTTTTCAGTCAGTAACGCCTTAGCAATGCTGGATGGTACTTACATCAGCATTTTACTGCCATTCAGCATTGCCCTAGGGCCAGTGGCGGACATTTAAAAGTCAAATGGACTGCCCCAGAGAGCGAAATCGATTACAAGGTGATCGAGGCACTCTGTGGCACTGGGCAGATTTTGCTGGATCTGCGGCTGAACCCTTTTTCTGCCCTGGCAGCAGCCTGACCCTTTGCGCTGCTGGAAGCACCCAAGTCCTGCAGCAGCAATTTTATCCCACCCCGCCCCTTCCCGTGATGGGCACTCTGGTCTCGGCAGGAGCCTGCCAAAAAAAATAAAATGACATCATCTCAGGAAATTTTCTGGTGTCGACGGCAGGGCAGATGCAAAGCGTGGCCCACCAACCTAACGTTGGTGTTTTCAGTACCAAGGAAAGTCCCAGATGGATAGAGTCTCACTAATCCATTCAGAAACTGAACTAAAAATATCGAGAGGAGCTCCAATATTAAGTCCAGACCAAAGGCCTTGGAATAAAAACTTAATTAATTAATGAAACCTGATCTTCAACTTCATCACAGACTGCACATTGCCCTCATTGCACAAATATAGACTGAAGGAAGGAAGAGAAATGATTAAAATAGTTTCAAAATAATTTCAGGTTATATTTTAAACTTAGTCTTCAGATTCCACCAAGTTTTAGCATTTGGTTTAAAAACGGCTTTATTTCCCATTTTTTAAATAAGCTGAAATTGCTTTTTTCTTTCAGTTTTTGCCTCCAATTTTATTTTCTATCCCTCCTCCCACCAACAACTATTTTAGCAAGGTGTCCAAAATACACCAACAATTTCTACCTTTGTGTTCTGGTGAGCTGAAACAAATAGTCCCAAATTCAAACTGTTCATAATGTTACCGTCCAAGTAATGGAAACTTGTACTTTAGTGTAAGCATACCATCAGTCATTTTAATGTCATATTCAGAAGTGTATTTAGAATAGTGGTAAGTAGTTACTGCAGGTCAGTCAATCATTAGGAAGCACATGCAACCAACCTCTGGCTCCTCGATTTACTTCCCCTTCTCCCATCTTCTGAAGGCAGTAACTCTTGCTGGGCTACAATTACACAGACACCAAGGACTCGAATTTCCAAGCTCCGTGGAGGTGGGTTTGGAGGCGGGAGTGGGGGGGAAATTTCAGAATCAGGGGGCACGAACCTTTCCTGCTCCAACCCGCCTCCATGCCCGTTTCCCAGGAGGCGGGTACCCGACCTGTGCTAGGAGCTGCCTCCCCAAGGCAGGAAGGGGATTAGTGACAATTCACTACCTGTGAACAGGTAGTTAACAGGCAGTTTTTGGCCTAATCCCTATTTTTAGCCCTGAAGTGTGGGCTGCCCGACGGCTCCAAACCACGCCAAGTTAGCGAGGCGGACCGTCGGGCTTGGAGGGTTCGAGATGTCCGGTGTTCAGGTGAGTGATGGGTGCATGAGTGCAGAGGTAAGTGTGTTTGGAGTATGTAAAGTATTTAAATAAGTTTTACTTACCTTTACTTACTAATGCAGGCTTCCTTCCTTCAGGTCTTAGGAGTCCCTCATCTCACCGGCACAGAAAGCAGAATGGCCGCGAGCTGTCAAAAGTTGCAGCATTCTGCTTTCTGGAGAGATTTCTAACTGAGTCTGTGGAGAAGGACTCAAGTTAGAAGTCAGATTGTCAGTGTTTGACAGCTTCACAGAGCTCTTGACAGATGAAATGTTAATCCCTGACGTCACCTGTAACCGGGTGTCCCTTAATTGGCCTGCTGAGCCCGCTGGGCGGGCTCAACAAGGTCAATCAAGGGAAAATCGCATGGGTTGGCCACAAATCGATGGAGGCGGGACTACAACCCAAAAAGTAGGAGTCCCGCCTCCATCACGTCCCCATTGACAAAATCCAGCCCCAACCCCATTGACAAAATCCAGCCACAACAGTCCTCCAAGACCACGTCAAATTGGTCATTCTTCATGTGTGAGTTTAGGTAGTGAGAGTTGAAGGTCTATTTGGCTGTTGGGTAGGGGCCATCAGAGCCATGTGCAGAGATCCATGCACATGCACATTGAGTAGGGGGCATTGGATAGTGATCAGCCTTAGCCAGGTTTTACATCTCACAGACCCTTGTAAAGCCCCCAGTTTTCCCCAATGGCCTCTTTTAGCAACCAATGAATCAATCATTCATTCATATTCCAAAATTTTTAATTCCTTATGCCATCATTGCTATTAATTACATTTTAACCAGGTTTTGTTATCATTGACTAATCCTAATCAGTATATATTATTTAATACATAATTGAACTTCCAATATCAAATGAAATTTCAAATCTTACTGATAAATTATGGTTATTTATAAGTCCATGTGAATATTTTTCTGACACTGCTGCTCAATCCAATATGGGCAACAAACTCATTATTAATACACCATAGGGATGATTTTAACTACCAGCAGAGATGGGTGGAGCGCTTGTCCATTCTTGCCAGCGAGAGGCCAGAGCCATCTAGAGGCACAGGCCCCATTTCCATTCCCACTGGCAAGCTGCGACACCAAACGGGCCCTGTGGGAAATTGCTCAGCTCCCACGACAAGCCAGCCAATGGTCGGTATCTGGTGGGGGGGAGGAGAGGTCTTCGGACAAGCCGGCAACAGCCCTGATGTTTTCCCGTGGGTGCGAGAGGAGCACTCCTGCTCCTACCAAAAAAAAATTCAATATTTCCTGAGCTGTTCTGTGAGCAGTCTCTAAGAACTGCTCGTTAGTCTGCTCAGCACCCGGTACAAATGGGCCGAGCGTGTGCGTTGCACACTCAGTCCATTTGTACCTCAATATTGCAATTGAGGTCCTATATACGTCATAGGACCCTCATTTGCATATTAAAAGTGGCCTTCTGCCTGAAACAGATAGGCGCTCTGACCACTCTTCTCGGGCCCTATCCAAGTGGCAATAGCCAAAATGCCAACATAAATGGTGCAGTAAGCGACCAAGCACCATTTTCAAGCCGCTACCATCCCATTTGCGGCAGGACCCAAAGGATCAGCCTTATGGACCTTCTCTGTTCTGCCTTCAGTGCTTGGACATTACATTGTATCCTGGTGACAGAATCAAACACATTATTCAAGGTTTGCACTGACTGTACAGTCTTTGCATGATGGCCTCAGCCTTGTACTCTACTAATCTGCTCAGTCTGCTGTCAACTTTATTGACTGCTGTTCTACAATGACTGGCTATGGCAAGGGTGGAATCTGGTTTAATTGTTGGATCTGTACGCCGCTTCTTCAGTTATTTAAACATCACTTGTTGAGTAAGTGTGTCTCCTATTTGTTTTTTAAATGCGTAATACCTTGAGCTCATCCCCAATGAATTTCATCTGTTATTGTCCTGTCCACCTCCAAATTTTGTCAAGTGCAATTCTGCAGTGTGTATGGAAAAGCTGATGTAACATTTTGGGCAAATCAGAAAATGTATCATTAATATAGTGCAAACTAGTATCTGTGTAGCCATCCAATCCCCCTCTGATCTAAAGCCTTAGAAAGTCTCTAACCTAATGTTCCCTCATTTGATTGTCATTATAGCATGCCCATCCATATTTGGACAGACATATTATAGGCCCAACTGCATTTCTCAAATGAAAATCTTGGAAATGCAGTCAGGCCTATCATACTGGGGGTGAAGAGCTCTCGGAATGACTTCCCATCAGATTCTCCTCCTCAATCAACTCAGGTTACGCCAGTTTACCAATGAGGAAATCTGGGTTCATAAAATGAATTAATAATTGATTAGAAAAACTGGAAATGCCCAGAATAGTTGTCAAATAACAAACAATGGCAAGTTATCAATGATAACAGTTCTATAACAGTTTGTAATATTTATTAATCACCTCCATTATTTGTTTGTAAAGAATGACGACATCAAAATTACAGAATATTCTAGAGCGAGTATTTCATTGAAAAGGACAGATAATTCACAGCAGAACAGATGAGCAGCAGGTTGTTCTTAATATTGAATAAAATGTAAAGTTATGCGTGCCAATTATTTAAAAAAATAGAAAGTATGAAAACACAATGGCCTGGAATTTGTGGTCGGGGTGGCAGCAAACTGGCAGCTTTCGCCATCTTTCCGGCTTTGAAACTGACCGCAACTTCGGGATTTGGCACATGCGGTCAGTCATTGACAGCTCCGAAACAGGCTGCGCTGTACCCCACTCCACCACAACCCCACAGAGCCAGCAATCTGTGTAATCAGCCAAATCATTGAAATGGATGAAAACTTCGGCTCTTCCGCAGTAAGTACGCTGTTAACTTCCCCACTAAAAGTTAGACCCAAAGGGATTAGATGTAACCGGGGTTTTTACAGCGTTATTACTGCTAAACAAATGTTAAGGGCCTGGAAAACTAATTTTAAGATTCTGCAGTGTGAAATTTGTCCATTTTTAATAAAAATTTAAATTAAAGAAACTGGTCAACAAAAATGTTTTTAATTTTTTTTAAGTTTGTCGATCTTTATTTCAGGTTTGCTTTCTCCCCATGTGAGAGCCCCAATCTTTCTTTTGCTCTCTCAAACTAGTTTGAAAAGCTAGAATTTTAAGATCTAACTCAGTTCCTTGTTCGCTGTCTGTGACATCACAGCAGCTCGCACAAGGGGATCCCCACTACAGATCACTGATTTGAATTGAAGGTCGGAAACCCGAAGTTCTCAACACAGGGATGGCGAGATCCTTGTGCGAAGCGTACTTCGGGGCCAGCAGTGCTGGCTGCATTCCAGACCAATAAGGTGCATATTGGTAAATGGATAAGTACAATAACTTATAGGTATTTACCCTTTACAAAACATCCTATATTTTTTCCAAACGAATAGCCTTTAAATAATTTCCAGGCTTCTCTTATCACTGCATTCACCATTTCACTGCGCTGCTGCAGTGATGCAGGCCATGGAATCTTGTTTCAAAGCATCCAATTTATGCTGATGTCAGTAGGGTCGATCTGTTTCTTTTTTATAGTCTACTAGCTGGGGAGGCCCGGCGTTGCCAGGGCAGTTTAGAGGGCCGCGCGGTTGACGGCCGGCCGCTGCCGCTCCCCCGCTCTGTGTCTCGGGCCGCGCGGTTGACGGCCGCCCACTGCCGCTCCCCCGTTTTGTGTCTCGAGCCGAGCGGTTGTGAGGCCCGGCCCGAGTGACCCCAACTCACCTCCCGCTCCGGCGGGCCAACGCAGCTGCCCCGCTCGCTGTTGAGGAAAAGTAGGGGAAAAAATGGCGGTGATAATTTCGGGAGGCTGCAGGATTAGGTCCCGCCCGTGACACACCGATTGGTCAACCATCAGGTCACTGAACTGTAGGATTGGTCAACCATCACGTCACTCAACGCTAATGAGCGGTAGGATTGGTCAACCGCAAATGAGCGGATTTTTGAAAGTTTTTTGTATACTGTCCAAACAATTTTTGTCTGACCAAAAAGTAAATATGCCTATGACACTCCCTTGATCATAACCTTTCTTTTGATATAACATATGTGTAGGTACGCTCTATAACTTTTGAGTGTATAGCGGACAGACAGACAGACAGACACAGACAAACCAACTGCTTTATATATATATATACTAGCTGGGGTGAGCCCGGCGTTGCCGAGGCTTTTTCAAGGGCATGTTGTTGTTGGAAGAGAGAGAGAGAGAGAGAGCGACTGGGGGGGTGGGGGAGCGGCAGAGAGAGAGAGAGCGACTGGGCGGGGGGGGAAAGAGAGAGCGGGCGGGGGGGAAGAGAGAGAGCGACTGGGGGGAAGAGAGAGAGCGACTGGGGGGAAGAGAGAGAGCGACTGGGGGGGAAGAGAGAGAGCGACTGGGGGGAAGAGAAAGAGCGACTGGGGGGAAGAGAGAGAGAGAGAGCGACTGGGGGGAAGAGGGGGGGAAGACGGGGGGGGGGAAGAAGGGGAGGGGGGAAGAGGGGGGAAGGGGAGGGGGGAAGAGGGGGGAAGGGGAGGGGAAGGGGAGGGGGGCGCCCTCCCTCCCTCCCGAGGTCGGCGCCCTCCCTCCCTCCCGAGGTCGGCGCCCTCCCTCCCGGGGGGGGGAGGGAGTGAGGGCCGGGGGGGGGGAGGGAGTGAGGGCGGGGGGGGGAGGGAGGAAGGGAGGGCTTGAGGCTGATGGGCCGAAATGGCCTCTATCTGCACTGTGGGGTTTCTGTGGTTCTGTGGCCACGCCCGGTTGCCGGGGTAACCCTGCCGAGCTGGGGGTGTCCGGCGGTGCTGAGGCTTTTTTGAGGGCATGTTGTTATTGGAAGAGAGAGAGGGAGCGACTGGGGGGGGGGGGAAAGAGAGAGAGCGACTGTGGGGGGAAGAGAGAGAGAGCGACTGGGGGGAAGAGAGAGAGCGAATGGGGGGAAGAGAGAGAGCGACTGAGGGGAAGAGAGAGAGCGACTGGGGGGAAGAGAGAGAGCGACTGAAGAGAGAGCGCGACTGGGGGGGAAGAGAGAGAGCGAGAGACGGGGGAGTGAGCGCGACTGGGGGGGAAGAGAGAGAGCGACTGGGGGGGAAGAGAGCGAGAGGCTGGGGGGGGGAAGAGAGAGAGCGAGAGACTGGGGGGAAGAGAGAGAGCGAGAGACTGGGGGGAAGAGAGAGAGCGAGAGACTGGGGGGAAGAGAGAGAGCGAGAGACTGGGGGGAAGAGAGAGAGCGAGAGACTGGGGGGAAGAGAGAGAGCGACTGGGGGGGAAGGGGAAGGGGGAGGAAGGGGAGGGGGAAGGGGGAGGGGGAGGGGGGAGGGGAGGGAAGGGAAGGGGGGAGGGAAGGGAGGGGGGAGGGAGGAGAGAGGGGAGGGAGGGGGGAGGGAGGAGAGAGGGGAGGGAGAGGGGGAGGCAGAGGGAAGGAGAGAGAGAGAGAGAGAGAGAGAGAGAGAGAGAGAGAGGGAAGGAGAGAGAGAGAGAGAGAGAGGGAAGGAGAGAGCGACAGAGAGAGAGAGGGAAGGAGAGAGAGAGAGATTGGGAGTGTGAGAGAGAGAGAGAGAGAGATTGGGAGTGTGAGAGAGAGAGATTGGGAGTGTGAGAGAGAGAGAGAGAGACTGGGAGTGTGAGAGAGAGAGAGACTGGGAGTGTGAGAGAGAGAGATTGGGAGTGTGAGAGAGAGAGAGATTGGGAGTGTGAGAGAGAGAGAAATTGGGAGTGTGAGAGAGAGAGAGATTGGGAGTGTGAGAGAGAGAGAGATTGGGAGTGTGAGAGAGAGAGAGACTGGGAGTGTGTGAGAGAGAGAGACTGGGAGTGTGAGAGAGAGAGATTGGGAGTGTGAGAGAGAGAGAGAGATTGGGAGTGTGAGAGAGAGAGATTGGGAGTGTGAGAGAGAGACTGGGAGTGTGAGAGAGAGAGACTGGGAGTGAGAGAGAGAGAGACTGGGAGTGTGAGAGAGAGAGAGATTGGGAGTGTGAGAGAGAGAGAGATTGGGAGTGTGATAGAGAGATTGGGAGTGTGAGAGAGAGAGAGAGATTGGGAGTGTGAGAGAGAGAGATTGGGAGTGTGAGAGAGAGAGATTGGGAGTGTGAGAGAGAGAGAGATTGGGAGTGAGAGAGAGAGATTGGGAGTGAGAGAGAGAGAGAGAGACTGGGAGTGTGAGAGAGAGATTGGGAGTGTGAGAGAGAGAGAGATTGGGAGTGTGAGAGAGAGAGAGATTGGGAGTGAGAGAGAGAGATTGGGAGTGTGAGAGAGAGAGATTGGGAGTGTGAGAGAGAGAGATTGGGAGTGTGAGAGAGAGAGATTGGGAGTGTGAGAGAGAGAGAGCGATTGGGAGTGTGAGAGAGAGAGAGAGAGAGAGACTGGGCCGCCGTGGCCACTCACCTGATGGCTTTGGGTCGGGCTCTGGGGCGGGGCTGTTGATGCCATGGGCAAGTTTTGTGCGCGGCAGCTCCCGGCACGGCCCGCCGCGGCCGGTGACCTGGTGGCTTTGGGTCGGGCTCTGGGGCGGGGCTGTTGACGCCGCAGGGAAGCATTGTGCGCGGCAGCTCCCAGCACAGCCCGCCGTGGCCGGTGACTTTGGGTCGGGCTCTGGGGCGGGGCTGTTGACGCCGCGGGGAAGTTTTGTGCGCGGCGGCTCCCGGCACGGCTCGCAACTCAAGGCCCAGGCATCCCGGGCTGCTAGGCCGCGCCCGGCGCTGGCACAGCCGCTCGAAATGGCCGTCAAAGTAGGCGAGCCTCCGGGCGAAGGGCAGGGGATCACTTCATTTCCTACTGTTGCTAAATACAATTTAAAACTCAAATAAATTGTTATTTTCCTTAGTTCCCTAACACACAGAAAGTGTGGGGAAAAAATCGTGAAGAATCAAGATGGCGGCCACTCACCTCGGTTCAGAATGATAAGGCCCGCCCACACACACACCGATTGGTCAACCTTCAGGTCACTGAACTGTAGGATTGGTCAATCGTCAAGTCACTCAACACTCAACTGTAGGATGGCCCGCCCGCACGCGCAATGAACCCGCCCCCGTGACGCAGCGATTGGTCAACCGTCGGTCAACTGTCAGGTCGCTCGACCGCACGATTGCTCATTAGCATTGAGTGACGTGAAGGTTGACCAAACGAGCGGAACTTTTCCCATTTAATGAGCGGAATTTTGAACGTTTTTTGGATACCGTGGGCACGATTTTTGTCTGACGGAAAAGTAAATACACTTATGACCGGTCCGTAATCGTAAGCTTTCTTTTGATGTGACACGTGTGTAGGTACGCTCTATAACTTTCGAACGTATAGAGAACAGACAGACAGACAGACAGACAGAGGTCTTTTATATATATAGAAGATAAATAAATAATAAAGATAGATAGATGCTAAGAATCCTCTACGATAATTTAACATTTCCAGCATCCCTTACTGAAAATTCCTTTTAAAAGAATTATGAGAAGACTTGCATTCACTTGAGCTGGATTAAAACTGTTTAAAACTTTTTTTCCCTTTGCATTCCAACAACCATCGGAGAAGTATGAGCTGGATTTGCAGACTAAGGCCTAGAAATCCCTTGCCTTACTGCTGGCCATTGACGCTGGTTTTCTTGAAAAAATTGCGGCCACATTGCTTCCGCCCGCTTCTGGCCTGGGACATGGCGGCCACCATTTTGGTAAGGGCCACCGCGCTGCTGTCGCCAGCGCTGGCCTCGGAAATGTAAATCAGCAGATCGTGACGTCAATCGGCGTGAAACTTTTCGCTCACCATTACGCCGGGTCCTAAGCACACATAGAAAAACGTGCATGAAGTAGCCCTGCAGAGACGCTGTCAGTGCTTCTTAAAGGGACACACACATCTTTCAGGTAAGTTTGGATTTAAGCTTTTGGAATTTTTGAAAAAAATATTTTATTGAAGTAGCGGAATAGATGATAAACGTTTGTAAAGTGTACAGGGAGTGCAGAGAGTGCTGCTGGATGCTTGCAAGGCTTCAGATGGTAATGGAAGGCCTCTGAGAAGACAGAAAATGCTGGAAATACTCAGCAGGTCAGGCAGCATCCATGGAGAGAGAAACAGAGTTAACATCTCAGGTCAAGATGTTGCCTGACCTGCTGAGCATTTCCAGCATTTTCTGCTTTTATTTCAGATTTTCAGCATTCGTTTGCAGAGGGAAGAGGAAGAAGCAGAAGAGGAAGACACAGAAGAGGAGGAAGTGGAAGGAAGGATGCAACCCAAACAGCCCCTTTCTGGCCGGGATATCCGGGATTGAATCATCCACCTGCGGTACCAGTGACCACAACCCCAATTCCCCTTTCAACATTTGTCCCACACCTTACCTTCCCTCTGTTACTGACCATCACAACGTCCTCTTGGCCACAATGCTGAAATAAGCCACCACAAAGCAAACTTTCCAATCCAACTTAATCCATATATGCATCCAATGTGACATCAAGAAATCAACTAATCATCCTTGTGCATTCCGTGTGCTTTTGCCTATCCTAGTGATGTCATGCAGTGCTACCCCAGTGGCTGCAGCATGGCTGGTGGAAGGCTGCTGGCTTTCAGTGGGGGGACACTGCAGATGGCCGAGCAGGACGACCTCGAAGAGCTGGGAGTGTCAAATCGAATGACAGTGTTTCTTCTTCTCCCTCACTTACCTCTCCCTCTTCTTGGTTACTCAATGGCTGGGCAGGCTGGGTGTCTGAAATTAAGAAGGCACAAGGGTAGAGTTGTGGTGAGGGGAGGGCGGGAAAGCAAGAGCTGCATGCTTACACCATGCGCACCTTGTAAATCCGAAGAGATTGTGGGATGAGGGGGAAGTGGGATGTGAGAAGGAGGAAAATGTATGAGGATACCAGCATCTTATATTCTTTCAGCCCTGTCGCTGGCCAAGGGCTCAGCCATGCCACTGCCAGAAATGGCCTGCACCGTCTCCTCCAAGGGGGTGAGGTGAGGCTAGGATTGGGAGCTGTGCCTCGTGTTTGGTACAGATTGTTGGTAGGTAAGTGATGGGGGGTCATGCAATGAGCAGTGTGTGAGGCTAGTGATGCAGTTAAAGAAAGAAAGAAGAAAGATTTGCATTTATATAGCGCCTTTCACATCCACCGGCTGTCTCAAAGAGCTTTACAGCCAATGAAGTACTTTCTGAAGTGTAGTCACTGTTGTAATGTAGGAAACGCAGCAGCCAATTTGCGTACAGCAAGCTCCCACAAACAGCAATGTGATAATGACCAGATAATCTGTTTTTGTGATGTTGACTGAGGGATAAATATTGGCCAGGACACCAGGGATAATGCCCCTGTTCTTCTTCAAAATAGTGCCATGGAATCTTATACGCCCACCTGAGAGCAAATGGGACCTCGGTTTAACGTCTCATCCGAAAGACAGCACCTACAAAAGTGCAGCACTCACTCAGTACTACACTGCAGTGTCAGCCTAGATTTTTGTGCTCAAGTCTCTGGAGTGGGACTTGAACCCACAACCTTCTGACCCAGAGGCGAGAATGCTACCCACTGAGCCACAGCTGACACAGTTGGCAGGAGACGGCTTTTGAAGATGCATTCACTGACCTCGACCACTGGTCTGAGGTCATGAAACTTATTTGGGCACTCGAGCCAGGTGGTGGGGACGACACTGCTGGCAGTGGCTGCCTCGATGATGTGGGCCCATGTCGTTCATTCTGGAGGGCTTCCTGGCTCCCTGTGGGTAGAGGACCTCTATTGCACTGCTGACCCCCTGCACAAAGCTGGAGTGCTGCATGCGAGACCCTGGATGGCCCTTCCCTGGCTTGTTGAGCCATGTGTTTTAGTGTTGAAATACTTTTATCATTTTTTTTTTTTTTTTAGGTGCGGAAGGGAATTCAGCTTTAAGAGCTGAAGACTGCCATATCAGATTTATTTTTAATGTTTTTTTTTTCCAGAAGGCAGTTGAGCTCTAAGGATTAAAGACTGCCTATTTTTAAATGATTTTTATTTTTTTAATTTTACAAGGCAGGTCCCCTTTAAGGGATCGACACTGCTTTCTAAAATGACAGGCTAGCTTTAAGACAACGCTGTTCTTTCTCCAGGGACGCTACATTGGGCCTCCTGTTGAGACTATCGCCTGAAACAGTGCGTTATACTGCAGGTTTTGCACTGCGCTAATTTAAATCACAAGGCATCACCAAAATACCGGTGCTGCCTGCACTCTTTTTGTGGGTGGCCGTTAACTTCGGCCCACGGTGGTACCGGCCATTTCCCGGCCTAATCGGATTTCTAGGCCTAAATTTTAAAAGAAGCGGTCTTCACAGAAATGCATATAAATAAAAATATAAGGGAGGGGAGCAGAACAAGAAGAGCCAGAACAACTGTGCACCATTTTTGTTAAAGAGTAACATGACACACAAGTAGCATGATGATGCATTGAAATTCAGTTTACATCTCTGTAAACTCCTCCAGCCCTATAACCCTCTGAGATCTCTACCATGCTCCTCAAATTCTGGCCTCTTGGGCATCCCCAATTTTAATTGCTCCACCATTGGCGGTCGTGCCTTCAGCTGCCTCCCTAAACCTCTCTGCCTTTAAGACGCTCCTTAAAACTTACCTCTTTAGTCAAGCTTTTGGTCACCAGCCCCAGTAGCTCCTTATGTGGTTCAGTGTCAAATTTTGTTTGATAACACTCCTGTGAAGTGCCTTTGGATGGTTCACTACATTAAAGGCACTATGTAAATGCAAGTTGTTGTTGCTGTTGTGTCCAACAGTTAAAGCCCTATCACACAAAAGCGAAGTCAAGTTAGAAATATAATACTGTAGTGGGAAATTCTGCATTCCCTTCCCCCATTGATTTTTTCCAAATAATGTTTTTCTTTTGCTTTTGAAATCAGGTTGACAAACAGGAATAATTAGCATATTCTAACTGGGTGGTAAGCACAGACTGACTGTACTTTGACAGATTCCAATGGCATTTAGACCAAACCCCAATTTCCTTCTGACAAAACATCTAATGTGGCATTACCAAGTTATGCATATCCTGCCTCAGGATTTAAAAATTTGCTATTATTTCAACTTACATCAATGTTTCCATAAACGTTGCACTGCTAGCGAGCAATGTCACATAAATAGCCTTACTATGGATGAGAAACTGTGTTATTGCTTAGATGAATGACAGTGTGGGTGAGAAATTATAACTAACTGAGTGGGTAAAAAGCTGTGCAGGCAAGTGATTAACTACTGCACCCTCTTTGTATTATTATAGAGTACAGAAGGAAATTCACAAGCTATTTTATTCACGTTATTCCCATTTCTCCTCGACCTCCATGTGCCACATTTCATATCCCAGGCAGGAGGACAAGCAGCCAATATGCTCTCAGGCCTCAGCCAATGGCACTCTGAAAATGGTCAGATGGCAGCGTGCGAGAGCAACATGGTGTCATCCTCTCTGATCTTCTCTTTCTTACTGTGGGAAAGAACTTTGCCTCCACTCAACAACTTCTCACAACACTACAGCTAAGATTACATGGAGAATCCAAGGACAGTGTTGCATCCTACCCATTTGTAGGACAGCGTGCTGGGAGATCCAATGTATGGTGCCACTCGTTCTAAAACAAAAACAAAATCCCCAAGGCAGCCAGCTCTCGAGACACTGTTCCAGAAATTGGTTCATGTCCGAATCGGGATGCAATCCCAGTGCAGCGTACACTGCATGTGTTCAGTGAGGCCGGTGGCAGGACCACGGAAAATTGATCCACCGGTCTCATTTGCTTATTACCAGCGAGCTGCAGCCACTAGTCACTGTCTCAGAGGCAGCTCACCAGACCCCGGGAGGCTGTAAAACGGGCACAGCG
The DNA here is from genome assembly GCF_052327205.1 of Somniosus microcephalus. Classification (NCBI taxonomy): domain Eukaryota; kingdom Metazoa; phylum Chordata; class Chondrichthyes; order Squaliformes; family Somniosidae; genus Somniosus; species Somniosus microcephalus. Next base: position 109,209,971 of record NC_140995.1, on the reverse strand, counting down.
TGAACCAATTTCTAGGCCACTGTTTCCTTAGAAATTTGCTTACCATAAAGGACATGGAAAATATTATTCCAAATAGGGAACCTATTATGAAAATAACTAGAACCCCCAATACAAGAAAAGCTGCCACCCCCTCTCTCCCATTTGAAACAAATTTTCATCTATACTACTTTATACCACTATTACTTTAAATAATATGTATTAGGACACACTTGCTGTCATATCCAGAAAATGTTTTCTCATACGTGACACTGAAGTGAAAATGTTGCCATCACTGAACTCACGCTGTAATCTACATATCACTTTCTCTCTTGTTCAAAATTAAATTTTTAAATGTGTTCTTTCATTACGTATTAGGTAATGTAGATAAAATACATAATATGGCTCTTTGAAATATGATCAATATCCCACCCATGACTTTAATCATAACACATGATCAACAACTGTATGTGATCCGTTCAGTCCCATCACAAGATAAAAACATATCTCTCAGCTCCCTACCATGGGTATCCTCTGCTTACTTGGCATTGGACAGAGAATATGGTTTTGTGTCAGAAACTACAAAATGCAAAACAATTGTGCATAGAAAGCTATAAAACTGTCAATTTAAGCTATTTGTCTGGGTGCTGGTCATTTAAGAGACACATAAAAGGTGGCCTTTCTGTATAATCAATTAGCAATGGGACAATTCTTCAAGATGACCCATAGAAGGATTGCGTATTTTCCAAGGTTTTCTTATGTGTGTGCTGTGAATCAACAGAGCTTTAGTGAATAGACCAATCTACACTGTAGACAGCAATACGAGTCATTGTTACCAAGGTCATACTAAAACATGTCTGCAGGAGTTTCCGTGACATACCCAGCAAAAACATTATAGTCCCAATGAGTTTATAGATGAAACACCAATGAGTGAAAAAAATCAACATCTACATGTATTCACTTCAATATACAACATGCTGCTGTTTCCATGAATTGAAAATAAATATGACATTGCGTTTAACATAGTAGGTAGCATTCATGCCCTGTGCAGTTCCGTATATTCCGATTCTATATTGGCATTTAAACTGAATAAACTCCATCAATCTAGTGGTTTTTATATGTTAAAAATAGTGGCCCAGAAATTCAGGTCTCCACGGGTGAGTACGCACAGGGTACTCACCCGTAGGCCCAATGGAAGTGCCGGTTTCCTGCATGCACTGCGCATGCGTGGGAAACCGGCACTTCCGTTCCCCTGAACGAAGAGGTTCAGAGGTCGAACGCGTGCGCGGGGGAGGCTGCGCGTGCGCATCAAACTTCGTTTTTTTTTTTTTTAATACAGGCTTTCCCGGAAAAGTAAGCCTGCAGAAGTTATAAATGTAAAAAGCAGGCGTAAGGCCTGCTTTTTACAAGGTAAGTGGTGAATTAATTAAAATTAAAACATTTTTTCCACAGGTTTATTATTTTTAAATACTTTAAAGCAAGGTAAGTTTATTTTTAGCCCCGTTAGAAAATAAAATTATTTTTTTCAAAAATTTAAATTAAAATGTATTTAAAGATTTAGTGATGTTTTGTAAGAAGAAGGGGCCTGTAGTATTTCTAAGTTTGACAGCACTTCCTGTCAGACTTATGAATGGAGCATTCCCTGCTCCGATTGGCTCTCCATGGCCCACGTGATCCCAGGGGATGCATCGAACTAACTGCGCCCCTGGGATACGCAAGCACTGCGCTCCGGCAGCTGGACCAGGCCCCGGATCGCAATCCCACGGGGGCCCAGAGCTCAACGGCCGGCGCGCTAGGTAAGTGCAGATCGGGGGTTTGCACCCATGGGAAGCCCCCGACCTGAATTTCTGGGCCAATGTATATTAAACAAACTCAATTATTAGTGTTTGACTAAATGTTTTGTTCATTATGGAACAATAGGAAAACTCTACAAGTTCATCGCAAGCAATTACTTTTTCCATACTTGTGAAGTAGGATGCAAAATTTTATATTTTGGGCTTTTTACTCAAGATAATTTTATCAGGTTCAGCATTTCAGACCATTCCCATAGGCAAGCCCTGATTATAACCTAACCCAAGCACCCAGCAAGAATGGGTTGGGTTTAGGCTGGACACCCGATTTACACCCCACACTGATCGTGTGTCTTTAACGGACCAATATTTAGGTCACTTGTAGTGAGCCCAGGGATCGAACAGAGGAACAAAAGCAAAATACTGTGGATGCTGGAAATCTAAAATAAAAAGAGAAAATGCTGGAAATACTCAGCAGGTCAGGCAGCATCTATGGAGAGAGAAACAGAGTTAACGGCCCCGATACTTACCGGGGCTGTTTTGTGAGTGGGTAGGAGGAGGCGTTTTGGTTGGGAAACCTGGAAGCCTGGGTTTTCCCACATGCTGTGCAGTTTTAACGTCACAGCGAGCGCCATTTTTCCCTAGCAGGTTCCTCACCCGGAAGCCAGCCCAGCCTGATTGACAGGCTTGGTTCTCTGTCAGGTGGGGAATGTTCCGGAGGAGGCCGCAGGCCAGAAGCAGGTTGGGAGCCATTAGTGGTAGTGTGGGGTGGCTGATCCTGAGGAAGGGGCCCAATCTCTTATCCCGGAGGTGGGGGTGTCCGGTGGCGGGCAGGGAAGTAGGTAAGCTTGGTGGGCTGGGAGGGAGTACTCCTGCTCCTCTTGGCATACAAGCAGTGTTGTAAAGGCAGTTACCTTTTCCACAAAACAGTCCTCGCCTCCCTTTAGCTGCCGGGTTAAACCTGGAAGATAGGTCAATTCTGAGGCACGCGGCCTCATTACAACAGTTAAATGACCAACCCGCCACCCAGGAAGTGGGTCGCTTGCCCGCCCCACGCCCTGCCTCCGTTAAAACTGGAAGTGGACGAGTTGGGGTCGAGTTTGAAATTTCTTAAATTTTCACATCTCACCCGACCCCAACCCACCCGTTTTTGGGGGTTAAAATTCCCCCAAATGTTTCAGGTCGATGACCTTTCATCGGAACTGAGAAAAAATTAGAGATGTAAGAGTTCTTAAGCATTTACAGAGGCTGGGAAAGGGAGGGAGGGGTGGAAAGAACAAAAAGGAAGATGTGTGATAGGGTGGAGGGCAGGAATGACAAAAGGGATGATGATGCAAGGCAAAAGGGGGTGGTAATGGGACAAGTAAAGAAGCAAAAGATGGCTCTAGAAGAGGTGTAAATGGGAATGGCAAAATCATCAACAGCTGCTGCTGTCCGGAAAGATGGGAGCAGTGGTTATGATCTGAAATAAGTCCAGAAGGCTGTTAAGTGCCTAATCGAAAGGTGAGGTGCTGTTCCTCGAGCTTCAGTGGAACAGTGTAAGAGGCCAAGGACAGAGAGGTCAGAGTGGGAGTGGAACGGAGAATTAAAATGACAAGCAACCGAAAGCTCGGCAATGTGTGCGGACTGAACGGACATGTCCCACAAAGTGGTCACCCAATCTGCATTTAGTCTCCCCAACATAGAGGCGGCCGCATCGTAAGCAGCAAATACAGTACACTAAATTGAAAGAAGTACAAGTAAATCGCTGTTTCACCTGGAAGGAGTGTTTGGGGCCCCGGACAGTGGGAAGGGAGGAGGTGAAAGAGCAGGTGTTGCATCTCCTGCGCTTGCATGGAAAGGGGAAGGGGTGTTGGGGGTGATTGAAGAGCAGAACAGGGTGTCGCAGAGGGTGTTTGGTGGTGGGATCATGCTGGAGGTGCGGAAATGGTGGAAGATTATCTGTTGAATGTGGAGCATGGTGGGGTGGAAGGTGAGGACAAGGGAAACCCTATTGTGGTTCTGGGAGGGAGGGGAAGGCGTGAGAGCAGAAGTGCGGGAAATGGGACGGACACGGTCGAGGGCCCACGAGGAAGACATATCGGAAGCACTGATGTGGAAGGTGGCATCGTCAGAACAGATGCAACGGAGACGGAGAAATTGGGAGAATGACTCCCAGGGGAATCAGGGATATGGAGATCGGAAGGGAAAGTGGAGTTGTGGTCGAAGATCAGTCATGATCTTATTGAATGGCGGAGCAGGCTCGTGGGGCCGTATGGCCTACTATTGTTTCTAATTCTTATGTTCTTAGGTTCTAAATAGAGTCCTTAAAGGAAGCGGGGTGAGAGGAAGTGTAATCAAGGGAGCTGTGGGAGTCGGTGGGCTTATAGTAGATATTGGTCGACAGCCTTTCCCCAGAAATGGAGATAGAGAAGTCGAAGAAGGGAACAGAAGTGTCGGAGATGAACCATGTGAAGGCGAAGGAGGGGTGAAAATTGGAAGCAAAGTTGATGACATTTTCCAGTTTGGGCGAGAGCAGGAAGCAGCACCAATACAGTCATCAATGTACCAGAAAAGGAAGTGAGGGAGGGGACCCGAGTGGGACTGGTTATATCAGGCGCCCTCACAAGGTTTTCCTCCACTTACTAGACTATAGTTTAGGTTCTAAACTACCAAATAGATTTGTTAAACAGTAACTGAATTTTGTTTTTTTGGGTCCTTTCTTTCCTTCTTTAGATATCTTGGGTTCCACAAACTTGTGCTACTACTGAGCCAAGACTATTTGTATTTGAGTTCTATGGCTCAAACTATCTGCTCAGAGACGAAACTAACTGGTTCTCCTCACAACATTGTATCAAGTTATGTTGGGAACATGAATCTGAATGCAGCTGCTTTTAACTCCTTATGTAATGAGACTAAATTAAAGAAAGCATTACCATGCTAAAGCTGGATAAAAATCCTTTGTCGTGGTCACAAAGAGAACAGAAGCAATGTCACATTGTAGATTTGCAGTAGTTACAGGTTTAAAATATTGAAAAAACAAGTTATATTTGCTGGATTGAGTAGTGGAGGCAAAAACCCTGGAATTATGTAAGAAACCATTGGGTGCTGGAATGGGTGGCAGGGGCTGTAGGTTTTTTTATGGACAGATGAACTAAGAGTAGCTACATCAACTTCTTCATTCACTATTATCTCAAGCTGTCCAACTGTGTACATAATGCTAAAAGGCTAGTAGCCAATAAAAATGCCCTAAAAATGGTTTCAAAGATAGCCCCGATTTTAACCTAACCCATCCAGCAAGAATGGGGTGGGTTTGGCCCAATTTGCACTCCACCCAATTTAAAGCTTCATTGACTTCAATAGAGCGTACAATTGGGCGGGATGTAAATCAGGAGTCTGACCCAAAACTCCCCTGTTCTCACCAGGTGGGTTAGTTAAAATCAGGGCTTTGATTTCTGAAACCTTTTTTAGGGCGAAAATTTCCTGGGAAGCAATCTTATTCCTTCAATGCTCACATCTCTCTTCAGATCCACCAAAGCAAAAAAAATGCAGTTTTTTATACTTTAATTTTTCCCTGCAATACACATGATGGGATGAATGATAAGATTATATTACATTCCTACATTACAACAGTGACTTCACTTCTCAAAGTACTTCATTGGCTGTAAAGCGCTTTGGGACATCCAGCGATCATGAAAGGCGCTATATAAATGCAAGTCTTTCTTTGTTTCTAATAAATTCAATGGGCCTACATTCCCAGGGAGCTCTGGTTGAAGGATTTGTGGATTGTAGAATCAGTGCTATATTGCTGTAACTTTATCACTTATAGATGCTCCATTCCCCACGGGGAAAGAAAGATTGCTGAATTTGCCCTATAGAGAACGGGTTCTCAACCGGGGGTCCGCGGCTCCCTGGTTGAGTTCCCCTGGCCTATAGTAAATGTTTTAAACCCACTGACCTCCCCAGCAAGTATCCAAAGCAGGTATCACTTTAGTCCCCATTCCCGTCCCTGGCCCCGCACAGGACGTGAGGAACCGGAAACCGCAGCTTGGCCCCAGAGGCTCATGGTCAATGATCCGCTGTGTTGTCAAGGACACGCGTTCAGTCTCAGCGGACGCGCTCCACTTGGCTCGTTAGTAACAGACAAGAGGAGAAGCGAGAGCTGATACGGCCCTCAACACTATCGGTCTCATCAGTACTCCATCGGCTCCAGTGACACTTTACCAACCTTAGTGACAGTCGACTAACTTCAGTATAACTCTACCAACCTTGGCAACAGTCTACTAACTTGAGTAGAGCGCTACCAACCTCGGAGACAGTCTCAACTTCAGCACCAGCAACAAGTTTCACATTAAGTAAGTAAAACAAAAATAATAATAAATGTTTAATTGTATGACTAATTTTTATACAGAAAAAATGTGTTGTGTTAGAGGGGGTCCATGGAATTTTTTTTTTTAAACACGGGAAGGGGGCCTGAGAAGCAAAAAGGTTGAGAACCTCTGCTACAGGGAATACCGACCTGCAGCTTCAGCTGTGACAAGCTCATGCCCCACTGAACTTTCACTGTAACTACTTGTTCACCCATGTCATAGGTAAGTCCATTGTTTTTTGTTATTCACAGAAAAACAGACCAAATTGTACAATGTGATCCCAAAATACTGGTAAAAAATGTGCAGTCTAAAAATAATAAAAGAAAAATAAACAGAATTTAACTTAATCACTCTAAAACAGATTCTTTTCTCAGGAGAGTAAATGAATAGAATAGAGTTAGTGATAGCACGAATTGTAAATGGGCTATGTAAGGAATGGGTTGATAGGCCAAATGGTCTATTGTTCTTCAACACTATGATTTTAGATGGAGTACATTACTAAATAGCTGTGCATTACCTATAGTATTTCTAATAAGACAGATGGCAATATTCTGAGAAAGCTTTGGTTATTACACTACTAAATGACTGACATTTAAAAAAGTAGAAATATTACTTTTTTTTTTTTAAATACAGCTTTAAGTTTAACTTGCATTTGTAATTTTTCACTAATATCTTTAAATGCAATCATGTTGCACATTATTCCTCCCATTTTATAACAGCTAGTTTTCAATTATAAAGAATAAATATATGAAGTACATTGCCGCACATGCATTAAAATGTATTTCTGAATGTGATATCAAATGTTGTGGGAAGCACTTTTATTTGCAGTGTTATTAGATTACCTCAATGTACATAAATACAAATGGATGTGACTTCAGCCATGTAGCTGTGTAATATATTTCCTTAGGCGCGCCCCCAAATTGGACCTTGCACATTAGTGCGGACACATTTGTCATATGTATAACTATGCCGAAACACCTAGGTCTGGACAAACAACACACATTACAATGAAATCCTCCACTCAGCCTACATAATCTTTGGGAAAACAATCTGGGTGCACAATGATTCTTTTTAGGCACAATAAAAAACATCTATTTATTTTGAGAATATACTTGATGACACATATCTTGTACAACCACGCAAGATGGATATTGCACAAAAATAATTAACAAATCTACAAAACTACTGGGATTTTTCTGTCAGCTCTATGTCTACTTTAATATTAAAGCAAATCCTCAATTCAAGCTTTAGGTGCAACAAAATATAAAACTAGCCAACACCTACCTGAAGAGAGTGAAGTTATTGTTAATGCAAAAGCTAATGGTATTCTGGTACTGTGTTTCTTGGGAACCATTCAAAAAAAACATTTATAAAAGGAACCAAGTTGTAGACTGCTGTTTTATGTGAGTTCTTAATTAGGGCTTTCTGTTATTGCAATAAACAATGAATACTATATCGGAGATCATGATATATCAGAAGTAATTGTGACAGGTATTATGTACTTATCCTTGGTTTTTGTTTTGGTGGCAGCCAGTCATTGTGCACAGGCAGTTCAACAACCATCTAAAGTCAACTCATGCACCAAATTGATCCCGATACAATATTGCAAGCTTCTCTGGTTACAGGCTTGAGAAAGATTATTCAAACTAAAATAATGCTATGCAATTGAGTCAGTTTTTGTTTGACTGACGTTGCCATCTTGAATTTGAGGGGCCAGATTATTCAAACTCCAGGGGAGTCCTGGTAGCTCTTCTGGGATATAAAAGACCAATTCTGTTTAAATCAGAGGAGGTCAGTTGAAATCTCAAAGTAATGGCTGATGGCTACTGGTTGGTTTGATATTCCTGAAAGAAAGAACACCGAGGGAGAATTTTAATTCAACCGCCCACACCCCATCCCCCGACCCCCTTCCCGCCCAGCGGAAACCAGGCAGGGGGACAATTGAAGTGGAGCAGATGAATTACCCGCGCCGTCCACAATCCGTTGCGATTTTAAAATGCCTGAGGTGCCCGTCTGAATCAGGCAGGAGTCTCATATATTTATGCAAATCGAGGTGCTACTACGCCATTAGGACCCCAACGATATCTTAACCAGTAAGTCAGCGTGGCTACTTACTATCCCAACAGCAAGAACCTGATCACCAAAGAGTCCATGGCAGGAGCACACATTCAGAAGATCAACCTATGGTGCCAAACAAGATGGGGCTGATTTACAGGATGTGATTGATTCCTGGAGTGTAATCCATTTGAACCAATGACTAAGACTTAGAGCTGGATTTTGCTCCGAATTAGTGCCAATCATGGGGCGGATTTGAAGTAGTAAATGGAGTACAACTTGGCGGTAATGTATTACTGCCTCAAAAATTCTAGTTTAAAACAGCACCAAAACTTTCCTTGAAAAAAGCTGCCACTCGCTTGCATGGTCTGCTGGGAACCCACTCCGCCACTTTAAGTGGAGCTAACCTCTGACAGATTTTCCCCAACTTCCATCCTAAATAATTACCACCACTATAATAAGAGGCAGTGGCAGTACCAGTAATACTGCTTGAAGGAGGCCATTTTGGTTGCTGCAACTGAAAGTTGGTGTTATTTTGTCTGCACGTTGGACTAGTTATGCTTCAGAGGTTTTGTCAGGACGTTTGCAGCTACTTTTACTCTGTAAAAAGTACTAGGGACATCCTGGAACTCCCTCCCTAACAGCACTGTGGGAGTACCCTCACCACACGGACTGCAGCGGTTCAAGAAGGCAGCTCACCACCACCTTCTCAAGGGCAACTAGGGATGGGCAATAAATACTGGCTTTGCCAGCAACCCCACATCCCGTGAATGAATTAAAAAAAAAATCATTTCACAATGGGAAACCCTCTATTCCTTGGTTATGAAGAGGAGGAGGACGAAAAGATGGAAGAGGCTATATTGGAGGCTCTTAATGTGAGGCATCACAGAAGACATCTCTTCCCTACACACACACATTCACACACACTCAGGCCTAGAAATTCAGTTGCTTGCGCCAGCGCCTTAGGAGGAGATGTTGGGCGCTAGGCGGCTAGCGGAGCGCGATCTGCGCCTCTCCCCAACTTCACTAGAGATTTAGCGTCGGCGCAAAGTCTTTGCGCGCGCTCAGCTGCGCGCGCAGATCCTGACATCATTTCATCGTGCAACGCCCTTTGTGCGCCCCAAACCGGAACTTCAGTGGCGCCGCCCTTCTTTGCGCCTGGCGTCCCCAGCGACTGGTAGAGGGGAACGCTTCCCAGTCGCTGCGGGGGGCGCTATTTAAAGGGGACTCCTCCTGCATTATAAGTGACAGCCATTTTGTGCCAATCCTTCTGTGTGAGAGACAAAGGCAGAGAGCTTTCTGCTTTGACTCAGCACTCGCACAGGTACTTCTGGCTTCAGGCCAGAGCTTTGCACTTGGATTTCACTTTCAGTGCCATAACCTTGAGTCGCCACATATACTGTAATGGGGGCTACAATGGGTGGAAACGTTGGCTTTCTGCATTGCATTCAAAGGGATCAGAGACGCCGTGAGAGAGTGCCAGTCATGGCCAGACGGAGAAGGGCCAACAGGTGTCGGCACAGGAGGCCTTACCCACCCAGGGTATACCGCCAGCAGTTCTCATATCTGAACATGTCTGAGGAGCAGTGTGTTCGGAGGCTGTGATTCAGAAGGGAGGTGGTCACTGAGATCTGCCACCTGCTTCGCAGAGATCTGCAGCCACAGCTGAGGAGCAGGACGTCTCTGTCGGTGGCAGTGAAGGTGACGGTGGCTCTCAACTTCTATGCCACCGGCTCCTTCCAATCCGCTACTGGGGACATTGCCAACATCTCCCAGTTCGCGGTACATTGCTGCATCCGACAGGTGAACAATGCCCTTTTCAGAAGGAGACGTCAGTACATCTCCTTCCCCATGACCCTGGACAAGCAGCAAGAGCGTACAATGGGATTTGGAAGAATAGCGGGCTTCACCATGGTCCAGGGCGTAGAACTGATGAACCAGCATTGGTCAGGCCTTGCTTCAGGGCTGCAGTGCGCAGGGCATGGCAGCCAGACAAGTCCACCCTCCCCCTTTAAGAGCTGACCGGCGCCAGAGTGTCTGCCGTCAATCAGCAACTCGCCGCACCTGCGCTGCGCCCGCCCTCGGGGGTATCGCCCCGGACCGCCGGCTTAGCGCCTAATGATAGTCGTGCATCGCCTGTTTTAGCGCAGCAGCAACCTCTTGGGGCGATGCGACTGAATATCGGCGAAGGTGGTGCGAACTTGCGCCGGGCGCAAACTTTAGCGGCCGCCCGACTTTAGCGCCCCGAACGTGGCTATACTGAATTTCTAGGCCATAGTGTTTACCGACAAAGGTCTTACTTAAATTTCGCTGATCATCCTCTCAGAGGCTAATGGGGAAATGTATCAAATGCTGGCTTTCAGACCTTCAGCCCACTTACATCAAGAGAACAGCATAGTCTAGAGCCATAAAGGTCATCACTGATTATATTTCTTTGTGACTGGATCCTTCCAGGCAGCATCTAGTGGCCTTTGTCGCATTAGTCAGGCAGCAGCTCACCACTGCATCAAGAAGATCACTGATGCTGTCTTCAGGAGGGCTTCACAATTCATATCATTCCCAATGGAAGCAGAGAGTGAGAGAGAGAGATGTCTAGTTCTACAGATTGGCAAAGTTTTCACTGGTGCAAAAAGCAACTGACAGAATACATGTGGCACTCAGAGTCCTATGTAACAACCCCTCAACTTTAATTCTATTATACGTGGAGTTGGTGTGTGATGCCAACTACTTTATCCTGCATATCAATGCCCAATACCCAGGAAGCCGGCACGACTCTTTCATCATGTGACAATCTGCCATACAACCCTCATGACTCGGAGCATTATTTCAGGATGGTTGCTTAGTGATCAGGACTATTCCCGGCACTTATGGCTGATGATGTCTCCACAGACAGAGGGAGACAACAGATATAATGAGACCTGTACAACTAGAAGAAGTGTCATTGAGCAGACTGCAGGCATTCTCAAATTCCACTTTAACTGCCTGGATAAATTGGGTGCAGCCCTGTAATACAACCCAGTGAGAGTCACTAGCCGTGTACTACATAATATCGTAATGAAGAAAGACTTGGTGCTTCCGAAAGCTAATGGGGATGATGGTGAAGCCAGAGAAGTGTCTCTATCCCCACAGCATGAGGTTGTACAAGAAGGGGAGGAGGTGGGTCAGGAGGAAACCAACAGCCAAAAAAGGAAGCATAGCCCACCTCCCTCCAGACAGCCTGAAAGACCTTCTTATGGGGCTTCCTGCCATCTGTGCCCAAGGGTCTGTACTTTCTAACTCTGACTTCAGCCAGCAACACCGCCACAGAAGCATCAGAAAACCTGGGATCCCTTGCTCCTGCTGACCCCCACCCAAGACTGCTGTCCCTCAGCCCCTGAGAAATAAAGGAGCCCATTTAACTGGCTGCAGCCTTTTAAAGAGCTGAATTTCCCTTCGTCCTAGTAACGGTAAACCTGCTAGTAGCGGTATTCCCACTCCAAACCCGCCCTGCATGCTTAAGTAGAGCCCTGGGAGGAACTGACAGCAGGTCAGCAGGAGATTCACGTGGTGGGCAGTATTCCCACTCCACCACAAACCCACCAACGGCAGAGATTTTAGCTCCTAGTGTCAATTTTACCGAAGCAAAATACTGCAGATGCTGGAAATCTGAAATAAAAACAGAAAATGCTGGAAATATTCAGCAGGTCAGGCAGTATCTGTAGAGAGAGAAACCGAGTTAAACCAGTGTCCTTTTCACTGTACTGGTACACTAAGCTAAGAACTATTCTACAGAAACTGATATTTGATAGCACCACATCTTTTGAAGAAGCCAAAATAGGACACTGATCTATAAAATGAGATACAGAGCACTCAAAACGAGGGACTTCTTTTTACAATTACAGTGAGAACCCTTTCCTTCCCCCTTCTTTTAAGATTTGTTTATGGCCGATGTTCCAATAAGATGAACTGCCTGTTAATCTGACCTGAATCAGTCAGTTCCAGAAAAGGCCTTGATGTGTGACAAACCACAAAATGTGGGACAGTGGAGAAGTATGAGCAGCGCATCATTAATAATCAAAAATGTTTAAAACAAAATTTGATATGATAATCCACTGCCTGTTTTTGTTAAAGTAATTTCCTACTGAGAACTTAGCAGTGTTCACAACGCGGGAAGCAACTTAACTGGCATCAATCTTATTAAAAGGTACAAACTGGTTAGGATTGTATTCTCCCAACTTTCCAGTGGTGTAAATATATACTCATTTTGTTACCAGATCCCTGTTTGAAGGAAAACAAATTACTTCCACACAATGTGCAAAAGGCCCATCTAATTGCCATGTCTTTGTGTGCAAGACAGTCTGTTGTTTTAATTCAACTATTTAATCCTGACCCATAACACTCTGGCCTCTCATTGATTGTGATAACACAGTCACAATGCCTGGAGGTTTATCCTGCTCGACACCAATCAAAAGTATTTTAAATGTAAGGAAATTATTACTTTTTTCATATTAACTAGTGGATGTCCCATGGCTTCGCTCATTTTTAGCATTTTAAAACGGAAGCACATTAATAAATAACATACTGCTCACCCACTGTCGGTAGATATAAATTTGTGCACCCTCGCATACTATAGCTACATAAATCAATAATGTGTTACTAACACAGTATAGTTATTATATAAATAAATCTGTGCATCTCACCTGCTTCTGGTGCTCATCACAAAGAAAGAAAGATATGCATTTATATAGATTATCATGACATCGTCTGGAAAGATCCCAAAACACACAGATAATAAATTACTTTTGAAGCGTTTTGGTTGTTATTATGCAGACAAACACAATAGCTTATATATTTGGAAATAAACTGGGTAATGAGCACAATAGGCATTATATCATATTGCATATAAACACAACAAATTAGAGATGGGGCATGCGAGTGCCACTGGGCAGCAGTGCGAGGCACAGTACTCTAAGCTTTGTGATTTCTCACACAGAACTGTTGAATTTTTTATTTTATTATTTTGTAATAAATTTTAGTATGGCTGCGGAAAAGACTTTGAAAACCATTTTCAGGGATGGAACTTTGGTTCCTTTTTCGTGAAGGAGATTTTTTTTTGAGAGATAGTGTAGTGTAGTGCATGTGTTTGTGAGTATTGTGTGTTTTTTCATTGGTTGATTTTTGCCGAATGTAAAATCTGAGTCCACCAGTTTGTTTCAGCACCCTGCGGATATATTTGATGCAAACCTTTTAATTATACAGTTGGATAGACAGGATTTTATATTTCAACATGTATTATTAGTTCAGTTCTTCACAGCCTGTGTCATGGTTTTCTGCTTACAGACCAGTAATTAAATAAATTACCTGCCTGCGTTACATTGACATAGTTGTGCTGAAAGTCACATTCAGCAATTTTTAGTTTAAAAAAAAAGCACATCACCAACGCATTTATATAGCACCTTTAACTTAGAAACCTTTAACTTAGAAAAACATGGATTTTAAGGAGAGTCTTAAAGGAGGATGGCGAGGTAGAGGGGTTTAGAGAGGGAATTCCAGGGCCTGGGGTTTAGGAGGCTGAAGGCTTGGCCAACATGGTGGGGCAAAAGAAGGGAGGGATGCACAAGTAGCAGGGTCAGAGGAACAGCAAGTTCTGGGGGGTGGGGAGAGGTTGTAAGGCCAGAGGAGGTTACAGATAGGGAAGGGCAAGGCCATGAAGGAACTTAGACACAAGGATGAGAATTTTAAATTGAAGGCATTGGGAGCCAATGTCTCTTCTCTCTTAGGCAGTCTCTCGGAACCAAGGATGATTTGCTTCCACACTAAAAATGAGTTCCAATGCGGGACCTACAGTCTCTGTCACAGGTGGGGCAGACGGTGGTTGAAGGGATGGGTGGGTTGATGTGCGCTCCTTCCGCTGTTTGCGCGCTCCTTCCGCTGTTTGCGCTTGGCTTCCACTTGCTCCCGGCCTTCCCAGATGCTTCTCCTCCACTTTGTGCGGTCTTGGGCCAGGGATCCCCAGGTGTCGGTGGGGATGTTGCACTTTTTCAAGGAGGCTTTGAGGGTGTCCTTAAAGCGATTCCTCTCCCCACCTGGGGCTCTCCTGCAATGTCGGAGCTCCGAGTAGAGCGCTTGTTTTGGGAGTCTCGTATCGGGCATGCGGACGATGTGACCCGTCCATCGGAGCTGATCGAGCGTGATCAAAGCTTCGATGCTGGGGATCTTGGCCTGAGTGAGAACACTGACGTTGGTGCGCCTATCCTGCCAATGGATTTGCAGGATCTTGCGGAGGCAGCATTGGCGGTACCTCTCCAGTGCTTTGAGGTGCCTGCTGTACATGGTCCATGTCTCTGAAGCATACAAGAGGGCGGGAATCATTACTGCTCTGTAGACCATGAGCTTGGTGCCGGGTTTGAGGTCCTGGTCTTCAAACACTCTCTTCCTCAGGTGACCAAAGGCTGCACTGGCACACTGAAGGCGGTGTTGGACTTAGTCATCGACGTCTGCCCTTGTTGACAGTAGGCTCCCGAGGTATGGAAAGTGGTCCACGTTGTCCAAGGCCTCATCATGCATTTTGATAATCGGGGCAGTACTGTGTGGCGGGGGCAGGTTGGTAGAGGACCTTTGTCTTACGGATGTTTAGTGTAAGGCCCATGCTCTTGTACGCTTTAGTGAAGGTGTTGACAATGGTTTGGAGTTCGACCTCCGAGTGTGCGCAGACGCAAGCGTCGCCTGCGTACTGTAATTCGATGACAGAGAATGGGACGACCTTGGATCTGGACTGGAGGTGACGGAGGTTGAACAGTTTCCCATTTGTTCTGTAGATTAGCTCCACTCCAGCGGGGAGCTTACTGAGGGTGAGATGGAGCGTTGCAGCCAGGAAGATCGAGAAGAGCGTTGGTGTGATGACACAGCTTTGCTTGGCCCCGGTCCGTACGTGAATTGGGTCTGTGGTGGAACCGTTGGTCAGGATCACAGCTTGCATGTCATTGTGAAGCAGGCGGGGGATGGTGACAAACTTTTGAGGGCAGCCGAATTTGAGGAGGACACTCCATAATCCCTCATGGTTGACAGTGTGGAAGGCCTTTGTGATGTCAAAGGCAGCCATGCACAGCGGTTGGTGCTGTTCTGTAGGTCAGTGATGAAAGATGGTGATGGGTAAGCAATCAAGCACGATGAGATTTCATAACAAAATCCCAATAAGCTGTGTGTGTTGAAATGCCTGGATATGATCGTCCAGAAATTAAATGCATCAATATTTCCCATTATTACCAAAATGCTGAGTGGTGCAAAAAGCTTGAATGACCTTAAATGAGCAGCACATTTACAGCTAGCTCATAATAATGGCCTGAGTCTGTGCCGTCGAAGAAAAGCTGACTTCAATTGAAAAGGAGATTAACTTGATGTTTAATACTGTGTGGGAATAGGAAACCACATCTACTGGCAAGTTAATTTTCAAAACTTATAAACAGTATCATGTAATTCACTGTATGCTGGTATCACATCATATATGTTAACATGATACAGATGTGAATATAATAAAAGTGTTGCATCCATCACATGTTCATAGCGCATTGAAAAGTATTGCCCCACATTAAAGTGCCACATATGTAAAATGTCAGTTACACATGGATAGCATCTGTCACATGTAGCTGAATGGCTGAAATAACCATTATCTATTAACTTAACCATGCTCATTCACTCAAATATAAACAGGTAGGAAAACTACTAATCAGGAACCAACAAAACTCACAAAAGGCCATTGAAATCACTCCAATTTTGCTCCAAGCTGCCAATCAGGGACCAGTCAAAAATCTCACCAAATTGCTCACACAATTCTTCATGATTTATTTTGGCAGCCATGTTACTTCCTCAGCTAAGTGTCTATATAGCCTTTAAACATCCAAAATGAATATGTAACATAACAAATCAAAACAAACAGTTCACAACAAATATTTAAATTAGTCTGTAAATTTGTCCAAGTCCTTGGGGGCGATTTTAACCCTACTCGCTCAGAAGAAGCCTGGCGGGTGGGCAGTTAAAAATCGCCCTGGCTCTTGCACGTCTGAAAGCCGCCACGATCGCAACATCTGCAATTTTAACTTGCTCTTCTGAGCAGGCAGCAAGGACACATGCCCGGAGCCAGCAGGGTCCTTCTTTACATATGCATGTTGCGGCCCGATGACATCATTGAAAACATGATTGTAATTTTAACTCAGGCCTGAACGGGGAATCCACTTGGAGTTAAAATCGGGGCCAAGGTGTTTTGTCACAGAGGCCTAATCACTCTCAGAGGCATCAGGCTTCAGTTTTGCACCCATCCTGAAGTCCCTTTCAGTAAAACCAGTCCTTCGCTCCACATATTTTTTTGCTAACTCAGTCGCCTCTTCCAAGAGAAGTGGTAGCCATACTTCAATTCTGCGGTTTCCTTGCCAATCCCCACTGCTTCTTGCCTGCTCCATGCTGCCAACTCTGCCTTGCTTAGACATGGCACCTGTATTTTCCTCCTAGTTATCTCCTCTGCTGCATGCCCAGGCCTAGCTGCTCCCAAATTGCAACCTGTCATCTTGGGACATGAGCCTGTATCCTGCACTGCTTCCAGCCCCCACTCTCCAGATTCTCCCAGCTATTGCATCCAAGGAGAATAATGAAGGCAATGAAGGCATCATCAGGAAACCAACATCCAAGCAACAAAACATCTGGGAGAAAAGAGGGGAGGAATCCACCTCCATTTGACAATAGTGCACAGGATCAGCTCACTGAAGACTTCGAGGGCAGCTAAAAGAATAGGCAGAGTCAAGATTTCTCACTTCAACCCTCCCCATCACCTCGAGTCACCAAGAGAAAGGACAGTACATGTTCATCTTTGCTATAAGGGCAGTGAATCTTCAAGACGAGAATTCTGTCCACACCCTGCCTGCGCCCCTGAACCCACATAATTTCCTGGAGTCAAAGTAATTATCATAATTTGGCTCTAAGGCTGATGATGCCACCAGGAGGTCACCTGCCCCAGGTGGGTGGGGGAGGAGGGAAATTGCCTTGATGCTGCCATACCAGTGTGGCCTGAAGAATAAAAACATTTTTTGTAAAAGTTTACATTTTTAAAATTTCTGCTTTGCCAAGTGCATTTGATCGCTCCGCAATACTTTAAAATTTAATGTCTCTCTTGCAATCAATAGCAACGCATTGGCGTTTCTTGCACCCAAGCATTGCTATGTCACAAATGATGGGCATTGCATCGTATGATATATTACATATTCCCATCATTTGCATCTAATTATTATATACCTACCCATATACTATATACCCTGCATCACTTCTGAAGATGAATCGCAGAAGTGGCGTTGGGTGGGGGTGACCCGGCAGGGACCAAATCCCCACCTGACTTTTTTTCCCTGCCCATCAAAGTTACGCCAGCATAACTGCAGTGAGTGCCGGAAGGCACAGAAAATGTTATGACTGTTGTGAAGACTGCTTTACAACAGTTAAAGAGCGACATCAGAGTAGACAAGTAGTGCCGACATAGTTGGCCGAGCAGATTGGCTTTTGCTGCATACACTAGTGTGTAATCAGCCACCTCCCTTCATCAGCTGAGATGTCACCAGTCAGAGCTCCATCAAATCTGCTGCTAGACAGCCTGGTGAAACCTTATTATAAATAAGTGCAGCTCAATTTATTTATCTTTCCTCATTAAGCATTTGTTAACAAACTATTCATTTTGATCACATCAGCACCCAAATTCTTCTGGTAAATCTAGTACAATTTCTGACCTAAACAAGAAAATCACATGCTACAAGATGTCGCTGTGCATTATGCTTTCAGTTTCTGCAATGTTCTGGCTCACGTAGGGCACTTTCATCCTCTGGGTCCTAATATCCTTAATTTAGATCACCATCACATCAAAGAACTATACAAATTTCATCAACTCCATCTTACAGCCATCATGCAGATCAAATGACAGGACCATTTTACAGTTTTGAAGTGCTGAAATGTGAAAAGTCGAAGAGGTTGAGACAACGCTAGTAAAGTACTGTTCCTCTGCTCACGACCCATTTTTTAGCTAGATGACGAAAGGCTTTCCAAACATGGTCCGCATAGTGAGCTGAAACATGGCAAACATTCAGAAAGCAGCCAGAGGAAGTATTTCAGGCACATCCTGAAGTTCAGCCTGTAGTTGTGTGGCATTGATGTAAACAATTGGGAGATGTTTGCAGCAGACTGACAAAAGATGTTCAACATGACGAGGCGTGAACAGCTTTGAAATGCAGCACAGTAGACTGCAGCAAAAAAAATTGGTTGCTGTAGAAACAGCATCAGCCGCAATGACAAATAACCAAATAGAGCTGCAGAAAACCTTGAGCTTCATGAATTGAATTATACAGCTACAAAGAGGTCACAGAAAATGAACAATACTCGTCCAGTCAACTTTATAGTTGAAGGGTTATTAACTAGTGTATGTATTCGGAAGATGGCATGTTTTGTGCCAGGTATGTTATAAAATCAATTCAATAAAGTTTGATTTTCATTTATCACATTCATTACTGTCCATTTAAGTCAACTCGATAATATAATGCAATCATAGATTTAAAATATTGCACATTGCTTGACTATCTAAAGTACATAGTAAATTACATCATAGTGGATTATAATTAATACTTATAGTTGTCTCATGCAAGATTTCTAATTAGCAAGCAACAAATAGGACATGTGAAAAATGTGACATTGCACATGTGTTTAGTGCCCTCCTGAAATGTGAAAAATGCCAGTGTGGCTTAATTTCATCAGATCCTCACCTCAATGACTGGCTTGATTGGTATAATGGCCAAAGAAAACAAGAACTTGCATTTATATAGCACCTTTCACAACCTCAGGACATCCCAAAGTGCTTCAATAAAGTACTTTTGAAGTGTAGTCATTGTTGTAAAAAAATACAGCAGCCAATTTGTGCATAGCAAGCTCCCACCAACAGGAATTAAATAAATGGCCAGAGAATCTCTTTTAGTGATGTTGGTTGAAGGATAAATATTGGCCAGGATACTGAGAGAAATCCCCCACTTCTTGTCAAATAATGCCATGGGATCTTTTACTTACACCTGATTGGGCTGACAGGCCTCGGATTAATGTCTCATCCGAAAGACAAAACTTCCATCAGTGCAGCACTCCCTCAACACTGCACTGAAGTGTCAGCCTAGAGTATTTACCCAAATTACCGGAGAGAGCGGGGCCTAAACCCACAACCTGCTTACTCAGAGGGGAGAGAACTACCACTTAGGCAAGGTTGGCTCCTTCAGCACAAACTCCTTACAGCTGGGTAAAGTCATACATGTAAAATTTGGACTGTACGCATTGCATCACTAATAGAGATAATACATAACTTTGTTCATTAACTTCAATATAATGCACAGAGAGTAATTTTGGTAAAAATGTTTATGACATTACTCTCTAGTAATCCAGTTTAAACAGATAAAAGTGGCACATAGTTAAATTAACATGCACGATATCTTAGCTCAATCAGCAACATACAGTACTTCCATATGAGCATCTTATGATGACATGATTGGTTTGGATTTTTAAAAAGGCCCTTTGGTTCATTTGATCCCATCCTTCCGAAATTCCAATCCTACTAAATAAGTCTACTGTCCTGACTTCAACCTCCTTCCCTAGAAACCTGTTCCAGCTATCGATCACCCTGTGTGTAAAGAAACACTTTCTGGCACTGGTCTAACCTCATTATTCACAACACTGAATTTGTGCGCCCTTGGTCTGCTGCCTTGAATGTTTGAAAGTATTGTTATAAGTTTACTTTCTCTATCCCAATGAACATTCTAAATACTGCTACAAGGTTCCGTCTCAAATAATTTTTTGAGGCTAAAAGGCCCCAACTCATTTTGTCACTCCTCATTTAACACCAGAGATCGGCCTCTTTGCTCCACTCTACATTGTCTCTAAAGCCGATATAGCCTCCTTATGTCATGGCAACCAGAACTATATTTTTAGTACCTCAAGAGAGGCACGACAAAATACAGTTGAGTCTCAGTCTCAATTTATATGTTCCATCAAAGAGTGTCTGGTTTTTAAAAGTGCTGTAACAAGGCTAATTATCAATGCTACTTACAACAAATTTGTAACTACAGTGTTGTTTCAGTCTTGAATTTATAGTCATTTCCAACTTTGCAAAAATGTGGTCTTGGTGCATCTCCTTTCCTGTGTATGCATCCAGTATCTAGATAGTACACTGTCTCAGCAGCAGTGGCATTGGTTATTCTCTTTGGGGCCAAAAATCCACAGCTGTTCTGGCGTACCCCCACTATAACCTTAGCAGGAGTCTGGAACAGCCAGAAAGGAAGCCAGGACCCAGATATGCCGATTGCTGGCTTTGCACTGAAGAATCCTGCTGGGAGCTGAGCCTTCATCTGCTACAAACATGGCCACCATTGCTTGGGGTGGGGGGTCCTCAGTGCAATCTGGCACATGATCAGCAGTTACGCTTTCAACTGTATAAATTAATTAGTCGGACCAGACATACCTTAACAACTGGCGGTTGTGGGGCCCACCTGGGAATCAAGGCTAAGACCCCTGAAAATTATCCCAAAAAAAGGCTCTTTAAAGTTTTTCAATGTGGCCACCTTACAAGGGGAGAACCATCAACTTGCTTCTGGGGGAGAACCTGACACAACCCCAAACCAGTCATCCCGTGCAGACGTGACGGTCTTCTGGGCATCCCAGATGCACATCTATTGGCAGGGGCTCCTGTCACTGGCATGATAATTAAGGGGCTTGCCCCAATCCTGCAAATTTTGCATGGTGAGCAGCGAAAGTCCTGGGCCTTACATCCCATGGATTTTCAGGGCCTTTGTGTCTTGTTCTGAATTATGATCAATAACTGGAAAACTCATTAATTTATATAGTTGCTTCATGTCATCAACCACATGAACTCATAAGTTAATCATACAAACCCAAATGGTCATTTAATAAAAGGGAATTCAAATACATATCAATTAATAAACTCTGTAACTGGAACAGAAAAAAAGACTGAAGCTAAAAGATATATTAAAAGCTTACAACCAAAATGTTAACCTATCTTTTCTTTCAGATACTACTTTCAGAACAAAAAGCAACTCATTAATTTAGCATGTTTTGTACATAATGTACAGAGAACGGCTAATTTTCTTTACAGTACATAAAGTACAGGTAAAACATTTAATATGATGGCTGATAGTGATTTAATGATAAAGAACTAACAGCAATAAACAAATGTACATGGAGAGGCAATCACACTAAACAAGAAAAAGCAAAGTACCTGTGAAAATGAATCATTACACTCATCGGTGATGACATCAAGCAGGGCATGGTTTTCTATCTCTTTTTGATAACCTCTGTGCTCATCAAGTGTTGAAGAACAGAACATTTTTTCCCACACAGTCAGCACCAGGCAGTCCCATTTCATGTATGGCATGGTTTCGGCATAAACCTCTACTCTCAGAAGGACACTGCCATTCCCATTAACAAATCAGTCCTCCATGTGGTCTCTGAATGAGATTGGGTAAGCTGTTGCCAAATTGGACAGTTTTACATTCACACCCACTAAGCATTGGGTTGACACTGTATAAACTCATTTTCTAAAGAAATCTCTGGAGTGGATTCAAACTAAGGACCAGAGGTGAAAGGATAATATTCTAACACAGTCACCATCCAGTTCTCTTCAGGAAATAGATTCTCTGTACTTATTAGAATATAAGCACTTTGGTCAAAACAAGTTTTTGTTGATTTTGAGCTCAAATATTATCCAATCGATATCTAGAAAACTATTTGCCAGTATTTTTAATACTTTTGTTTTTGATTTTATATCACAAGTCTTTAAAACTATTCTGAAGTTCAATCTAGAAAATACTGGGTTTTTTAACTGTTTATGTTGTTCAAATGTTATCAATATTCACATTTTTAAACCCTCTCAATTTGTTGCAGACTTTCATTTTCAGTAAGAGGCTGCCTTTTTGAATAGTTTCAATTTCAAGGTTAGTATATTCAGTCTTGCATGTTACTGCTTTTTGTATCTGTTCAATTTTCTTCAGTAAACACACACAAAAGAGTGAGCATTGCTGCTTCACTTACAATGTGCGAGACATTCCTGCCTGCACAATGGAACACTCCATTAGAGACACGCAGTCACAGGGACACAAACTTAACCCAGTGTTTCCCAGATAAGCAACTGAGTCAATTATTAAATAAAATGAGAATTCCCACCAAGTACCAACATAAAGCTAGAAATGAACTGCTGCATACAGTAAGTGTATTTTACTGTGCAGAGTAGGCAAGTTTCTAATAAATAACAAAATATAGATATTATGATTTCCCTTACACAATGAAATTGCTGTAAATGACATATGTATTTCATTATACAAGCCTACAATCAACCTTTGAAAATTGGTTTTATGTCTCTATAGGAAAGATTCCTTGGATATTGCTTTAATGTCTGCTTCCAAGTTAATCACAGTCCATATCAATGATCGGGGATAAGGCCACACCTTTTCTCATTAGTTAGCTTAATCGTGTGCAAATTATAATGTTGTTGGAAGTCCCTTAAATTGCTAACAACCAGAGATGCAATAACGTTACAAAAATTCCAAAATCCTAGAGGAATGTTGTTGTTATTTAACAGCACTGGTGTTCCAACACATGGGGCGATTTTGCCAGCCCTGGGGAGGCGGGACTGCCGGGAAAATGGCAGAATCTGGGGGCGGGTACCCATCCCACCCGCAACCCGCCTCCGTGCCATCTTCCCAGGAGGCGGGTACCATCTCCTCGAGGCGGGAAGGGGATTAGTGCCAATTAACTGCCTGTTAACAGCTAGTTAACAGGCAGTTTTTTGGCTAATCCCTATTTTCAGCCCTGAAGTGTGGACTTCCCGACGGCTCCAAACCTCACCAGGGTCAGTGAGGCGGGCCGGTCTGCGGGGGTCGGAGGGGCCGAGATGTCCGGTGTGCAGGTGAGTGATGGATGCATGTGTGCTGAGTTAAGTGTGTGAGGTGTGTTTAAAGTGTTTTAATAAGTTTTACTTACCTTTACTTCTTCCTGTAGGCTTCCTCCCTTCAGGTCTCGGGAGTCCCTCAGCTCACCGGCACAGAAAGCAGAATGGCCACTGAACTGTCAAAAGCTGCAGCCTTCTGCTTTCTGGTCAGGAAGGCTTTCTAATTGAGTCTTGAGTAAAGACACAACTTAGAAAACAGATTGTCAGTGTTTGACTGCTTCACAGAGCTGTCAAACGATGACATTTCATCTGTCAAAAGCTCTTGACAGATGAAACGTCACTTGCTGACATCACCTGTAACCGGCTTTCCCTTAATTGGCCTGCTAAGCCCGCTGGGCGGGCTTAACAAGGTCAATCAAGGGAAAATAGCGTGGGTTGGCCACAAGTCGATGGAGGTGGGACTAAAACCCGACAAGTGGGAGTCCCGCCACCAAAAGCTCCCCATTGACAAAATCCAGCCCGAATGGCAGGACACGGTCCTCAGCATGATTCCCCACACTCAGTCAGTCAGAGAGCAGGAGAACAGAGCAAGTGTTTCTTTATGAAGAGGGCAGGAAAGCTGGAGGTGGGGTTATGCCTAGCCATTCTTGCCCACATCCTAAGGCCATTTAAGAGAAGCACCAATCTGAGCCTGAGAGCAAGTCGCTAAACTTCCTTCTCAGCTGCAGAGTGGTGTGTGGCACAGGGAGACCTCAAGAGAGGTGCAGGAAACTTTGGTTTATCCGGAGGTTGTATGTCCGGAATACTCGATCTAACGGCAAAAATCAGGAGCCGTTTTCTGTAAGTTTTTTTTAGATCTCGTTCTTTTTTTTCCCCCAGTCAGCCACTGCAAGGTCTGTAGCTATAGCAACAGCTTCAGCTACAGATGCTTGCAGCTGCAGCCGACTCTTTAGAAGCTGTTGCTAAGCAACAGTGTTTGTTGTCAGATACGGAGATGAAAACCTCCGTATACTTCAACATTAACTTTGTATATCCGGCAGTTTTGATAGATCGGCAACACGCCGGTCCCGTCAGTGCCGGATATCACAAAGTTTCCTGTATAGAGTAAAATACTTTTTTTTTAAATCCATATTTTTAAACAAAAACAAAATACTAGGAAACATTTAATGGTCTCAGTCTTGGCTCAGTTGGTAGCACTCTCGACTCAGTCAGCAGGTTGTGGGTTCAAGTCCCACTCCAGAGTCTTGAGCACAAAAATCTAGGCTGACAGCAGTACTGAGGGAGTGCTGCACTATCAGAGGATAGTGTCTTTTGGATGAGACGTTAAACCAAAGCCTCATGTGTCCTCTCAGGTGGACGTAAAAGATCCCACTGCACTATTTCAAAGAGAATAGGAGAGTTCACACCAGTGTCCTGGACAATATTTATCCCTGAACCACCACCTAAAAACAGATTATCTGGTCATTATCACATTGTTGTTTCTGGAACCTTGCTGTATGCAAATTGGCTGTCGCCTTTCCCACGTTACAACAGTGACAACATTTCAAAAGTACTTCATTGGCTGTTAAGCACTTTGGGACGTCCTGAGGTCGTGAAAAATGCTATATAAATACAAGTCTTTCTTTTTTCTCCTTTTTAACATATTGGAATACATTGTGTTATTTACCATTAATGCATTGTAGAGTAATATTTGCAGAGATTACAATATGGTCATGTGCTGAACCGCACACTCGGTATGGTCATGTGCTGAACCTCACACTCGGTATGGTCATGTGCTGAACCTCACACTCGGTATGGTCATGTGCTGAACCTCACACTCGGTATGGTCATGTGCTGAACCTCACACTCGGTATGGTCATGTGCTGAACCGCACACTCGGTATGGTCATGTGCTGAACTTCACACTCGGTATGGTCATGTGCTGAACCGCACACTCGGTATGGTCATGTGCTGAACCTCACACTCGGTATGATCATGTGCTGAACTTCACACTCGGTATGGTCATGTGCTGAACCTCACACTCGGTATGGTCATGTGCTGAACCTCACACTCGGTATGGTCATGTGCTGAACCTCACACTCGGTATGATCATGTGCTGAACTTCACACTCGGTATGGTCATGTGCTGAACCTCACACTCGGTATGGTCATGTGCTGAACCTCACACTCGGTATGGTCATGTGCTGAACCGCACACTCGGTATGGTCATGTGCTGAACTTCACACTCGGTATGGTCATGTGCTGAACCGCACACTCGGTATGGTCATGTGCTGAACTTCACACTCGGTATGGTCATGTGCTGAACTTCACACTCGGTATGGTCATGTGCTGAACCTCACACTCGGTATGGTCATGTGCTGAACCTCACACTCGGTATGGTCATGTGCTGAACCTCACACTCGGTATGATCATGTGCTGAACTTCACACTCGGTATGGTCATGTGCTGAACCTCACACTCGGTATGGTCATGTGCTGAACCGCACACTCG
Organism: Somniosus microcephalus; assembly: GCF_052327205.1. Taxonomy (NCBI): domain Eukaryota; kingdom Metazoa; phylum Chordata; class Chondrichthyes; order Squaliformes; family Somniosidae; genus Somniosus; species Somniosus microcephalus. Next base: position 109,184,373 of record NC_140995.1, on the reverse strand, counting down.
GTATGGTCATGTGCTGAACCGCACACTCGGTATGGTCATGTGCTGAACTTCACACTCGGTATGGTCATGTGCTGAACCTCACACTCGGTATGATCATGTGCTGAACTTCACACTCGGTATGGTCATGTGCTGAACCTCACACTCGGTATGGTCATGTGCTGAACCTCACACTCGGTATGGTCATGTGCTGAACCTCACACTCGGTATGGTCATGTGCTGAACTTCACACTCGGTATGGTCATGTGCTGAACCGCACACTCGGTATGGTCATGTGCTGAACCTCACACTCGGTATGGTCATGTGCTGAACTTCACACTCGGTATGGTCATGTGCTAAGCTACATGCAGTGCATTACCTATTGGTACACACAATCCCTGCTACTAACAAATAACCGTCCATCAACTGCAGAGATCGATCACAAAAAAGCACCTATTTCGGAACAATTTCAAAATTGTACTCTCATCTCTGAGAATTATTGCATGCCTCTCAACTTTGCTCTCATGATTCAAGGCAACATCCAAACCCCTTGATGAAATCCCCGACTTGTAATCATGGTTAGGTATCCAAACGGTTATGTAACATGTAAGCTAGGTGCTTTTCCAAATAAAATTTTGTTTTAGGACTTTATTTTGATACCTTATTAGCATGTGCACGAATGCTGTACAAGTGCTTCCAACTATGTCAGTATCTGTAATCTCACTTCTCCTGAAAGCACAGAGGAAAATTCAAGCATACCTGTACAGACCTCCTTATAGTGTGGGTTTGGAGTAAATCCACCAGCATATCCAACCTGAGTGGAATAGACACCTTTTTGCAACCAGAATTTTCTCTCAGCGCCCCAGAAACAGCCCATTCCTAAATAAAACAAAATCAGAGTGGTAGCATAAGTAGAATGTATGGGAATGTAATGCACACAATCTAATGAATAAGTCAAGATCAAAGCCGAAGAGATATAGCTTATCGGGGCCATTATAGAATCGCAGAACTTTACGTAACTCTTTTTTAATTTTTGCTTTTCAAAAACGTATCCACTTCCCTTTTAAGTCATTATGAAATCCACTTTCATCACTATTATATCAGTAATTCAATCAATAACTTACACTTCTCATCAAAAACTGGGTGATGGAGTGGGTTAGCACACCATTCTTTCACCTCCGGGACCTGGGCCTGAAGTCAGCCCAGACAAATGAGACAAATGTCTCCTCTATACCATCTAGTCCGAGAAGTCTCAAACCTAGTTCCTTGGAAGCTGCTTCCAACGTGCTACTAATTGCTAATCTCAATTAGAGAAGTTATTAAGATGGCTGATGTGGGGAAAGGAAATGCCACGGTGTAGTAGGGGGTTTTGAGGTTATGAAGAGTATAGGACCCTTTACTATACCCAATCTTGGAGTGTTTGATGCTGATAGAATGCCTTAAATGGGAAAGTGTTCCATTTCCTAGCACTGACATTCATCATCGCGAATATAATAATCTGGGGTTTTTTTGAAACACTTAAATGGATTAAAATGGGGCGAATGACCTATAACTTACATTTACTTAAGGTCATATCCAACTGGAAGACTGGAAGAGAACCAATGAGTTATTTTCAAAATAAAAACAGAATCACTGTATTGGATATTTTATACGAATAGGAAATGACAACCCAACAACAGAAGATTGAACTGAGAAAATCACCATATCTAGCTCAACCTATTTAGGTGTTTTTTCAAGATAGTATTAATGTTAATCCTGCCTTGGCAAGAAAGCCGATTTCCCTCACCTCTTTATTAAATCAAGATCAATTTCTTTTGAATGCTTCAATTAAGTAGGATACTAGTTGTGCTGTGTGGCAGCTTAATCTAGACACTAACGGGCCTAGATTGTCCTCATGTTTACCACCCATTTTCAGACAGCTTCATGGCAGCCGGAAGAGGTAAATAGATCAGGGAGGCATATTGCCAAATCTCTGCTCGTAAAAACCGCGGTTACAATTTTCCTCTGAGGGCAACGTGGGTTGGCAGCTGTGCCTGCTGATTGCAGCCTGCCACATGCAAATTATATTTAAATATCCCTTTAAAGTCTATGGTGTATTTCCACCCCCTTGCCAGCTGTGACCCACTCCCTGAAATGAACACCAATATGAAAGTAGTGTTGGTGGTTATTAGGCAACGGCACAGATGGAACGGCAGTTAAAGGCTACCTTCTGAGAAATGTGTGTTCGGTCAAACTTTGCTGCTGGATACTCATTTTATTTCTGCTTTTTTCGCTCAACCTAGCTGTTAGGTTCAGATGAATGTGCCACAGGAGATAATGGTGTTTCCATTGGAGATTTCCCTTTACCTCTGTTTTGAGGAGGAAGAAGGAGGGATTGAGGAGAAGCTACACAAGGTCAGGTTGATTATTATCCACCATAGAAGGCAACTGGCACCCACCCATAGCTACGAAGTCTCTGTGTATACAGACCACCAGGGTTGACTTTGTGGTTGTACACATCCACCATGGAGCCCCTTAAGAATTTTATGTTTCACTTAGATCACCTCTCATTCTTCTAAACTCTAGGAAATATAGGCCTAGTCTACTCAATCTCTCCTCATAGGGCAATCCCCTCATCCCAGGAACCAGTCTAGTGAACCTTCGTTGCACTCCCTTTAAGGCAAGTATGTCATTCCTTAAGTAAGACGACCAGAACTGTACACAGTACTCCAGGTGTGGCCTTACCAATGCCCTGTATAATTGTAGTAAGACTTCTTTACTCTTATATTCTAATCCTTTTATAACAAAAGCTAACATACCATTTGCTTTCTTAATTGCTTGCTGTGCCTGCATGTTAACTTTCTGTGACTCATGTACACCCAGGTCCCTCTGAATGCAAGCATTTCCCAGTCTCTCACCATTCAAAAAATATTCTGCTTTTTTGTTTTTTCTACCAAAGTGGATAACTTAACATTTCCCCACATTGTATTCCATTTGCCATGTTCTTGCCCACTCAGTCAACCTGTCTATATCTCTCTGCAGCTTCTTTGTGTCCTCCTCACAGCTTACTTTCCCAACATCGGAGACCGACATCAAGGGATCGGGTGGGAGGGAAAGAACATCAAGGGGCCTAGAGAACAATCGGGGGGGGGGGGGGGAGAAGGGAGAGAACATCGGGGGGAGGGGGGCCTGGAAAACAAATCGGGGGAGGGAGTCAAAGGCACACAGGTATATCCCAACATTAATGCTGGGTTACACCTCCTCCCTTGGATTTCCAGGCCCTAGTTTTCTATGTAAATACAACCAAAGATCTATAGCAGCCTAGGAAATGGTTTATTTTATATGGAAACAAAACAATAGAATTCCTCTTCTTGTCATCTAGATGAAACATGCAAGAAGTAAAAGAGGAGGGCCCTCTGCTTCTGGACACACCAGCACATCCCCACCTGCACCATCATTCACCAGCTCAGAGAGATCCACCCGGCAAAACTGATAGATAGTAGAGATGAGGAGACTGCACTGGGTGAAGCATGGAGCACGAGTGAGCGAAAGAGCGGAGAGTTGAAGAGGAACCTGACAGTCCTGAGCAGAGGCTCATGAGATACACGTCCTGGGTTGAAGAGTCTGTGGGCCTTAACCTCACGGTTCCTACTTTTAAAAGGATACCAGCAGAGTACCACTCAGTATGTGTATCAGATGTCAGAGGTAGTGGGGGAGTCCATTGCCATCCCAAACGGCATCCTCGTTAGATGCACAGATTGTTGCATTGAGGCCTAGGGTGCTAGATTAAAGAAAGAGGAGATAGAGAGAGGGGGAGGGGAGGGGCGAGAGAAAGAAAGAGAAAGAGTAAAAGAAAGAGAAGAGAGAAGAAAGAAAGGAACAAAGAGTGAAAGAGAAACAAACAAAGAAGGAAATATAGAAACAAAAAGAGAGAGAGGATCTCCCAGCCTCCGAGCTATTGGAGTTTGAATCCAGACAAGCATCTGTCAGGGCTTTCAAGATCTAATGTCAACCATTTGACCAACTCTCCACTGATCATTGGCTAGCCAGAATCACGGCTCAGTCACTGGTATACAGGACTCCACTCCCATGTTGCTGCTGTCTCTCTGGACAGCAGCAGATATGGCTGCCCAGGCAACAGCAACAACATGTCCTGCAGCTTGGCTGATTTTTACAATGTCTCCGTTGCCATCTAGAATGATCCTGTGGCTATGAAATTTAGGGCAGTGCCTTTAGCAGCCACTGGTAGTCAGGTCCAAATGTGGGAGGTAGGCTGGAGATCTGATTTCTGTAGATGACACAAATTGTCCAGAGCTTCCCCACAGGGAACAGCAGCTGGGAGCAGCACTTTGGGGTGAGGAGGAAGGAGAATGCCAGCATTAACTGTTGAGAAGTGAAAAGGAAGAGTGTCAGAATGAACTAGTGGGGGAATGAGTGCTAGAATGTACCGAGGATGGGGAGAAAGCTGGAACCAAGAGGGAAGAGAGTGCTGGCATGAACGGAGTTCAATGCATTGGGAACAGGGAGTCAGTGGAGGGCAGCGAGGACTGGAGTATTGGGTAAGTGGTTCTTAGAATCGGATAGGCTGCAGGTGGCAGAGTTCTGGATGAGTTGGAGCATGTGTAGGGTGGAGGTTGGGAGACTAACTACAGTAGGAGGTCGTTGGAGCCTGGACATGACAAAGGGATTCAGTCGAACAAGCAGCGGAGGGTAGAATCAAGGAAGAGGGTGCTGAGTTTCTGGCAAGAATTGAACAGTGACTTGCCAAAGTTTAAATGGAGGAAGTTCTAGATGATCACGTCTTAATGTTGGACAGGCAGACGCCACAACAGCAATCATTGAGTCTGAGATAGAAGTGGAAATATAAAACTGGGTGTTGTTGGCATACAGGTAGAGGCTGACTCCATACTTCCGGATAAGGTTACCGAGAGGCAGCATGTACACAAGGGCACGGGAGGATAATCCGGTATGATTACAGTCACATGTTTCTAACCATGGAATATCATTTGATAATCTTAAAGTTATTACGTCACTATGTTATCACAACACAAATGCATGAACCATTCTGGAATGAGCACGTCTGCCAGGTCACAAGCATCTGGAACAAAAAAAACTAAAGAGCATAAACATCATAAAATGGTTAAACAACAACAGAAAATGCTGGCAACGCTCAGCAAGTCAGGCAGCATCGCGGAGAGAGAGAAACAGAGTTAACGTTTTGGGTCAATGACCCTTCATCAGAACTGAACATAAAATGGTTTCCTACTGACTCCACAGTACAATATAATGGAGACATGGGAGTGGTTTACAACTGCATGTTCTTTGATGTCATCAAACCACCTGAACCAGATTAATGCCATGCAATCACTCCCAGTGTCCGTTAATCTCTCAATAATGTCATGGTAATTGGCCTGTGGTAACGGCACTGCAACTGTTAATCCTTCAGTGAAACCATCATCAAGAACAGCAGACAGGCTGTCAGCATCTGTAATCAAAGCTGCTGATGGTGCAAAAATAGATCCCAAAACAAGCCCAAAAAGCTTACAGTAGACATCATTTAAAAAAAAATAATATCCTCAAGTGACTTCAAGGCAGTAATCTAACACCAGATTTTATGGGACCATTGTAAAGTGCTTGTGATTTGCTCTCATTGTTTCGGATGTTATCCCTTCATAACATTGCAGTCTCTCAATCATCACTGTGTATCCTTAAATTTTAATTTAGAGAATGGTTATGCTTTACTATACCATAGCACAATTTAAAAAATTGTGTTTCCAGCTGATGATACTACTATTCCTGGACTCCAAGCCAATCTAATTCTCAATCTAAGAAAAACAGATGTCAGACTAAAAATGCTATACACATGGGATCAAGCAGAATATCTTTGCAGCTTTCACAGGGGAGATCACGGGATGGTCGGGGGGGGGTGGTGCAGTGCATCTTTAATATTTTATAAGGTGAATAAAATAATCAATAAATAGTGAACCAATTTTACGTGATAACTAGTGGATTCAGAATATTTACACATTAAAAGACCAGTATGTAAACGTAAAACAGTGAAGGTATGATCAGATCTATCTAGTGACTACAGATTCCTGTGTCGAGGTTTGATGTGAACCAGTGTAACTGTAGCACTATCTGTGCCAAAACTGCCCTTGTAGAAATCAATACCCGTTATTGAGGTTCAGTACATGAAATGCAGCTTGCAACATTTTCTGGCAGCAAAGCTTTGTGCACTGGGAAGGAATGACCACTCACAGTGCTGCTCAGTTAAAGGGCTACATTAATGGATACTTGTACTGCTAAGGAGAGGGGTTACATTTGGGGAAAAAATGTCAGATTTCTGGTTCATTAAAAATTAATCGGTACTGCACCGTGCTTTTCTGCAATAATTAATTGGTGTGAAAATTCCAGCACATCAACTAAACCAAAAAATAAAATGGTGCTTTAAGTTTATGTATTAGTTCAGTGATCTTTTTATATAATTATGCAATTTTTATACCTTTATTATGTTACAATTTAATTGATGAGGAACATAGTGTGGCAGCTCAGAAAGCAACATGGATGTGATCTGATTGGTTGCTTTTGTGGCGGTTGTTGCTTTCGGACTGGTTGCAGTAGTTTTGTCTAACCGTCAGTGACAAGAGCAGATTTCAGCAAATCAGTGTGGTCAACTAAAGGGATAGTGGTTACTTAAAACAATAAGAATGAAATTACAGGCACATTTCAAAATGCTGGGGTATGAATTATGGGTGCATCACATCTGGTGTATGATGTACACTGTTAAAAAGATGTGAAATACACTAGATGTAGGGCTCATATAATATAAATAGATAACTGCTTTATTTACAGTTACATTCAATTTTTCATCATAAAAAATAATTTCCATGTGTCCTCCATTTGCTGGGAGCGAAGGTGGATTGATTAAATAACGTCAATCCATATTAAAGCAATTTTAGACATGCTTCCAGTGGACCAAGACACATGAGTCTCTTCCCAGATAAATGAAAGATAACCTGTTTCTGGAAGGTGTCCTATACAGTGCGTTTTAGAGTTAACAAAACTAACATACTTGGTCTAACAGGGCGACAAAAATGTCTCGACAACTATACTATTTACCCACCAAATATATTGAAATTGTGACAAGTTTATCGACCAACAAAAAGGAATCTTGTCTCTTTAGAAAATAAATATCACTGTGCAGCAGTTTAATCCTTGGAACTAAAGATTTAAATTATGTTTAATTTGCATTTGTAATTTATTCATGAAGCAACATTTTAATATCTATCGACAATAGCTTTGGCAGACTACAGGATTATGCAGTATTTCCAAAGACAATTCTAGAATATTATGACATGAGTCAGTAGTAATCTGTTCCACATATTAATGTGGAAAAGCTCAAATGCTTTACACGATTCTTTATGATTAAGCTTGTGGTGACCTATTTTTACTCGGTAAGTCTGCAATCGTTTTTTTTTTAATCTTAGATCCTTTTCAAAAGGGCTTACTTCATTTTTTTTTAATTCAAACTTAACCAAACAGTGATAGGTTTACAGTCATTTAAAATAAAATAGCAGAGTTATTGGAAATTTGGTTAGTTCATTTGAAATTCTGAAATTGCCAAAAAGGTATGCATGAATAAACTATAGTAGCACAGCTTATAACTGCAAGTTAATGTAGTCTTTGAAGCTCACTACCTGATGGGGGTGTAAGTCACTATTTCAGTAATACTGGTCATTCACAGTACATGGAATATGAATTGAAATAAATAGAGAAAGTCACATCGCTTCCAGAATTTGCTTAATATGAGCAATGGCCAGCTAATGAGTCACTGTTCACAAGTAAGACCATGATATGAATCCCCTTTAATCAACATTCAAAAATAAATTTAAACAAAGCTATTTGCATTGGTTTCATGCCTTATAGGTACTTCAGAGAATGCCATGCAAATAAAAAACCTCACTAACTGTACGACAGAAATAACAGTACAAATAAGAATTCTGGGCTGCATTTGGACACCCTCACCACCACTATGAGCCAGGCATGGAGCTATCATTTTCCCTTTCCTGGAAGAGGGGAAAAATCTTCCACATCAATAAGTGGTAGATCATCTTGGATCACCTGCTAAGTATTGCCAACACCCCTCAGATATTATTTTGTTACTCAAGGAAGCTCCAATATCCTGAAGTAGTTACCAAAGCCTCTTGATTTTACTATCTCTCCCTCACCGCTCTGTCTCACTCTTAAAATCACCATGTGGAGCTAACTACCTTTGCTTTCACCTTTTGGTTCCTCAGTTCTTTGTCCAGTTTTGTCTCTGGTTTTCCTCATTTTCTTCTCAGCTCATTTCTTTTACTGGAGGGTACCACACTCAACCGCAGCGAGGCCGGCCGATCACATGGGGCAGCCGATCGCATGGGGCCGGCCGATCGCACGGGGCCAGCCGATCACACGGGGCCAGCCAATCACATTGCCACCTGTCCCAATAGTAGATGAAAAAACAACAGCACAGCTACACTGTCAATTCACAACTGAATGGTTATCTTTACCATGCAGCTCTGTGAGTGGGGGAGGGCGGGGGGGGGGGGGGGAGTGGGTGCACCACTGAGGATACTGATAGACCCCACAACGTCCAGTGAGAGATCTGCCGGACCCCGTTCACACTACAGTGATGACAGCCCTTTATTCTTGCATATTTTCATGATCTTCGTGGAGACAAGGATAAGCAAGCACAACCCACCATAATCTCAGACTTCTAAAACCCCACCTGTGGCATTTTCAGCTTTCTCTTCTCCTGTCGCCCTGCATTTGTGCAACTTTTGGGGCATTTTCTCCAATCTGGATTCTATCCGTTTCCATCTCCAGTAACCCTACACTCACATAGTGACTTTCACAAACTCAAATTTCAGCTCTTTCTGACCCATTCAATTTCCCTCAATCATTCGACTCAAACTTCCAGTCCAAACAACCATGGCGATGTCAGCAACATGTATTAATACAGCATGTAGTGAAACGTCCCAAACCGCTTCACGGGGTGTGAAGAAAAACAGACACCAAGCCAAAGAGAGGGGGATTAAACGGAGCCTGGGGTTATCTTTGCCATCTAGGATGATCCTAAAGTAGTGGGTGGGGTCAGCTGGGGTTGCCAACGCTGGTGGAGGTATTCCTGGGGGTTTCATCACATGACCACTCGCCCCGCCCAGTCACACAGCCGATTATCCCCCATCGACAATATTTTTATAACTAATAAACAAAAGAGAGTTCAAAGACGATGAAAAAAATAACAACCATGTTTTTAATGCCCCTATGATTTTTCTCCTGGGTTACTCACAGCAGTGTCCAGCAGATTAATCTTTAATTCCTGGAGACCCCAGGACATTCCTGGAGAGTTAGCAACCCTACTCAAATCAAATCAAATCAACTTTTATTGTCATTGTTAGTGCACAAGTGCAGTGCAACGAAATGTAGGCTTGCGGCTCCCGAGAGTGTACAATTTGGATTAGGATACTTAAACATTTCAACATACATTTGTACATATATATTAGCATAAATATGACCATAATAAAGTGCATCGGCAGATGTGCAGGCTTTAGTGTTTATTTGTGGAGTTCAGTAGGATGACAGCCCTGGGAAAGAAGCTGTTCCTAAATCTGGTCGTACGGGTGCAAATGCATCTGTAGCGTCTTCCAGATGGTAGGAGGGCGAACAGACTGTGGCTGGGGTGGGTAGGGTCTTTGATGATGGACCGTGCCCTCCGTAGGCAGCGTTTCTGATATATATGTTCTATGGTCGGTAGCCGGGTGCCGGTAATGCGTTGGGCAGTTTTGACTACCCGCTGCAGGGCTTTCCGGTCATGGGAGCATGTCTACTGTCAGCAGAGTACAAGGCCTGGTAGAGCTTGGTGTGGTCAAGCCAAAGGAAGTGATTATGCTTATGTTCATTCTGACGTCCGTGCTCCTCATTTTAGCTCCCTTGAATTACTGGACTACAATCTGCTGTGGGTAAAAAATCTCTGTCTCTCACCTCACTGAATTTAGTTACCATCTCCAATGTTCGCTAACCCTGAAATCTCCATGGAACTTTTCAACTTTTGTCAAGCAAAAATGAATCTATCGGCTCCACCTTTCCCCGTATTGAAATTAATCCTTAAATCAGATTTGCGCTGCAGAAAGAGTTATCAATTTAATTTCTCAATGATTCTTTTCCTAAACAATGAGCTTCGTGTCTTGTCAGAAATGATTAATAACTACACTTTGTTCCTGAACAGAATTCTGAAAAGAAACGCTGGCTTATTCAATAAGACGATTTATATCAGTGACTGTAATAAATATTCTTTCTACATTTCTACCTGTATGAATATAAATAGCATTTAAAATCACAAAATTATAGACTAACTCAAGGGATTAGATACAAAAGGTTAGTGAATTTAAAATCCAATGAAAGCAGTCATTGTGTAAATACATTAGCCACATTAGCCTCATAACAGTCTCTGCCATGCTGCAACCTCAAGATTTATCTTTCATCTTTTTGTCCTACTTCAGAAGGTTTTCCTTTTTCCTCTCAGTTACGTTCCTCATCTCGGAACATTCCCCAATCATGAAAGCCACCAGGCAAATTACTCCCATGCAGATATCACATCCTTCAATATTACTCATCTTCCGGATGTGAACCACTTGACCGTGCTACCCCTCAGCTGAGGGGCAAAAAAACAAAAGTGAAAACATATTAGGCTTGGGACTAATTTTGTTTTGTCCTAGAGAGATAGTAGTGGGCACTCAATGGATTGAGATTAGCAGTCCAATCCTCCTACACCGTAGCATTGGTACACTAGCACCTGATGCTTCATTTTCAGTGCACCCAATAACTATTGGTTAGATCTGGAGTGCGCCTATCCTGATGGCTGGTACTGAAGTCTAACAAATTGCCACTTTTCCCATTCCGTTCCTCAACACCGATCCCCGAGCCAGTTTGGAGATCTTGATTTATTTCTATTTGACCTCCTTCTGTGCTGTAAACTTCTATAGTTATACAGTATGTCACTGTCTGGACTGGCCCATTACTTTTCAATGTGCGTTATATTCTGTTTATGATTGTTTCAGGTTTTCAAAAAAGAACCTTAAGAGGACAAGGAATGAAGTAACATTTTGGATGTGGCTCATTATCCCCCTTCCTAGGATCTCTGTCCCTCATGAGAATGAGAGAAGAGAAAACCTGGGGTATCATCAGCCATTTTGTTTTCACAATCTTTAGCTTCTCAAGCCAAATGCAGACGTAGCTAAACATGGATGTAAACAGGTTATCTCATTTAGACTATTGCACCTGAATTTGGGCGCGGTATAAAAGGGCTGCCGATTTGTTAGGAGTCCGTTTCTCGCTATGGGTGTAGACCAATTTCAACTTCTCGGTTTCCTTGCTTTTTATTGCACACTTTTAGATGCGTGTGTCTTGACAGGACCCTGGTTTAAAGCTCATGAAAAGGAAATTGACTCCAAAGTGCAGTTCCAATTGTCCACATGCATGGTCCTGCTTTTGGCTTCTTGCAAATAAAAGTTTGATGGTGTACAGCAGTTAAAATATGAAATGTGATCTCATAAGATTGGTTACTTATGAAAATTGCAAAAGTTATAGAAACTCATCCTGTGGAGAACTACTGTTGTGAACCTATATCCTACCACTCTGCAATGGGTGTGTTGGGGCTATAGTGATGTACGCTTGCTATGAGTTTTTTTTTAAGTTGTAGACTCAGACTTCTTTCTTGTGCGTGAAATTTCTTATATTAATTTTAACCTATGCTGGGGTTGCTCAAGAATGCAAAGAAGAAATTAGTTATAAATTCTTCTTATTACTGCTCTTTTAGTCCCATGCTAGTTCTGGGGTCATAGCAAATACATTTTCAATTTAATATTCCATCAGGTCAGTGAACTAAATTTTTCCACAACTTTTTCCAATAACCTTAGGTAAAATTGTAATGACGTCAATTATGTTCAAACTTATTCTCATCATCAATTTATTTTTTCCACAAATATCAAGCACGTACTTTTTTACTTTTCTGGAATCAGCACAAGGTTTCATGAAAATATTCAGGGGAGATGTAAAGAATCTGTGGCACAAGCACTTTAGAGAAGATACAATGCCAAACCTGAGAAACGACCTCTTTGTGTTTAACCCCACGACTGAGTTATCTAATTGGAACATATAGTACCTTACTTTTGCATCCAAGAATAACTTACCAAACATGGCCGTCTGTAGTCCTTCAGGGAATGGGTCGACTGTCCTATTTCCATTGACATGATGTTTTGCTGAAAAATGGAAGAAGCAATACTTTTAAAATAAAGACAAAAGAGAAGTGCAAGCTGCCTGATTTAAATACAGACATGTCAAGCCTACTATTTGCTGGGAGGAGAGGTGTTTTAATTTACTGTACCAAGGGAAAATGTGTAGATTTAACTTAACTCCTTTATCCTGTAAATCTGAAGTTACAATAAAACAATCCCCTAAAAAAGCACAGTAGGAGGCTCAAAGTGGCCAAAAATGTTTTTTATAGGCCTTAACACAATAGTAATAAAAATATTTAGTGATAATGTTACAAAATTTTAGGTACTTGTTTTGTTGTCAGACTGCTTGCCCGACATCCAGTACTGGATGAGCAGAAATTTCCTCCAACTAAATATTGGGAAGACCGACGCCATTGGGGGTGATTTTGCCAGCCCTGGGGAGGCGGGACTGCCGGGAAAATGGCAGAATCTGGGAGCGGGTACAAATCCCGCCTCCATGTCATCTTCCCAGGAGGTGGGTACCCGACCCGCACCGGGTCCTGTCTCCAAGAGGCGGGAAGGGGATTAGTGCCAATTAACAGGTAGTTAACAGGCAGTTTTTTTGCAAATCCCTATTTTGAGCCCTAAAGCGTGGGCTTTCCGACGGCTCCGAACCTCGCCAGGGTCAGCAAGGCAAGCCGTGGGTCTGCGGGGGTCGGAGGGGCCAAAATGTCCGGTGTGCAGGTGAGTGATGGGTGCATGTGTGCAGAGGTAAGTGTGTGAGCTGAGTCTAAAGTGTTTTAATAAGATTACTTACCTTTGCTTCTTCCTCCAGGCTTCATCCCTTTAGGCTGTGGAGCTGTCTCATCTCACCAGCAGAGAAAGCAGGATGGCCGCTGCATTCATAAATGCAGTAGCCTTCTGCTTTCTGCTCAGGAAAGCTTTCTAAGTGAGCCTGTGTCCAAGGTCTCAACTTAGAAGACAGATTGTCAGTGTTTGACAGCGTCACAGAGCTGTCAAACGATGACAATCCATCTGTCAAAAAATCTTGACAAATGAAACGTCATTCACTGACGTCATCAGTCACCGGCTTTCCCTTAATCGGCCAGCTAAGCCCGCCCAGCGGGCTTAACAAGGCCAATCAAGGGAAAATAGCGTGGGTTGGCCAGACGTCGATGGAGGCGGGACTGAAACCCAACAAGCAGCTTTCTCGCCTCCATCATGTCCCCACTGATAAAATCACCTCCATTGTCTTCGGTCCCCACCACGAACTCCGTTCCCTAGCCACCAACCATCCCTCTCCCTGGCAACCGTCGGAGGCTGAACCAGACTGTTCGCAATCTTAGTGTCGTATCTGGCCCCAAGCTGAACTTCTGACCACATACCCGCGCCATCACTAAGACCACCTATTTCCACCTCCATAACATCGCCTGACTCCGCCCTGGCCGCAGCTCATCTGCTGCTGAAACCCTCATCCATCATGCCTTTGTTACCTCTAGACTTGACTATTCCAACGCAATCCTGGCTGGCCTCCCATCTTCTACCCTCTGTAAACTTGAGCTCATCCAAAACCCGGCTGCCCGTGTCCTGACTTGCACCAAGTCCCGTTCGCCCATCACCCCTGTGCTCGCTGACCTACATTGGCTCCCGGTTAAGTAACGCCTCATTTAAAAAATTCTCATCCTGGTTTTCAAATCCCTCCGTGGCCTTGCCCCTCCCTAGCTCTGTAATCTCCTCCAGCCCTACAACGCTCCGAGATATCTGCACGCTTCCAATTCTGGCCTCTTCAGCATCCCCGATTTTAATTGCTCCACCATTGCAGTCCATGCCTTCAGCTGCCTAGGCCCTAAGCTCTGGAATTCCCTCCCTAAACCTCTCTGCCTCTCTTTCCTCCTTTAAGACTCTCTTTAAAACCTACCTCTTTGACCAAGCTTTTGCCCCTCTGGCCAAGAATATCTCCTTATGCGGCTCAGTGCCAAATTTTGTTCGGTAACGCTCTAGTGAAGCACCTTGGGAAGTTTTGCTATGTTAAAGGCACTATATAAATACAAGTTGTTGTTATTATAAGAATCAGAGGCAAAGATTAAAAATTACTACCGTTTAAACTATCCAAAAAATTTATACCGCCAGATTTAGGGGCGGGGAATCGGCAACAGGCTTCCTTGCACCACCACGGTTAGAACAGCAGAGGAAAAACAAGACCTTCCTCTATGCAAGTCTGGCTCCCTTGTTTATTCTGCGCATCATGTACAGTCGCATTTTCTGCATTTCCGTCACGGCCTGCAATCTCTTCCTAAACTTGCAACACCCACATCAGATCTAACCCCAATCTGGGGCCTTGTTTTCAGCCTTGGAATAATTTAATAGACTGTATACTCTGACACTCATTAAATCAGTATTACACCTCCTATTATAGTGCCCCTGAATTTAAACCAACAAAAGCAATATTAAAATTAGTAAAACCCATGGGGAAGAAGACATTTTATCATTTTCCGGCATTATGAGCTGGTTAATGGTGTGAATGAACTGGAACCCTTTTGTGAAATAAAGTTATGTGCAGCTGTATATATGTAACTGTGAGAGGTGACAGAATAAAAACTTATGTTTGATATCACTAAGGTAGGTCGATGTTAGGAATAATCACATGCTAATCATATGCAAAATGGCCATTTTCAACGTAGACAAGGTAGGTTTGTTAAGCCAATGGAAGGAATATTTATATGTAGAAAAACCTTGCTGAAACTTTGGCCCCGATTTTCGGCTTGTGTGGGGAATGGTCGGATTTCCCCGAATGTGGGGTTTCTGACACACACAAAAAAGTGTCAGCCAGCTCCACGCAATTTTCCCTCAAGTGGCCAATTAATTCCCAGCATGTGGGAAGCCTTGCTAATTGTCCAATTCGAGTCAGAAATCCCCACAGTATGATATCATCATTCGTGGTGCTTTCAAGGTCCATAGCAAGCACTGCATCCTCTGAAGGCTTCCAAACGAACCATACAGGATGGCAGAGGAGCCTGCAGCAGCTGTGGCCAGTGCCAGACCCCGAGCTGCCTCCAAATTCAACGAGGCTTCACTGCAGGCATTATTGGATGGGGTTAGGGCCCACAGGGAGGTCCTCTTCCCTAGGTCAGGGAGGAAGAGGCCTCCCACTGAGACCAATGCTGCATGGATGCAGGTGTCAGCAGATGCCAACTCGCTGGGAGTCACCCGAAGAACCTTGGCATTACATCTCTATCTCCTTCCTTTACTCCCCCACAGTACCATCCAGAGCCCCCGTCCTCACTGTGGAGGAGGAAGAGGCTGTGCAGCCAGACTCCTCAGAGGAAGCTCCAACCTCTGAGGGCGCAGCATCAGCAGAAGTAAGCGCACCCAGCACCAGCGCAGACACTCACACCTCGGGGGGACCTTCGGGACATAGAGTAGTGTTGTCACCTGGTGTTTCACAGCTCACAAGTGAGCCTCAGCAGATTCTGGAGACAGGGACAGCAGTGGAGAGTCCTCGTCGGAGGGCGCAGGACTCTGCCAGCTCAGCTCAGCTGCGCTGCATGTCGACCCTCTGCCTCTGGGTCCATCCACAAGAGAAGAGGTGATGGATCTCCATGCACAGATGCAGGAGTCTCTGGCAGGTTTTGTCTCCAGGGTCGCTGCGAGTGTGGAGCGAATGGAGGAGTCCATAGCGACCATGAGCAGAGCCTTTGTGGAGTCATTGGCGCATGAACGCATCACCATGGAAAGGTTGGCAACCTCCATGCAGGAGATAACTCGCCAGGGTACGGAAAACATGGTGAGTGCTCATAAGAGAATGACATCTCTTGAGGAGCGTTGGCCATCTGTTGAACAGAGAAACCAGATCTTCATGGAAGTCCTTCTGAGTAGGACTGCCAGTGCAGAAACGGGTCCCACTGGCCCCCTAAAGCGCAGCAAGGTGCTCTCAAGCCACTTCCAAGCACTGGCCCCTTCTGGCCTGTGCAGCTTCAGATGAGTGAGCAGCAGTCTGGTGCTCCTGGTGCTCATCCTGCTGTTCCTGGTTCTGCTGCTGCCGCCTCTGCTGTCAGAGATCCTCTAATGTCAGGAAGGGAAGGTACCAAAGGCCTCCCATGCTTCTGGCAGATGCCTCCGTTGAGGGGGCGCTGAGTTAGGGTGGTGAGAGGGGCTTCCCAGGAGCTCACGCTGGAGATGTGTGTGAGGCTCCAACTTTCTACAGCTGCTCCTAAGGCTTCAAAAAGTTCCCCCAAGCCTTGATCAACAAGGTCCTGCAGCCTGCAAATGCTGCCTCTTTAAATCTCTTCAGCCCTCAGCGACCTGCTGCTGCAAGCAAGCAAGCCAGCTGTTTTCACGCCAGCTCTCATCGGCGGGGTTCCCCGCAGGCGGGTTTCATGTGGGGAAAGCCCCAAAGTCGCAACGGCCCCGGAAAATCTTCCTTAACAAGGTGATCATTGGTGATTAGTGCTCCGACGAGCAGTCCCGCCAGCGGCGGCCGGGACTGAAGCGGGTGACGGAGAAATGGTGGTCCGAAAGTCGGATGGGGCGGGGAATCAGACGGGGGGGGGGGGAAGGGCGGGGAATCAGGCGGGGGTGGGGGGGGGTCCCGACCCGCTTTTTCTGCGATTTTCGGACCCCGGCCGCATGAAAAGCCGCCCGAGGAAAATCAGGGCCTTTATCTTACACTTGCAATGGAAAAGGATAATAGGTAAACTTTACCAACACATATTTCAGATTTTTCCCTAACATTTTCCTTTTTTAAAAAACATACTTTGTTATGATGAATCCTGTCAAAGACAGCAGCCATTTATGCAACAGGGCAGCCACAAAACACCTGAACCATTAGAGGAAAGAGTGGAATTTTCATTTTTAATTTCTACACATGAGACAATCCAAATCAGAAATGATCCAAATTTGATCAAATTCAATTATTTACAAATTAATTTGAAATTTCATTTCAGTTTTGTTGCCTACATACATTAACCGGTGTGGTCTGAAAAACTGGGTAAAGTTCTTTAAACAATTTCATGTGTTGCTTGCTAGCTTTTTTAAATTTTGCCTTTGCGAAGGAATTTAAAATGCATCTTACTATTGATTCATATCGACTGCCTTTACATCTAAATAATACATGAAAGGGAATTGTAAACACACTCAAAGCTCAGTCATTAGAAGTGGTGCTGGCCCATTTTTTAAAAAGTGTTTTGAACGGTTTCCAATTTCTACCAGACCCTTGGGAGCAGGATAACAACATGCAAGTTATAAAAGCCTGCATTTGAAGTGATTCTGCTATTCAGCTCTCTGCTCAATCGTGAGCTGTTCAGATCTTTACACGTCCAGAACTGAACGAGTGGGAGGGAACTTTCAACTGAGAAAAGATGAAGCTCGCCTGTTTGAAATGTTTTTGGCAACATTTGGGATACTGAACTAACTGATAAGTTTTTAAATAAAAGTTTACTAATTTCAATAGAATTAAGCCTTTGAGCTCTCAATGTTTGTGCTTTTCTAATTGTACCTTTCATTTTAAGCTTGACCACTGCAGTACAAACAAATCAATTTGCTTCGCAACATCCTCAGGATTTCAAAGCGCTTCATAACTACAATTCAATGGCTAAGAAAACACAGCAGACAGTTTGTACACAGCAAAGTCTCACAAACAGCAATGAGATGAATGACCAGTT
Organism: Somniosus microcephalus; assembly: GCF_052327205.1. Classification (NCBI taxonomy): domain Eukaryota; kingdom Metazoa; phylum Chordata; class Chondrichthyes; order Squaliformes; family Somniosidae; genus Somniosus; species Somniosus microcephalus. The sequence goes on along the minus strand of NC_140995.1, from coordinate 109,166,504 downwards.
AACCTGTTTTCGATGGTATTGGTTGAGGGATGAATGTTGGCCAGGATACTGGGAGGACTCATTGTTCTTCAAAAAAGTACAATGAGATCTTTTACAGACAGACGTGGCCTCCATTTAACATCACATCTGAAAGACAGTGGCCTAAATATTTGATCACGCCCAAAAACATTGAGGGCCCAGACTAGCGAAGAAGGCTGATGAACATTCGCCAGGAAATGCTAGGTGCACTTGGCAGCCTGCCAGCAAGGTTGCACACAATGGTTGAGAGCATGGAAGAGTCCAGCTCCAACTTGTATTGGGGATTTTCGCACGGCAGAGACCATGCAGGCAGGGCTGGTTCTTCAGTATAGCGATGTTATGCAGCGCACGACCTCAAATCTGGAAACATGCTGGCAGGTGTACTGCAGGGCTCCTCCTGAATGTGCAGATTATCGGCATGCTCAAGCAACGTTTTCACTGCCTGGACCAATGATATTTCTGGTGGCAGCACAGCTGTCATTGTAGGCGACATGCTCTGCATCTGTACCTGGGTTCCTGACAGGAGTCACTAGCCCTTTTTGCCAAATTTCCGGTCTGTGACCTGACGGCATGCTTGGAGTAACAGTGGCACAGAGGACTGGCGTAGGATCAATGAATCACGACTGCCACCAAGAAACAGGGCACAGACCTCCATAATGTGCTGCTTGTGATCGCAAACAAGCTGCAAATTCAGGGAGTGGTTTCCCTTTCTATTGAGAAAGTGGACAGGCTGATGATGGGGAGCACACAAGGCAATGTGGTTGCAGTCTATGGTACCTTGGACCCTGGGGAAGCCTGCAATGCAGGCGAAGCCTAATGCACTCTCATCCTGCTTCACTCTGTCCAGGGGAATTGCAATGCATGTGTTCCTCCTGGCATAGAGAGCCTCAGTCACCTCCCTGATACAGCGGTGCACAGGAAACTGCGAGATATCGTTTGTCATCTGCCTGCAGCCTGGAACCACCCCATGGCGTAAAAGTGCCACAGTGACTTTGACAGCCACAAGTAGTGCTATCCATGCCCTGGTTTGAGATTACAGTTATAGCTGCAGCAAGTGACATAGCTTGGCGACATCCTCCTCGGTGAAGCGCAGACATCTCACATATTATTCCTCAGTGAAGCTGAGGTATGCAAAGTGCTCCCTGAAGACACGCGGTGGATAAGGCCTCCTGCACAGTGCCCTCCTCCTTTCCTCTTCTCTCAGCTGCTCCTATTCTCTCCAGTCTTCTTCACTGCTCCCCCTCCTCCTGTAGCCCCAAAGGCAGGCCTACCAGACCACCCACGGCTGAAATAAAGGGGTAGATTTTCCTAAAGCTGTCGGGAAGGAGGCGGGACTACAACTTTCGGGTTTTAGTCCCGCCTACATTGACATTCGGCCAATCCACGCGATTTTCCCTTGATTGACCTTGTTAAACCCATCCAGCGGGCTCAGCAGGCCAATTAAGGGCCACCCGGCAACAGGTGACGTCACAGACTGAAATTTCATCTGTCAAGAGGTCTTGGCAGATGAAATATCAGTGTTTCACAGCTGTTTAAAGCTGTCAAACACTGACAGTCTGACTTCTAACCTGAGTCCTTCTACACAGATTCAGTTAGAACTGTCACCAGCAATGAAAGCTGAAGGCTGTCACTTTTGACAGCTCGCAGCCATTTTGCTTTCAGTGCCGGCTGAATGATGGACTCCCGAAACCTAGAGGAAGAAAGGCTGTTAAGGTAAGTACAGGTAATTTAAACTTCTTTACACACCAAACACACTTACCTTTGCACTCATGCACCCATCACTCACCTGAACACCGACATCGCGACCCCTCCAAGTCCTTCAACCCGACGGCCCGACTCCTCTAACCTGGCGTGGTTTGGAGCCGTCGGGAATCCCACACGACACCCCTCAAAATAGGGATTAGGCTAAAAACTGCCTGTTAACTACCTGTTAACAGGCAGTTAATTGGCACTAATCCTTTCCCGCCTCGGGTCGGCGGGTCCCAGTGCGGGGCGGGTACCCGCCTCCCCTGAAACTTACGTGGAAGCGGGTTTTGGGCGGGATGGTGTCAGGACCCCCAAAATCGGGATTTCCCCCCCCCCCCCCCCACCACGCCTGAAACCCCGCCTGACGGCTCCAGGAAAATCTACCCCAAACTCTTTGCAAAGCAGACCAAAGAAGTCCAGCACCAGCACAAATTCAGAATGCACTTGTGGAACGCAGAAAATAGGCAACAAAAAAAATGGCTAGTAGTTAAAAGGACATAAAGGCAACTAACCTGTATGGAGGGGGTGGCCCCTTAAATAGTGCACCTGCAGGGTCCTTCCTGACTGTTGGAGCCATGATTTGCTGGGCAACTTTATCACATGGCGAGTCAGGCCAATTTCACTAAAGGATCTGACAACCAGCATCAGTGCCTTAGTTTGATATTATATAGAGCTTCCTGAATAGTTCCGGCGTGCGCCGGATCACAATCAAATATCTATACACTAGAAATACACTATAATGTAACCTTTGCTGCCCATTTTACACCTAAAAACGGGCGTGGCACAATGCAATTTCTAGGCCAGTGCATCTGACAATGCAGCCTAAATTACATACTCGAGTCCTGGAGTGGGGCTTGAATCAACAACCTTCTGACTCAGAGATGAGGAGTTCCATCAACTGAGTCAAACTGACAGCAAAGTTGAAGCAAGATGACAATATAACAAAATATTTGGATATTTGTAGTATATGCATTTCAACAAACAAAGCATTTTTAGATTTGCCCAAAATTCTCACCATAACTGTAAAATGAATAATGCATCACAAACTTAACATTTAATGATTGCCACCACTTGTCTGTCCAAGACCATCCATTTTTGAGGTTGGCATTGTATCTATATAAAAAGGTAGTTACGGGTCTATATAAAGACTACAAAGCAAGAGCTGATCCAAGCCATTGTAGACTATAATATCCCAGTTTCTACCAGAGCATTAAATTTTCTTTGAAATATGCCTTCTGAATTCTGAAATGTCTGTCAACAATCTTTCACAAGCTGCTGCTACAGTATGTTTACATAATGAATCATCCTGGAAAACCTGGTCAGGAAGTATTTTTCTTCAATTAATTGCCCATCATATAAAAAAGTTAGAGAATTAAATCATTTAATCTTTCTGAATGCACACGCACAGGAAGAGATACATGTGGAATGATAGAAAACAAAGTTATGTTTTGGGCTACAGAAAAAATCCTTTATTGCAGCTATTTCCTGTATTCTATTGCTCAGCTGGATGTCTAATGTCAGATTGCAGCATTAATGCACAAACTCTGCAGGGGGCTGCAGTAGATTGGATCTAAAACTCAGATCAAACTGATTGTGGCCAATTATGACACTCTGGACCAAAACCGTGTTTTTGGATCATAAAAGTGTACTTCTGCCACGTTATTTAATATAAATAGCAGAAGCTAGAGGAAGAGTCATTTCCAACCATTAAAAAAGACCTCGTCAGTGTTGTGGCAATTCCACGTAATCCTAAAATGACTATGGTTTATTCTCTAAAAGTATTTCACACTCCTGGCCCCCTTAGCTGGCCATTATGAGCTGGGCATGGAGCTATCCCTTTTCCCCTCCGGGAAGAGGGGCAAAATCTTCCACAATAAGTGGTAGATCATCTTGGATCACCTGGGTAAGTATTGACAACATCCCTCAGCTATTGTTTTGTTATACAAGGAAGTTCCAATATCCTGAAGTGGTTGCCAAAGCCTCTTGGTTTTACTATCTCTCCCTCACCGCTCTGTCTTGATCTTATAATCACCATGTGGAACTAACTACCTTTGCTTTCTCCCTTTGTGACTGTGACCGTGACCGTGGTAAATTAACCTTCCTCACTCTTCTCGGCCTGTCTGCAGCCTTTGACACGGTTGACCACACCATCCTCCTCCAACACCTCTCCACCGTCATCCAGCTGGGTAAGGCTGCCCTCGCCTGGTTCCATTCTGATCTATCCAGTTGTTGCCAGAGAATCACCTGCAATGGCTTCTCTTCCCACTCCAGCACAGTTAGCTCTGGAGTCCCCTAATTATCTATCCTTGGCCTCCTCCTATTTTTCATCTACATTCTGCCCCTCAGCAACATCATCTGAAAACACATCAGGTTCCACATGTACGCTGACAACACCCAGCTCTACCTCATGACCACCTCTTTTGACCCCTCCACTGTTTCTAATTTGTCACACTGCTTGTCTGACATTCAGTACTGGATGAGCAAAAATTTCCTCCAACTAAATATTGGGAAGACCAAAGCCATTGTTTTCAGTCACTGCCACAAACTCCTTTCCCTAGCCACCGACTCCATCCCTCTCCCTGGCAACTGTCTGAGGCTGAACCAGACTGTTCGCAACCTTGGTGTCATATTTGATGAGCTTCTGACCACATATCCATACCATCACTAAGACCACCTACTTCCACCTCTGTAACATCGCTCAACTCTGCCCCAGCCTCAGCTCATCTGCTGCTGAAACCCTCATCCATGCCTTTGTTACCTCTAGACTTGACTATTCCAACGCACTCCTGGCTGACCTCCCAACGTCTACCCTCCGTAAACTTGAGTTCATCCAAAACTCTGCTCCCTGTGTCCTGACTCGCACCAAGTCCAGTTCACCCATCTCCCCTGTGCTCGCCGACCTACATTGGCTCCCGGTTGAGCAACGCCTCATTTTTAAAATTCTCATCCTTGTTTTCAAATTCCTGCTTGGCCTGACCCCTCCCTATTTCTGTAACCTCCTCCAGCCCTAAAACCCTCCGAGATATTTGCACTCCTCCAATTCTGGCCTCTCGCGCATCCCCAATTTTAATCGCTCCACCACTGGCAGCCGCGCCTTCAACTGCCGAAGCCCTAAGCTCTGGAATTCCCTCCCTAATCCTCTCCGATTCCCTACCTCTATTTACTCCTTTAAGACGCTCCTTAAAACCTATCTCTTTGACCAAGCTTTTGGCCAACTGCCAAAATGTTTTCTTATGTGGCTCGATGTCAAATTTTATAATGCTCCGGTGAAGCACCTTGGGATGTTTTGCTAGGTTATATAAATGAAAGTTGTTGATGTTGTTGTTGATGACGTGATATATGCATCAATTGCAATACGAACACTCCTTGATATAACCTTTGTTCCTTTCTGCCCAATTTCTTGCATTGGGTCAAGTTTAGTCTGGCTAGGATTGGATCAAAAAACAATCTGTACTTTCCAAAATGAATATTCTGTAAATATTTAAGTTAACATAATGTTTGCCAATAATTACAGGTAAAGCTTTTTCTCCCTGTATTTTCTTTCTCCTCACCAAGTTCTACTGGTTCCCCCTGCCCCAATGAATCAACTTTAAGACTCCTGTCCTCACCTTAAAATCCTTCCATGGCCTGCTCCCTCCAGCCTCCATGGTTTCCTGCAGCCGTATACCCTGTGGACACCCTCATTTCCTCTGAAACCAACCTACGTCAGGTTTTCCCACTTCTTCAATCCTACCATTGGTTGTTACTCCTTCAGCCACTATGCACCAGTCCACTGGAACTTGCTTCTCCTTTGTCACCTCCCTCCCAGTGTTCAAAAGCCTTCACTCTGATCACACTTTCAACCTCTCGGCCCTTCCTTTCCCTTTCTTCTGCTTGCTATGTGTCCCCTTGTGGTCCACCATCCTGTAAAGTGCTCGGAGATCAAACGCTGTACATGAACAGCACTAGAGAAATGTAAATAACTGTTGAGCAGATATCAACCATTCAGATAGTGGGGCTGTGCAATTATATTTTCAATGAGAGAAAAGATGGGCTAACAAAAAACATTCCACCAGGAGATCAAGGCTTCACTAGTAGAAAACCACCACGTTCAATCAGAATCCACCTGTGGTACCCGGAGCTGCTCCCGCTCCACTACCACAGCTTCGCCGGAAGTACAGCGAACAGGAGCAAATCCTAGGAAATTTCTGGCATTCAGGCCTTAACCACTTCACCTATGCAAATTATCTTTCTTGGCACTCTACACAGATATCAAATAGCTGAAAATGTCATTGAGTACAAAGGCAAACCCAAAACCAAATTTTTTGATGTTTCATTGAAAATAATTTATTAAATGTTAAGATTTATTTATGGACACAAAATCCCCAAAACAACAAATGAAGCTGTTGATAGATTTATTGGGAAATAGGAACATGAGTATGACATTCAGCCCCTCGAGCCATTCAATTAGATTACGACTGATCTGTACCTTGTGGTAAACCACTGTTTGTATTCCACTGTGTACATGCCTGGACATGCCTCGGCTGACTCCTCCCACAAGTCCTAGTATAAAGGTGACTGCTCCCCAGCCCTTTGTATTTCTGGACCGGTCGACCACTCGAGGCAGACCTTCATTCTTTTGTTAATAAAAGCCTTTAGTTACTCTCTTAACTCTCAGTCTTTTATGAGTAATTGATAGCGCATCAATTTTATTAACAAAATTTTTATAATGGAGAAGATCCTCACACCAGCATGCCTGGACTTAGATCATCGGGAGGCGGACTCATCCACCAAGTTTACTCACTGGCTTAAGTGTTTCGAAAAATTCCTGACCGCCTCCGCAGCAATCAAATCGGATGAGGGCAAACTGGATGTCCTGACCTCCAAAGTGAACCACCGAGTGTACTCGGTCATCCAAGACGCGACCTCGTACGCGGACGCTATCAAGCTCCTCAAGGACCAGTACACGCGCCCAGTGAACGAAGTGTACGCCAGGCACCTTCTGGGGAGTCGTAAACAACAACCTGAAGCTGTTGATAGATTTATTGGGAAATAGGAACATGAGTATGACATTCAGCCCCTCGAGCCATTCAATTAGATTACGACTGATCTGTACCTCAACTGTATTTACCCGCCTTTGCTCCACATCTCGATACCGTTGCCTAATCTTACGCTCAAAAACGTCAATTGACCCAACATCCACAACCTTTCAGGGGAAGAGAGTTCGAGGTTACTACTACCCTTTGTGTGAAGTTGCATTGTTGCAAAGTGTTTAAAGTTCTCCAAGTTCCAGAAGGTCATATGAAGCAGTATAAAATGGTTAGGCAAAAATTGAGTTTAAAAGCAAGAAAACGTATTTTGAAAGATCCAATGACACAAAAAAAGGAAAAAAATGAACTTGCCTGACCAGAATTGAGGAGGCCCAATTATTTCATCTGATAGAACATAGAATGAACCCATCCTTTGCCTCCACTAACTCTGCTATATTTACATCTTTTTAATACTTCACAAAGATTTAATGAAATGCACTACAGTAATATATGAAGCAAGTCCTTTAAAGCATCGTAAAACTGTCTTGATTCTAAATTCTTATTGCTGGCTCGACTATGATTATTTTTTTCTTTTTCATATATCTTCCTTAAGTTAACATATGATCATTCATGAATTCACCAACACTTCATTCTTCCTATATGATCACAGATGAATTGTCCATGTCTGTTCCCTCAAGTTGGACCAACAGCAAGCCAACACAATTTCAGAGAAGGTAAACTTCTCTCCCCATCATGAGGAACCTGGCATGGTTGAGGAAGACTTAAGATACTTGCTACCGACAAGTTTCTAAGTGTATGATCAAGCAATAGGAGGCAATCTTTTCGATAGAAAACTGTCTGGAAAAAAATGTCTACCCAGTTTATAGCAAAATAGATTGTACAATCAGTCTAAAATCCAATCTCCAGAATTTACCAAATAATTAGTGGGGGGGGGGGTTGGGGGGAGGTTTCAAGAGAGCGAAAAATAAAAATGTCAGCGGAGAAGGCAATAGAGCAAGGTAGCAGTGGAGGAATTAAAAACCAGAGCGTGTCAGGAAGGGACAGAATATATAAAGATAAAGGTAAAGTAGTAAAGGGGGTAAAAGCAGGAATAAATTGTCACAAAACATATTTAAAAGTTCTTTATCTGAATGCATGCAGCATTCGTAACAAAATAGACAAGTTGACAGTACAAATAACTACACATGGGTATGATCTGGTAGCCATTACAGAAACATGGCTGCAAGGTGACCATGACTGGGAACTAAACATCCAGGGGTATTTGACAATTAGGAAGGACAGACAGGAAGGAAAGGGAGGTGGGGTGGCTATGTTAATAAAGGATGGAATCACTGCAATAGTGAGAAATGATATTGGGTCAAAGGATCAGGATAGTGAAACAGTTTGGGTGGAGATAAGGAAAAATAAGGGGAAAAAGTCACTAGTGGGCGTAGTCTATAGGCCTCCTAACTGTTGCAACTCTATTGGTCGGAGTATAAATCAGGAAATAGTTGGGGCTTGTAATAAGGGAACAGCTATAATCATGGGAGATTTTAACTTTCATATTGACTGGACAAATCAAATTGGGCAGGGTAGCCTTGAGGAAGAGTTCATAGAGTGCATTAGGGACGGGTTCCTTGAGCAGTATGTTACTGAACCAACCAAGGGGCAGGCAATCTTAGATCTGGTCCTGTGTAATGAGACAGGATTAATAAAAAATGTCCTGGTAAAGGATCCCCTTGGAATGAGTGACCATAACATGGTTGAATTCCAAATTCAGTTGGAGGGTGTGGTGATTATTCCTTGATTAGTAAAAGTATTGTGATTCGTTGGTTGTTAACTGCCTTGGGATAATTGTTGTAATCTCATTGGTAGTTGATGATCACATGATGTGTTGTGGCTACCTTAAATTCAGTCCTTTTCTAGCTTTAGTTGGGACTGGATGTAGAAAGATATGCTGCTGATTTTAAAGTTAATAAAGCCTAACTTTGGAAGGCAAATCTATTCTTTATTTCAATTTATTAACTTTATGTTAGAATGGAGCGATATCTTCAACCAGAACGATTCAAGGCTGACCCCAATTCTGCTGGAGTGGATGATAAATGGAAACATTGGTATTGTACATTTAAAAACTTTTTGGGCGTGTTGGATCAAGAGGCTCTAAATAAGCTGAATATGCTGATCAACTACATTGACCCGGATGTATATAAATATATTTTGCACTGTAAAACTTATGAAGAGGCTACTTCTACATTGGAAAAGATTTTTGTTAAACCAAAGAATGAGGTATTTGCACGTCATCTTCTATCTGCCCGTAGGCAGCAGGTGGGAGAATCTTTGGATACTTATTTACAAGCACTTCGGTGCCTTAGTGTTGACTGTAATTATAAGGCTGTGACGGCTGAAGAATATAAGGACGAATCGGTACAGGATGCTTTTATTAATGGATTACTGTCTAGATCAATTCGTCAGCGGTTGTTAGAAAATAAGACTCTGGATCTTAAAAGTGCTTTTGAGCAAGCTTCTACATTGGATATGGCTCAGAGAAGTTCGGATTCTTATGCTTTTTTAATCGGCCTGCGGCTATGGTTTCGGCAGTTTCGGATGAAAAGGAATTATGTGGACTTAATGGGAGTGGTTTACTAGATTTTGAAACAGTTTCTACTTCGGCGGCCGTTGCCTCTAGGATTCAGAAGTGTTATTTTTGTGGGAATATCCGGCACCCTCGTCTGAAGTGCCCTGCTCGGGAGGCTGTGTGTAGTAAATGCGGCAAGAGAGGTCATTATGCACGTGTGTGCAAATCATCAGGTTCAATTACCTTCCCTTCTCCTGGTGTGGGAGCGTATTCCTCCACTACCTCTTCTGTGACTATTCAGCCTTTAGATAGGGCGTTTATTGCATCAATTTCTGCTGCATTTGCTCATGGCCTAAACAAAGCTATAGTTACGGCTCAAGTTAATGGGTTGAAAGTGAAGGCCCTTATAGATACGGGCAGTACTGAGAGTTTTATAAGTCTTCAGTTTGCGAAGGAGAAGCATTTGAAAATTTCGCCTGTTACGTATCAGGTGTGCATGGCTCAGACGACCCTTACTTCACAAATAGCTGGTTGTTGCTTTGTGAAAATGGTTCTTCTGGGTAATACGTATACTGATATACGCCTATCTGTTTTGCCTAATCTCTGTGCGGATATTTTGATTGGACATGATGTGCTTCAGTTACACGAGTCTCTTAGTCTTTCATTTGGAGGGACTAAGCCACCTTTATCTATTTGTGGATTAACCTCTATCTATTCCTCCATTATCACTTTTTTCCAATTTGATGTCGGATTGTAAGCCAATTGCTACCAAGTCAAGAAGATATAGTAGTCAGGATAGAGAATTTATTAATTCTGAAGTTCAACGTCTCTTATTGGAAGGAATCATTGAACCTAGTTGTTCGCCTTGGCGAGCACAGGTAGTTGTCACGACTAATGAGAGACACAAGAAACGAATGGTGATAGACTATTCCCAAACTATTAATAGGTATACTCAATTAGATGCGTACCCTTTGCCTAAGATTGATGAGCTTATCAATAAAGTATCTCAGTATAAAGTTTTTAGCACTATTGATTTAAAGAGTGCTTATCATCAGATTCCTATTGTTAAGAAGGATCAACCATATACGGCCTTTGAGGCTGGTGGAAAGCTGTCTCAGTTTTGCCGAATACCATTTGGTGTTACTAATGGTGTTGCTTGTTTTCAACGGGCAATGGATGCTTTTATAAGTGATAACTCCCTCTCTGACACCGTTTCATACTTAGATGACATCACAGTGTGTGGCAAATCAAGGGTGGAGCATGATTCTAATTTAAAAAGATTCCTTCAAGCTGCGGAAAAAGTTGGCTTAACTTTTAATAAAGAGAAATGTGTCTTTTCGACTACTGAGGTAAATCTATTGGGGTATATTATTTCGGGAAATAAGATTAAACCAGATCCAGAACGTCTGCGACCATTGATCGATTTACCTTGTCCTACTAATTCTAAGGCTTTGCAACGAGTTGTTGGACTGTTTTCTTATTATTCTAATTGGATTGCAAATTTTTCACAGAAGATCCGGCCTCTTATTCGGGTTATGACATATCCTCTATCATGGGAGGCCAGGACATGTTTTGAGAATTTTAAAAAGGATATTTTAGGAGCAGTTGTGCATTCCATTGATGAGCAGGTTCCCTTTGTGATTGAGACGGATGCTTCGGATTTTGCAATTGGGGCTACTTTGAACCAAAATGGAAGACCTGTGGCCTTTTTCTCACGTACTTTGAATAATAGTGAAAAAAGACATTCCTCAATAGAAAAAGAGGCATACGCAATAGTAGAAGCATTGCGTAAATGGAGACATTATTTATCAGGGCGACATTTCACGTTGGTAACTGACCAAAAATCTGTGTCCTTTATGTTTGATGTTAAACATTTTGGAAAGATTAAAAATGATAAAATAATGAGATGGAGGATTGAGTTGGCATGTTACCATTTTGACATAGTTTATCGTCCGGGGAAGGATAATGTTGCTGCTGATGCACTGTCGAGGGCTTATTGTTCGGTGATTCACGGAGATACGCTTATTAATCTTCACAATGCCTTATGTCATCCTGGGGTTACGAGGATGATACACTTTGTACGCAGTAAGAACTTGCCTTTTTCAGTTGAAGACGTCAAGCGGATGACTTCATCATGTTCTATCTGTGCTCGGTGTAAACCGAATTTCTTTAAGCCTCAACGAGCTCATCTTATAAAGGCTACTTCTCCTTTTGAACGTTTGAGTGTTGATTTTAAGGGACCTCTTCCTTCAACTACTCAAAACCGATATATATTTATTGTTGTGGATGAGTTTTCAAGGTTCCCTTTTGCTTTTCCTTGTGCAGATGTATCAGCTGCTACAGTTATTAAATGTTTGACTCAACTTTTTGTCATCTTTGGGATGCCTGCGTATATCCATTCAGATCAGGGAAGTTCTTTTATGTCTTCCCAGTTGAAGGAATACCTTCAGAGTCGGTGAATTTCTACTAGTCGAACTACCCTGTATAATCCCCAGGGTAATGGACAGTGCGAACGATACAATGGGGTGATCTGGAAGGCAGTTATGTTGGCGTTGACATCCCGGAACCTTAAGAATACACAGTGGGAAATGGTACTGCCTGATGCCCTGCATTCCATTAGATCATTGCTTTCAACGGCTACTAATGTGACCCCCCATGAAAGGCTCTTTAACTATCCGCGGAGATCTACTACAGGATATTCGGTACCTTCATGGCTTACTATGCAAGGACCTGTGTTGCTTCGACGCCATGTTAGATTGTCAAAATATGACCCCTTGGTGGAGGAGGTGGAGCTGTTGGAGGCAAATTCCCAATATGCTCATATTCGATTCCAAGATGGGAAAGAAAGTACTGTTTCAATTAAAGACTTGGCTCCTTGTGGGGGCCAGTCCTCTTCTGAGGATAATAATAATGGTCATGATTCGGATAATGTGGATGCTGTTACAGATACTACGAATATTTCCAATCCGATTGCAGATAATCATATTTTTATTAGTCAGCCTTTGATAGATGTTTATGACCGTCCCAGTTCATCTTCTGATGGGATTTCTAATCCGGAAACCGTTGAGAATCGGGATATGGATAGCCTTCCTGTTGAAGATACTTCTGTGCCTTCTGGCGTGGAAGGGCAAGGAATTTCACCAAGGTTAAGAAGGTCGACACGAACAAGATATCTGGTCGACCGATTGAAAATGGACTTTTAAATTGATAGTAATGTTTTAAAAATTGTTGAAATATTATAGTATATTGTTTTAGTTGCGAGATATTTAATACTTATGCGTAATGTTATTATTGTTGTTCATTTAGTATTGTTATGTAAATAGCTTTATTCTCGTGCATAGTTTAGTTGTAAATAATTAATTGTAAATTGTAAAAGTTATTAGGTTGGAGTATATTTTAAAGGAGGGGTGAATGTGGTGATTATTCCTTGATTAGTAAAAGTATTGTGATTCGTTGGTTGTTAACTGCCTTGGGATATGTGTTGTGTACTCATTGGTAGTTGATGATCACATGATGTGTTGTGGCTACCTTAAATTCAGTCCTTTTCTAGCTTTAGTTGGGACTGGATGTAGAAAGATATGCTGCCGATTTTAAAGTTAATAAAGCCTAACTTTGGAAGGCAAATCTATTCTTTATTTCAGAGGGTAAGAGAGTTGGATCTCAAACCAGCATACTTAGCTTAAATAAAAGAGACTATGAAGGTATGAGAGCAGAGTTGACTAAAGTGGACTGGGAAAATAGATTAAGGTGTAAGACGGTACATGAGCAGTGGTGTACATTCAAGGAGATATTTCACAACTTTCAAGAAAAATATATTCCACTGAGGAAAAAGGGGCGTAAAACAAAAGACAGCCATCCGTGGCTAAGTAATAAAGGATAGTATCCGACTGAAAAAAAGGGCATATAAAGTAGCCAAATCTAGTGGGAGGATAGAAGATTGGGAAGCATTTAAAAGCCAGCAAAGAATAACTAAAAGATTAATTAAGAAAGGGAAGATAAATTATGAAAGTAAACTAGCAAAAAATATAAAAACAGATAGCAAGAGTTTCTACAGTTATATAAAAAGAAAAAGGGTGGCTAAAGTGAATGTTGGTCCCTTAGAGGACGAGACCGGGAAATTAGTAGTGGGGAACATGGAGATGGCAAAAACACTGAACAAATATTTTGTATCAGTCTTTACAGTAGAGGACACTAAAAATATCCCAACACTGGACAAACAGGGGGCTATAGGGGGGGAGGAGCGAAACACGATTAAAATTACTAAGGAGATGGTACTCGGTAAGATAATGGGACTTAAGGCAGATAAATCCCCTGGACCTGATGGCTTACATCCTAGGGTCTTGAGAGAAGTAGCGGTAGGGATTGCGGATGCATTGGTGGTAATTTTCCAAAACTCCCTGGATTCAGGAAAGGTCCCAGCAGATTGGAAAACTGCTAATGTAACGCCCTTATTTCAAATGGGAGGTAGACAAAAGGTTGGAAACAATAGACCAGTTAGCCTAACATCTGTGGTTGGTAAAATGTTGGAGTCCATTATTAAGGAAGCAGTAACAGGACATTTGGATAAGCATAATTTAATCGGACAGAGTCGGCATGGTTTTATGAAGGGGAAGTCATGTTTGACAAATTTGCTCGAATTCTTTGAGGACGTAACAAACAGGGTGGATAAAGGGGAACCAGTGGATGTGGTGTATTTGGACTTCCAAAAGGCATTTGACAAGGTGTCACACAAAAGATTACTGCACAAGATAAAAAAATCACGGGATTGGGGGTAATATACTGGCATGGGTTGAAGATTGGCTATCTAACAGAAAACAGAGTGTTGGGATAAATGGTTCATTCTCGGGTTGGCAATCAGTAACTAGTGGTGTTCCGCAGGGGTCAGTGCTGGGACCCCAACTCTTTACAATCTATATTAACGATTTGGAGGAGGGGACCAAGTGCAACATATCCAAGTTTGCCGACGATACAAAGATGGGAGGGAAAGCAGTGAGTGAGGAAGACATAAAAAAACCTGCAAAAGGACATACAGGCTAAGTGAGTGGGCAGAAATTTGGCAGATGGAATATAATGTTGGAAAGTGTGAGGTTATGTACTTTGGCAGAAAAAAAATCAAAGAGCAAGTTATTATCTAAATGGAGAGAAACTGCAAAGTGCTACAGTACAAAGGGATCTGGGGGTCCTGGTGCATGAAACACAGAAGGTTAGTATGCAGGTACAGCAGGTGATCAGGAAGGCCAATGGAATCTTGGCTTTTATTGCAAGGGGGATGGAGTATAAAAACAGGGAAGTCTTGCTTCAGTTATACAGGGTACTGGTGAGGCCACACCTGGAATACTGCATACAGTTTCGGTTTCCATATTTAAGAAAAGATATACTTGCTCTCGAGGCAGTTCAGAGAAGGTTCACTCGGTTGATTCCAGAGATGAGGGGGTTGACTTATGAGGAAAGGTTGAGTAGGTTGGGCCTCTACTCATTGGAATTCAGAAGAATGAGAGGCGATCTTATCGAAACATATAAGATTGTGAGGGGGCTTGATCGGGTGGATGCGGGGAGGATGTTTCCACTGATGGGTGAGACTAGAACTAGGGGGCATAATCTTAGAATAAGGGGCTGCCCTTTCAAAACTGAGATGAGGAGAAACTTCTTTACTCAGAGGGTAGTAAATCTATGGAATTTGCTACCTCAGAGAGCTGTGGAAGCTGCGACATTAAATAAATTTAAAACGGAGATGACAGTTTCCTAGCTGATAAGGGAATTAGGGGTTACGGGGAGCGGGCAGGGAAGTGGACGTAAGTCTAGGTTCGGATCAGCCATGATCCTATTGAATGGCGGAGCAGGCCCGAGGGGCCGTATGGCCTACTCCTGCTCCTACTTCTTATGTTCTTGTGTTCTTATAGGCAATTTCTCCGCCTGAAACCAGCCTATTTCTAATCATTCTGCATTTTTGGCATCACATGCAGTGCTACAGGATGCGTACACAGGCAGTCCTCTTCAAAGATCCTTACACCAGGGCAGTTACATCACCACAAGCTAAGATTAATGAATACAAATATAAAGATGACATAGAATCTTTCCATTTTCAGCTTCATTGGTGATTTTGAGCAATTATTACATTTGCAGCATTTTTTTCCATCCTTCTAATTTTAGACTTTACGTCTGCCCTCATTTTTTTTCTTTTTGTCATTCCTATTTATATTTTCTACTCCCAATCTTGCGACATTAGTTTGGAGTCAGCCAGAGCATAAACCTTTTTTGTAATGGTTGTGAATCCCCCTCTAGAACATATTGACAGGTGTGCTCTGAGTGAGGCAGGTCTGTTCCATTGTTTGGCCTTCAATTCCCTGCCTGTTAAAATGATGGCCTCCACTACCATGAAAGTACTCATGGAGCAGTTTATTAAATGTCAAGATTTATTTCTGAACATAAAATCCCAACAACCAACAAATGAAACATGGCCTAGGAGCCAATCTAAGAGCTGGTGATGACAATAGTAATAAAATGAGTGACACACGATGGAACTTATCAATATAAAATCAGAGCTGCAGACAGCAGAGGCTTCCATTTGAGGCTGTGTTGGACTTAAATCCAGGTCCCAGAGCTAAAAAGGCTACCCTCTTGATTTCTAAATAATAAGGGAATGGTGAAAAATCTAAACAGATTGTAAGGACAATAAAAAACAAAACATGGTCATAATTTTGTTAAAAATAACGAAAAGATATCTTCCCAAACAAGTTTATGATTTCACAATAAATAGAGGAAATCTTCCCCCTATTGAAGAAGCTGATGGTTTAGTACACTGGAATCCATTCTTTGATCATAATTCTGTTGTTTAATTACCTGGAGTCAGACATATCACTGCACAATAATTTGTTATCTGTAGACAGGAGGGAACATTTCGACATCACCTGACCTCTTTTCTGGTGAAAGTAGGTCAATCGAGAATTTGTAATTCTATGATTTCTATTGTATATTTTTAAATATAAATATATACCCATGGCTGTCAAGTCAGGAGCTTTTCAAGTTTAAATGATTGTAGAATTCTTCTTGTATCTGAGAGTTGTTTTATAATACTTATTGCAAGTAACTGCCATTTCATAATGGCCAAACATATAAAATATACTTACCAGGACAAGACAATCTAACAACTATATTGTTTTTGCCCCTAGTTTTGTTAGAATGCCTCTTCCACTGCACAAAGTGATTGTTAACTTATGAAAACAGAGCCACATTCATTAGGATAATCAAATCACTTACTGTCTAAAAATAATGCAAAGCCAACTAGCAGTGGACCATAGTAATGAGCCAGTGCAGAGCACTGAAGGTTAAAATGGGAAGAGGCTTCAATTCCTTTGTGTTCGATTGTGGATGCAGCGACACATGAAAAGAGCAAAGGACACAACTGACAGTAAGTAATCTGTGCAGAAAATTCAAGCAAATTGCTTTCTTCTTAAGGAAACAATCAGGACAGCACAGCAGCCTCTCAAACACATTTTCTTAAGTCACACTGATAGGTGCATAACAACTCCTAATCGCACATATTATGTTATCATAGAGCTCATTCCAGAATTTTAGGGATTAGGGTTTGATATAAAATACAAAGAACTATTACATGAATAAATGCATCACATTATGCCTGAGGATATTGAAAATAATTAGTGAAAACCTGGTAAGATTACAAATATCAGGACAGCACAAGATTGTGATCATATCAGTTACTATTCCAAATGGCCAGAGATAAAGTGAACTGTTCTGAATGTGATATAGATTGATTTGGTTAAATAATGCAACTAAATCAACTGAACAGTAACAGCCAAGCTATCCTTTCTGCTCCCTAAAACTAATGCAGCTTCACACAGAAATCACAGAAACCCCACAGTGCAGATAGAGGCCATTTCGGCCCATCGAGCCTGCACCGACACATATCCCACCTGATCCCCGTAACCCCACGTATTTAATCCCCCTAACACTAAGGGTCAATTTATCATAGCCAATCAACCTAACCCGCACATCTTTGGACTGTGGGAGGAAACCGGAACACCCGGAGGAAACCCACGCAAACACGGGGAGAATGTGCAAACTCCACACAGACAGTCACCCGAGGCCGGATTCGAACCCGGGTCCCTGGCGCTGTGAGGCAACAGTGCTAACCACTATGCCACCGTGCTTGTAGTAACTACAAAAATGTCAGGAGGAGACAATAACAAACCATAGTTCCAATTACTTTGAAAACGCTAAATTCTGTACAAAGTGAATGAATGTATTGTTTGTGTAATAAAGAATGCTGTTATTTTAAATGTTATACAGTATCATTGAAAGGGAACTGGGGTGCAGTGCCTAAGCAGACTGGTCTTTCAACTTTGTGACCTGTATTCAAATCCAGCTCCGACTGATTGGATGAAATTCTCTCTTTTTCTGTGCCAGATGTGAAATCAAAGAATGTTACCACATAGAAACAGGCCATTTGGTTCATCAAATCTGTGCCACTGGCCTCGATTTTAACTTCCCCTGCCTGGTGGAAACCAGGTTGGGGGGCAGTTAAAATAGAGCGGGGAACTTACCCACTCCTTTCCCACCCCAATCAGACCAACACAACTTTAAACTGCAAGCGGCAAGGACACCTGTCACAAGCTAGCAGCGTCCTCTTTAAATATGAAGATTGGGGTCCGATGATGTCATCAGGACCCAATCTGTAATTTTAACCTAAGGACTGAGCAGAGGAACAGTGGCAGCTTCCCCACCAAGCCAAAACTGCTGGAAGCTGGAAAATGGAAAATCTGCACCTTTTCCATTGCTTTAATATCCTTCCTATAATAGTGTCCGAAACTATACATAATACTCCAAGTGCAATCTATGGTCTTGTACATGCTCAATACTAGCTCCTTGCTGTTGTATTCTCTGCCTCTAGATCAGAAACCAAGGATCCGGTTTCCCTTTTTTACAGCTTTATCTATTTGTGCTGACACTTTTAATGATCTTTGCACATGACATCAGGTCCTTTATCCTTGTACTCCATTCAGCATCTTACAATTAAAGTTGTATTTCCTTCCTATTCTTACTTCCAAAATGTATTAATTCACATTTTCTACATCCAACAGTCTGCATCTGTCAATCCTGTGAATCTAGCTATTTCCTCCTGCACAACCTTGTCACAATTTTCTATACACTCTAATTTGGTGCCATCAGCAAATTTCAATATTGTTTCTGCAACTTCTAAGTCAAGATCATTTTCTGTAAGCATCACACTTACTTCCCATCACACCTTAGTTGGCACAGTTCCAAAGTCTCACATAGGAGATTTGCTGGTATGGTAAATAAAAGCAGTCTCAAAACAGGCCTAGAAATGTGGTTGAACAGCTTCCCTCCAGTTCCCAGTACCAATGGACCCATTGCACAAAACTGCCAACAGCTTAGTACAAAGTGGCAATCATTCAGAAATGCAAGAAGACTGGCTAGTATGAAAAATGGAAAACATTCACATAGACACAGTTAAGTGTGCTCTTCTGAGTTTAAGGTTAAAGCACACTGCTGGGATAGGGTAAAGGGGGATATGCTCTGTACATGGCCAAATATATTACACCTAACTTGAAGTGCGAGAGGAATCTAGGCTCTGTCCTGTTTTAGTGGATAATAAATTCTACAGTATATTGTGTATTGTGTCTTTCCATATAATTTGTAGCTATGCCTAGCAGTGTAACAATTTAAAATGACTCCGGCTGACTCCTTTCTGGAAGGAATTTCGGTTAACTTTGTCATGCCGTGCGGTGGTGAGAAAACATAACATGTTATCTGGTTTGGGACTTCAGTCACATGCTAATCAAATGGTTTATCTTTTGAATGGCCATTTATTTTTCTCTGACAACTTTGATTATATTGAAGAAAATGTGAAAGACTTTGAACTACATCAGGTAGATATTTTCTCATCCTATTGTTTACAATGTGATGTTGGAGTCATGATGGTCTAAAGAATACAGGCGAGGTACTTTGGTCAGGGGGTCAGCCAACTATCTCGATGTCCAATCCAATTATGTCTCATGAAGTCATTAATTGGGTACGCAAGACCTGAATGAACCTCATTATTCAATCAAGCTAGCATCATGTTCATGATGCTCCAGTGTGTCTTTGATGCTGGTTTCAATTGACAGCTCCGTATCCAGAGGCCTTGCAGGCTGAAAATAAATAGGACAGCTGCTGACTATTGCTTTGGTTCACTAGGTTGAGCTATATGTCTATGTCACTGCAGCAAGATGGAACTCCATGTAAAATCATCAAAGGATGCTAAGAATACAGGACCAAAAAAGACCATTGTGATCCATCTGGGTGCCTAGGAAATATCCTATCTTATGATGTCTCTTGTACCTGTCTATCACATTTCTCACCAGGTACTTTTACAGCTCTCTTAATTTTATGCTGATAAAATCAGCCCCACCGCCTCTCTTGCAGTCCACTCCATACATTCACAATTCTGCATGAAGTAGTTAAATCTAAACTGTCTGTTCACCCTTTCTGTTCTCCATTTGAGGTTATACCCTCTTGTTAGTTTGTGACTATATTAAGCATACTGATGTTTATTTTGTCTATGTCATTTAGGATCTTGCCTACTTAGATAACATTACCTCTGGGCCCTCTCTTCTGTAATGTAAACATTCCACCTTCTGCAAGATCTTCTTGTAAATCAGATATATAATCCCAGCCATCACTTTAGTTGTCCTTTGCTGCAACCTCTCTAGTATCTGAATGTCTGATCAGAAGTGTAAACAGTACTCCAGGTGGGGCTGAAGGATTACACTGTGTAAACTCAGAATCACTTACTAAGATTTGTGCTCTATTCCTCTAGCTATACAACCCAGGTATTTTCCTTCTTTACTATTGCTGCACAATCAGCCATGTATCCACCAGTATCCCAAATCTTTCACCTTGGTCATGTCCTGTAGGATTATACCACTTAGCTTATATTGTCACGGTTTACTAACCTTTCCCAATCTCATATTTGCATTAAATGGCATCTGCCACTTGTCAGCCCAATGCCCCCCCACCTCCAAAACTACCATGGTCCTTTTATATTTGATCAGCTTATTCCTGGTTGTTTGCGGTCCCTCCCGGTTAGTATCATCTAAAAACCTGGAGAGTTTTGTTTTGGTCCCCATTTCCAAATCATGTATGTACATGTTAAACAGCACCAGCCCCAGCACTGATCTCTGATGCACCCATTAGTTAATTCCTTCCATGCCAATCCAGCTCCATGTACAACCACTCTTTACTACTTCTTTTTGTCCGTTATCAATCTATTTTACAATAGATGCGAGTGTCCAGTTCACATCTCATGACATTATGAAGCACGTAAATACAATAGACAATGTGATGGCTATGGTCCCCGACAACATTCCAGCTGTAGTCATGACGATCGGCGCACCACCACTAGTCGTCTCCCCCATCCCCCACAGCCAAACCACTCCAATGGAGCTATGACAAATGGTAATTACATGATATGTGGAAAATTGCCCAGATATCTCCTATCCACAAAGAAGACAAATCTAGTCTGGCCAATTACTGTCCTAGCAGCCTCCTCTCAATCATCAAGGTAACAGTGATGACTGAGAGGAGGAGTAATAAATAGTACCATCAAGCAATACTTACTCACCAATCACCTACTCGCTGATGCTCAGTTCAGGTTCCACCTGAACCACTCAGTTCTAGATCTCATCATAGCCTTGATTGAGGCATAGGCACAGCAACTGAATGCCAGAGGAGAGATGAGAGTAGCCATTTTTGACATCAATGCAGCATTAGACCAAGTATGACACCAAGAAGTCCAGCAAAACTGAGGTCAATTGAGGTCAAGGTGAAAATCTTCCAGTGGCTGGAGCCATAATTGACATAAATGAAGGTGCTCATGGTTGTTGGGAGGTCAATTATCACAGCACCACAACATCACTGCAGGAGTTCCTCAGGGAAGTATCATTGGTCCAACCATCTTCAGTTGCTTCATCAATGACTTTCCATCCATCATAAAGGGTAACTCTTTGCTGATGATTCAACAGTATTCAGCTCCATTTACAATTCTTCTGATAATGAAACAGTCCATACAAGCCTACAGTAGGATCTGGACAATATTAGGCTTCGGCTGACAAGTGGCAAGTAATAACTTGTACCATATAACTGCCTGGCAATGACCAGTAAGGAAAGACCTAACCACCTACCCCAACTTTCAACGACACCACTAATCACCGAGTTCCCCATCATTGACATCTTTGAGAGCAGCATTGTCGCTGGGTCAAAATCCTGGCACTCCCTACCTACCTAACAGCACTGTGCAAGTACCTTCATCACATGGACTGCAACGGTTCAAGGTCGTCAGAAATGGGGATGTTCGCTGATGATTGCACAGTGCTCAGTGCCATTCACAACTCCTCAGATAATGAAGCAGTCCATGCCCGCATGCAACAAGACCTGGACGACGTTCAGGCTTGGGCTGAAAAGTGGCAGGTAACATTCGCGCCACAGAAGTGCCAGGCAATGACCATCTCCAACAAGCGAGAGTCTAACCACCTCCCCTTGACATTCAACGGCATTACCATCGCCGAATCCCCTCCATCAACATCCTGGGGGTCACTATTGACCAGAAGCTTAATTGGACCAGTCACATAAATACTGTGGCAACATGAGCAGGTCAGAGGCTAGGTATTCTGTGGCGAGTGGCTCATCTCCTGACTCCCCAAAGCCTTTCCACCATCTACAAGGCACAAGTAAGGAGTGTGATGGAATACTCTCTACTTGCCTGGAAGAGTGCAGCTCCAGGACAAAACAGCCCGCTTGATTGGCACCCCATCCACCACCTTAAACATTCACTCCCTCCACCACCGGTGTACCATGGCTGCAGTGTGTACCATCTACAAAATGCACTGCAGCAACTCACCAAGGCTTCTCCGGCAGCACCTCCCAAACCCGCGACCTCTTCCACCTAGAAGGACAAGGGCAGCAGGTGCATAGGAACACCGCCACCTCCAAATTCCCCTCCAAGTCACACACCATCCTGACTTAGAAGTATATCGCCAATCCTTCATCGTCGCTGGGTCAAAATCCTGGAACTCCCTCCCTAACAGCACTGTGGGAGTACCTTCACCACACGGACTGCAGCGGTTCAAGAAGGCAGCTCACCACCACCTTCTCAAGGGCAATAAATGCTGGCCTTGCCAGCGACGCCCACATCCCTAGAATTCATTTTAAATAATTCTGATACAAAGTTTACAAGGTATAAAAACTATGTAATTTCTTCAGTTCCAATACACCTTTCAATGTACCTTCCTACAAGGCGGTAGGAAAATTGAAGGCAGCATCGAACCACACCATACAGTTTCAGCTCCTGGGAGATCCACAGTGTATCAGAAGAGAAGCCTGGAGGCTAGTTGCCTGGCCATCCTCCCAGTTCACAACTGCTGGGAAGCAGGAGGAATGAAGTGAGTAGAGAGAAAAAGTAGTAAAACAGTATTTACTTGGTAAAAATTCTTACGGTGGTGCTGATGGTGAAGGTGATCACTAATTTGCGATTTATTGCTTGGAATACCTGCTTTATGATGTCTCAGCACATCAATAGCAATATTTCTCATGTGTGACGCAAGCTCTGAAGTATTAGCTGATTAAGTAAAACTCTCTGTTCTGGCCTCAGAATTATACACTGATTTTTTTGATATACAGCAATTGATAGGCAGGCATTATTATCCATTAACCGGTATTGAAAATCACTATCTCTTTTATAGGGAACTTTTAAACATTACCTGATTTTTAAATTCCATAATTGTGTTTCAATTTTTTTTTAAATCACAATTGTTAAATATAATGGAACACATTTAGAGAACAAAGTGTCAGTGCGGGGTTTTAATGGAGCATGTAGCTTGTACAACAGTGACTAACTTTGTGCTGGTTAAATAATAATTAAATTTACTCTGCATTAGTTAAGGGTCCTGCACAAGGAATAATGCAAGAGTGTACTCTCATTTCTGTGTAGTTAGAATAAAAGTCTTATGAATTAAACACCAGAGAGTAACAGCCATTTTGTCCATTTACTACTGGATAGTTCCTGGAAGTTTGCTGTTCACTACTATTTCTTAAAGAAAATTACAGAAAAAGAGCTGCCCCTTTGGCTTAATGAGTGGAGGTACTAGTTGATGTCCCGGGTTCAATTCCCAGTCTATGTTGAGTTAGCTGATCGCAGCGGGGGCGTTACAATTGGTCTCAGCAGCCCAGTTAGGGAGATTAAAGACAAAAAAAGGGGATGGGATTGTCATCCAGCAACCCACACTAAAACATGCCCTTGCGTGGACAATAAGAAAGAAAAACTTGCATTTCTATAGCGCCTTTCATGCCCTCAGGACATCACAAAGCGCTCTACAGCCAATGAAGTACTTTTGAAGTGTAGTCATTCTTGTAATGTAGAGATACACAACAGCCAGTTTGGGCACAGCAAAGACCCCAAAAACAGCAAAGTAATGACGATCAGATAATCTGTTTCAGTGATGTTGGTTGCGGGATCAATGTTGGCCGGTACACTGGGGATAACTCCCCTGCTCTTCTGTGAACAGTACTGTGGGATCTTTTACATCCACCAGAGCGGGTAGGTGGGACCTTGGACTGACGTCTCAGCTGAAAGATGGGACCTCCAACTACTAGGGTTCCTGACCCTCTGGGAATGATCCCGGAGTCAAGGGTTCCCATCCTGAGTGCTGCCTCCAGCAGCCTGGGAGATCAGCAATTTAAATTTCCCACCACACTGCGCCCACATGAACAACAATATGAGGTACTGTCAATAATTGCTAACGGTTTGCCTGGCGTGGGAGTCAAAGGGAGGTTAACCTGCATTAATTTAAAACAGAATAATTTCCCAGCCTTTCCCACGGAGCTCGGGCAGCACGGTGGCATAGTGGTTAGCACTGTTGCCTCACAGCGCCAGGGACCCGGGTTCGAATCCGGCCTCGGGCGACTGTCTGTGTGGAGTTTGCACATTCTCCCCGTGTTTGCGTGGGTTTCCTCCGGGTGCTCCGGTTTCCTCCCACAGTCCAAAGATGTGCGGGTTAGGTTGATTGGCTATGATAAAATTGACCCTTAGTGCTAGGGGGATTAAATACGTGGGGTTACGGGGATAGGGTGGGATATGTGTTGGTGTAGGGGTTACGGGGATCGGGTGGGATATGTGTCGATGCAGGCTCGATGGGCCGAAATGGCCTCTATCTGCACTGTGGGGTTTCTGTGATTCTGTGAGCTCATCACACGCAGAGAGCCATGGCTGGCCAGGGGGGGGGTTGGGGTGTGAGAGGGTGGTTTCTGAAATCGGGGAAGGGGGGGGGGGGGGTGGGAGTGAGTCTCTGCAATTGGGAGGAGCTTACTGTGGGTAAACAGTAAAAGATTGTTTCCACTGGTGGGTGAATGGGCAACGAGGGAACAGAATCCAAGGATTCTCACCGTAAGAAACAAGAGGGAAGGGAGGGGGAAGATTCTTGAAGTGAGACCTATTAGACTGTGGGATCCTTCACCGCATGTGGCTATTGAGGTAGAGATTAAAACTTAATTTCAAATAGAATGGGATAAATCTTCGATCACGTGATCCGGCATTGCATGGCGTGAGGTCGTGCGGTCAGAATGTCACATGATCAAACCTTCAGGAGTGCCTCCAACCAGAGTTGGCAACCCTACCTCCAACAGCGCAGCACTCACTCAGTACTGCACTGAAGTACCAGCCTAGATTATGTGCTCAAGTCTCTGGAGAGGGGCCAAAACCCATGATTTTCTGACTTGAGGCCGAGAGTGCTAACCCTGAGCCAAGGCAGACAATGGGAAAGAACAGGATTGTGCTCAGCAATAATGTCCTACGCTCTCAAATAGCCCTTCAACACATGAAGAATGGCCTCCTGAGTGAGCTACCAGAAGATGCTGGTGTTTGTAGAACCATAGCTTAACAAGAAGTAGCACCTTCAAGGAAAAAGGGGTGTCACATATGCATCGTTTATGTGCTTTTAAAAAAAATTGCATTTGGTGTGCCACTAGTTAAAAAAGGTTAAAAAATCATTACCTTAGTTTCCATGTAGAAATCAAAAGGATGTTTGATCCTAATGCTCAAAGTGTTTCATTCCAATAAGAGTTTGAGTGTTTGATGGTTATCTCAATGACACCTTCGCTGATCAATGCAGTTGTCTGGAGTTTGAATGATGTCATGGTGATAACATCTCTCTTCCTGGCAGACTTAAATGTGTTCCAATTCAAGTTACAGGTTAAAAATGGAAATTGGAAACTGTAAAGTGAGATACCACAAGGTGAAAGTTATCATTGCTAATCAGATGAGTTTTTATGTAGGACATCCTAAAGCACTTCACGGTTATTCAGGAAAACACGCTACACATTTGATCTGTGCTTCCTTGGGCATTCCTATCAGTGCATGTGTTCAAAAAATCTGCACATTAATGGTGAATAAAGAACCATTTTTAAAATGGTAAGATTTTCTGTAGGGGGGGGAATGGAGGCTTTGTTTGCAGTATTATATCAAGAGACTTGGGCAGCAAAATTAACTATATATCTTCCTTTATTCACCAGAAGTTTCAAAAATATAGGCCCAGATTTTGCGGTCAGCGGCGAATGAACGGCGCTCACCATTCATTACACTTGCACTTGCCCACAGACTTTCTGTGGGATTTTGCACTGGAACTTGTGGTAATTAGAAATCCAAAACAGCGTGGCGCCCTCTACAGGGAATCTGGGGCCCATGTGAACAGGACAAGCAACTGTGCATCTCCTTAACCAATCAGATTGAAGAATCCTTACTGAGCCACTCAGTCTAAACCAGGAAGTGTCAGTTAGAATAGTTAATTCAATGTAAATTCTGGGGGGAAAAAAGTAAAAGAGAGAGGAAAAGAAAAGAGGGAGGGATTAAGAAAGAGAAATAAGAGACAGAAAGAAAAAGTTTAAAAAAATGTTTAATTAAATTTTTTAAATCTCCAACAATAATTAAATTCTGAAGGAACGAGACTCCACACTTGTATAAAAGTTAACTTTCAGGGCCAGTGAGGTTGTTTGGCAGTAATTAAGATCTATCACACCATTATGAATTCATTTACGCTGGAATGGACAAGCCCAAACTTTTTCTGGGGTGTTTAGTGTGTATCTATCACGTAAGTACCACAACATCACGCCCTTCATGCATTTCAATGCAGAACCTCTCAGCGAGGTACTGTTATAATGCGGCTTCGAGAGGAGTAGGGCAACTCGGCCAGCAACTTTCTGTTTTCCGCGTTTAACTGTGTATGTGCGGACACGGGAATTTGCTGCCCAATTTACTCCATAATAACGGTGGGTGCTGATAGCACCACTGTTATTCTTAAATCAAAATCCGGGCCAATATTAATCCTCTGTGGACATTTTGAAGAATGTTTACAATTGACTATTGTACTGTTCTAGTATTGCATAAGTTTATTTCTAATGCTTCTTTGTGTTCTGCAAAGTTTAAATCAACACGAAAAAAATAAGCCCTAAAAGCTTCGGGCGCGCCTATTTTTGGGCGCCTTACCCGCACAGTGTAAACAGCCCACGATCAAATGGGGAGGTCTAAGGAGCCCCGGATTTTGGGCCTCGGAGCTCATCTTAATGTAGATGGCGCTGCAAAGGAGGCCACACAGGTTAATGCTCCAATTTCCAGGTAAGTGATTGAGTTGGATCGCAGGAGTCTGGAGGAGAAACGGGTGGACCTTGGAGTCCGTTTTCGAGGTTTGGTGTGGGGGATCGCAGGCCTCGGGAGTACTGTTGGGGAGATCAGAAGTGCTGTCGGTGGGGGGGCGGGGCCTAGAGGTTGGAGTCGGGAGTGAGGTCGGAGATCTCAAGATCGGGAGCGACGGTGATTATGGTAAGTACTTACTGTTATGTCCGTGTATCTTAATGTTGTGTCCTTCAATAATCAGACAACAGACCGCAGGGAACGATTCAACAGGTGTTTACTGAATGAGGGTTACTCTAGAACTAACTGTACAGATCAATACTCAGGGTTTATATACAGGTGTGGTCACTGCCGATACTACAGTATACAGGAGCTGTAAAAAGTAGTTCTCTCCCTTAAGGTATATATACACATTACATACATTACAATTCCTCCCCTTTTAGATTAACAGTACCATAATACTCATTTAACAATTAACATTTTTAATATACAATGTTATATGAAAATAGTCCATTCATATATTCAGTCTCTGGGGAGGCTTCCTGATTCTTTCTGGATAACGCCTTTCCCGAGTGTCTCGCTCTTGGTGCGGAGGCGATTCTAGCACCCTGTCGTCAGTTGATTCATCAGCTTCCAATGCTATTGTTTCTGAGGTAGATGCGACCTGTACGTCGGGTTCCTCACCAGGTACGTATGGCCGAGACATGGGGTTGACTCGTTCCTGTGACTCTAGGATCTGGTCAGCATGGCGTCTCACAATGTTCTCCCCAACATCCACTGTGTACATTAGTGGCCCCTGCCGTGTGCATATTGTTCCTGGTTGCCATTTCTCTGTTCGGTAGTCGCGGGCCAAGACTGGTTGCCCTACATTGAAGCTCCTTGTCGGCTTCTCATTGATGTGCTGGAATTGCTTACTCTCAACATCTCTTCGTACATTTGGTCTGAGCAAATCCAGACGAGATCTCAACCTTCGGTTAAAGAACATCATGGCCAGGGCCTGGTTGGTGACTGCATGTGTCGCATTTCTGTAGGCTAACAGGAAATTGTCCACCTTATGCTGCAGTGGAACTTCATCATCGCACATGGCCTTTACTGCTTTTTTTCAAAAAGGTTTGTACGAACCTCTCAGCCAATCCATTTGTGGCTGGATGATACAGGGCGGATGTGTAATGTCTTACCCCATTCCTTTTCATAAATCTTCGAAACTCTTCGGACACAAACTGTGGTCCATTATCAGAGCAAATCTGCTCTGGCAAGCCGTTCCTGGCAAAAATGGTCCGTAGGACTGCAATAGTTTTCTCCGTGGTGGTGGAGGACATTTTGATCACCTCAGGCCATTTCGAGTGCGCATCCACGGCTATTAAAAACATTGAGTCCATGAATGGACCAGCAAAATCAATATGCACCCGTTGCCATGGAGATGAGGGCCACTCCCATGGGTGTAGAGGGGCATGTGGTGGTGCATTTTGGACCTTCTGGCATCCTGAGCAGCTCTTTGTCAGGTCCTCGATTTGCTGATCGATCCCCGGCCACCACACATAAGCCCTAGCAAGGCTTTTCATTTTCACCCCTCCCAGATGACCTTCGTGAAGCTCATTGAGCACTCTCTCCCTTAACTTGGGTGGAATTACCACTCGGGATCCACACATCAAGGTCCCCTGGCATACTGACAGCTGTTCTCTTCTGGATGAGAATGCTGGCAACAGTGAGTCGCCATGTGCTGGCCATCCCTTCACCGTCAAATCATATACCCGAGACAGTGTCGGGTCATTTCGGGTCTCCTTCTCTATACCAGCGTTAGTTACTGGCAAGCATTCAATTATAGTCGAATTGAATATTTCGACAGGATCCACTGCTGGTGCTTCTCCGCAGTAGGCAGTGGCAGGCGTGATAGCCCATCAGCGTTTCTATGCTGTTTCGTGCCCTTATACTCGATTTCATATTGTTGCGCCCCTAGAAAAAGGGACCATCTTTGTAGCCATTGCGCAGTCATCACCGGAACTCCCTTCTTTGGATTAAAGATGGAGACAAGTGGTTGGTGGTCAGTCAGCAAGGTGAACTTCTGCCCGTGCAGATAGTGATTGAACTTTTTCACTCCCCACACTAGGCGGAGGGCCTCCCTGTCAATCTGGGCGTAGTTACGCTTGGCTGAGGTTAGTGACCGAGACGCAAAGGCTACTGGCCTCTCCGAGCCGTCCGGGAATTTGTGCGACAGCACCACGCCAATGCCATAGGGTGATGCATCACACGCCAACCGAATTGGTAGTGCGGAGTTGAAATGAGCCAACACCTCTTTTGATGTGATCAATGCATTGCTCTTCTGGAAAGCTCGTTTACATTCGTCACTCCACTTCCATGGTACCCCCGTTTGAAATAGGGTGTTCAGTGGGTGTAGTACGGTAGACAAATTCGGCAAGAACTTATGGTAGTAGTTCACCAGCCCGAGGAACGACCTCAGTTGTGACACATTTTCCGGTGCTGGAGCCTTGAGAACTGCCTCAATCTTTTCAGGGGACTTATGTAACCCCTCTTTATCAATAACGTGGCCACAATACGAGATCTGCTTCTGGAAAAACTCGCATTTGTGGCGATTAGCTCGGAGCCCATATTCCTTCAATCTAGTGAGCACTGCTCCAGGTTGGCGAGGTGATCACTGTCATTTTCGCCCGTGACCAGGATGTCGTGCAAATAACACTGGGTCCCTGGAATCCCTTGCAGGACTTGTTCCATTGCCCTTTGCCAAATAGCCGGAGCTGATGCTACCCCGAACACCAGCCGGTTGTATTGGTAGAGACCTTTATGAGTGTTGATCGTGAGGTACTGTTTCGAGGATTCTTCTACCTCCATTTGCAGGTACGCCTGGGCCAGATCAATCTTAGTGAAGCGTTTCCCTCCAGATAGCGAGGCGAAAATATCTTCAATCCGCGGAAACGGATATTGTACAGTGTGAAGGACTGGGTTCACTGTCACCTTAAAGTCCCCACAGATGCGAACCTTCTTTGGTTCCCCAGGCGTATTACTCAACGACCTCTTCATTACAGGAACGATGGGTGTAGCCCACTCCCTCCAGTCCACTTTGGACAGTACTGCTGAACGTTCCAAACCTTCCAGCTCTGCTTCGACGGCTGGGCGGATCGCATAAGGTACCTATTTTGATCGTCGCTGTTATGCCTTTTAGTGTTCCGAGTCCCTGCTGGAACACTTCTTATGTGTCAGTTAGCATTTTTGACGGTCGTCCAGGTGTGACGTCGTCATCCTTTTTGGCATCTACAGTCAGTGCTTGTATGGAATGCCAATCTAGCTGTATCTTCCGGATCCATTCACGTCCTAATAGTGGTGGTCCTCGATCTGGCAATACATATAGGTCCATTTTTGGTGTTTCCTTGCCGTTATATATAACGTTCACCCTTATTTTTCCTTTGGGGTAGACTTTTTGCCCCGTGTACATCTTCAAGACAATCTTTGTATCTCTCAAGGGTATATGTGAGAATAGCCGCTTGTAGTCCCTTCGGTTTATGACTGTTAGGGCTGATCCTGTGTCCAATTCCATTTTCACTTGGACTCCTGCTATCTTGAGCGTGACCCAGATAGTTTGGTGATCCTCCGTTTTGATCACATTATGTAGTTTCAGACAACCCAGCTCCTTGCTTCCGGAGTCTGTATCACTCTTCTGTTTGTCTGAACTACTCTCCGTCACCTTATGTACCTTCTTGTACTTCTCCTGTGGAGATTTCTTGCTGCTGGTTTTCTTTCCCGACCTGCAGACTCTTGCTATGTGTCCTACTTTTCCACACTGTCTGCTGGTTCAAGGACCAAGTGTGCAATCATTATGGTCGTGTGTTGTTCTGCCGCAGCGATAGCACTTCACTGTTCCGTATGACATTTCATTTGTGCCATATTCTTGCGGTCTCCGTTGTATCTCTGCAGCGCCCCGTGCTGCCGCTTTGGGTGATACTGCAATGCTGAAAGCCTTGTCCAGCGTAAGATCCTTTTCTGATAGAAGCCATTTCTGGGTTCCTTCACTTTGAAGCCCACACACAAACTTGTCCCTTAAAAGTATCTGCTAGTCCCGTTCCAAACTGGCAGTGTTTCGATAGCTTGCGCAGTTCCATTAAATACTCAGCATTACTTTCATCTTTATGCTGGTTCCTTTTGTGAAACTTAAATCTTTCTGCTATCAGCAGCGGTGTGGGGTTTAAGTGGTCCTGTAGGATTGACACTGTTTTCAAAATCCTTTTCTACTGGCTTCTCTGGGGTTACTAGGTTTCGTAGCAAGCCATATGTTTTTGCACCCATTGAATTCAACAATACCAGCGCTTTCTTGTCATCTGGCACTTCATTCGCCTTGCAGTATACTTCTATGCATTCGACATATGTCGTCCAATCTTCGACTTCATTGTCGAACGCTGTGATACTGCCACTCTTCGGCATTTTTGGGTGTGGTTAGACTGGCTTAAAATGGCATCTCCCGCGCTTTTCTTTCTTCCCCGCTGCTGCTTAAAATGGCGTCTCCCGCGCTGCTGCCAACGCCGCTCTCGGCGGTCCTCATGGCAAATGGCGACGCCCTGTGGGTTTCGTGCGCTGCTCCTGCGCTGCTGCCAATGCCGCTCTCTGCGGTCCTCGTGGCAATGGCAGCGCCTCGCGTTTTCCTGCGCGCCTCTCTCCCCCGTTGACGCTGCTCGGCCCTTGACCACCGGCTGCGCTCTGCTCTCTCTCGTCTCTCTCCCCCGTTGACGCCGCTCGGTCCTGAACACCGGCTGCGCCCTGTGCGTTCTGCCCTCTCTCTCTCCCCCGTCGACGCTGCTCGGCCTTTTTCTGTGCTGCTCGGTCGGCTCTAGCCGCCGCTGTCCGGGAAGGGTCTGCGCAGTACCTGTTGCCAGCCCGTTTCGCTGGACCACCGTGACTGGAAAGCCAAGCCTGGCTCTCGACAGCCTCCACTGCGATGCTCAAATCTCCGCTGGATGACTGGGCGGTTGTCCGTGGTCGACGCCCGTGCTTCTGGACTCGACCTCCTTCCACTGTTCTCCAGGAGCGAATCCCTGGGAGGTGATGCAGAGCTGCAGGTAGGTTCGAATCTGCGTCGTCGCCAATGTTATGTCCGTGTATCTTAATGTTGTGTCCTTCAATAATCAGACAACAGACCGCAGGGAACGATTCAACAGGTGTTTACTGAACGAGGGTTACTCTAGAACTAACTGTACAGATCACTAGTCAGGGTTTATATACAGGTGTGGTCACTGCCGGAGTACAGTATACAGGAGCTGTAAAAAGTAGTTCTCTCCCTTAAGGTATATATACATTACATACATTACACTTACCTTTTTTATTACTTACGTGGTGTTTAGCATTGATTTTCCTCAGAGGTAAGCAGCACTGGGGCTGGCTGCCTCAGGATAAACCAAAGTTGCAGCAGGGACCAGAAGCAAGCGTTAGTCCATTTACATATGCAAATAAAGGGCCTAGCGTTTGCTTCAGACATGGGTAAAGGACGCCTCTTGTTTGTCCCTTACCAAGATGGCGTCAGGCGCGATTCGCGGCAGAAGTGTGAGCGCACACATCGGATGCCATTTTGCTCCCCAAACAGCACCCGCAGCGCTCAGTATTTAGTATTTCACCATGTAATTTTTAGTATGCGGATTACTGCAATTGGCGTAATTGTTACACCCAGAACATGCAACCTGTGCAAAGGCAAATCTTGGAAAGGTGGAGGTTCTGTACAGTAGGGGACAAGTCGTGTTTACAGGACATGTGAAACTGTTGAAGGAAAAAAGAACTACTTAAAAAACCCAAACAGTAGTGAGGAGAGTAAACAAAGGGGAGGGGAGATGAAGCTGCTGAAATGACAGCAAACTGTTTGCCTCACAGTTGTCACACAAGAGGATAATCATGGGTAAAGGCCACACTGCCAGTCAGCATTGCAGAGGAACAGTCGGTCCTAGCCAGAGAACTGACCAGAAGGACAATAAAACCATCAATGGCACAGCGAAGTCAAAAAAAAAGTACCCATAAGTAATTTCACGGTCATAATCCAATTTCGGGGATCAAATGGGCTTTGTAAACTACTGCTGGTTTATGTTGTCATTCAAACCCCACAAACAGGTTAGTGCCTTGTAATCAATCCTAGATATTTATTATCGTATAGCGTATAAATCTCATTTCTGAATTTCACATAACCAAATAAGGCTAGGAATGCCGGCGTGGTATTATGTGGAGCAGCAGTTCCAGCAGTGACTCTCACAGCCTCGAATATGGTTGAGGCATACTGGCAAGGTCATCATGCATGCTACAGCTGACAAGGCTCCATACACCATTAATTTCAACTCCAGAGGGTCTGTATAGTAAAGTCCAAATGAACTAACAGCTGGCAGTAGCCGCATTTGAAATCTCAAAGCCTCTTTTTGCAATCAACAGCTTCATAAGCTGCAACACACTGGTAGCTCACCGACATCACCAGTGCATTGCATCTCTACTTGCAAGGGTATTGGGGGGAGGGAGGGAGGTGAATCACCATCAGGAACGACTGCTGCAACTCCCAGGTCAGATTTATGCTGAATTTGACAGGTAGTTAAGCAGGACATCTATATTGCAGTTTTATGATATTGCTCGACAGAACACATTATCATATTCACATCCAGTAAAGGTGTAAAAGAGACGCAGCACTCAAAGGATTAATGTTTCCTGTTTTTCCAAGCCATACAGCAGCAGCTGACATTACTTGTGAAGGTGTCTAGAGCTTGGAGCATTAAACAGTCTGCAATCTGTGATATCTTTCTTTTCCTTTCTCCCTCCACCCTAAATATATGCAAATGTTGTGCCTGCAGGCTGCCTGCACCTCAGTCAGGCAGCCAGGGAGCAGATGAGCAGGAACGCTCTGCTGCCTCTCCCATCTGACAGTGATAGATGATCAGCCCTAATGCTCAGCTCGGGCTAATACATTCGGGCCTCTCTTGCCTTCTGTTCCAAAATGTCTCCTCCTTCAACCTGGTTTCCTGTGTGCACCATCCGTCTCATAGGTCAAGAGGTTGCCTCCCCTTTTGTATTACCTCGTTTTGGTTCAATCTGCCTTTTATTTTAACCAGTATCACGGTCCATATTATAGCTGTAACTATATGAAATACGCAGCACTGTATTTATTTGCCACTGCAATGTGTGTGTAAAACTGCCGTTTCGCTTTCCCACAGATTCTTCCAGCCCAAGCTGAGCTTTGTGTAAAAAAGTACATTTTTGTGAACAGTTCATCATTGCATCAACACTGATTACCAAGCCTTCTCACTGGCTCTGAGATAGAGAATACGTACAAGGCTGGTGCATTGACACTGTAACTGACAAAATGCAGAAAGAGCCATTATAGTGGCGGAGTATTCTTGTTTGTTGACAAAGTCAAATAGGTTTGCTGCTGAAATCTCACAAAAACACAGAATGATTGAGGAGTGATTTTTCAGGTCTCGGTTTATGCGAGCAGCACTCACTTTATTAATAGTTTTATTACTTTGTTACGGTTAAAATAATTTTACTACCCAGATATTAATTTTGGAGTTGAAAATGGAAATATTATAGGCAAATATTTTTCCATTAGCACAAATAAGGTTTCTTATGGGGAAAAACAACACCCTTCATGCAAGGCATTTTTAGCTTGGTATATGGTGTCATCTATACAAGTCTATCTGGTTTGCCTATAATTTGTTCAGAATGGCAAACTGATTACAGGAGAACCATAGACACAATTTACTAACTGTTCAAGTTATTCAACGGGCTAGAATCTTTATTTAATTGTTTTAGAATTCCACTAGTAACACACGAATCTGATTTGAGAGGGGTATTGTCACCTATCTGAATTAACATTTTCTCACACTGTGATTTTTAGATCTTGGTGAGCTGTACCACAATGTTGTTTAGTCTGTTCCATTAATAATTAATTCATTAATTTTCTCCAATAAACACAGCAGCATTGCAGCAAAGAATTCAGGAAGGCTGTTTTAAGAAAACTCATTAATATGCAAGCACTGCCTCTTTAAAAGCAAAGGTAAGACCTGGAATTTTCAAGAATCTTCACTGATGTTGCACACTAATTGAGTGGCCTGTGCACGAGTATGTACGACAATATACGTCGGTATAATGAGCCGTTATAAGAGCACAAATCACTGCAGAAAACTATCTGAGCCCCAGAGGCAATAAATAAAATTTAAATAAAAATAAAATGGCAGCCGCCTCTATCTATATCTACCGGTCTCCCTCCCAATTGTCGTTTTATGAAATGAGGGGAAACGAGCCAGACCAGGAAAGCAGCAGATGGCCCGAGCAGTGCTGTGTTGTGAAGCCTCAGTACAAATATCAAAAAGTTTGAAAATAACTTAGCTGCTTCAGTTCTAAGTGTGGGTCATAAATTAACAATCATAATCCCACAAACTTTTTCACCAGAACTGTGCACGGTGCAGTCATTGGTTAAAATCTGGAAACTAAAATAAATATAAAAAGGGACCATAAAAGGGCTTCAAAAATAATTAAATAAATTTGGGGATTTGTCTGGAGCTGCAACCTGCTGAGAAAAAGCAAGCTGTGGCTGTGGGTGTGAGCAGTGCACACCAGTATAAAACTGCCTGGCTGGCTGGCTGGCAATATTTGTAAGTTGTTGCTCTGAGTTTATATATAATTTACACAACATAAAAACACAAATTTGTGACACATATACATAATTTTTACAGTAAGGTCAACGTATTTGAAACGCAAATCAACGGTTAAATGCAAGCAGGTACAATGTGTAAGAAATTTAAAATCAAAGGTACCAAGTGGCATTGTGTCCGTTAACATTAGCCAAAATTTCTAGGGGGGAAAATGGAGTCACGCCCCCTTTGGAGTGCTAACTTCGCCAGTTAGCGCCCCGAAAAATGTAGTGCCCCCGCGGCCGGTTTTCCCAGGTAGCGCCCCGAGAAGGAGGAGGGGCACTACTGGAAGTGCCCCACGTCCCTCTTGGGGCGCTGCGAGGCAATATCGCCGCGCTACGTACCGCAGTACTGCAGGCCTTCCTCCCCTTATTAAAGGGGAGGGGCCTGGTGCAGCACGTCCCAGCGCCCAGCTGGACCACCAGGGATCGGGAGAGCCGGCAAACGACCCCGGCACTCAAGAGGAGTGCCGGGCTCACGGAGAGCAGCCGGCACCCCGCGGGGGGGCTTCACAGGGGCCGGGGACAGCAACGGGGGGGGGGGGGGGGTAGGTGCTGGCAGGTGGCCAGCAACAAAAATGGCCGCCCGCCACCTCCCCTTTAACTAGCGCTGCCCCGGCCACAGGTAGGCCCCCCCCCCTGACCCCGTCGGACATAGCGTCCGGTGGTAAGTCAGGGGGCGCTACCAAAGATCGCGGCTGGGGCGCTGCGCACGGCGATGATGTCATCGGCGCTAACCGTTACCGCCGCCGCTAACCTCCTGCTGAATTTCACGGGAAGTGTTGGCGGCGCCGCGCCCGGGCGCTAGTTGTCTTCCTCTTAGGGCGCTAACGGGAGGTGCAAAGCAATCAAATTTTTCCCCCCTAATCACATCTTTAAATTATAAAATGTCCCAAAGTGCTTCCCAGAGGAGGAGAAGTAGAGATGTGTGGGGAGTTAAGTGAAGCAATTGAAAACTTGGTCAAAGAGATAGATTTTCAGGAAGCTGTTGAAGACAGAGCAAGAGCATGGAGAGGCAGAGAAATTCAAGGGCAGAATTCCAGAGAGTAGGGTACAAGGACGTTGAGGGCATTGCCATCAATGGCAGAAGAGAAGGAAAGGGAGGAGAAATGGTTGGAATCAGGGGACCAGCGCCTGGAGAAGGTTGCAAAGGTGGGGTGGAGTGCAGTTCGGGGGTTGATACCATGGAGGGATTTGCAGATGAGGACAAGGATTTAAAATTTAAGATGTTGGCGCACAGTGGGGTTAATGTAGGTCAGTAAGAACAGGGGTGATGGGATAGTAACACTTAACGCGGGACAAGATGGACAAGTTGGAGTTTGTGGAAGGTGGAGAATTTGAGTCCAGGTGACGAAAGGATGGATAAGGGTTTTGGAAAAAGTGGGGGAGAAGTAGGAACATAGCAGGCAATGCAAAGGTGGAAATAAGTGGTTTTGAGAGGTTTAAAACTCTGCTCTATGTCAAACAGAACTCCAAACTTTCACACAGTTTGGTTCAGCCTGAATGATCTGTAAGGGAGAGGCAATGGAATCAGCAGCAAGGGAATGGTGTTTTTGGCAAATGGCTTTATCTCTTTGGTTCATTGGAGAAAATCCTGGCTCATCCACAACTGAATGTCAGACAGGTGGTCCGAGAGCACGGACATAGCTGGGGGGTCTAGGGAAGTGGTGGAGAGGTAGAACTGGATGTTAACCCCATGCCCACGGATGCGGTAACTAAAGGTTAGCATGTAGATGAGGATGAGGCAGAGGGCGAGGATAGATCTTTTGAAAAGTCCTGAGGTGACTGTGCAGGGGTGCCCCCCACTCCCAAATTAGTCCCACAATATACATCATAGTCTGGAGCATGCAAGAATCAAATCCCTGGATTTCTCCAGATTCCATCAAGCTCTTTATTGGTCATCGCATCAGAAGGGACATTCCCAATTGCTTTGAAAGAACACATATGCAGAATTCTATATGTGCAACACAAGGTAAAATAGGTAGCCGGTCTATAGGTCTGAAAGTCCCAAGCATTTACAGCAAGTACTGAAAAGAATCAGTGTATTTGCATGAAAAAAACTGTAATATTACTGGTCACCAAAGAACAATTGCTGTTAACATGCAAAAAGGAAAACTGATGATGCGTATATTTGAGTAATATACAAAAGCTGGCATGCCCTCAAGTGCTGAAACTGGGATTGCAACTCTGGTGTCTTATTTGGGATAAACTGTAAAATAATTAAATATATACAAAGAAGGGTTGTTTTTCTGTATGGGAACCATTTTCTTTACTTGTAGACATTGCAATTTTGTGGTACAAAGCATTAGTGCTCAT
Source organism: Somniosus microcephalus (assembly GCF_052327205.1). Lineage (NCBI taxonomy): Eukaryota > Metazoa > Chordata > Chondrichthyes > Squaliformes > Somniosidae > Somniosus > Somniosus microcephalus. Next base: position 109,128,486 of record NC_140995.1, on the reverse strand, counting down.
CAGTGCTTCCTGTAAATGCTTTGTACTTTCAGACCAACAAACAGGCTACCTGGAGCCCACCTTTTCCATGTAGGAATGTGCATCAGGCTCTTTTCAAAGTGAGCGAGAGTACTCCAGAATATCTGCCAATTCATTCCAAACAAGAACGCTTTCTGAACACTACAGGTGTACACTATTCAAATAGGGAGGGTTTCTCTGGTGCTGCATGCTGGGAAAGAGGCTGTGCCACAGCTGCCGGGGACCAACAATGTCAAGAGCAGGCCCTGTGTCCATTTCCCAGCTGGGCTGCAGTCTGCTCCATTTTGTATGCGAGCCATTTTGTGCTTTACCCTCACTCAGATCCCAAATTTGATTGAGAAATATTTAAATAAAGACCTGGAACAATTCTGCAGATTTGCCTTGTGTTTGCTTTTTTTGGAATAGGAGCAAGGGAAGCTCCATGAAAGAGTTCTTAAAAGCTTTGGAAGTGTTCTTGTTTTGTTGTTGCAATGTTTACAGTACCATTTTAAGCATGGTGTTGTTTATATTAGGCATCATATATCTGACATTTTTATTAATACTTTTGTGAGAAAGATTTGGGGGATAGGGGTTTGGGGGAATGAGGGGGGGGGGGGGGGTCAACTTTTTTCTTTTTCCTGCCAAGGTTAAGTTTATTTTAAGGTGTCTCAAATACAGTATTTCATGTTTGAGGTGGCGCAAAATAAAAGGAGGCATTCCGGAAAGATCAGTAACAACAACTTGTATTTATATAGTGCCTTTAACATAGTAAAATGTCCCATGGCGCTTCACAGGAATGTTATCAAACAAAATTTGACACCGAACCACATAAGGGGATAAAGAGATAGATTTTAAGGAGCGTCTTAAAGGAGGAAAGAGAGGTAAAGAGACGGAGAGGTTTAGGGAGGGAATTCCAGAGCTTAGAGCATCGGCAGCTGAAGGCACAACCGCCAAGAGTGGAGCGATTAAAATCGGGGATGTGCAAGAGGCCAGATATCTCGAAGGGTTGTCAGGCTGGAGGAGGTTACAGAGATAGGCAGGGCGAGGCAATAGAGGGATTTGTAAACAAGGACGAGAATTTTAAAATCAAAGCATTGCTTAACTTGGAGCCAATGTAGGTTAGCAAGGGGTGATGGGTGAAGGGGACTTAGTGCGAGTTAGGATACGGGTAGCAAGAGCTTAAGTATATGGCGGGTGGAAGATGGGAGGCCGGTCAAGAGTGCGTTGGAATACTCATGTCTAGGGGCATGGATGAGGGTTCCAACAGCAGGTGAGCTGAGGCAGGGGCCTCAGGAGATCTTGGCACACCTTCCTGACAACCACTGAATACAACTTCCTCAGCTTGCACAGGGACAGCAAGGGGCCAGTTGCAAAGCTTTGCCATCTGCAGCAAGGACACCTGCAGCCAACTTGCAACACCTGTGATTGGCAAGGTCACCACTACCTTAACTGTTATGCATGTAGCTCATTCCCAAGTAGTACTTCAATATCAGTTAATGGAGGTCTTGGGGAGCTTTTGGAGGTGGGACTCCCACTTGTCGGGTTTTAGTCCCGCCTCCATCAACTTCTGGCCAACCCACGCTATTTTCCCAGCGGACTTAGCAGGCCAATTAAGGGAAAACCAGTTACAGGGAACGTCAACGTATGACGTTTCATCTGTCAAATGTCATCGTTTGACAGCTCTGTGAAGCTGTCAAACACTGACATTCTCTGTAGTTTGATGAATCCTTGTATTCAAGACTCATCAAATCTCTTTATTTAGCAGAAATTAGATGGTTGCTGCATTGGAGAATGCAACGGGCCATCTGTCATCTCTGCCACAGAGGTGCGAGACTCTCCGCATACCCAACAATTGAAGCCTGCAGGAAGAAACAAAGGTAAGTAAACTTTTACTAACACTTTCCACTTACCTCACATACTCACCTCTCCACACTTGCACCCATCACTTACCTTCACAGCGCACTTTTGCACCCCTCTGACCCTCGCAGACCCACTACGCGCCTCGGTAACTACCTGTTAACAGGCAGATAAGTGACACTAATCCCCTTCCCACCTCCAAGGAGACGGAACCCAGCGCGGGTCGGCTATTGCCTCCTGGCAAGATGGCACGGAGGCAGATTGGGGGCGGGTTGGGCACCCAGCCCCACATTCTGCCATTTTCCTGGCAGTCCTGCCTCCAAACTCGCCTCCCCAGGGCTGGCAAGATCGCGCCCAATATGTCCAACATGAAGCCTGTCCTGAGTGTCAGTAAGTATTACAATGGCTTGATGTGTGAAGCAACTAAAAGGTGTAGGTATGGGAAGGCTTTCAATTGGAAGTCGCAGCTTGACTGTTGTGACCTGCTTAAGGATGGTATATACGCGATATAATGAAAGAGCAGTAAGGCTGTCTGAGGCCCGTGCATGGATGAGCAATGAATGTGGAACAGGCCGACAGGCAACATTTTTTGTGGCATGGCAGCTTAAGCCAACTACCTGGTACATGGTACTACTGGGTCCTTTTCCCTTGCAGTCTCCACCCACATCGGTTCCCAGGTCCGGCAGACACTGCTCAGTATGGAGCCTGGCTGCCACCTCCTGGCAGCCCTGGAGTGGCAAACAAGCCTTCCCTGTGCCGACTTTATGTGCCCACAGGGGTCAAGGCTGCGAGTCTCCAACGCACCTTGTTATTGGGCTCATCTTTGCTCGCCTGTCATTTTTTTTGCTGGCTCCTTCCCCTGAAGTACAGCCTTTGGAAAGACTGGCATTTTAAAAGAACACCACTCACAGCTTTTCAAAAGGCTGAAATGTGCTAAATTCTTCCCCACTCTGCGAACCTAATGCAGCCACTTACCTTTAAGCAGCTGCATCCCTTTAAATTTTCCAACTCAAGCTGAATATCCTGCCTATCTATTCCCCCAACAGCCACCCCCCCCCCCCCACCCCCCCAAACTCTCAACAGGGAGCCCCTACACCGGGGCCAGCATGCACAGAGAACACATTTGAATTATTTAAATGATTTGACCTTGCAAACTCAGGTACGGTCTGATTAAAGTTCCAGTGGTGCACAGTGCACTCCAGGAGCAGCAGTCCACTGCGATTGGCCGATGAATTAGCCCCATCATTCTCCCAACCAGTGAATGCCGATCCATCCAATAAATTGTAGAATCTTCAAAATTCACTTTAATTTTTTTGTTTGTGAAATTTATTGAAAAGGGCACAGATATAATGGAGAGCACAAAAAGAGAGTGGGCTTTCTTTTGTAATAGTTAAATAAAGGACTTGCGACATTTGCCTTCGGCAAGAAAAACCATCATGTCAACAGAAAGCTTCAACTGCTTTGAAAATGTAACAATTTTCAACACTCCACCTCTGCCCAGAAATCTCCACAAGTGTCTTATGGAACTGTAACCAAAAGGGCTGAAAATACACATTTTCAGAGCTACATAAGGATTATTCCGGAGCATAAAAGTTGAAATAGCCTGGCAGAGACAAAGATCTAAAAATTGGTTCCCCGCAGCTTTCCTAGCTGCGTATTCTTATTTCTTCATAAATGTGCAGAGACAGGGGAACCTGGGAGTTCATGTGCATAGATCTTTGAAGGTGGCATCACATATTGAGAGAGTAGTTAGCAAAGCATATGGGATCTTGGGCTTCATAAATATAGGTATTGAGTACAAAAGTAGAGAAGTTATGCTGAACCTTTATAAAGTGCTGGTTAGGCCACAACTGGAGTATTGCGTCCAGTTCTGGTCACCACACTTTAGGAAGGATGTGAAGGCCCTCGAGAGGGTGCAGAGGAGATTTACCAGAATGGTTCCGGGGATGAGGGATTTTAGCTACAAGGACAGGTTGGAGAAGCTGGTGTTGTTCTCTTTGGAGCAAAGGAGGTTGAGGGGAGATTTGATAGAGGTGTACAAGATTATGGCTGGTTTGGATATGGTAGACAGAGAAAGGCTGTTCCCATTAGCTGATGGTACAAGTACTAGGGGACACAGATATAGGGGGGAAAATTCAGTTGGTAGCGCCACCCGTTAGCGCCTTAAGAGGGCGCTAAGTGGGGCACAAAGCAACTAGCGTCCGGGCACGGCGATATCTGCGCCTCTCGCTAAATTGACCGGACATTTTGCAGCAGCGCTAAACACTACCGCCACGATCTCCTGCGCCGGCAGATTGTGATGTCAGTCGCGTGCACAACGCCCCGTTAGCGCTCCAAACCGGAAATTGAGTGGCGCCCCCTGCCTTACCGCCTGCCGCTAGCAACGACAGGTTGAGGGGAGCGTTATGCTGTCAGAAAGGGACTAGGGGAGCACTATTTAAAGGTGACCACTTCCTGCCTTTTTCTGTCGGTGACATTTTTGCACCACACATTCTGAGAGAGAGAGAGAGAGAGAGAGAGAGAGAGAGAGAGAGAGAGACTTCTGGAGAGATTCAACGCTGTGTGAAGGAGTTTTGGGTACTGAGCAGCACTTTGCAGGTTGGTTTTGATTTGCCCTTCCTTGTATCGATTTAGAAGAGACTATGGGGTCTGCACTCTGAGCTCTTTCCCTGGGCCTCTCCATTGTTCTTTCCAGCAGATTTGATGTACAGGTCTCTCCAGGCCGAGATTCAGGCCGAGATTCAAGGCTGCAATGAGCAGGATGTGGATGGAGAGCAAGATCAACCCTCCCCTTTAAGATAAAAACAGAAAATGCAGGAGAAACTCAGCAGGTCAAGCAGCATCTGTGAAGAGAGAAACAGATTTAACGTTTCAGGTCGATGACCATTCTTCAGAATTCCCCTTTAAGAATTGGACGGTGCCAGTGTGTCTGTGTTCCATTGCTGACTGAAATCACATGAGCTTCGCCAGCGCTGTGAGGTAGCGCCTCGCTCCTCGGCCTTAGCACCTTAAGCGAAGTGTGTAGCGCCTGATTTAGCGCTCCAATCACCTCCAGGGGCGATAAAAGCCAGGTTTGCTGTCAGAGGCAATAATTAGCGCCAGTCACTAAACTTTGCGCACCGCCAATAATAGCGCCCCAAATGGGGCGATACCGAATTTTTCCCCCATAAGATTTTGGGCAAGAGATACAGGGGGGATGTGAGGAAGAACTTTTTTACGCAGCGAGTGGTGAGGACCTGGAACTCGGTGGTGGAAGCGGAGACGACCAATGATTTCAAAAGGAAACTGGATAGGCACTTGAGAGAAATAAACTTGAAGGGCTACGGGGATAGAGCGGGGGAATGGGACTGACTGGATTGCTCTACAGAGAGCCGGCATGGACTCGATGGGCCGAATGAACATAAGAAATAGGAGCAGGAGTAGGCCATTCGGCCCTTCGAGCCTGCTCCGCCATTCAATGAGGGCATGGCTAATCTTCTGTCTCAACTCCATTCACCGGCCCTATCGCCATATCCCCTGATGCCCTTACTAGTCAGAAATCTATCGACTTCTGTTTTGAATATACCCAATGACTGAGCCTCCACAGCCCTCTGGGGTAGAGAATTCCAAAGATTCACCACCCTCTGTGTGAAGACATTTCTTCTCATCTCAGTCCTGAATGGCCTATCCTTTATCCTGAGGCTGTGGCCCCTGGTTCTAGACTCCCCAGCCAAGGGAAACATTCTCCCAGCTTCCATCCGATCAAGCCCTGTAATAATTTTGTATGCTTCAATGAGATCCCCTCTCATTCTTCTGAATTCAAGAGAATACAGGCCTAGTTTACCCAATCTCTTCTCATATGACAGTCCCGCCATCCCAAGAATCAATCTCGTGAACCTTCGTTGCACTCCCTCTATGGCAAGTATATCCTTCCTTAGGTAAGGAATTGTACACAGTACTCCAGGTGTGGTCTCACCAAGGCCCTATACAATTGGAGTAAGACTTCTTTACTCCTGTAATGGCCTCCTTCTGTGCTGTAATGACACTATGTAATACTGTATAATTTGATAATAATGACCACTTTAGAAAACAAAAAGCAATAAAAACCAAATGTACTTGATAATTGCTGAGGCTGCAAGCTGAAGCATTTAGACTGGAGTGCAGGAGACTTTTATTCCAAGCACACACACATTTAACATAGAAATCTTTACTAACATGCCTAAGAGTTGATTACCACCATGCACTAGTTTTATGATCAAATAGCAACTGCGAAAAGGCAAATATCTTCCAAATTATGAGTGTAATTTTAGTTTAGTTAAAATTTATGCGTTTAAAAAAAATAAAATTAAGAAACACAATCTTCCAAGTCCTGGTTAACAGATGCTATTTCTTCACACTGATACAGTAATTAATTGTTTCGGATTCTTTTTTTAAAAAAACACAGGGATGCCCATAACCTTTACAACATCTTGGAGCTTAATACAGCATGTTCTAGGTAGATTACTCTAATCTGTCTACAACCATGTTTCAAGAGGGTAAGCGAGCAGTGCAAGGTCTGAGCTGCCAAACAGATTAGAATAATTACAAGACAGTGGGTCATATGTACTACCATAATCACACTGCGACGCAAGCCCATCTACAACCCATCATCTCCAACATGTGCACTTTGTATCTAGGTTTGATTTATTATGTGCTGACACGGGCAGATAAAACACAAAAATTACTTACTCGATTTCTATTTATAATAGAGCCAGGGATTGGGAGAAGGTAGCTTATACAGTCTTATATTTTATGCGTCTGCAATGTCACAGCTAAGGGATCAAGAATAACAAACTGTTTCTATGGTCTTAAAGGTTTTCATAAGTAGCTACGGGCTACAAACATTAAAACAGTTCAGAAAACAAACCACAGCATCTAGTATTCTGCAGGAAATGTGTACTCAATAACGTTTCACCAAAGCCTACGTTCTGGTGTGTTGAGTTACCCGAAGCCCACATTCACCCATCAGCTGCATACAGTTCTGTACAGAAAGCAAAATTGCAAAAACATCCTGCAATATTTACTAGATCCCAAGTGCCTATTCTTCCATCAGTTGAACGTGCCTCCGCACTAAGGAATTGTGCCAGATGACTTATGGATCTCAGCCAATTTACCTGGCAATAAGGTACAGCAATCTTAGAGGAAGAGTTTGGGATGGGATGGGGTGGGGGGCTGCAAGAGAGACAGAGTTCAAACTACTTTGCTTTTATCCACCCTCTTAGTAGTCATGCAATAAGCAGCACTGGAAAAGGCCCAGGAACTGAAAGCTGAGGGTGGTTACCTATCCACTCTCTTGGTTAGGAAATTTTGTGCAGCTCAGAGCACTTCAGCAAAAATTGATATAACGAATTAAAAACAAACAAATCAGGAAGAGGAGCTGTAGTACATCACAATCATAACATTATACTTGCACCTGGCTGACTCAAATTTCACATTCACATTTATAGCACAAGGAACCCTACCAAAACTGAGATCAATGGCAGTTAAGGGGAAAGTGCGCTAGTACTGGAGTCATACCTGACGCACAGGCAGGGGGTCATGGTTGTTGGAGGCTAATCAACACAGCCTCAAGACACGCTACTGGAGTTCCTCAGGGCAGCCTCCTCAGTCCAACCATCTTCAACTGCTTCATCAGTGGCCTCCCCTTTTTTCGTAAGGTGTTCACTGACTATTTTACAGTGTTCCACTCCATTCACAACTCCTGCGATAATGAAGCAAACAACAGGACCTGGACAACATCCAGTCTTGGCTGACAAGTGGCAGGTAACATTCACATCGTATAAGTGTCAAGCAATGATCATCTCCAACAAGAAAAGGCCCAATCACCTCTCAACATCAGCACCATCGCTGAGGCCCCCATCAACAATGTCCTGCAGGTCACCACTGACCAGAAGCTTAACTGGACCAGCCACATCCACAGCTACAAGAGCGGGACAGAGTCTGGGTACTCTGCGATGAATCGCTCACCTCCTGACCCCTCAAAGCCTCTCTGCCTTCTACAAGGCTCAAGTCAGGAGTACAAAGGTGTACTTATCACTCACCCAGAAGGGTTCAGTCACAACAATACTCAAGAAGCTCAATACCAGGACAAACCAGTATGTTTGATCAGCATCCCCAGCCACTCCCTCCACCATTGGCACACTGCGACTGCAGTACATGCTATCTACAGGGTGCACGTCAGCACCTCGCCAAGCTTGCTTCACCAGTACCTCCCAGCCCTGCAACTTCTGCCAAGAAAGAAAAGAGCAGGAAAGTCATCGGAATGCAATCACCTCCAAGTTCTCCTTCAAGCAATATACCATCCAAACTTGGACATGTACTGCCATTCCTACATTACTGCTGGGTCAAAATCCTTGAATTCCCTACCTAACACTAATGCAAGAACACCAGGATTGCAGTGGTTTAAGAATAAGGCCCACTATCGCTCTCTCATGGCAACTTAGAAGTGGCAAAAAATGTGGGCTTGCCAGCAATAATAACCTTTCAGAAGACAAATATCACTCATTATAACATCATTAGTTGTACTTTTTTGCTAAAATTCCCTATTTTAAAGCATCTTTCTATCCATAATTGAACAGTAAAGCCAGATTTCTGTTTAGCATAACAAGTAGACTGGCAAGTTTCCATTTCATTCCATCAAGTACGATGACTGTTATCAGTTGCTAATACATAGTGATACATCAACAGATGGACAGGGGTAGGTTAGTTGTTGTGAGGCTTGAAAGAAAGGGCTGAAATCAGGTATTTCAGCTGATACCTGCATCCAGGCTCAATACCAAAACGGAACTGCATGCATCTCTGTAATATACTTCCAGCCATCTGTTTCTTTATGTATAACCTTTACAGGCTATACAATTTTTCAGTGTGACAGACATTTATTTTCTTAATCAAACGACTCACTATAGCTGAGGACTTTCATCATTAGTGTGCGATTATGCTTCTCTACCTCTGATGTGACAGAAAATGGTGGCTATTTCAAAACACAACAGAAGGTGGGGAAGGAACTTAAAGAGCAAAAAGAAAACAAACATAGCCAGAAATAATGGATTAAACTGCAAAGACCAAGGCAGCCGTATTGAATGAGAGAATTTTTAAAAAGATGAGAAATTAGGCATAAATGTAACCAGCTTTCCATTTGGATCTTTTGTTTTTTCTTAATATATAACTTCAACAAACCATACGTCACCATTCCTGAATTAAAAAAGAATCAGAGTTTGATTAAAAAAAAGATTTGGCTAAGTATCCACACGTATTCTCATTTCTCAACGAAGATCCCTCCTGATTCAGCATCCGATTCTGAATGCCTATTTATAAGATTCTCGGTAAAGCTATTCACTGACAACCTTTTCTTAACTAATGCGAGACTAGTTGCTTCCTGCAGAGGGGAAAGGTCAGAAATGGAGGATGTCCACAAGACTGAAATGAAAATAACAATATTGCTTGAGAGAGGGGAAATTATTGAAATGATTATTAACTAAGAATAATCAAGTACTGGACTGTTTCTCAAAGGAACTTAATTGTAAGTAAAAACAAGTTCTCCAAATCTTATATAAATCATTGAGGAAGCCACATTTGGAATGTGTGGACAATTATAGACATGATTAGATAAGGTTTGTAGAAAAGTTACATAGATGATTCCAGGACTTGGGGCTAATTGATGAAGAGAGATTCATAGACTTGAACTTAATTTCATCGGAGAAAAGAGACACAATTCAGGTCAAAAGACAAGGGAGGCGATTTTAAACTAATGGTCAGCAATTACTTGCCTGAAAAATGAGCGGCAGACAGCTGAAAAATCGAGAGGGGGCACCCCACTGACGTTCAAGGCCCGTCTGATGCCATTTTCAGGCAGGCCTGCAAATGGGTGAGCCGCACGCTTGTTTCCAGCAGGAGACCACTTCAATATGTGAATCGGAGTCATACAACTCTCAAAAACAGATGAATACGTTTCTAATGTACATCTTGCAGGCCCATGCAACTCCATCTCCTCCTCCCACCCCAGGCTAAATTTGGCGTGGGAGATGGCCAATTTCCCACCATCTGGACAAATGGGAGATATTCCAAAAAGAAAGAAAAAATTTACATTTTTAACAATTAAAAATTTATTTCATGTATTTTCTAAACTTTATCAAGATTGATGCTTTGCTATTATAAAATAAAGTGTGTTTCTTTTATGAATCAGAATTCTGTCCAAGAGAGCAACTTGAATTTACATATCACAATACCAAGTCTCTCAGAAATGCCCCAAAGTACATCCCATACAATGTATTGCTCTGCAGTGCAATTACTATGGTGACATGGGCAAGTATGGCAGCCATTTTGCACGCAGCAAGATCCCACAAGTAGCAAGTTAAAGCTAAACTAAAAGCAGTGACGAGGTTAAATGTTACATTAATATGCACAATGAAGTTTTAATTCTCCTTATTATTTCATTGCAACTTGAATCGTTGTTCAACATGTGCCACAGCCAAAACGGAGATCACGTCTGGCACAACTTTATACATCAGCTCGCTGTGCCCAAATGTTAAATTACTTATTTTTAAACATAATACTCACTTATTAATAAAAATCTAGTTCCAAAATTATTTTTTTGTCAAAAATGGAGAAAGACCAATCACTGCAATGGCATTGTGTTATTTACACAACATTTTCTCTTATTTTCGTACTCAGGTTAGCACTGAAGCCAGGAAAATGTTGCACTCTGTGTCTGGCACCTGCATGTCAGCCATGTTGTTTAAGAGCACCTTCATGAGCCACAATCATCATGATATACAGTAGATTACAAACTAAAACTGTTAAGTTTGAACTTATTTAAAAATAAGTAATGGTAACAGGGATGAGGGACTTCAGTTATGTGGAGAGACTGGAGAAGCTGGGGTTGTTCTCCTTAGAACAGAGAAGATTAAGAGGAGATTTAATAGAGGTGTTCAAAATCATAACCAGTTTTGATAGAGTAAATAAGGAGAAATTGTTTCCAGTGGCAGAAAAGTCAGTAACCAATGGACACAGATTTAAGGTGATTGGCAAAAGAACCAGAGGTGACATGAGGATTTTTTTTTTTTTTTTTTTTACATACAGCGAGTTGTTATGATCTGGTTGGTGGAAGCAGATTCAATAGAAACTTTCAAAAGAGAATTGGATAAATACTAAAGGGAAAACTATTACAGGGCTATGGGGAAAGAGCAGGGGAGTGGGACTAATTGGATAACTCTTTCAAAGAGCCGACACAGGCTTGATGGGGCCGAATGGCCTCCTTCTGTGCTGCATCATACAATGATACTAAGGTAAGGTAGCTACACAGGTAAGGGTTACACATGCAAATTTTATCGTATTTTTGTGGAGTATTTCTTCAAAGGATAGCTGAGACGGATTGGGTATTAGTGTCTGGAACGGAGAAGTTAATCGTGCAATAGTACAAAATGAAAAATGTTTCAGTTTATTACAGAGTTGAGAGATGCTAAGGCACTCTCTTAAGTTCTGTTGTCACTGGGTTCAATATCTCAACTGAATACCTTGCAGTCATCAACTGTACAACTCAGTACTAGATCTCCACTATAAAATGGCTCAGCTAGGAAAGATCTGAAAATAACTAGGCTCCTTACAATTGTAAATCAAATTTACAACATGACAGGGGAGTCATTACTCTAAGCATCTAATGAATAAAAACCATTAGCCCATAACTATTTCATTGGATTCTTCTCAGACAACATAAAGCAACAAAATGACTGAAAAGAACAAGAGTCTAAATAAGGGGCATGCTCAACACATTTGCCAGAATATTTTCTGACACCAATACATATTTTGTTGCTCAGAGTTTTGTTACACTCTACCTGTAGGTACGAAATATTCAAAAGCAATTCATATCTAAATATTACCATGGAAGGAAAGTTCACTGAATAATGTTAACAGTATATCTCTGTTCAAACAGGAATAATTTCAGTGGGAGTAAAATGATTTTATTTTTTCAATTTGAATGCACATTAAGCTGATTCACACCACAGTTGTCACGAAATATTTTCAGACCAAGAAAGATCACAAAGCTTTTGCAGTGAAGTGTGCATTCTCTCGTAGGTATGGCCTCCTCTCTCCAAGGGAAGAATTTTCACCCCAAAAAACAGGCAGGTTTGGGTCGGGTGGGAGGTTAAAATGTTAAAAATTTGAAACCCGACCTCAACCCGCCTCCAACCCCCAACCCACCCATTTACGGTTTTAACAGAGGCAGGACGGATGCAGGCAACCAACCCGTTCCCAGGAGGGGGGGCTGGCACTTTAATTTGTGGCCGGCTGGGGTTCACGGGCCTCAGGAATCCCGGCAGCTGCAGGGAGGCGAGGACAACCTCAGGGAGCACTCCTTGTGGGCCAGGAGGAGCAGGAGTGCTTCCTCCCAGCCCTCCAAGCTCTTCTACCATCACCACACCCCATGCAAAGCCTCCCCCAACCTCCACGGGATCGTGGATCAGACCACCCCCCACCCCACCCCCCCCCTCAGGGCTGGGGATCTTGTCAGTGGCGTCTCACACACACGCTTCCGGGTTTCCTACGCGCTACCGCCCCCCCCCCCCACCCACCCCCTTCTCATGGGGATGACAGGGTAGATTCACATAACACCAGGGGGGGGGAAATTTGGTTGCTTTGCGCCTCCAGTTAGCACCCTAAGAGGGCGCTAACGAGGCACAAAGCAACTAGCGCTCGGAGCGGCGCCACCAATGCCTCCCGCAAAATTCAGCGGGTGGTTAGTGGCGGCGGTTTGCGTTAGCGCCCTGCGGCGCTGCGCCGCTGGCGATGACATCATCGCCATGTGCAGCGCTCCAGCCGTGATCTTCAGTAGCGCCCCGGCTTACCACCGGACGCCATGTCCAACAGGGTCAGGGAGGCCTACCTGCGGCCAGGGCAGCGCTAATTAAAGGCGAGGTGCCGGGCGGCCATTTTTGTTGCTGGCCGCCTGCCAGCACCTGCCCCCATTGCCGTCCCCGGCCTCCTGAGCAGCCCTCCCGCGGAATGCCAGCTGCGCTCTGTGAGCCCGATACTTCTCTTGGGTGCCAGGCTCTTTTGCCGGCACTCCGATCCCTGGTGGCCCGGCTGGGCCCCAGGTCATGCTGCGCAAAGCCCCTCCCCTTTAAGAAGGGGAGCAAGGCCTGCAATACCGCAGGCGCGATATTCCCTCGCAGCGCCCCAAGAGGGAGGTGGGGCGCTTCCAGTAGCGCCTCGTTTCCCTCTTGAGGCGCTACCGATGAATTTCGCCCGCAGGGGTGCTAATTTTTTCGGGGCGCTGTCCCAAAGGGGGCGCGACTCAATTTTTCCCCCCGGGTCTTCGCCCCCATTACACTGCACTGATCAGGCACCTAGTGGGTGCACATGAAGGAAAATCTTCCCTGTACTTTCTGCATTCCTTTAAATTACCTTTTTTTAAAAATTCACATTCAGACAATAGGTCAAAATTCTCTACTACAACATCTCATCCTCAACGTGTATGAACATCTACATCTTCCCCACAATCCACCTCTGACACAGTCTGCCCTGTCCACAGGTACCCAGGCGATACAAACAAATGCTTTTGCCCAGACAGAGACAAGCTTAAAATACCCAAACTCTCAACCTTTTACCAAAAATCTTTCTCCTTCCTTTCAAACATGTTATTCAAATCTGAATCTCACTGATTAGGAGAGTAGGCACTGTAACGATAAGCATCTTCTCTAGTTGTTCCAGATGTTCAATCCAAATACCAGTGCAGCATCAGTTTTGCGACACTGACAAAGAGCATCTCTGGATTCCTGTGGGCGGGGCGATGGTCCCACCGCAGCTCCACAGAGGAAAGCGGACTATTGTGTAGCACAGCTACACGAGGTTCATGGCTTGGAATAAGGCCTTACCCTAACTGAGAATGCAGGCCAAGACTACTACTAATCCTATTGCATAGCTCCATCCTTTAGAAAGACTAACTGGGTTCCTCAAAGACCAGGTGGTATGACAATGACAGCCTTCAGGGTCACAAGTGCCACACCAAAAGTGCCCCTGGACTTACTGGCCTTGTTTCTGCCATGGCACCGTTTCAAATGTATCCATCAGCTTTGGCGCAATCCAACATTCTCCCACAAGAGACATGGTGGCAAAGAACACAAGGTAATTGGGGGTCAGAGCAAATGATGTACAGGCTGCAACTAGAGCTAGGAAAACATCAATTGGTACTGGCCCCTTCCTAAAGACTCACCCACTCTCTGCCTCCAGAACTGAAGGGATCCCTACGCTACCATCAGACATGCATAGCTGCACTTCTTACCTCCCATAGATACTAAATTCCTTCCCAAACCAGGGCCCAACAAGAGCTCTCTCTCTCCTCCCCTCCACCTTTTTTTAATTATTCATTCCTGGGATTTATTGCCTTTATTGTCCATCCCTTGAGAAGGAGGTGGTGAGCCGCCTTCTTGAACCGCTGCAGTCCATGTACTCTCATGGTGCTGTTAGGAAGGGAGATCCAAGATATTGACCCAGCGACGATGAAGGAATGGCGATATATTTCTAAGTCAGGATGGTGTGCAACTTGGAGGGAACTTGCAGGTGATGATGTTCCCATGCGCCTGCTGCCCTTGTCCTTCTAGGTGGTAGAGGTTGCAGGTTTGGGAGGTGGTGTCGAAGAAATCTTGGCGAGTTGCTACAGTGCATCTTGTAGATGGTACACACTGCAGACACGGTGCGCCGGTGGTGGAGGGAGTGAATGTTTAAGATGGTGAATGGGGTGCCAATCAGGCAGACTGCTTTGTCCTGGATGGTGTCGAGCTTCTTGAATGTTGTTGGAGCTGCACTCATCCAGGCAAGTGGAGAGTATTCCATCACACTCCTTACTTGTGCCTTGTAGATGGTGGAAAGGCTTTGGGGAGTCAGAAGGTGAGACACTCGCCACAGAATACCCAGCCTCTGACCTGCTCTTGTGGCCACAGTATTTACGTGGCTGGTCCAGTTAAGTTTCTGGTCAATGGTGACCCCCAGGATGTTGATGGGGGATTTGGCGATGGTAATGCCATTGAATGTCAAGGGGAGGTGGTTAGACTCTCGCTTGTTGGAGATAGTCATTGCCTGGCACTTCTGTGGCGCGAATATTACCTGCCACTTATCAGCCCAAGCCTGAATGTCGTCCATGCAACCCAAGTGTCCCAACAAGGAATGGCCCTGGCCCTGCCATCCAAACTCTTGCGCAAGTATCTGAAAGTACCATTTAACTTCCAAGGCATTATGTATTTGGTTATTCTTCTATGTTGTACCATTATCTGAGAATGCATTTAAACTCAATAAAATTATCTTAAAAGAAAAACAAAATTTTCTTCTGTTTTCTGGTTTTGCTTTCTACTTCATCCTCCTTAGAACTCTTCTAAAGTCTTTTATCAGCATATTAAAAGGTAAGAATAAAATTAATATGATTCAAATACAACAATGATCACTAGAAACCAAGTTTTCACCAACTTTAAGGTTATAAGTGACTTCAGGCAGTGTGCAAAATGCTAAATCTAATACAGCATCAACCTTAGTATTCTACTTAACATTTTGCATTTAAAAGCAATCAGCAATTATCCCCATGAAATTATTTCTACTTTCATCCCTTCCTTCTGGTCTCTCCATTTTACCTCCACTACTGAAATCATCCACGATTACCCCAGTACAATATCTTTGCTCATCCATATTCGAATCGCTACCCCCTCCAAATCTAGCTTAATTCATTCCCATTACTGTTTTTATGTTTAGCTCCAGCAGCTTACCTACCCATCTGTTCAAATGCAGACCATCCTTCCTGTTTAAGTTCCTTCTACCCGAGGAAGCCTCCCAAATGTTCACTATATTAATCAAATGTAGATTCAGCACTAATACAGAAATAAGTCACCATCCTGAACTGTGAGCTCCAAAAGATACATAACGTAGCACGTACACTGACAACTTTTCAAGTCTCCATTTACAAAAGCATTACATTAAGAAAATTTGATTCAAAAAAGTCTAAAAAAGGGATTCAGTCTCTTTAAAGCTCCTCTATTTTGCAGTAAGTAGACAGCTGTTACAGTGTGTTATAGTGCTGAACCATCGGCATTCATTTCTCCATAGTTAATAATGGTGTATCAGCAATAATTTATTCAAAGCTTCATCAGCACCTATGATTTGGCTGTTGACATCATTTTGATAGTCATTTATTTTTGGGAGGGGCACTCAATGAAAACCATCACACCCCACCCCACCCACCCCACCCCCCCCCCCCCAAAGAAAATAGCAATGATTGCCGGTTTACATACATCTTGTCACAAGCAATCAGCCTGTAGAATGAACAGAATTGCACGTTCAGATGAGCCAATTCCCAGACTGCCCAAGTCAGAACTGATGAGCCGGCTGCATCTTACAGCCCCTGTGCTTCTTAAAGCCATATGCTAAAATGGAAAGGTCAACTACATAAATGAATAAATATTAGCATGAATTCCTCCCTCCTAAAAAGTACTGGGCACACAGATTTTTGGAGATTATTTTTAAAAAGCTAATCAATCGTAGGAAGAGCAGAACCTATACACGCACACACACACACAAAGAGAAAATGATAATTAATTCAGTACAGGCTAGTTAGGTTAGAGGAAGATTCTTCATAAAAAGGGTTCCAGAAACTTGAATCACAGACCACTTCTCAAGCCCAAGACAGCAGTAATAGTTTTACCAGGGCAACTGTTAGTGACCCTGTGAAATGATGAAAATCATGCTCTATTTATTTATTTAATTTGCATCCTTTATGGTAGCACGAAGAAAGAATGCTTGTTCAACAGCAGATTCAAAAAGATTGGGCATCACGCCAAGGCAACTGGTATCTGAAGAGAGATTTTCTCATTCCCACCAACAATAAAAACTTCTGCAGCACTGATTATAAATACAAACAATTTCAGGCAATGACACAAGAGCTGATTGCCAGACAAGAGTATTGGACTGAGTATGGCACCAAGAAGCCCTAGCAAACCAGAGGTCAATGCGAGGGTCAAAGAAATCCTTTAATGGCTGGAGTCATACCTGGTACAATGAAAGATGGTCATGGTTGTTAGAGGCCAATCATCGTAGCCCAAGGACATCGCTGCTGGAGTTCTTTAGTGCCGCACGCTTGGCCAAATAATCTTCAACTGCTTCATCAATGACCTTCCTTCAAATGTAAGGTCAGGAGTAGAGCAGTTTGTTGACAATTCTACAGCGTTCAGCTCTATTCACAAATTCTCTGATAGTGAAGCAGCCCATGCCAGCCTTATAGCAGGATCTAGGCACCATCTAGGCTTGGGCAGGTAACATTCACGTCACAGAAGTGCTAAGCAATCATCATTTCCAACAAAAAAGGTCCAACCACCTCCCCTTGAGGTTCAATTGCACCATCAGCAAGGACCCCACCAACATCCTGGGAGTCACCAATAACCAGAAGCTTCACTGAACCAGCCACATTAACAACCTGACTGCACAGCAGGGTCAGGTACTCCGCAATGAGTGACTTACCTCCTGACTCCTCAAAGCCTCTCCACCATCTACAAGGCTCAAGTTAGGAATGTGCCAGAATACTCACCACTTACCTGGTTGGATGAAAACCACAACAATACCCAATAACTCAATATTATTCAGGACAAAGCAATTCACTTGCTCGATGCTCCTGCCACTGAACTCAATATCCACCACCAGCAAATTATAGACACAGTCCAATACTCTCTACAGGATGCACTGCAGCAACTTGCCAAGCTTAGGTCACCAGCAGCTCCCAGCCCTGCAATTTCTATCACCAAGAAGGGCAAAAGCAGCAACATCACCTCAAAGGTGCCCCCCAAGTCACACACTATCCTGATTCAGACAGATATTAGAATTCCCTACCCAATACAATGTGGCGAGACTAGCGGGACAAGAACTGCAGTGATTCAAGGAGAAGGTCCACTGCCACCTTCTCAGGACCGTTTTTCCATTTCCATTTCCATGTTTTTGTCAAGTCTGCATAGCTGTAATTAAAAGCTTCCAATATCTGTTTTCATGACATAGTACAGCCTACACCAATGGCACAAACGTCTCCTCTCACTGCTGGCTGTAAGGACCATTCGTGAAATGAATTTGAACAGTCAAATAATTCCCTGGCTGGTGCAAGTCTGCAGCACAAACTTGCCCATAATTTGGCAGCAAACTCGCAAGTCCACACAAATGATAAGGATGGATGGTGTGAGAAATAGAAAATTCACACTAGCATAGGAGGGAGGTCATCTGAGGTCAAGCTTAAGGCGCATTACTGACATATTGGAAAAGGGAGCTTTGCCCTGTATAGACCCCATGCTGTACCTGACTTGAGGGTCCTTCACACTTATCTATTATAATGGTCATGGTTGGAGCAATTTTTTGTATGCACCCAGTAACAAAATCAAGCAGTCTCACATTAAACAGAGTATGGGTAAATGAAATGGAGCGTTCCATCCTCCCGATTACCTCAGCAACGTGTCTGAACCCTAAACTCAGAAGTGTACGGAGCCCCCTAACCACACACACGCAATACCTTCATTTCACACCGGCTTGATTCCTGTTGCCTGTTTCTTATATAGATTGCAACAACAAAACAAATACACTTTAAATGATTTTTTAAAAAGTAAAACATGTGTGCTGTGGACTCATGTCCGTTGGGAACTAAATCAATACTCTTCCAAATCTGTTTTACTGAGGAACTATGATGTTTAACCCATCTATACAGACTAGATCTGAAAGAAGCTGTTTTCAGATTGTGTTCCACCCTTACATGAAAAGTAAATCAAATGCAGTATCTAAAGATACAATAAAGTGTGGCAATAGTGTGGCAGTGACAATATGATAAAACACCAATTACATAGAATATGTATCAGCATATACAAAAACACACACACACACACACACACACACACACACAGGTGTATGGAGAGAACTGAAGCAAGGCTAAAGGGTTTATGAAGTGGATGCCAGGAATGTTTAGGTATGGTGGATAAAGGTTGTGCCACTCATGGTATGGCGGAGATGGGGGGATGGGGGTGGAGAGAAAATGCAGAATAACCAGAGTCAAAAGAGCAGAGAGTGCACACTGGCATGTAGGGCTAGAGGATGTTGCAGAAGTAGAATGAAGGAAGGCTATCGAGGAATTTGTAAGGGAATACAAGGATTTTCCAATCAATTTGCTGATGCTGACAGTGGACTGGTTTGAAATGCAGCTCAGAATTACACAGGACATTGAGGTTGCACACTGTTGGGTTCTGCATAAGTAAGTAGCTATTAAGGGGAATAGAACTGGGAGAAATGTACAAGTTTCTGGTGGAAGCTAAACAGCATGGACTTAGTCCTGACAATATTGTACTCGTGAAAGTTCATTGACTTGATTTCAGACAACACAGGAACAGTTGTAGAATCCAGGATGATCCCATGAATAATGGAGGAACTAAATATGAATCAGTCCATACCTCTATGCTGAAACAGCATCATTGTTTTCAATACCTTATTTTATCCACAAGTAACAGCACAATGAACCAATTGGCATGTAAGTAAAGCACCATAATTATGCTGCATAGTTGAAACTGCTCCAAACCAATTTAATTCAAAAATGACAACCTACTCTATTGTCATTACCATGATGGATAACCTTCTGAATCTGACTTGTGTCAACAACAGTCAGTGCCCGTCTTGCAAGGCAGAAATTGGCAGTGACCGCGGCACTTGAACAGTAAACGTCAGCAATTCAGAAGGAACACTATGATACAGCCAATGGGACTAATCCAAAGGGATTTCTTAGGTTCTTCAAGAATACACAACTCCACTGTTATACATTCAATATATCATTTATATACACTAGAGCTTTCCAACTGTAACACGAGTGATTTATGAGAAATTTTAATTTGAAGATTTTTAAAACTGATGAGTAAAAAAAAAAATCAGGCCAGAGTATGGCTTTAAAATATTGCAGCAGAGTCTGCATTAGATCAAAGAAAATCATTCACATCAGGATGCTGCGGATTTAAATTTACCAATAAGAGGAGAGATAGTGGGGGAGGGGTGATTGCCCGTGTGCTGTCATTATGGAAGCACTGCAGCAATGCTACATGCATTGATCTTCCTAAGGTCAGGTAAATTTAATATTACATTTCCTATCACCTCTCACACTCTTTTTGTAAAAGGCTGGTGATAAAGCTTTGACAAGAGACTTTCTACCATTTGAGCAGAAAAAAAAATCACAATTGTCCTCTGAAAACTTAATGCTGAGTACTGAAGAACACAAGGAAAAGGGATGAAAGCAATAAAGGCTACAGAATTTGGAAAATGCAATTACCTTTATTTTAGTTGAATAAGGCATAAGATGCTACTGTAGTCCTCGCCGTTAAAAAAGACAATTGTGCTATAAACCATGGCTGAGTTTGTTTATAAAAAACATTTCTATAAAAACGTGGGAAATATATGTTTAGATTCATCACAGAAGCTTAGATTTCCCGAAAGGCTCCCGTGTATTAAAAAATAGATATCTGTGTTCAAAGTAATGGTATAGTCACATCAAGAATTCATATATGTACTTCTACAACACTCAAAGAAATCAGATTTATTTATAGGTTTGTACATATTTTAAATATTAAAAGATACAATCACGTCTTTAAATTACTTAACTTTGGGTTCTAGGTTAGTGTTGAGAGTTTCTCGCCCCCCTCCGACATGAATGCTGTTCATTAAAATCTCATCATCGTAAACTATAAATTAATTCCGTCTTTCCTATTTGGTGAAGCTGGTTTACACTGAGCTTCATCAACATGCATAAGCTAAAGTACTATGGATCAAATCTTCTTTATCCCTTTTAGACAGGATAAAGAAGCAAAACCAAAGATGAAAAGTATATTATACTGCAGAAACCCTCCCTTAGATACCTTAATAATTCAGACTCTTTCAATTTGAAAACTCAATCATTAACTAGTTAGGCACTACTTTAAAAAAAACTTCTCAACTTGTTCTTCAGGTATCGCAAAAATTAACAACTACATTTTTCCAAGAATAAACACATATTAATGTAAAAAGATTAATTCAGTTGTTTAGTTTTAAGAGAGGGAGCAACAGGAGCGATTACAAGGCAGTAATCTTAACAGCTTCTGGTGATGTTTATAAAAAGGTTTAAAAACAGTCACCTGAATCATCGATTAGATTATAAATTAAAATTTTAATCCAGGGTTTATTGTTTACTTAAAAACAGATTTTCTGATGGCCACTGACCATCAGAAACTGCATATCCTCCAATCAGCAGGATATAGAGCACACACACTACAGGACTAACACACTTATTTGTGGTAAAAAAATATGCACTTTGCAATGCACATTTTGCTGTGATGCACATGACTTGTTTCATTTTGTCCTCTCCTTGTGCTAACTTGCTGCTTTTACAGAGCACTGTGAAGGAGGGAGAAAAGACAGTGTTAGTGCAGTAATACGCCAGTGATTCTATACTTAGTTAAAACTGCATGCCCACTGAAAAATCTATTTTACCAAAATACGACAGCCCTTTCTTTTTGGTTGGGGGACTGAGAATGGGGGGGAGGGGGAGGAGAAGGTTTAATGCCAGGAACCTCTTTTCAAATTAATTACTCAGGAAAGAGAAAAGATAAGATAGAGAGCAATAGATGGATGAATGCAACTGTTGGCATCCGATTCTATTTAGAGAAACGGTGAGCTTATGCCAAGATTATTCTGGAGAAGAGAAGTTCAATGTCCAAATCCCCACTCTGTATCACACTAGAAGAACAGAACAACTTAAAAAGAAAAAAAGGAGTTCGATATTAGACTGATCAATGGCAGTGTTTCATTTCCTAAGAGAGACACAAATTGTCCACTGGGTACACAATAATGCATTTGTCCTCATTCCTGCAAAGTAAAGCATCACTAAACTATTCAGATTAATGTCATGCTGTAGAATAATGCTTTTAAATTAAGACAATACAATACTATAATAGCTACTGGCTTCACTGGAACTCAAGAATGGTAAAATTGCACAGTAGTCGAGTATTTGTGATTTCCAGCCCATATCCCTCCACATTAAAAACAAATAGGGAATTTGGTTTCAATCCGTTACTGGTACACTCTTCTAACTGTCTACCCATACGCTGATCACTACCTGTACAATCCAGAAAAAGGAGGATATCCACTAGATAAATCTTTCTGTTAAATCATCTCAATTTATCAGGTTGATTTTTAAAAAATGATACCAATCATGTTAACCACAAAAAGAATAGTATAGAACGTTGAGAACTAAGCCAATAAATGAAAAAACTGCACAGCATAAATTGTTGCTGCAGCTGACACAGCATCTGCTGCAGCTCAAACTGTCCCTGGTGGCCAACATGGCAGAATTATAGTGGAGATTTTCCACCAGACTGTTCTTAGCTATGCCAGCAACTGATCCTGCTGAAAAAGAAACTTTCCATTAAGCTAATCATCTCCCTTTAAACACAAACTACTTAATTGGGATTCAAACCACATAAAACTGACTGGTTCAGTGAGGATAGTTGTTGCACATTTAGGGTCTTCCCGCAGACATTTTCTTGGGTACATTTCTTAGTCCCATAAGTGGTCTGACATGCATTTAGGAATGTGGCCATACTGCCTAATATTTAATAGTGTAACCGAGGTAGCATTGTGGGTGACAGTCATGGAAATAGCACTAATCCAAGGGCAATATGTAGGCATAAGAAAGTAACAGGTTCTCTTGGATCACAATGCCCACAAGATCGCAATCACAACAATAAGTTACGAGTGTCCTTCCATTCTGTGCAGAATATATTACCAAAATCATTCTGTTTGCAGTGATTTAGTAATTTAGCTGCAAGCGTGCATAGCTTTCCAACAGCAATGGGGGCTTAGGAGACTCAGTCATGGAATGTGCAAGCCTCATTAAAGGTGAAACAAATCATGGTCATTAAGAAGGACACTCTGTCCTCTGCATTTCCGGATGACTGCACGTGAAATACAATGTCATTGCTGCTCACCTATATAAAATGGGTACTCTTCCAATGGACTCCCTGTTCTTTTAATGTTTAATATTGCTGGATTTGCAAGTGACAATAAGGTGTAGTGTTTTAGCCCTTCTGGATTTGGTATTGACTTTTCTAGGTCAATTTTTGTGGCCATTTTGCATTTTACTACTTATTTTTCCTCTTTTTTTTCCCCCACCACCTACCTTTCACAAGAGTTGCCTCTGATTGGAAACGCTCCCCGCCGGACAGCATGGGCATTCCTTTGGGAATTCTTCATGCCCTTAGGGAGCTAGAGAGAGTGAGCTGTACAGAGCTAGGTGCACTTACATCAGAAGTGCTGATACCCAAGGAGATATCCGTACAGCCAACGCCTCAGTTACCTGAACATGTTGAAATATTCAATTCACTAGGGAGGCAATCTAGGAACTTTGTCAAATTGTGCAGACAGACCTCCAAACCTCTTCCACAACTGGGACAGCTCTGCCCATGATTTGCTGTGATGGTAAAAGTCACTACTGCCTTGAATTTCTATGTGACTGACTCCTTTCAAGCTGAATCAGATGATGTAGGTCAGATCAGCCAGTCTGCAGTGCACCAATGTGCACATCAGGTTGCTGATGGATTGTTTGGTCTTCGGGAAAATGACTGGCAGCAAGAGTGTGCCGAGCCTCTGCAATGGAACCCATGTGACTAGTCAGGCTCCTTTTGCTAATGCTATGACATTTACCAATAGGAAGGATTTCTATTTCATTAACATCCAAGTTGTATGTGACCATCCGAACTACATCATGCAAGTCGATGGCAAGTAACCTGCAGACAGCCATGATGCACTTATTCAATGCAACAGTCCTACCTTTATTTAATTGCTTTCCCCTCTACTAGGATGGATCCTGGCTAACCAGAGATAGCCACTTAGGTGTTGCTGATAACACCACTGCGAAATTCACAAAGTGCAGCAGGGAGCAAATATAATGAGCACATGCCTCCACACGGATAGAAAAGGAGTGCGGCAACAAAAGCCCCGATTTTAACTCGGGGCGCTTGCAAATCCCTCACAGACTTCAGCGTGAAGCCTGGGCCATTTTAATTCCTAGGCCTCATTTAAATGTATCTGCACTGTCTCCCACCCGAAGCTGGCGGGAATGATGTGTGAGCCAGGAGTGGGAAATCGGCTGGGAGGCCGACTCTGCCGGGGACCCGAGGAGATGGTCCCCAGAATAAGGTTAGAGTTGGAAGGTGAGGTTCTCCAAACAGCTGCCATTACTGGGAGGGAGAGGGAAGGCCAGGGCTGAGGAGGCCCAAGGACTCCTTGTGGGGGCCCCGAGGAGCACTCCAGCTCCTCCCGGCCCACAGGTAATCCTCACAAAAAAAAATTCAATTAAAAATTGTGTTATGGCGCCGGTGACATTGGCCGTGACTTCAGTATATTAAGTGGGCCCCACTTGCCCAGGGTGGGCGGCCCTCCCGTGCTTGAAATGTGGTGCGAACCCCCGACCACCATTTTAGCTACCCGCCTACCCCACTTGTGCCTGGAGGGCTGGGTTAAAAATCAGGGCTGAAGATTCAGCTATCAGGATAGAGCTGGAGTGTCCTACTGTACAGCACCAAAAAAGGTGTCCAAAAATTAAAACACAATTGCGCAGCATATAGAATACTAATATCAGGCGAGGAGCTGCCAAGCAGCAGGTGCAAGAGGAGGGTTAGGAAGGGCCAGAAAAACAGTGAGAATCAGCCTGAGTCAGAGGCTGTGGAATTGCCAACTCCACTGGAGCTACAGCAAAATAGACAAACCCAGTATCATATACTGGTGAACCATTTCATATATGTTGAAGTCACCCTCAGCACAAGAATTCCAGCATTGTGTTCCCACTGAACTGGCATACCAAACACAAATGACATAATGATGCTGTACCACACCTCACGCACCAGGCATGCATATCCATTCATCTGTTGCTGCCGAAATTTGGCCCAAAGTCCAAACCTAGTTCCAAAATTTCACTAGTGCAATAGTGTTTTATATGTCAGCCAGTGGCTCAGTGGGTAGCACTCTCGCCTCTGAGTCAGAAGGTTGTGTGTTCAAGTCCCACTCCAGAGACTTGAGCCCAAAATCTAGGCTGACACTCCAGTGCAGTACTGAGGGAGTGCTGCACTGTCGGAGGTGCCGTCTTTTGGATGAGACGTTAAACCGAGGCCCTGTTTGCTCGCTCAGGTGGACGTAAAAGATCCGATGTCAATATTTCAAAGAAGAGCAGGGGAGTTATCCCCGGTGTCCTGGCCAATGTTTATCCCTTAAGCAACATCACTAAAACAGATTATCTGGTCATTATCACATTGCTGTTTGTGAGAGCTTGCTGTGCGCACACTGGCTGCTGCGTTTCCTACATTACAACAGTGACTACACTTCAAAAGTACTTCATTGGCTGTAAAACACTTTGGGACCTCTGGTGGTTGTAAAAGCTGCTACAGAAATGCAAGTCTTTCTTTTTATGTGTTGTCAATGTCCCTTCCCCTTTTTAATGGAGAGTATATCCTGCTGCCTAATCTGGTGCTCTTTCTAGATGCTCCCTTGTGAGAGAAGCAAGTGAGGTGGCTGGCTGACTGATGTCCCAGTGTGATTCCTGGGATGGTGCTGGCTCTGTACGTGTTTCAGTTGGGTCTTAAGATGGCTCTACAACTACTGGCACTACGTCTGCTATTGTGGTGGCTGCCTCAGCCAGCCAGCCTGCCTGCTTTCTGGCTCTGCAGAGGTCATTTGAGTGGCGTGGCTGGATGGTATGGATACTGGGCTACCCGGAGTGACAACTCCCTCATCAGTGCCTACTCCTGTCATACCCTTGCTCTCATTCAGATCACAGGTCACGTTATGGGAATTCCCACAGAATGACCCACATTCTGGATGGGGAGCAGTCCGCAGAGCTACAATGAGGTCATTGAATCCCCATGTCAGAGTATTGTCCAGATGAATCCGGATAGAATAGATTCACGGACAGTGGAGCCCAAGGTCTACACAGCATCAGTTAAGGTATTCTTTAAAGAAGCCACTGTTGTGCTCAAGAGCCCTTAGGGGGAGATACATTGCAGATGACATTGGAAGTGCCATGCACTCCACAGTGAACTGCAGTTTTGTGAAGCAGTCAAACATCACTGTGCAGATATGGACAGTTGCCTTCTCCACACTAGCCATCACACCTTGCAAGGTGCCTCTCACGCTCTCAAAGCACTTAATGAATTGACTGTGATCAGAAAACAGCATTCTTTTGAAGTCAGATCCTTGGTGGCGCCAATCCCAGAACTAGGCAGCGGAGGGTGACCTCAAACATGCCCTCCAACCAACTTCCCTCCTCTGTCAGCTGCACTTGCTTGTCCTCACACATGCTGTGCATTATAACATTAAATCCCCTGGAGTGCATATTACTGGCGGGGGGGGCGGTGGCTGCTGCTTGCTACAGGTGGAATGAATGCCACTGTGTAATGCAAGGTTCTCCCTCAGCTATACCTATGGAAACACTTAATCTTATCAGCAACATGTTCCTTGTAACAAACATCATTTGCTGACACTCATCATGATATTAAATTATAGTTGACAGAATATCAGAGTGTGTGACAAACTCATGGAAGGGACAAAAAAAACAGCAATGATGGGTACTAGCTTGGAGATGTGGGTTGGCCACTTGCATGATCCTCTCCAGTGAGCTCAGTGGACTGCCAGCCCATGATCTGCAGGGTCATTTTCTCCAGGCAAGCTTAGGGCTTTATGTTGGAGGTACTGCCACAAATTGCTTGCCTCCCCTTTTTGTTGAGGATATCGTTTTCCTTCAAAGACATTGCTGAAGTGGTTAATGTTATTTGAGTCCTACCATTGCTATGCAATTCACAACCATGACACCCAAAACCAGAATGCAGGAACATACAGACACAAGCAGGTGTTGGCAAAGTTTTTTTTGGCCATTCTTTGTCTGTTAATTTCACACCATCATTCAAAACTATTCTGACATCTATAGGTGCACCATTTGCAGTGGGGCTACCACCATTCCCTTCATCTCACACTGGGCCCATTGTGGTTCCCATTTTGAATTTCCCGTTCTTTCAACAGTGCCGAAACACACCTAGCTAAAGCCACAAATAACATCCTTTATGACTGACTGTGGTGTTTTATTGCTCCTTGTCCTCTTCAACACCGCTGCAGTCTTTGACATGGTTGACATCCTCCTGCCCACTGTTAATGGGTGTTATGGTCACAACCACCTTTAACTTTTATGATATGGGCTCATTTCGGACTGTTACTGGGGACATCAGTAACATTTGCCAACCAGCGGTGCACTAATGTATTAAGCAAATCACAGATGCACTATTTGCAAGAGCAACAATTTCAACTCCTTCCGCATGGACAATCAGCACCAATGTGACAGGGCACTGCAATTTTGCAGAGTCGCAGGATTCTGAAAGGTCCAAGGATTATACTCACGTTCCCGCAAGTGCTTCCTTGCTCAATGCTACCACCTACTTCAACAGGAAAGGATTCCACCACCTGTGTGCAACTTGTTTGCTACCAGGAGTACAGCATATTTCAAGTAAATGCTTGCTTCCCTTAAGTGTGGCCAGAATGCCTTCATCCTAAGGCAGTCCATCCTGGAAGTCAAGGCACTCCTCTGCCGCCATGGCTCATGACACTGGTTCAGTATCCTAGGAAACAAACTGAGCACTGGTCTAATGAGGTCCATTCAGACCCTAGAGTGATTGTTGAACAAACCACTGACATGTCAAAAGCATGCTTCAGGTGCCTTGTTTGATCAGTTGGAGTCCTGCAATATAGTCTGACTATAGTGTCAAAGCCATTAAAGCACCATAACAGAGTGTGATGAAAAGGTCATTGTAAGTGGCAGACATGTATAGTACAGTGCACTCTTGGAAGAGTGTTGGTGGCTTCCATTACCTTGGCTGACCTGGTGAGGTCATTAAGCTTCTTTCTGCACTGGTTCATGGAGTTGATGCTCATTATCCTGCCAAATCTCCTGCCATTATCCCCAGTGCTCCTTGGGGTCCTGCAGCACTCCATACGAAACAGTACTGCTTTTCTTTGCAAGCAGCAATTCCACTATCCCATCCACCAACCACTAACTTGATTGAAGTTTTTGAGGAGGTAACAAGGAGGGTCAATGAGGGTAGTGCGTTTGATGTAGTGTATATGGATTTTAGCAAGGCTTTTGCTAAGGTCCCACATGGCAGACTGGTCACGAAAGTAAAAGCCCATGGGATCAAGGGCAAAGTGGCAAGTTGGATCCAAAATTGGCTCAGAGGCAGGAAGCAAGGGGTAATGGTTGATGGGTGTTTTTGTGACTGGAAGGCTGTTTCCAGTGGGGTTCCGCAGGGCTCAGTATTCGGTCCCTTGTTTTTTGTGGTATATAGTAATTATTTAGACTTAAATGTAGGGGATAATTAAGAAGTTTGCAGATGATACTAAAATCGGCTGTGTAGTTGATAATGAAGAAGGAAGCTGTCTTCTTCTTAGGCAGTCCCTCGAAACCGAGGATGACTTGCTTCCACATTAAAAATGAGTTCTCAGGTGACTGACGAGTCCAATGCGGGACCTACAGTCTCTGTCACAGGTGGGGCAGACGGTGGTTGAAGGGGCGGGTGGGTGGGAGAGGTGATCGGCGCCTTCCCGGGTGCTTCTCCTCCACTTTGTGCGGTCTTGTGCAGAAGAAAGCTGTAGACTGCAGGAAGATATCAATGAACTGGTCAGGTGGGCAGAACAGTGGCAAATGGAATTCAATCCGGAGAGAGCTAACAAGGCAAGGGAATACACATTAAATGGTCAGGCACTGAGAAGTATAGAGGAACAAAGGGACCTAGGAATGCAGGTCCACAGATCCCTGAAGGTAGCAGGCCAAATAAATAAGGTGGTTAAGGCGGCATACGGAATACTTGCCTTTATTAGCCGAGGCATAGAATACAAGAGCAGGGGGGTTATGCTTATAAACTGTATAAAACACTAGTTAGGCCACAGCTAGAGTACTGCCTGCAGTTCTGGTCACCACATTACAGGAAAGATGTGATTGCACTAGAGTGGTTCAGAGGAGATTTACGAGGATGTTCCCTGGACTGGAGAATTTTAGCTACAAAGGAAAGATTGGATAAGCTGGGTTTGTTTTCTTTGGAACAGAGGAGGCTGTGGAGACTTGATTGAGGTGTATAAATTATGAGGGGCCTAGATAGAGTGGACAGGAAGGACCTATTTCCCTTAGCAGAGGTGTCAACAACCAGGGGGCATAGATTTAAAGTAATTGGTAGGAGGTTTAGAGGGGATTTGAGGGGAAATTTCTTCACCCGGAGGGTGGTTGGGGTCTGGAACTCACTGCTTGAAAGGATGGTAGAGGCAGAAACCCTAGCCACATTAAAAAAGTGCTTGGATGTGCACCTGAAGTGCCGTAACCTACAGGGCTACGGACCAAGAGCTGTAAAATGGGATTAGGCCAGAGTGCTCTTTGTCGGCCGGCACGGACACGATGGGCCGAAATGGCCTCCTTCGGTGCTGTAAATTTCTATGATTCTATGATCTGAAAACATCGACACTCTCTGCCCTCCTGCAGACCCAGCAACCAATCTGTAATCTTAGACCTTTTCTGCTGCATAAAACAATACTGATGCCATCTGCCCCTTTAAGCTGCTGGAGGACTTTAAATCTTTCAGCAATACGGTAGTTGTCACCCCCAAGTTGACAAGCTCCCGATCAAGAGGCGTTTCTGATGCTTGGAGCCCAAGCAAAATACTATAATGAGGCTGACTGTATAAATGACAGCGGGGTCAGTGCTCACCACATTGGAGACACACAACTCATGAACTGCCTTACTTCCAGTCAGGCAAATGCCCAGTTAGAGGATCCAGGTTACTATCTCTTCTGATTGCAAATAGAAAACCACATTTATTCCTTTGTTAACACTTCCTCTTCTCCATCTTATTAATGCAATAATGGTCAGAGCTCCTCTGGAAATTTTCTCTCTTGTTCCTCCTAAGCTCCAAATATACAGTCTTGCGCACACTTCTACCAAGCTGCTTTCTTAATATGTCTCTGACTTGAACTCAACCTTTCTCAAGATCTGGGAACTATGGAACTACTTAACTTCCTCATTCATCCCTTCCTCTAACAATTTGTAGGCTTTTTAAACTCAAGCTTGGCATCATCTTCTAGATTTAGTCTGCCTCTCCTCCTACCCTTTTCAACTTTAGCAGTTCCCTGCACTATGGTTCTTACACCTACAAGTAGGTTTCTTCTTTTTTAAATAATAAGTACTGCAAGCCCATGTTCTTTAGCCTCTCCACTTCACCAGATAGGATATTTATGCCCCAGGAGTTACAACAAATAGATCAAAAGCTACAAAAGTTTCAGGCTAAACAATCCAATAATTTTAGTGATGTGCGGCTGAAATTTCCAGGAGGAATCTCCTGATCAACCGCAACTTTGGCGGAAGAGTGGCAGAAACCCTGGAGAAAGTGCGTAAACATCCATTGGTGCCATTTCTCTGGGGATTCCGCCGATCTTCTGCTGAAGTTACGGCAGGAGAGCAGAGGACCCCACGGAAATTCTCACCCATGATATTGTTAACCCCATATTGTGGAAGTGAGTGCAATTTATCTAAAAATGGCTCTAAAGCCTCTCTTGTTAGCCAATCAAAAGCCAGAAGAATAAAAATTGTTATGGTCACAACATCGGTGCAACCAGGGCAAACAGAAAATACCTGTCAGCACCCCCCAGAGGAA
The DNA here is from genome assembly GCF_052327205.1 of Somniosus microcephalus. Classification (NCBI taxonomy): domain Eukaryota; kingdom Metazoa; phylum Chordata; class Chondrichthyes; order Squaliformes; family Somniosidae; genus Somniosus; species Somniosus microcephalus. Next base: position 109,097,869 of record NC_140995.1, on the reverse strand, counting down.
AAGTGTGTCCCGACACCTGTCCACTGCACACTAAGGGTTGCCTCATTAGCTCTTGCCTCCACAGTTTCCCCACTCACCCCACCATGTACTCTCTGAAAATAATGGCAAAAACTTGAAAATGTCACATTCATTTTTATCAAATTATTACCAAGCTAGAGGTGGCTAAAGAACTGAACTGTTCCATTTTTTAAATCTAACCAAGAGCACAATACTTACGGTACATCTCTCTCCAAAATTGGCCATGGGTAAAAATAGTATCGGAAATAGAATGACCAGATACTGCTTTAATAATTCTACCAATAAAACACCCTGGTCCCGAAATGTGTCATTCTACTATACTACTGTGTCAATGGGCTGACTGCACCAATACATGTTCCTGCTAATTCTGAAAACTTACAACTTTATCAGCATGTATAAATAAAATTCTTTCAAAAAAAACATTTTTTTTTTTTTTTTTTTTAAATATAACTAACTTCCATTAGCTGTGTCTGGCCTGGATTCACTGTTCCTGTGTAAGTTAATAATTAGATTCTGGTCTCATTCCATATCCCACCCCTGCTGAGAAACCAGGCACCAGTTTCAATTTAATTTTGCTTTCATACATACAGTTAAATTCACATTCACATATACAGCTGACAAACAAATGTGAGAGAAAGTTCTGTTAAAAGTTTTTATGTTAATTATAATTAAAATAATTATTGACATAACCATTCCTATTAAACTGAAGTCTGCTCTATAAGCACCTTTTTCCCTGCCTTTGCATTTCCGTAGAATAAGATTCCACTCTCATTATACACGAGTTCTGTGACGTACAGTCTAGAACACACTATTCACAGTGACATTAAAACATCCAGAATCTCCAATGTCTAAGGTGGTGATGTTGAAGTTGTATCTGGCCTTGGTGAAGCCACATCTGGAAGTATTGATTTAGGACCGAGATGAGGAGAAATTTCTTCACTCGGAGGGTTGTGAATCTTTGGAATTCTCTACCCCAGAGGGCTGTGGATGCTCAGTCGTTGAGACAGAGATCAATAGAATTTTGGATACTAAGGGAATCAAGGGATATTGAGGTAGAAGATCAGCCATGATCTTACTGAATGGCGGAGCAGGCTCGAAGGGCCTCCTGCTCCTATTTTTTATGTTCTTATGTTCTTACTGCATTCAGTTTTTGTCTACATATTGCAGGGAAGATGTAGAATTATTGAAGAAAGTCTAAAGGAGATCACTGCAGCAGATTCCTGAACTTAAAGGGTTGAGTTATGAAGAAAGATGGTCTGCCCTGGGACTTTACTCCTTGGAGATGAAGAGCAGGATTGGGGGACTTGACAAAGACCTTTATGCTTTACATGGAGAATTTGGAGCTAAGAAAGTCTTCTGTCTGCCAGAGGATTTGAGAACTAGGATGCAAATTTAAACTGAAGGGTATCAAAACAGGAAATTTGGGTAATTTTTTTCCACTGAGCGGGTGATAGAATTGACTACAAATGGAGGTAGTGAAACAGAAAATAAGATATTTAAAAAGCAGCTGGCAGATAATTAAAAAGAAATAGCTAAAACTTGGGTAGGACTGCTCACAGATGATGGTATGGTGGAGATATTAAATAAATATTTTGCAATGGTTTTTACAACTGAATGTGGAAGAGAGAATGTAGGTGTACCAGACAACAATGTGGAACAATTGCTAGAGATAACGATAGACAAGGAATTGGTTCTGGAGAAAGTAGCAGAACTCAAGCTGGAATTCCCTCCCCAAAACAACTCCACATCTTCATCTCTTTGACCAAGCTTTTAGTCAGCCCATCTAATATCTCCTTCTTTGATTCAGGGTCCTTTTATCCTCGTACATTTCGGGATTTTTTCTACGTTAAATGTGCTATATAATTGAAAGTTGTTGTCATCATCCTATTCTCAAGTCACCACCTCATTCAAATTACAGCACTCTCTCTGGAAGCAGCTCAGCAATATAAATGCAGTATTTGACAAGATTCCTAACTATATTTCTACCGGCATGTGCCAAGTGGCTCGGGAAGCTGCATATGCATAAAACTACTCTGTTGGCTCGCCTGATGGTTCACCGAATTTCCCCAATGACCAGAAAAACCCCAGGCTTTATCCCTAGTTTATGTGAAGTCAGCTCACAGGGTGTTCTACAACTGGCCAAACAGCCCAGAATACAAAAGGAGGAAATCCTCCAGCGTTCCTGCTGATCGCGATCCAGCGACCTCGAGTTTGGACATCAGGTGGGGGCTGGATCAGGGTCAGCGGTAATGCTCGTCGCAGTTGAATGGTTTCCAACACACATGAAAACTGACCATTCTGGCGAGGTGCTGCAGAGTGCCTGGTGCCCAGGAAGCCCAGGAAACTTCTGCTTCCAACAATAAAGTTTGCATTGCCCTTGGGGCAGCAATGTCTTCTGAAGCACCTGCAGGAGTCACCTCTTGTGGTGGATCTTGGACCCCATGGAGAGAACAGCGACACCTTGTTTACTTCATGCAGCAGCTTAGCAAACGAGCTACAGTAGTGCGGAAAACCTCAAACAAATGCCCAAACAGTACCTGCATTGATCATTTATATGTTAAATATATTCAACAGTGCCTAATGCACTATTCAAACATACAGAACAATAAAAAGGGATGCCTTTCATAAAGCTAATATGCATTATAGTACATAAAACAGGAGCTACTCATTATCTGTAAGTAGCAGGTGCATCAAATGAGACATTCCCAATTCTACAAGCACTGGTGTATTTAACGGCTGCGAAATTTGGACCACTGTAATACAACCATTTCATTTTTTTTTCAAAGAGCATTTGATTAATAAAGAAATTTCAAATTAGTAAGAATACCTACAGAGATGCCTGAATGTTCTTCTAAAATATGCTGAATCAATAGGCCATATATCATTATACCACCTCCACTACATGGCACCTTTGCAACTCAAGTCCCATAATGCACTACCACAATCACCACAAATAGTGCTTAAATTGTCACCGCATTAAATCAAAGTAAATCATCTGATTTAAAAGCCGTACATGCACTTTGCCACCAGAACTGCATCAAACTGATGTAAAGCATTAGTATTCAAGGGCCATCCACTCAATGATCTGTTAAATTAGACATGGCAATGGAGCTCTGAACTTTACGCTGCAAGGCCCCAGGACCTTGTTAAATAATTTTCACTTAGATTAATAAAACATTATAATCCCAATTCATTTCAGCTTCAAAACAGATTATACATAAAAGAAAGTTTCAAAAAAAGGATCAAGGAAGTGGAGGCTAAGTCCCACCTGACCCCTTTTATCAAGCTACTAGCATTTGCTCCTGTTTATCTCTCTTTCAAAAAGCAGTAACTGATGCTCAGTGCTGTATCAACACATCTGTGACATCACCTTGTTGACATAAGTTTACAGAACAGGTATTTGACACATGGCAAATAGGAGAACCTGAAAATACTTTCAAAAATTAACCACTTAAACCACAGCATAAATGGCCACATTTCTGAAATACTTTCAAAGTCATTGGCTTCTGGAGCCAGTCAAACATCCAGTTAAGGTAATCAACAGTGCTATAAGAAGCTACCAATCCGCACAGATGAAGAACTAATTTTGAAAACTATCAAATTTAAAAAAGGAATGGCTCTCAATAAAATCTCATTTATACAGAATTCACCTCACTTGCTATGAAGACTCAGATTTGTGGTTTGTACAAAGCCTTTTAAAACATAGTCAAGTCTCATCTTTAAATTTCAAAAGATTTTCTAAAATTTATTATAACCTTCATTTTAAAGATGCTGAATCCATTTTTTCAACAATCTACTTAATTAAATTCAAGATCAAAAAGTGATTTTTGGCTAGTTTTGAATATAAATCACCCATAGCAAAGTGCAAATGACAACTTAAAATGATGAGGTTATGAGAACAGTAACTGAAGTAAAGCACTTTTATTATCATTTAGAGTACAGGCCTAAAACATTTTTTTTCTTTAAAACTCCAGTGAAAAGGGAAGCCACATCTTCAACCTAACATCACAGTCCCAATGCGATAAAAACATGCTTTTTTTTGTACTTCGTCACAAGCTTTTCTTAAGCAAATGAAGTCAAATTCCTATGGAGAAAATACTGAGCACATTGTCGATTTCACAACTATCCGCATTCCTTGACAAAGGAAAAACAAAATGCAAAGTAGGAATTTTTGACGTGGATAAACGTTCACAACAACTGTTGGGCATCGTCGCTTCAATTGTTGCTAGTACATATTTGAGCTCAGACTCCATGCCAAACAGAAGAAATTCCTTCTTTACCCTGTCTGTAATAATCCATCGCCATCTTTCCACGCAGCCGCTCTGAAATCCATCCAAGCTGTCTGACCTGCCTCCATGAATGCAATGCAGCCAATAATAAAAAAAATCAATCAATCAGTATATCAAGCTCGCACATTCTCCTACACTGAAAAGCCTATACTTTGAAACAACGATTAACAGTTTACCAGTTAAAAACGGACGGTCAGGGCACAATTAAATGGTCACACTAACCATTCATCCCCCGAGTCTGTGAAAACAAAAGTTCAAAATTTCAGTCCTGTAGCAGTAATTTTGCCCCATGGCATTTCACTCCTTAGCGAGGGGGGTGGCGGGGCGCGCGGTGGGGGGGGGTGGTGGTTGGGGGGGAAGAAGGAGAAACACAACACAGCAAGCAAACAAAGGAGGCCGTTTCAATTCAGCTGTGCCAAGTATTGCCTGCTTTTCTTTGCACGCTCTCTCAGCATGGCACCCTTCCCAAGCATCTTTGGCATCGCTCCAGCCAGTGCCAGTCTGTCTAATCCAGCTCCCAAAAGGTACCTTCCTAGATCGTTTCGGAAATAAACAAGATCAACCGAGCTGCCACCGGATTCTGGCAAGATTCAACTCTGCAGCTGCCAACTTCCTCACACGCTTCAATTTTTTTTTCATACCGATCTGCTGTGCAATAACATGCCACTGAAAGTTTATTAAATTAAATAAAGAAAGAGTTCAGAAGTACAAGGGATCACTCAACGCAAAGAACTCACTCCTTCTCTCTCTTTCTCTCCCCCCTCTCTCACTGGAACTGTCCACATACGACACAAGCACCACCTGCAGCTTGGAGTACTTTGGTGGCCAACCAGTGGGCAGACTCCTTAATACCAGCTCCGGTCTCTACCCTCAAAGCATCCTGGGTAATTTCAGAGTGGCAATCCTCTCATGTTTATTTCATAAAAGAGCCCATGTATCTTACTGAACTCCTTGCACACAGAATTGTAATTACCAGCATATCAGCACCTACATACAGTATAATTATAGCTGGTTTTCCTCGCTTCATTATGCATCTCCCACCAAGCCATAAAAGGTCATCAGTATTCAGCTAGATGAATTATTTAGCAACCTTGTTACTTTTACTTTACCAGATATAAAGATATATGTTTATCACTTGTAAAAGCAGTACCAGCTAAGCAATTTAATTTAAAATAAAATACACACATGCATATCAAATCAACACCCAAATGCAATTAAGCAGGAGAGTTGGTCATAAACTAGTGTTTTGCTTATGATTTACAAAAGACCTTTGTTTTTGCTGCTGGCATTTATCGGAGACAGTTGGCATCACAGTGTACAAACTGCAGTAACAGCTCAATACAGCAGCCTGCACATTACAGTGGGCAGCCACTGTACCAACAAATGCAAACACAAACACAGAGAACCTTCAGCCAAACTACAGCTGTATAAAAGGGCGTCTATTCAAATTACTCCAAGATACAAATGAGGTGTCGCACCCTGTTTGGGTTAAAAGCCGTATCACAGCACAAGGGACAGCAAATAAAAAGTTTGCTGCAGTTTCTGAAATTATGTTCCTTCAAAAGCAAAATAATAGCAAGTCAAACCAAAAACAGAACAAAAAATTTGCCTCAATTCTGTTTATAAAAAAATGTGCTGAATACTGGCTTTTACATCTTGGCGTACCTGGTTTTCAAAAAAAAAGGTAGTTTCTAACCCAGAAATTGAAATCATTCTGAATTGAACCACATTTTCTCTTTTAAAAAAAGCTGTGCCACTCTAGAATATGTCACTTAAAAACAATTTTATTTAATAAATGAGACTGCTATAAAATGAAAAATAAAATGCTGGAGATACTCAGCAGTATGGCTGGGAAAGGGGGAGGGGAGGGGATAGAGTGCAACAATTTCAGATCATAACCTCGGCCCCTATCATATATATATTTTTTATCCACACTTTTCATCTGTCTTTTTTTCCTCTCTCCCACATGGTAGCTGTCTTTCATTCTGCCAGCGCAATTTACACCTCATCTAGAGCCATCCTTTGTTTCTTAACCTGTCACCTTGACCATCTCCTTTTGCCTTGAATATCTCTCAATGTCTCTTAACCTCTCCTGCCTTCTATCCTATCACAGCCCTTCCCTTTTGTTCTTTCATCCCCTCCCCGCTTTCCCAGCCCCTGCACTTGCTTAAAAATCTGTTCCATTTCCTGCCTTTTTCCAGTTCTGACAAAAGGTCATCGACCTGAAACGTTAACTCTGTTTTTCTCTTCACAGATGCTGCCTGACCTGCTGAGTATCTCCAGCATTTTCTGTTTTTATTTCAGATTTCCAGCATCTGCAGTATTTTCTTTTTGTATAAAATGAATGAAGTTTGTTCTGAGTTTAAGCAATGTCACTTTATAGGGGATAGTTCATAATCTCCACTGTGAACCTTAATCAAATACATTAACTATTTTAACACACTTACTGGCTCTATAATTAACCATGTTTTCACTAACATTTTTACTAAAATAATTAATTACTTAAACTATAATTAATTAACCATTATTTTAATTAAAAAATATATTTAGTTAATTTTTGGGGGAAAATCTTCATATAAAATTTTATTTTTAAGTGCTTAGTCTTCACAAGTGTCAATAGAAAAAAATTCTACAAAAACAAAAAGTAGTAGAACAAGAAAACTTTGTTTAACCCATCAATCCCATTCCTTCCACAGCATATCAGATCTGACCTATCGAGGATTCTACTCACTTATTTAGTCTCCTGACAGATATTCCTCTCTGACCCCCAAAGGCAATCAGACAAAATTTCAACTACCTGCCTACTCTTACACCCTCCAGTATTTATCCCTGGTCCATTGTTTTCCACAGATAGCATTTCTACGATTCCCCGCGGGACAGGAATCATAGTGTTTCATAAAGTAATGAGGGTAGAATTCAACTTCGGCAGGGGTGCAAAACGTACAGTACTGGATCGGCCGCCCATCATACATCCCACCCAGTTCGGACAGGGTGCATTATGGCGGCCAATCTGCTACTGATTATATTGTGCCTCCGCCAAAGTTGAATTTTACCCCCAATGGATCATCCATCTATACTGCCCTCTATAACCTTCAAATCACATTCCTAACCGTAGAAATTTACAGTATAGAAGAGGCCATTTGACCAATCATGTCCTTGCTGTGTCTTCGCTGGAACAATCTAAAACTAATGCCACTGCCCTGCTTTCGTCCCACAGTCCTGTATCATCATCATCATCTTCGAAGGTTTATCTACTCTTCCCTTAACAGCTGCAATAGTCTTCGCCTTACTAGTCCCTGTGGGAAAGCACTGCATGCTGTCACAACTCTGCAGGAAAAAAATTCTCCTAACCTCACTCCTCACTCTTTTCGTGACAAATATAAATTGATGAACCCCTCCCCCATACCCAACCAAAGTAAATCACCTTTCTCTATTCACTACCAAAGCCCTTCAGAATTTTAAAAAAATCTTCTGCAATGCCATGAGAGCGAGACAGTGGGATAAGAGCCAACACAGACACAATTTGCTGAATGGCTTCCTTCTTTGGTGTAAACTTTGTTTCTAAATTGTTTCTTGGCCTTCTCAGCGCCATTGGAAGTGGTTCCAGTAAGTATCGCAAGTCTCTACTCATAACTATTCTTCATAATCCTGAGTCATTCTGATCAATCTATGCTATACACTCGCAATGGTTTTGATGTTTTTTCTATAACAGTTCTAAAACTGCACAATGTACTCTAACTTAGAATCATAGACTGATGCAGCACAGAAGGAGACCAATCGGCCCATCGCTCCCATCTTTGCTCTTTGAAAGAGATATCCAATTAGTCCCACTCCCCTGCACTTTCCCCATACCCCTGTAATTTTTTTCCCCTTCAAGTATTTATCCAATTCCCTTTTGAAAGTTACTACTGAATCTGCTTCCACCACCCCTTCAGGCAGTGCATTCTGTTAAGTCTGTGGTTTCAATTGCTGTTATACTGAATAACAGGACACAGACTACAGAAGTAAGTAAACAGGTCTTTCGTGATTGAGGGTCAGGGCTGAACTGGGATACACTTTGCTCTGCAGGGTTTATATACTGGTGTGGTCACCAGCGGTACTACAATGTACAGGAGCCATCAAAAAGTAGTCCATCACCTTAAGGTATCCTCTTAAGGTGGTACAGGTTACATACACTACAATTCCTCCCCTTTTAGCTTAACAGTGTACACCCCAAATTAAACATTACATGGATAACATATATACAATTTACACACAACTGTTCAAAGACTCAGTCTCTGAGGAGGCCTCCTGATCCGGCCCGGATAACGCCTTTCAGGGGTCTCTGGTTCTCGTTGCTGGGGTGACTCATCCACTTGATCTCCTATGGATTGAACATCATCAGGTACGTTCGAGTCTGAGGTAGATGCTACAGGCTCAATAAGTTCTTCAACTGGTGTCTCTGCCGTAGACATGGGGTCGACCCTTGTTCTCGATTCTACAAGTTGGTCAGCATGACGTCGTATTACGTTCTCTCCAACGTCTACCGTGTACATCAAGGGTCCTTGTCGTGCACGAATTGTTCCAGGTTGCCATTTATCATCCCTATAGTCCCTGGCCAACACTGGTTGTCCTATTTCGAAACTACGAGTGGCCTTGTTATTTACATGCTGGAATTGCTTGTTTTCGACTTCCCTTCGCACATTGGGTTTTAACAAATCCAACCGGGACCGCAACCTTCTGTTATAGAACATTATGGCAGGGCTTTGATTTGTCACTGAATGTGTGACGTTTCGATACGCCATCAGGAAATTGTCCACCTTGTGTTGTAGTGGAATATGGTCTTCACTCATGGCCTTTATCGCCTTTTTGAACGTTTGAACAAATCTCTCGGCCAACCCATTTGTAGCCGGATGATATGGGGCAGATGTATAGTGTTTCACCCCATTCTTTTTCATGAATTTCTGGAATTCTTCTGACACGAACTGTGGTCCGTTGTCTGAACATATTTGCTCCGCAACCCATTCCTTGCAAATATGGTTCTTAGAACTGCGATCGTCTTCTCAGAGGTAGTGGTCGACATCTTAATCACTTCTGGCCATTTAGAATGTGCGTCTACTGCTATCAAAAACATGGAATCCATGAATGGACCTGCAAAGTCGATATGCACACATTGCCATGGGGCTGAAGGCCATTCCCACGGATGCAGCGGTGCAATTGGAGGTGCATTTTGAACTTTTTGGCACCCTGAGCAGCTTTTAGTCAGATCCTCTATTTGTTTGTCGATACCTGGCCACCACACATAAGCCCTAGCAAGGCTTTTCATCTTGACTCCCCCCAGATGACCTTCGTGTAATTCTTTCAGAACTCTCTCTCTTAATTTAGGAGGAATAATCACCCTTGTTCCATACATCAATGTTCCTTGACATACGGACAGCTGTTCTCGTCTGGCTGAGAATGCTGGTAACAGTGGTTCGCCATGTGCTGGCCATCCCTTCACTGTCAAGTTGTAGACCCGAGACAGTGTCGGGTCATTTCGGGTCTCTCTCTCAATACCCGCATTGGTGACTGGTAAGCATTCGATGATGGTCGAGTGAAATATCTCTACAGGGTCAACTGCCAGTGCCTCTTCCGCTGTAGGTAGTGGCAGGCGCGACAGCCCATCAGCATTACCATGTTGTTTTGTACCTTTGAATTCAATATCATATTGATGTGCCCCTAGGAAAAGGGACCATCTCTGAAGCCTCTGCGCCGTCATTACCAGAACACCCTTCTTAGGGTTGAAAATGGAAACCAACGGCTGGTGATCTGTCAGCAGCGTAAACTTTTGGCCTTGCAGGTAATGGTTAAATTTCTTAACTCCCCACATGAGGCTGAGAGCCTCCCTATCTATCTGAGCATAGTTGCGCTCAGCGGAGGTCAATGATCTGGATGTGAAAGCGACTGGCCTTTCCGAGCCATCTGGAAACTTATGTGAGAGCACTGCCCCGATACCATATGGAGAAGCATCACAAGCTAAGCGAATAGGCAGCGTTGGGTTAAAGTGAGCCAACACTTCCTTAGAGGTGATCAGTGCTTTGCTCTTTTGAAAAGCCCGCTTACAATCATCGCTCCACTTCCATGGTATTCCCATTTGCAAGAGTGTTTAGCGGGTGTAACACCGTGGATAAATTTGGAAGAAACTTATGGTAATAGTTAACCAACCCGAGGAACGACCTCAACTGGGATACATTCTCCGGTGCAGGAGCTTTTACAACAGCTTCGATCTTGTCAGGTGACTTATGGAGCCCCTCCCGGTCAATGACGTGGCCGCAGTACGAGATTCGCTTTTGAAAGAACTCGCATTTCTGGCGATTAACTCTGAGCCCATATTCTTTCAATCTGATGAGCACCTGCTCCAAATTCGCGAGGTGATCGTTATCGTTATCTCCTGTAATCAGGATGTCATCCAGGTAGCATTGTGTGCCTGGAATTCCCTGCAATACTTGCTCCATGGCCCTTTGCCAAATCGCTGGAGCTGATGCCACTCCAAAAACCAGTCTATTATACCGATATAAGCCCTTATGCGTGTTGATCGTGAGATACTGACTTGACGCTTCATCAACTTCCATCTGTAGGTACGCCTGCGCCAGGTCTATCTTAGTGAAGTGTTTCCCGCCAGACAGCGAAGCGAAGATATCTTCAATCCGCGGAAGCGGATATTGCACCGTGTGAAGAACCGGATTAACAGTGATCTTGAAATCGCCACGGATGCGAACCTTCCCAGGTTCCCCCGGCTTGTTGCTCAACGAACGATTCATGACAGGAACAATGGGTGTAGCCCATTCGCTCCAGTCCACCTTGGCAGTACCCCTGAATGTTCTAGCCCTTCCAGCTCTGCTTCCACAGCAGGTCGTATCGCATAAGGCACTGGTCTGGCTTTGAAAAATTTTGGGTTTGCATGTTCTTCAACCTTGATGGTTGCCGTAATTCCTTTCAGTGTTCCAAGTCCTTGTTGGAACACCTCCTTAGCATCGTCTAAGATTTTGGACAGTCGTTTAGGTTTGACGTCGTCCTCCTTACAGGCATCTAGTCAGTGCTTGTATGGAATGCCAGTCCACATTTATTCTCCGGATCCATTCCCGTCCCAGTAGTGGCGGACCTCCATCAGGTAACACATACAAGTCCATTTTCTGAAATTCTTTACCATTGTAGACCACGTTTACTTTTATCTTTCCTTTGGGGTATACTATTTGCCCCGTGTATGTTTTCAATACAATCTCCGTATCCCTCAGGGGAATGTGCGAGAATGACCTTTTGTAATCTTGCTTATTCATGACCGTTAATGCCGACCCAGTGTCCAATTCCATCTTCACTTGGACTCCTGCTATCCGAAGCGTGACCCAGATAGTTTGGTGGTCTGCTGTGTTACCCACATTATGTATTTTCAGACAACCCAGTTGCTTACTGCTGGAGTCTGAATCCGTCTTCTGTTCATCCGAACTGTTCTCTGTCACCTTGTGTACTTTTTTGTACTTCTCCTGCGGTGACTTTTGCTGCTGGTCTTCTTTCCTGACCGGCATACTCTCGCTATGTGACCAAGTTTGCCTCTATTAAAGAAGTCAAGGATCCCATATGCTTTGTTAATGGCCTTCTCAACTTGTTCTGCCACCTTCAAAGATTTGTGTGCACACACCTCCAGGTCTCTTTCTTCCTGCACTCCCTTTAAAATTCTAACATTTAGTTTACATTGCCTCTCCTAATTCTTCCTACCAAAATGTATCACTTCACACTTCTCTGCATTAAATTTCATCTGTCATGTTTCTGCCCATGTTGTCACTGTCCTTTAATCACATGGACTTTAATTTTGCTTACAATTTTATTATGCAGTACTTTTTCAAATGCACTTTGAAAGTCCCGTCAACTACCCTCATCAACCCTCCTGGTTACTACATCAAAGAACTTGGTCTAACCATTGCCTTATACAAACTGATCATAATCCCTTTGCTCTGATACTCTATGCCCCTATTTATAAAATCTAAAATGGTACTGGCTTTTTTATGGCTTCTTCTTCTATCTCCACTTTCAAGGAATTATGTATTTGCACATCCAGGTCTCAAATGTTCCCTCACAACCTTAGGCATATTTCTAATGAGTATATACACCTAGTTCCCATTTTTCCTCCCAAAATGCATGATGTCACACTTTTCTGCATTAAATTGCATCTGCCACCTGTCTGCCTACTCTACTAAACTGTTGATGTTCTTCTGAAGTCTTTTACAGATCTCCATGTTTGCTAAATTCCCCAATTTTTTGGTCAACAGCAAATTTTGATATCATGCTCCCTATGGCCAAGTCCAAATCACTGGAGTAGATTTTCAACATGCCACCCAGGCGCAAGACTGGCATTATGGATCATTCATCGGTTACAGAAACCACCCAATTTAAAATGGGGACTGAATTATGCACACCCTGGTTCAATTATCTTCCGCCCTGTAACCCTATTTCAGCTGGAGACTATACATGGACGTTACTCATAAACAACAAATTGTAACACGTCTCTTGTGTGACACGTTATTGAATGCCTTCTGAAAATCCATATACACTCCATCTACTGCATACCCTTCATCTAGACAGTCACTTCAAAAAACTCTAATTTTGACACACACAGCATGCCTTTTAACAAATCATATTCACTGTCATTGATTATCCCATTCATCTCTAAAAGATCAATAATTTGATGTCAAATTATATATTCCAAGTCTTAGCCCCCAACTGTGGTTAGACTAACTGGTCTATAATTACCTGCACAGAGTGTTAAATTCACTATCCACTCGTCCCCTGGAACAATTCACATATCTAAAGAGAAATGAAAAATTGAGATCAGAGCCTCTGCTATCTCCTCTCTGACTTCTTCCAACAGATTAGCGTGCATGCCATCAGCACCCAGTATCTGTAACATATCCAGTTGGGGGTGTAAGGAAAAGAGATGAGAATTTATTCTCCAGCATTAGCTCAATACTGAATAATATGAACTTGAAATTAAGAAATGTCCAGAATAAATTGCTCGACACCACCTCTGTACAGATTCACTAACACAGCTGTGCCTAATTTTAATAAATCACTGCTATTTTTTTGAATAAAAACAAAAAGTACTAAGAGCAAAGCAAATGCTGATAAGTTTAGGAACATTTGGAAATATCAGGCACGGTAGCATAGTGGTTATGATAATGTACTAGTGATCCTACTTGACCTCGTCCTCACCAATCTACCTGTTGCATTTGTATCTGTCCATGACAGTATTGGTAGGAGTGACCACCGCACAGTCTTTGTAGGAGTGACCACCGCACAGTCTTTGTAGGAGTGACCACCGCACAGTCTTTGTAGGAGTGACCACCGCACAGTCTTTGTGGAAACGAAGTCCCGTCTTCATGCGGCGGACACCCTCCATTGTGTTGTGTTGCACTACCATAGTACTAAATGGGATAGTTTCAGAATTGATCTAGCAGCTCAAATCTGGGCATCCATGAGGAGCTGTGGGCCATCAGCAGCAACAGAATTGTATTCCACCACAATATGCAATCTCATGGCTTGGCATATCCATCACTCTACCGTTACCATCAAGCAAGGTGATCAACCCTGGTTCAATGAGGAGTGTCGGCGAGCATACCGGGAGCAGCACCAGGCGTACCTGAAAATGAGGTGCCAACCTGGTGAAGCTACAACACAGAACTACATGCATGCTAAACTGCGGAAGCAGCACGCTCTAGACAGAGCTAAGCGATCCCACAACTAACTGATCAGATCGAAGCTCTGCAGTCCTGCCACATCCAGTCGTGAAAGGTGGTGGACAATTAAACAACTAACGGGAGGAGACTACATGAACATTCAAAATGTCAACGATGGCGGAACCCAGTGCGTGGTAAAGGCAAGGCTGAAGCGTTCGCAACCATCTTCAGCCAGAACCCGACAACATCCTGGCTGTAATGCTGAAGACTTGTGCTCCAGAACTAGCCGCGCCTCTAGCCAAGCTGTTCCAGTATAGCTACAAAATTGGCATCTACCCGGCAAAGTGGAAAATTGCCCAGGTATATCCTGCCTACAAAAAGCAGGACAAATACGATCCAGCCCATTACCGCCCCATCATCCTATTCTCAATCATCAGCAAAGTAATGAAGGTGTCATCAACAGTGCCAATAAGTGGCACTTACTCATCAATAACCTGCTCACCGATGCCCAGTTTGGGTTCTGCCAGGGCCACTCGGCTCCAGACTTCATTACAGCCTTGGTCCAAACATGGACAAAAGAGCTGAATTCCAGAGGTGAGGTAAGAGTGACTGTCCTTGACATCAAGACAGCATTTGACCGAGTGTGGCATCAAGGAGCCCTAGTAAAATTGAAGTCAATGGGGATCAGGAGGAAAACTCTCCACTGGCTAGAGTCATACCTAGCACAAAGGAAGATGGTTGTGGTTGTTCGAGGCCAATCATCTCAGCCCCAGGACATCGCTGCAGGAGTTCTTCAGGGCAGTGTCCTAGGCCCAACCATCTTTAACTGCTTCATCAATGACCTTCACTCCATCATAAGGTCTGAAGTGGGGATGTTTGCTGATGATTGCACAATGTTCAGTTCCATTCGCAATTCCTCAGATAAAGAAGCAGTCCATGCCCGCATGCACCAAGACCTGGGCAACATCAAGGCTTGGGCTGATAGATGACAAGTAATATTCACGCCACACAAATGCCAGGCAATGACCATCTCCAACAAGAGAAAGTCTAACCACCTCCCCTTGACATTTAATAGCATTACCATCATCAATTCCTCCCACCAACATTCTGGGGCCACCATTGACCAGAAACTTAACTGGAAC
This sequence comes from Somniosus microcephalus, assembly GCF_052327205.1. NCBI lineage: Eukaryota > Metazoa > Chordata > Chondrichthyes > Squaliformes > Somniosidae > Somniosus > Somniosus microcephalus. The sequence continues at coordinate 109,082,734 of NC_140995.1, read as the reverse complement.
AGCCACATAAATACTGTGGCTACAAGATCAGGTCAGAAGCTGAGTATTCTGCGGCGAGTGACTCACCTCCTGACTCCCCAAACCTTTCCACCATCTACAAAGCACAAGTCAGGAGTGTGATGGAATACTCTCCACTTGCCTGGATGAGTGCAGCTCCAACAACACTCAAGAAGCTCAACACCATCAAGGACAAAGCAGCCTGCTTGATTGGCACCACATTGACCACCTTAAACATTCACTCTCTCCACCACTGGCGTACCATGGCTGCAGTGTGCACCATCTACAAGATGCACTGCAGCAACTCACCAAGACTTCTTCGACAGCACCTCCCAAACCTGCGACCTCTACCACCTAGAAGGACAAGGGCAGCAGGTGCATGGGAACACCACCACCTCCAAGTTCTCCTCCAAGTCACACACCATCCTGACTTGCAAATATATCACCATTCCTTCATCATCGTTGGGTCAAAATCCTGGAACTCCCTACCTAACAGCACTGTGGGAGTACCTTCACCACACGGACTGCAGCAGTTCAAGAAGGTGGGTCACCACCAGCTACTCAAGGGCAATTAGAGATGGGCAATAAATGCTAGCCTTGCCAATGACGCCCACATCATGTGAATGAATAAATTAAAAATAAAAATAAAGGAAGATTTGAAAATAAGACAGGATTTAATATTTTACTACAAATGTTATACTTTTTCCTCTCACTGGAAAATGTAACAAAATATTTTAATTGTTACATTTTCTAGTTAGAGAAAAGGTGTAAAATTTGTAGCATAAATGATATATTTAAATTGTCAAAAAAAATGAAATTTGAGGATTTGAAAAGCACAATTTAGTTTCATTATATTTTCCTCATTAGGAAAAACGATGAATCTGGAATAAAGAAAAATCTCTCAAATTTAAAATGCAACTATAAATACACTTGAAAATACTTTTAATATCAATTTTGTTTTGACCCGAGGAAGAGACAACTGAGTGAAAATTATACAAAAAGACCTGCAATAAAAACATTTTTATATGACTTGCCTTGACATTTTAACACTATTTAAATTCAATATTCACACAATCCTCAAGCAAAAGAATCTGGCCTTTGGATCCAGACAAAAAGTATACAACACCTAATCATTTCCAAAGATCTCAAATCTCTCAAACACACAATTAATTTCTTTTTCAAGGTAGTGACTATTATGGAGGCAAATGCAGCAGCCATTCTGTACTAGAGACATCCCTCTAACAGCACTGAGATGCTTTTGGTGGTATTGGTTGAAGGAGGAATGATGGCAAAACACCTGGAGAGCTCCCTGTTCTTGTTCAACTTGCACCATGGGACCTTTAATAGCACCTGAACAGGCAGGCTAGGCCTCAGGAGAACTTCCACCCACAAGAATGTCATCACAATTAGACTTTGGTCAACAGGTTAGAAAAGAGCATATTTGAATGAAGCAGAAGAGGGCCTTGCTCCCAATTAGTGTTTGTTTCCACCCTTCCATGGATAACCTTGCACCTTTTCAGGAGCAAGTGCAGCGGAACTCCCACCTGCTTTTGCCCAAACTGCAGGGACGAGGTCATTTGAATGGAGCGGCATCATGCCACTCCAATGGTATAGAGGAGGCTCCAGAATGGCCCCAAAGAAAATCTTTTACTTAACATCTGCTGCTGCTGCTGCTGCTAATAGAGCAAGCAGGCCCCTTGTGGAAGATAACTGTTCCCAGAGTGGATCGATTACCTTTCCCTAATAATGTTTATGGCCATTTGAAATGCCTTCAGGGAAATTAGTCAACTGGCATGAGTTCCCGAGGCCTTATAAAAGGCAGAATGTGTGGAATTTCTCAGAACTCCCCCAGACTAGCCCCCTTGATGTAGGGGATATGTGGATCAACCCACACCCCCCTCCATTGGAATTTAAAAAGGAGCACTTTGGTCAGCCTGGCATCCAGGCAGAAGTAGGATCTGCTCCAAATGTCCAGTTCCATTCTTCCCAAACCCAGGTATTTCAGGGCCACAGCTTTTCTAAAATTGTAGTTTTAGATTAAGGTTAGGAACATAGGAATTGCTAGATGAAAAAAGACCACAGTCCATCTAGTTTGTCTTCTACCATCCTGCTAGTCACATGATACAATGATAGTGGAGTTGTTGACTAATCATAGCAATTAATCTCCATCAATTCATCTACAACAAACCCAGAAATGGCACGAGTTAAACCCTAGCGGTGGAGAGTTTTGGGAACCAAAGATCCAATGTCACCTTTTTCCCCCCAATCATGCTACACTTATCACATGTCATATCTCAAATTACTCATATTAGAGAATTCAATTTAATAATACCACAAGCTTGCAGTTACCTCTTGATAATAAGGCATAGCAAAAACTTAGAAACTTTATTTCAAACACAAACTTCATAATGAATTTGGTCACTGTAATCACAGAATCACAGAAACCCCACAGTGCAGATAGAGGCCATTTCGGCCCATCGAGCCTGCACCGACACATATCCCACCCGATCCCTGTAACCCCTACACCAACACATATCCCACCCTATCCCCGTAACCCCACGTATTTACTCCCCCTAACATTAAGGGTCAATTTATCATAGCCAATCAACCTAACCTGCACATCTTTGGACTGTGGGAGGAAACCGGAGCACCCGAAGTAAACCCACGCAAACATGGGGAGAATGTGCAAACTCCACACAGATAGTCGCCCGAGGCCAGATTCGAACCCGGGTCCCTGGCGCTGTGAGGCAACAGTGCTAACCACTTATGCCACCGTATGAGGGTCGAACAAATGAAGGACAGACAGGATGAGTTGCTAGTCAAGGAGCTTGTTTACGAGGCCAGAGTGAACTGAGCATGCTCATACTAAACCATGTGATAATACATCACACTGCTTTCCCCTTAAAAAAAATGCACATATTCCCCTCTCAAATACAACAAAACTATGGTCCCACCTTTCCCAGCATTACATGTACCACAGAACAAAAATTCCTGGCTTTTTTGCTTTCAAATCAATTACAATTGAACTACAAATCCAGTTTAATAACAGGTTTGCTGAGCCTTCCTGATTTCCTTACAAAAGGTTTTGGTGTTGAACCACTTTTCGGGCTGTTTTGTTCTGGTTCCGAACTCAAAAATGATCCTGTTTCTATCTCAGACTTGTTTGAATCTGGTACTTCAGTTTCTGAAGTCTGAACAGAGTCAAACTCATGTATGTGTTCATGATCAAGAGGTTCAAGATCATGTCTTGGTTCATCTCTAGCAGAGATCATTTGATCTACATGAACACTTTGTTTTTTGTCACCAATTTCAACCAAATATCTCTTGGTTCCACCAACCTCTACCACGGTTCCTATATCCCACTTGTGTGAACTCGACTTACCAGGGGGACTGAGATCATGAACACACTCGTTGCGTCTGAAACTGCGTACTTTCTGATTGCTGTCATAATAATGTTTCTGACTCAACTGTTTCTGTTCAACTCTTGAGGCCAAATTTGGTTGAACAAGACTCAATCGTGTTCTCAATCTCCTCTTCATCAAGAGTTCTGCTGGGGTATATCCAGTTGTAGTGTGCGGAGTAGTTTTGTACTTCAGCAAGAAATTTGCCAAACATTGCTTCACGCTGAGTCCCGAACAACCCTGCAACACTTGCTTTTTGAGAGCTTCTTTTACTATTCTGACTGACCTTTCAGCTGCTCCGTTTGAAGCTGGATGATATAGTGGAACGAGTGTGTTTGATACCGTTCCATTTCGTGAATTCTTGGAATAGAGCAGAACGGAGCATTGTCAGAAACAAGCTCTTCAGGTAAGCCACGACATGCGAAGATAGACCTCAACTCATCTATGGTATGTTCAGTTGTAGTATTTGAACTCATGTGTTTCACTTCAATCCACTTTGAGTGACTATCTACAAGTACCAGGAAATAATCATTGTCTACATGTACTCTCTAAAAAGGTCTACTTGGCCATGACCAGGGTTGTAGTGGAGTTTTGGATGGTTTGTTTCCGCAATTTTGGCAAACGCTGCATTTGCTGACCGGAAGGAGTGGACCTGGAGGTTGATCAAAAGTTTTGTGCGGAAGTTTTTCTCACGACTGCTTGCGTTGCTGCTATTGGCATAGGTACTGTAGATGCCTAGTTCTTCAATATCAGGTGTGTTCACTTCAATATTGTGAACTCCTCCCTTTTGTTGTCGCTACTTTGCATTGCCACTAGAATGGTTCTTACTTCCTGCTTTCGATCTAGCTCTGCAAGTTGTTGAAAGATGGCCTTGCTTCTGGCAGTGAAAACACTTCACATTTCTGTATTGGCAGGTCTGTGGTGAGTGATTTCCATTGCAGCAATAACAATTCACTGAACTGCTCTCACTGACATGTTTTTGACTTGGTCTCACAGCTTTAAGTTCAGTGGTGGCTTTGTGACTGTAGACCTCAGCTGCACCAGTCACTTGAGTTGGACAGAGCTCCCTAGCATTCTTAGACCCCCATCTCCATAGATAGGGCAACTTTGCATGTTATGTCAAACGTTAGGTTTGGAGTGTTCAGTAATTTGGACTGTGTGCGCTCATCCACCAGTCCACACACAAACTTATCTCGCAACGCACGATCCAAAAATGTGCCAAAGTTACAATGCAAAGACCACTGATGGTTTCACTTTCTTTTTGGTTTCTGGTATCAAACTTCCAGCTCTCTGCTATTTCTAACGGCTTTGAGTCGAAATGGTCCACGAGTTTCTCGACAATGTCTTCAAACAACGCATCCTTCGCTTTCCCTGGCGCGAGTAGGTTTATCAACGTTCCGTAGACATCGGGCCCGATCTCCATTAGAAAAATTGCTTTTTTTACATTCACGAATTTCTTTATTTTGAGCTTGAACATTCTCATCTGCACTTAATAATGTTATTGGCCTTAAAAAACATCTCCATCCGCTCAATGCAAGAACTGAATGGTTCGCGAGCTCGGTCATACATGCCGAGGCTTCCAATGAATTCTGTAGGCGTGGCCATGATTGTTCCGATCCCGTCGAACAGTGACTCAGCACGCTACCTGTGTACCTGTGAGAATCAACGCTGCTGTTGCGGTGTATACATATACACGAAGGCGAAGCACAGACGATTCTGCATCAGCATTAACAGTAAAACATCACAAAAAATTCAGTTTAGGCGTCACAAATTCACCTTCAACTTTTCCACTCAAAGGTTGAACACTGTGTGCTTCCGTGATCCCTAAAAATGGCTTTGGGATCCCATCCTCGTTGCCAAAAATGTAATATATGTGGGTAGAACAAATGAAGTAGAGAGACACGATGAGTTGCTAGTAAAGGAGCTTGTTTACTAGGCCAGAGCGAACTGAGCATGCTCATACTAAACCATGTGACAAGCCATGTGATAATATATTACAGTCACCACACAACACATGTTCCAAACATTTTGTTCCACAGTACACCTACCAAGAGCTATGTATGTGATCTGAGGCACTCTCCCAAAAAGAAACTAAGTAGAATGCAAACTCTGATCTCCCTAATCATTGCCCAGTATTGCAGTGCCACAGCTAATGGACCGCCGTACTTTCCAGTTTTTAAATGTGAGGCTATTTTAGGATTTTATTTTCAAGCTTATGTCTATTTTAGAAATCGATTCATCTACTGTATAATTATAACTACAAAAATAATGAAAGATCATGTTGAAGTATAGTATTTTTTATTTCTGTTGAATGGAACAAAGATGGTGTGAAAAACTCAATCTCACCTAAGAGTATGAGATTAAGTGGGCCGATCTGCTTCTCCTCGTCAGAGCTGTATCCAGGAAGTTGCTTCACATCACTTCTAGTGTAGGGAACTCATATTTTTCCCTGTAAATTTATTTATCCTTGACGGACTATTGCCCAAAACATAGTGAAGCCTGTACAACTCTGCATTGGTCTCATACACATGGCATATGTACTTACCATATGAACAGCCTCGGTACACCCACCTTCCCTCTTGGTCAAGGGATATTAAAAACATTTGAGTGGATTTACGGTATGACCACAAGGTAGTGTCAATTTTAAATGATTTTTGCAATTGCAACATATAAAATAGCCTCAAATTGAATATAGCTTTCGTTAATCCACAATAAATATTCTACATTACAACAGTGACTACACTTCAAAAGTATTGGCTGTAAAGCGCTCTGAGGTGCCAAGGTTGAGAAAGGCGCTATATAAATGCAAATTCTTTATTTTCTTTCTTTACCTGACAGCAATTGAAAGGCATTGTGCTGTAGTAGGTAAGAAACCACTGAAATATAAATTGTTATATACTTTAACAATATTTCCTATGATGTGCACACCACCTGAAATAATTATTTATAATATAATTAATAATGTAAAATGTCAGACTTTTAAAATCATACTTATTATCTACAAAATGGTGAAATTGAAGACCAAGGCGCTAGATAGACTGCTCATACTGCATTCAGTTCTAATTTTTCAAAATTAAAAAAGGAAAATTAGTAGTTTTTTTTGTTAAAATGCATTTGAAAAGTCAGTATGGTGGCTTCGCACATTGGTGCTTCAATTAGATGCATTACCCAATTGTAGAATGAGCCGATGATTCACCACAGAGTAAGTTACTTGTCTTAGGTGCCAAACAGGAGCAAGGTGCCTCAGCGTAGACAAGGAGAGGAAAACAAAAAGATCAAAGGTTGAGTCACATTGGTCCACTGTACTACATCTATCATAAACTAGATCAAGAGAAGCACTGGAAGAGGCCCTGACCCAGATCACCCACCCCACATTCCCTCTTAGTCAAGGGCGTGTGTATGGTATAGATAGCTTAAACAGAGATGGAGACATTTAAAAAAAAAACTAAAATACAAATAATAATTGTGAAAATATATGTAACTCTTAACAAAGGACAACAATCGTAAACATATAATTTGCATTCTGCTTAAAATGAAGATCCTATTTTAAAAGGTTACAATGCATGTTAATGCAGAAATATACATGTTATGAATTTTACACTATGTAATTGGAACTTCAGCATATGCCTACATTCCTGAATTTTGTTTATCATTTATGTATTTATGGGGAAATTGGCACAAATGATTAACATATATTGTTGGAACCTAATTTAACAGTCCTTATGTAATTAATAGTACACAAATCTTCAAGTTAACATCTCTCAATCTGTGAATGATATTGGATTTTATATGAACATTATACATTACAATAATGTAAGAAATGTAAAGTTACAGTATTCATATCACTATAGTTCTCAAATCTAAATGTTCTTTGCTAATCTGTGTTCCAAGTAAAAAGCAATACTACAGGAATCAGTGCTTCCGTGCAACCAGCATTTTGAGAGTTATTGTAATGAGCCAGGCGCACTGCGGCAAAAAGACATGCTCATAACAGGTTGCATCCCTCCAATGAAGATAATTACTTGACTGATACTCTCTGTCTGAGATAAAAGAAAGCTGCTAGTTCTCCTGCTTGATCCTGGAAGCAATATGATTAAAAATTCCCAGAAAACCCAAGCCTTTTGAATGTTTAACGCCACATGAAAGTGAAGTTATCTGTAATCTAGACCTAAAGCATTCCCACTGACAAGAGTGATCCTGCTGGGTATCTATCCTACTCCTCAAATAGCACTGTATCCCAGCAACCTTTCTGTTGCCAAGGCAAACCCTGGAGAACAGTTGCTGTAATCAGCCTACTGCAATCCTGTGGGTATATCTTCGTTCTGTTGCGTTTCATGCCACTGCACAAAGCACAATGTGAGCTGAATGCTAAGCAGCATCAAAGGACTCGAGGGACTGATTCAAGCCTTTAGTACAGTTCGCTGTGCGATGACGTAGACAGTCCTTCATGTAGATTTTACTACACACAGCTGACGTGTCTCAAGTTTCCCGAACATAGAATATTTAATGGGAATGCATTAAAACGAGGAGCACAACATACCCCTTTTCTATCATTGTGTCACTCGTTTTCTTGTTGCTATTTGATTAAGTACAAGATGCGAAACAGGAAAATGGCATTTTCCTTAGAATTTATGGCTTTAAAATAACTGGAAGACCTAAAATTTTTTCTGATATTTTCTTTTAAAAAAGAAAGCTACAACTTGTGATAATCTGTGTTCAGAGGAGCTAGTGTCACAAAGTCTAGATGGCGATTATCTCCTCGTAATGCTGTAGTTGAAAAGCACAAAAGAAATTGTTTAAACACAAAATCTCTGCAGGCTGCACAGGTAGTTCGATGACTACAGTGCTTCGAAACACTGACTTACCACCCCCCCCCCCCATTCGCCAGCACGATGAACTACTACAAAAGCTGCAGGGCCCATTATGCTAAACATTGTATGTTACGCAAATGCCATTAAAACCAATATACTGTGCTGTGCAAAGTAATAACATTCATACTCAGAAATAGGCATGAAGAGGTTAATAATTACTGTATCCTGTGCATCCTCCTCACGTATTTGAGTGAATTTAGATGACCAACGATCAATGCTGTCTCCCTCCCCTCCCCCAACTAGTGGTGCAATCAGCAGTATTGCAGAGCCCTTTGCAGCACGCTGATTACTGATTAGGCAGGCTCTGGCTTTGCCAAAAGGAGATGCTTAAAACTCGAGCGCGGTTATCAATCCAATGACTCAGTTATACAGAAAGACTTTGCTGGCTCTGTATATGAAGATGCTGAGGAAGGATTTCTGGAGCTGCCCAGTTATACTGGCGGGTGTCAGCAGACCAGCTCCACATGGAACGCTGTTCCATGCTTGCTCACATTCTACGTACATCTACATAAGCAAATTATTTTAATTTAAAACTACATGAACAGCACAGCACCTAGCTGATGAAACTCAGTGGCTGCCATAATGTAGATCATACAAAAAGGGGATGGAAAGAGACGATTCAGCCAGAGTCTGCCGCCAGGTTACAATGACATGCAGCTAACTTGATGCTAACATGCAACTAGCAGTACAGGCAAGTGTTCTTTACACCAGGAGCAATTTGAATGAGTTACAACACAGATCAGAAATTAAATTGAGGCCAATTTCATGGCCAATGTGACTTCTACTGTGCTTTACAAAGGGATAAACCGGACAACTGGTTTACAATGACCCATCCACTGAGTACAACATCTGGAATGCTGCCCGTAGGATAACCCACACAAAATAAATATATTTTCCACAGTTAGTACTGTATTTGCAACCAGTGATTATCAATACTAAAGTTGTTCATTCTAATTACTTGGTAAATTACTTGGTAAACATTAAAGAAAAAACAGACTGCATTTTTTAGCATCTTACCGTGTCTCTCAGAAGCATCCCAAAGTGTTTTATATACAATTAATTACTTAGAAGCAGTCACAATTAATTGCAGAATACATTATTAAAGGTGCTATATAAATGCAAGTTGTTGCTGTAGGTGGACATGGCAGTCATTTTGCACACTGCAAATCCCATAAACAGCATTAAGATGAATGAGCAGGTAATATATGTTTTTGGTGATGTTAAAGGAGGGAGGATTGTTGGCCAGAACACTGGGAGAACTCTGCTCTTATATTAGTATTTTGCCTTCTTAATATTAACGCAGCTAATTTTCCTCCCCGTCACCTGCACACAAGTGGAGACCCAGGAAAATGAGGCACGAGGTACCATGATGTCCCTCTCATCTACAGTATTACCATACAATTACAATCCCCAAGATGTACATAGGCAATACCAAGGAGACAGAGCCCTAGTGTCACAATTCTAAACCCCCTTTCCCTCTGCTTTGCACCCATTAAATAAGTATACCCAGGAACAGAGCAGAGAAAATGACCCACTTGTCCTCTCTTTGTCCTGCACCTGTAAACGCTCTAATTCCTGCACTGAAGTATAAGACACGTTGCCAAATCCCCCATTATGGTAGCAGATTCCCCAATTCCTCACACACTATTCCACACAGACTTGAATTGTGCGGTCCTGGGGGGAAAATTAGCAGAGACAATTACCCCCTCTCATGCATCCTATCGTGGCTGACTGCAGGAACATTAATACATTCGGAATAACAAAAAGCAGAAACATGTCCGGATAAATACATTAGATTGAGGGGCAGGAAAGGAGGAAGGAGAAAGGTGATTGAAGAGCAGTCACGAGGACAATAATGTAAATTATTCAGATGTTTTCTTTTAATTGAGGGACTATGCTCTATAAGGCAAGCAGCAATAAAATTAGTGTGCGCGTGCTTGTTTCCTTCGGTTTCTTTTAAAATGCTGTTCCTCTGTAATTTGTTCCACTTCTGATGAAGTATCTGTACCTGAAATGTTAACTCTTCTGTTCTTTCCACTGATGGTGATGACCTGCTGAGTGTTTACAGCATTTTCTGTGGGGTTTTTCTCCAAATTTCTAGCGTTCACTCTAGGACTTGAGCACATAATCTAGGTGGACATTACAGCGCAATACTGAGGAGATGCTGCATTGCTCGAGGTGCCGCCTTTCAATGAAGCTTTAAAAAAAAACAATCCCATGGCACGATTTGAAGAGTAGGAAGTTCTTCGTGTCCTGGCCAACATTTCTTCCTCAAGCAATACCACCAAAAACATATTAACTGATCATTAATCTGTTTGTGGGACTTACTGTGTGCAAATTGGCCATGTTGTTTGCCTACATAAGACTATACTTTGAGTATAGCATTGGCTGTGAAACACTTTGGGATGTCCTGAGGATGAGAGAGGCACTACATAATGCAATAGTAGACAAAAACAGACCGAATTAACCAGTGGGGGGGAAAAAAATCATACACTAACCTCAATACTGAGATGTCAATAACATTGATCTGCTCATTCACCTCCACTCTATCAGAGTACCAAGCTTGACCCGGTGACAAATATTCAGGTCACTGGTTTGTTACAAATATTAAAGCTACATTTGGGCAAACAGGTGGTAAAAATTATTGGAATATGTGAGAGTACCGGTAGCTAAGCACCTTGGGATGTTTTACTTTGTTAAAAGGTGCTATATAAATGCAAATTGTTGTTGTTGTAGTAATGTGGCACTCCTTGACAAAACCTGGCCTTACTTAGCAGCATCATAACCACCCTATTTTGCAAGCACCAATGAAAACCCAGCTCTTGCTTCTGGCATCAGTACAGTGCAAAATGATGTAAAGTATCATCAGGATGACTAGCTTGGTGTATTAACGTCGATGAATTTATTGCATTCTGTATGAGTTTAAAACCAAGGTTCAAAATGGCTTTTGTCTTCAACTTTCATACAGTAAGGTGTTAATGAAGCCAGGAAAACATTATTTGGGTAGTGTGAACATTTTGTGGATATGCTGGTATGGGGCCATCAGAAAAAAGCATTAAGCCATTAAGATGCACTCCAAACAGTTCAAAGACTAATGGGAGAAATAAGCACCTTACCCAAGAAATAGAGGAAGAGTGATCCATGAATGGTTAGATGTCAGGGTGTTTGTGGGTGAAATTGAACCAAACACGAGTGCTGGAGCTGGAATTACAGGCTGTTGGTAAAAAGACACTCTCACTATTTGGTGCTGTCAAGAGCAGAGTGTACAGACTGGTGGAACATCCAGCGAAACAACATAAATGGCCCGAAAATGGCCATTTACAACATTTCCCTAGAGGTTCCATCAATTGCCTGCCAGAGTTATGGCGGGAGAGCAGTAGAATCCCAGGGGAATTTCAGGCCTTTTACTGTCTTATGTTTTATTCAAGCCTGTGCGTTCTGTGTGAAATCAGGAAGCACTTTTTCACACAAAGGGTTGTAGAAATCTGGAACACTCTTCTCCAAAAGGCTGTGTATGCTGGGTCAATTGATACTTTCAAGACCAAGATCGATCTTGAAAGGTAAGGGTATCAAGGGATATAGAACAAAGGTGGGTAAATGGAGTTGCGGTACAGATCTGCCATGATCTAATTGAATGGTGGAACAACTCGAGAGGCTGAATGGCCTACTCCTGTTCCTATGTATGTGCCATACTTTCTATAAATTAATCTAGTTACTTCATTTGAACTGAGCCGAGTTTGAGTGCTGGGTGTTGATAATATCATCTTCCAGACTGGCTGGGAGAGAAATAAATTGCATTGGGCATTAGTGATCGAAGATGGTGCGAGTCTCTGCAGGGGACTGGAAACCAGAAGGCTGCAGCTTCTGGTTCATAGGGAATGCAAAGTTCACCTACGGGAAGTGCCACAAAACAACTAGAAGAGGTAACTGATCATTAAAATGCCCTAAATAAAGTGTCTGCATTATACTGGTGGCAGCAAGCCGTGAGAGATGATTGTCCTGTCACAATGACAGACAGTTACTCTATAACAGGGTAGGCCCCCTCAAAAGCTTTAAAGAAATTAGCTAAGCGGTCAATAATTAGAAGACTATGACCAGGAGTTTCCTTGGAGCTGCTCCCACTTGTCATAACTTTGCTGGAAGTGTGGTGGAAACTCTGGTTATGCACGTAAATTCTGCCATACTTCCGGTGGATTTATAGCACCGGAGCGGAAGCAACTCCCAGGAATTTCCTGGCCTATAATTAGTGTAGTGGAGATGGCATTTGAACCAGAAATCCTTGCCACCATCAGAAATACAAGAACTGCTACAACTGCAGCTCAATATTCTTTTTATTATTTATTTATGGGCGCCGCTGGCAAGGTCAGCATTTATTGCCCATCCCTAATACAACGGAGTAGCTTGCTAGGCCACTTCAGAGGGAAGTCAAGAGTCAAACTCGGTGTGGGGCTGGAGTCCTATATAGGCCAGACTGGCTAAGGACAGCAGGTTTCCTTCCCTAAAAAGGATATTAGTGAACCATTTGGGTTTTTATGACAATCTAACAGCTTCATGGTCACTTTTACTGATACTAGCTTTTGGAAGCAAGACTAATAGGTCTGTAGCTGCCGGTGTCTGTTTCGTCACCCTTCTTTAGAATATGGGTACCACATTCGCCTGTTTCCAATCTATTGGTACGTGTGTCAGGGTAGAGTTGTTATTTTGGACTCTGCATAATTATGGCTATATTTACATATTATAATAATGTCATTTGTGTTCACACTAGACCCACTTTTTGTTAGTCTAACAATTTTTTTTCTATCGTTACCCACAAAGTTAAAATCAGGTTACTCCACTTTGAATACAGTGCTGCATCCTTAACACCCACAATAGCCGAGAGTTCAGAAAGTGAAAGAATACCTCTGAAAATTGCAGAAACATCAGCTATTGATATTTTTTCTGCAATAGCAAAGTAGATATACAAGTGCAGAATCTGAACATGCATGATGCAAACAAAATAATACAAGAATTTATTTTAGAATAAGAAATTAAAAATGTAAAATAAATTGCAAACTATAAAAGTGGTAATATGTGACTATTTCTCTTTTAAAAGATTGCAAATCAATGTGCTCTCTAACTCCGACACCCAAAAATTCCTTCGTCCAGAAGGACATCTGTGTATCCAGTAGCGTACAAACCACACGTATTTCTAGTTTTTGTGTTAACGCAAGAAACTAAATGCTGAACCTCATCAACACTGCAGACTCCTTCCCCTCCCCCAAGAGACTTTGTCATCCTGTTAACATTCTATTCAGCGATCATTTTAGTGTGGGAGAGATAGCTCAGATAATCTACAGTATTTCAATAGCTATACAGCTAAAATTTATATTAATATTTGAAAAAATTAAGTTTTTTCCCATATTCAAAAGGAGGGCAATTTACTTTGAAATGGTTATTGTCCCATACTTCCTATACCATACACTTCTCCTTTTCATTTTAGTATATTTAGAACATAAAATTAATTGCAAGGTAAAAGTGCAGCAAATTCATCACTGACATTTCTGTTTGCACCCATTATACTTGCCAGATTTTGCATTAAACGTCATCTTCACATTCAAAAGCTGATACAGAAACTTGTGATAATTAGCTGCAATTTCCATGGGTTAATTGGGGTCATATATGGATAAAAATGATTTCAAAACATTCAAAATTAAGTGAATAAAGTATATTAAAGCTGAAAATATTCCAATTTTCAAAAAATATTTTTAAAAAATTAAATATCATATAACCTCTTCCAATGAACTGACAGCCCTCTTCATATTAAACCAAGTTGCTTTTCCTTCATTGCTATAGACCAAAATAAGTTGGGCTAAATACTGCCACAAGCCTGCAGTCAAAGATCACTAAAATTTTAATGTAAAACTATTTAGGGTAAATGTACTGTTGATAGGCACTTCTAACACAAATATATTCCAGATAAAGCAAAATTACCCAAGAAAATATGAAGACAACTGTAAGTTCTTAGGCAACCTATCACACCATTTTTTTAAATTTTTTTTAATTAAAGACGTACGTTCCATTTACACAAAGCATATCTTTCCCTATACATGGGGTAACTTCAACAGGAATATCATTCCAATAAATATCCACAGGAATTTAACCGATTTCATCAGGAATACGATATTGTACGTAGCTACAATATAAAACTCTTACTTCCTGTCTGCACAGCTTAAATCTCCCGTTGTCATGCCCTTGGCACATTTTTTATGTCAACTTTTCCTTCGTTAAACATAAAAATAATTATAATGTAAACAGGCCATTATTTACCCTCCACGTAAGCAAATGGTGCTGCCCACATTTACCACGAGTTTTGCCTATGTAAACTCATCACTGTGATTGTGCAATCTGGCCACTGGGTTCCCACAAATCACTTTTTGAACATTTTTTCATGGTTTTCCTCCCCTCCAGAAACTGAAATTTCTAATGCCCAAAATAAGAGTTTAACATATAAAAGTTCAAAAGATTACATATTTCACAATATGATTAAATGTGTCCATTAAAAATTGCCTTTTGTCTATTTTAATGCCTTCATTAAAGTCCTTACTTGAAGGCCTCTGCCTCTTGATATTTTTGCAGAGCTGTAACAATGAGCAGAATTTGGATTGTACAGTCTGAGCATGTGCAGTGTACCCAATTTCCCAGAATTCACCAGTACCAGTCAGCTATATTTATGGAATCCTCTTCAGCTTCTAGCACCTTCTGCTCTTAACTTTTCCTTAAATAATTTTGAATACAAGGATGAATTTAAAAAGTTTTATTGAGGTTAAATTTACAGAGTTTACTTTTTTTAAAAAGGACACAGCAGACCAGCTATGAGACACCGCCAAACAGACGAGGCAACGGAACTACGCTGCCTACATAAACACCAAGAACAGGAAGCTTGAGAAACTCGGCATCACCACCAGCAGCAACCAAGCCTCCCCCGGTACCACGGCTGAAACCACAGGGAAGTCCATCGTCAACTTGTCCGACCACACCCTTCAACCAGACGAAATCGAAGTTCTCAGCCGAGGGCGTAATTTCTGCCCCACTACCAAAATGGACCCCATCGGTCTCGCGGCAGACACAGAGGAATTCATCAGGAGAATGAGGCTCCGGGAATTCTTCCACAAATCCCAAGATGTCAGCAGCGAACCCAATGAGACAATCAATGATCCGGAACAGCAGACAGAGGGATCTGCAGCGCAGCAACCGAAGAAGAAAGAGTCAAATTGGACCCCTCCGGAGGGTCGCTGCCCTAAGCTTGACATGTATGCTCAAGCTATCAGGAGATGCATTAACGCCAGATTCATCAGCCGCACTCACAAGACAGCCCAGAATGTCACCCGAGCACAACGCAACGCCATCCACGCTCTCAAGACCAACCGCAACATCGTCATCAAACCAGGAGGAGCCATCGTCATACAGAACAGAACGGACTATTGCAAAGAAGCATACCGACAACTGGACAACCAGGAACACTACAGACAGTTACCCGTAGATCCGACCAAAGAACACACCCGCCAACTCAACAGACTGATTAAGACCTTCAATCCAGACCTTCAAAGCATCCTACGCGCTCTCATCCCACGTACTGCCCGCGTGGGAGACTTCTACTGCCTCCCAAAGATACACAAAGCCAACACACCCGGACGTCCTACTGTATCAGGCAATGGAACCCTGTCTGAGAACCTCTCTGGATACGTCGAGGGCATCCTGAAACCCATCGTACAGGGAACCCCCAGCTTCTGTCACGACACTACAGACTTCTTACAGAAACTCAGCACCCACGGACCAGTTGAACCAGGAACACTCCTCGCCACGATGGACGTTGCGGCACTCTACACCAGTATCCCCCACGATGACAGCATCGCTGCGACAGCCTCAGTACTCAACACCAACAGCCAATCTCCAGACGCCATCCTACAACTCGTCCGCTTCATCCTTGACCACAATGTCTTCACCGTCGACAACCAGTTCTTTACCCAAACACACGGAACAGCTATGGGGACCAAATTCGCACCCCAATACGTCAACATCTTCATGCACAAGCTCGAGCAAGACTTCTTCGCTGCACAGGACCTCCAACCAACGCTATACACCAGATACATCGACGACATTTTCTTCCTATGGACCCACGGCGAAGAATCACTGAAAAGACTACACGATAACATCAACAAGTTCCATCGCACCATCAAACTCACCATGGACTACTCCTCAGAATCGGTTTCATTCTTGGACACACGAATCTCCATCAAAGACGGACACCTCAGCACTTCACTCTACCGCAAGCCCACAGACAACCTCACGATGCTCCACTTCTCCAGCTTCCACCCTAACCACGTTAAAGAAGCCATCCCCTATGTACAAGCCCTGCGAATACACAGGATCTGCTCAGACGAGGAGGAACGCGATGGACACCTACAGACGCTGAAAGACGCCCTCGTAAGAACGGGATATGACGCTCGACTCGTCGATCGACAGTTCCGACGGGCCACAGCAAAAAATCGCATAGACCTCCTCAGAAGACAAACATGGGACACAACCAACAGAGTACCCTTCGTCATCCAGTACTTCCCCGGAGCGGAGAAACTACGCCATATTCTTCGCAGCCTTCAACATGTCATCGATGACAACGAACACCTCGCTAAGGCCATCCCCCCACGCCTCCACTACTCGCCTTCAAACAGCCGCCTAACCTCAAACAGACCATCGTTCGCAGCAAATTACCCAGCTTTCAGGAGAACAGCGACCACGACACCACACAACCCTGCCACGGCAACCTCTGCAAGACATGCCAGATCATCAACACAGATACCATCATCACACGTGAGGACACCACCCACCAGGTACATGGTACATACTCATGTGGCTCGGCCAACGTTGTCTACCTCATACGTTGCAGGAAAGGATGCCCCGGAGCATGGTACATCGGCGAAACCGTACAGACACTGTGACAACGGATGAACGGACACCGCACAACAATCACCAGGCAGGAGTGTTCCCTCCCAGTTGGGGAACACTTCAGCAGTCAAGGACATTCAGCCTCCAATCTTCGGGTAAGCATTCTCCAAGGCGGCCTTCGAGACACACGACAACGCAAAATCGTCGAGCAGAAACTGATAGCCAAGTTCCGCACTCATGAGGACGGCCTCAACCGGGATCTTGGGTTCATGTCACGCTACATGTAACCCCACCTGACATAGGGTCATCCAGACTCGAGTCGTCGTTGGCTTGTTCTCTCTACACAGATGCGGCCGGACCTGCTGTGATTTCCAGCAAAAAAAGTTTTTTGTTTGTTTTTTGTTTTTCATACAGACCCCAGCGTCTGCAACATTTGACCCCTTGTGACCCCACCTCATTGTTCTTTGATGTAATGTTTTCCTGACTGACCTGTTTGGACACCATTCACACCTGTGATTGCTGTGATTATCTCTCTGCTGAGGTGTGATAAACGGCAGTTAGAAAGATTACTTGTAATCATCTGGCAGTACTCTCTGACTATATATGCTGTGCTTATATGCAACTCTTCACTTCACCTGACGAAGGAGCAGCGCTCCGAAAGCTTGTGATTTCAAATAAAGCTGTTGGACTATAACCTGGTGTTGTGTGACTTCTTACATTTAAAAAAAAGAGGTTGAGAGATGTATGTGAGTGCAGACAAACTGGGATCAAAGAGAAAAGCAGATAGACAGTTTCTTTCCTCCTAATTTGATTTTTTTTTTTTAAACTTGAATTCTGAAAGCAAACAGGGTTCTTTAAGGGAAACAGAGAGAGGAAGAAAACTGGTTGAGGGCGAGCGGGCGTTCGGCCACTTGCTACCTACCCTTGCGGGAAGCAAATACCAGGTTTAGGGGTGGGGTGAATGACAGCAGAGCGTATGGTAGGAAACGTAAGCGATAGTAGGAAGGTGAATGCATCGTGAACCTGTTAGGAGCAAGAGGCTGGATGGAGGCGGGACGGGGGGGGGGTAAGGGGTGGAGAGAAGCACAGATGATGGAAGGGGGGAAAAGGAAGCCACTGAGGGCAACATCTCCCCAGTAACCCTCATCTCAAATGTAGCCAGCAGTCATTGGAGGCTTCTATCCCCGCCACCACCTCCCAACTGGAAGAAAAAAATGAAACAGAAGATGACAGTGTGAGAAACAAAAATGTTAAGAGAAGACAGAAACAAAGACAAACAGAGAGAAATAGCAATGCAAAGAGAAACAGCAACACAAAAACATCAGAGAAAGATGAGGGAGACCATATTCTCTGATTTAACATGTGAAATGGCATGGGAGATCAACGAGATGGATAAAATTACGGTTAGCAATTTATAAAGCTCTAACTTAATCAGATTGTATGGTTGCATCGTAAGCTGCAAGAGCAAAGCTACAATAATTTATAAACATTAGCAAAACCCCAAGTCTTAAACTCAGTGTTAATAATTTGACACTGAATCAGGTATAGTAATAGCTCTTTTTATTAAAAATCGAACTTACTACTTTTCCTACAGTTATGCATTGACAACATGCAGAGTGTAATACTGGTGGCTTAACAACAGTGAAAGGAGAAAGCCAATATCAGAAAGGACCTGAACATCACATGACAGTTACCACAGCTACCGTATATTAAAAAGGTTTTTTCCTCCAGCAGCGAATTGCCAATGAACAATTGAGTATCTCTGCACGTGCCCCCACTGATTGTCAATGCTACCATGTTTCCAATGGGAAAAGTACAACAAGCGTCCACTGCTATCATAGAAATTACAGCACAGAAGGAGGCGATTTAGCCCAGGGCACCCATGTTAGTGCCAGCTCTTCAACTGAAGCTATCAACATTAATCCTGCCTTTTCCCCACATCCTTCATTTTTAAATACTTCTCTTATGTAGACAGAATAGCATGGGTTATGCTTATCTTATCTGGAAAAATATTCTGTGTCCATGTCTGTGCATGCCCACGTCAGTTCCAGATCTCAGCTAGATCATTCAAGGAGACACCACACCACAACATGGCAGAATATTTCCCACAAGGAAGTTGCAGCGAACCACTGTAAAAGTGGACGGGGAGGAGGGAGAATGTCCCATCCTCTGATGTAAGTGCAATGGCACATAGCATTTAGAACTGAGGAAAGGAGATAATTTTTTTTTTAAAAAGGAGACATGTATCAATAAATAAATACTTCATAATTGAATGTAAAGACAGAACTGTAAAGTCTGTGGGTTGTACAGTTAATAACGACACAGACTTCAGGAATAACAAACAGGTCTTTACTATTCGAAGGTCAGGGCGAATCTGCCCAAGGAATCATGCCACAACACTTATATACCGGTGTGGTCACCGTCGGTATTACAGTATACAGAAGCCAAACAAGTAGTGCCACACCTAAAGTAGTTCTCTTAAAGGTGAACGGTTACATACAATAGTTCTCTTAAAGGTAGACGGGTACATACACTACAAGAACAGGATGCATTCTAAAAATATTGCTGCACTGGCCTTAAGGCCCAAAACAATCATTTGCTACATGTAGACCTAAACCCAGAGACCACATTCAATACCAGACATAGCTCAGTGCAGTAACCCATCAGAGTTTACCGAATTGAGGGATAAACTGTCTGTCACACTTCTTGTGCTTTTTAGTTTTAAATTCTCCATCTCCTGGTTCTTTGATGCCATAGTATTAGCAATTACTTAGGTTATTGTTACAAGTGCAGCTGCAAGTGATGAAACACTATTTATTTTCTAGGAATCCATCAAGTGACACCAACTACACCATTTCTGGAAAAATCTCTTACAAACTTTTTCACTGGAGATGTGCACCACTCTCCCACTTCCACACACCAACACGGCTCCCCACAACATCATAGCCTCTCACTCACCATAACGCCATTGTTGGTAGAAAAGTATGTACATCCAAAGCATCCAGTGACTTTTTTCTTTGTTGGGTTAGGTTAGTTTGTCTGTTAAGGAGCTGAGCGAGCAAGAGAGAGGCACAGTTGTCAATCCCCAACAGCAAACTCATCCTGGTCAGTTCCTGTCAACTTGCAGCAACGTGCAGAGATAAAAGTCTCAGGCCAACACTGCTTCTGATGACTACAATTTTTCTTAGCAATGTTGCAGGAAGTTACAGTAAGTTTTGGGTGAGCCTCATGCTGATGTGCTGGTTCTTCATCCCTCTCTAATAGAGGAAGAATAGGCAACTCTGGCCCTCACCGAGATGCCTTATGGGTGAGTAAGACGGACTTAGAGCAGGCAGGCAGCACTGAGGCCACTCAAAGGTCTAAAGAAGTATTTGGAGGAAAAGATTCAGCTGAAAATGTAAGCTACAGGAAATGAGAAAAAAACAAACCCTTCATTTGGTCACTTTTATGGGTATCTTTAAATGTTTCAGTTTTTATTTGTTTGTTACATTAGGAATTGTATTTCCTTTAAAACCTGTGCAGTCACCTACCTGAGACGACAAGAGGGCAGCCAAAAGATGTCAGAAAAATTGTTGGAGCAATTGGTTGGTTCATTTTGTTACGGTAGCTACAGACTGGTAGTTTTGAAACAAATTGATGTGGATTGACAGTTTCTGATTGTTAAGTTTTCCTATTTGTTTACATTTGAGCAAATCAGCGTGTTTATCAGTGATGATTAAGCCAATCAGGTTCAAATGTGACAATAACTTGGCATGTGCAACTTTTTGAATTATGTCAGACATGCCAGACCCAAGACTTAATATCCTTGGGAAATCGACTAGTATTATTGCTGTGTAGTATTTTTACATGAACTAATTTGGACACTTCTTTCTGATGCAATAATTTATGATTTTTTTAAGAAACAGAAAATCCAGATTTGTCATTAGTAAAGTACCCTACTTTAAACATTTATTTCCTAAAAGTATTCTGCTAAAGTAAAAATAAATTCTGGCAATGTCAATACACTGATACTTGATGACATCACCACATTATTGTATAGGTCACAACTTGAAACTGAAAGCAAACAAATACAATCCAACTAGTTTCAGGACAAATAAAATAGAAACCAACAAGGAACCCTGTCACAATTTGAAAATAGTTCAGCCCACAGGAATGCAGATATGAACTGATTTCAAGTCCACTTAGATTTTCAATGTGAAGTTAAACCAAGAAGAGAAAAAACATTTAAAACTAAAAATCAAACTTTTTAAAAGGCACAATGTGCTTGGAATGAATCTCCAGAAGATATGTTGCATACACAGAGCTCTTGTAGAAACCTGCTATATTATGTATTTGTTTTAATGCAAGAAGGCCATCATCATTGGACACACTTCTCTCCTGTATGAGTAGTGGTCACTTGGGCAAGATACCACAGGGCACCATTGGAGCTGCACTTTAGCAAGGTGTCAGGAGAGAAGAGAAAATTGGAGAGGAGTTTTAAAAAAAATCTTTTTAATCTTACTACTGCTACTAATGTTCAAATTTAAAAAAAATACAAAACCACACATTGAAAAAGTTAGCACTTCTCCCAAATCAAAAACTCAAAACCGGTAATTTTTTTTTAAACATGGAATTTAGCAATTAAAGTCACACAAAAAATTCAAGCATGTTTTTTTTCCACCGAACATCGGGTTGGATGACATAAACTCATCGTGGTCGTCAGTGCTGACAGAATGCTGACGAGTGGTGAGAAGGGACGCTGCTCGTGTTGCATCTATTCTCCACACAGCAGCCAGATTCCAGCGATGGAACGTTGCTGCACGGGTGTGTTCAGCGGCTGCGCAGGGCGCAGTTAGAACGTCCCGCGGAGGGAGAGAGAGTCAGCGCGAGCTCCGGGAGACCTTCCAGCGGCACGGCGACACCGGCCGCAGAGCAGAGCTCCCCGCACCGCGCCCTGTGCACCTCCCGCTCCCACCACTGTGCCTTGCCTTTCCTACCCCACCCCCTCCACTTAGGCCCGTTCGAGACAGTACTAGTTGCTCCCGGTTTTTTTAAAAAAAAACATTTATTTGAAATCTATTGAAAGTTAAGAATACCTGAAACTTTCATTGCTTCGGCCCTCCCGGGACAGGCTTGCTCTTTCGACGTCATTTCCATTCGGCAAGCCATTAGCCCTAGTCTTCCCAGTCGGAAATGTTGCCAGATTTGCATGTTACGGAAGAAAATCATGTGAGAGAGTTCGGCACCAGTTCAGAGTGAGGTCTTGCGTAATCTTTACACATGCCCTGTACCGGCCTGGGAAGTTGTACCAATGTCACCCTTTGTCCTTCCTGTAGGAGCAGGGGATTTATTTTATGTTTTCTATTAAGTTTTTTTTCCCCTTTTTCTAGAAAGGAAGTTGTCTTTTTTATTAACAAAACATTTCTTTAGGGAAAAAAATACTTGGTAAAAGTTTGAATTCCATATAGTCAGGTAGGGCTAGTGGTCCAGTCCTGGAGCAAGGGAATTCTGAGTAGGGTTTTGCTAGCAGTGACCTGGGGAAAACTATATATTAACATATAAATACCTAGCAGTATCAATTTTAAATAATACAGGTTTTCCCAGATCACTGCTGGAAGCAAAGGGAATTCATTAAAAAGAAAGACTTGCCTTTTATATAGCACCTTTCATGGCCTCACCTCACCTGACCTCTGTATTCATTCGCTCCTCCCCACTCCTATTGCTACTCCTGACTCATTGAACCCCTGTACCTTTCTTTCCTCTTGCCAGTTGCCACTCCTTTCCCATGCCACTACTGCTAAGGTCACATTAAGAATTCTTGGGGCGCTCGACACCCCCTGCAGAATCCTTCCTCCCCGCCCAATCCATTAAAGCACAGTTGTGTGGTAAAATGTATGAAGAAATAGGCTTGTAGAATATTTACACACTGCATTAATAATAACCGAACTCCTATCACATGTGCTACACTTACAGAATCATAGCATGGTTACATCATGGAAGAAGGCCATTTGGCCCGTCAAGCCCGTGCCGGCTCTCTGCAAGAGCACTTCAGCTAGTCCCACTCCCCTGCCCTTTCCACGTAGCCTTGCAAATGTTTTTCCTTCAGGTACTTCTCCAACTCCCTTTTAAAAGCAGTGATTGAGTCTGACTCCGCCACTCTTTCAGGCATTGCTTTCTAGATCCTAACCACTCGCTGAGTAAAATTTTTTTCCTCATGTCGCCTTTGGTTCTTCTGCCAATCACCTTAAATCTGTGTTCTCTGGTTCTCGACCCTTCTGCTAATGAGAACAGTTTCTCTCTATCTATTCTGTCCAGACCCCTTATGATTTTGAACACCTCTATCAAATCTCCTCTCAATCTTCCCTGCTATAAGAAGAACAACCCCAGCTTCTTCAGTATGTCCATGTAACTGAAGTCTCTCATCCCTGGAACCATTCTTGTAAATCTTTTCTGCATTTTTTCTAAGGCCTTCACATCCTAAAGTGCGGTGCCCAGAATTGGACACAGTACTCCAATTGAGGCCGAACCAGTGTTTTATACAGGTTCATCATAATTTCCACGCTTTTGTACTCTGTACCTCTATTCATGAAGCCCAGGATCCCGTAAGCTTTTTTAACCTGCCCTGCCACCTTCAACGATTTGTGCACATATACCCCAGGTCTCTCTGTTCATGCACCCCCTTTAGGATTGTACCCTTTAGTTTATATTTCCTCTCTTCATTCTTTCTACCAAAATGTATCACTTCACACTTCTCTGTGTTAAATTTCATCTGCCACGTGTCCGCCCATTCCACCAGCCTGTCTTAAATGAAACTGCCTATTTGCATAGAGACCCTGGCAAGGCCCCATATTTGGCTGGAGTCCTTGGGCACGGGCCCCATAGGCCCATTTGTTAATTTCCCCACTGACCCTCCTCCCTGTGCTCCTGCAGCCCAGCACCCCGTTCACCTGTACTGTCATCCCCTCCAACTTTTACCAGACCTTGATAGCCCCTTCTCAGTACTACTAACCCTGCAATCTCACTCCCAATTCTCTGAGACTGTTACACTTTGCCCAATGTTCCTGCTCCCAGACTGCAGGACCACCTTTCCAGCATTACCCTCCTACTGCTACTCCCAGTATTGCTGCCTTAGTTCTTGCAACCTACCTATTTTCCTAACTAGAATATCTTTTCTACCATTTTCCCATATACATTGAGATTTAAAAAATATAAAAGGTAAAATTAACTATGTAGTTAAACAAATGTAATAAACTCATGAAGGCCACTGATTTATAGTGCTCATGCAAATATGCATGTCGCCTAAAAATGTTACTAACACTCCCTACAGTACTGTGTAATGAAAATGCAATTTAACTTGTTTAATCACCATAAATTAGTGATCCTGATCATCATTATAAATTTCATAGCGTTAAACAGTGTGTCCTCAGATTCACTGTGACCATTGCCACGGGGGATCGGCTAGTAATATGTTATAGATCTGGCATATAGTGTGCAATCTTTGTAAATTTAACTTATTTCCTGTAACATATTCCTGTTACACCTGTTTGTCAAGCTTAAACTTGTATGTATTGTCCTTCCCTCTTATTGATTCCTCCTAGGTTAGCTTCCAAGGCAGGGGGCGCTGTCACGTTGTTCTCCACAGTGCCATCTGCCTGAGGCCTGTAAAAAATTGGGTCACTTTCCTAATGCAAGTCATTCTGTCTCCGTCACTATAATGAAGAGCTGCTTTTACATTGTACTGTTATATCATCAGTGATTCATTTTGAGATTGAAGCCTAGAAATTACAACAGGCGAATGCTTAACATATTTATATGACATTCCTTTGTCCACTTTTTTTAATGGAGTAATAACCAATTTAAATAGGTTAATGCTTGTGTTAAAATAGTAGACCGAGAGCCATCGTGCAGATATTGCAAGCAGTATTTTCTAGGCTCAATAAAGTATAGTGGTATAGTAAGAAGCAAGAATCAAGAAACAACTGTATTATTATTTTGTTAGTAATAGATTACCACAACATACATAATTCATAGTGATCAGTCCAGTTTAGTTGGTGTAACAAAAATGAGGTATTTTGTCTACTTGTGTTTTGGTAGCAGTCCCATTAAATCCAGTCACAGAACATTTAAAAGTGCCTGCAGTTCAGATTCTCCAACCAAGCTTATTTTAATGCACCGTTGCAAGTTTTGTCGGTTGCAGGCTGGAGAGAGAAATAATGTAACCTGAAACAATGCTGTATAACTGACAGTTCTTTTTAAATCTGATTGGTGGGATATGCCTATCAATTAGTCCAATAAAAGGCGACGAGTTAAGAACGTAACTGAAGGTTTTTATTGGCTAAATAACAGAGCCCACCCTCGTGGGTGATCCGATCCAACAGGGAGGGATACTAGCCAGTCAGCTACCTTTATACCTGGGCAGGTAATGGGCGGAGTCGGAGGTGGTCAGCCCAGGTATAACAGTGCGACAAGAGGCGACCTCGTGTAGTGATGTGACAGTGAGAACAATATACAGTGATAACTATAACAGTGGTTTACCACATTCACCCCTTGTTTAGATTAGAGTCCGGCGGGGTGAAGTGTATTACCAGCTCTGGTATGTCAGTCTGTCCGGAGGCTTCGTTAGCCTCTCCGATCGTCGCAGCGGCGGTGTTACATTATCCGGTGTTAAAGCTGGTGTCTGCGTAGTCGGCAAAGGCTCGTGGGGTTCCGGCATGCCGTCTACCTCGGCTGGACTCGGGGGGTTGGGAGGGGGGGGTGAGGGTGCGAGGTCTCGTAAGGAGACAGTGTCCTCCCGTCCGTCTGGGTAAGCCACATAGGCGTACTGGGGGTTGGCGTGCAGGAGGTTCACCTTCTCGACCAGGGGGTCCGTTTTATGGGCCCTCACGTGCTTTCGCAGCAAGACGGGTCCCGGAGAGGTCAGCCAGGTTGGTAGGGTGGTTCCCGTAGTCGACTTCTTGGGGAAGACAAACATTCGGGCATGGGGGGTGGTGTTAATGGCAGTGCAAAGTAGTGACCGGATGGAGTGCAGCGCAATCGGGAGGACCTCTTGCCAGCGGGAGGTTGGGAGGCCCTTAGACTTTAAGGCTAAGAGGGTGGCCTTCCATACCGTCGCGTTCTCTCTTTCCACCTGGCCGTTCCCTCGGGGGTTGTAGCTGGTGGTCCTGCTTGCTGCAATACCCCTCTCCAATAGGAACTGACGGAGTTCCTCGCTCATGAAGGAGGCGCCCCGGTCACTATGTATATAGTTCGGGAACCCGAACAAGGCGAAGAGTTTGTTCAGGCATTTAATGACCGTGTTACTGGTCATGTCTGGGCAGGGGAAGGCAAAGGGGAAACGGGAGTACTCATCAACGATGTTGAGGAAGTACACATTATGGTCGGATGACGGTAGGGGCCCCTTGAAGTCGATGCTCAGACGCTCGAAGGGGCGGGTGGCCTTGATCAGGCTTGCTCTGTCCGGCTTATAGAAGTGCGGTTTGCACTCAGCACAGATCTGGCAGTTCCTGGTCATGGTCCTGACCTCCTCGATGGAGTATGGCAGGTTGCGGGCCTTAATGAAATGGTAGAGTCTGGTGACTCCGGGGTGGCAGAGGTCATTGTGGAGGGTCTGAAGTCTATCACTTTGCGCGCTGGCGCATGTAATGCGTGAAAGAGCATCAGGGGGGTCGTTCAGTTTACCGGGCCGGTACAAGATCTCATAATCATAGGTGGAAAGCTCGATTCTCCACCTCAAGATTTTGTCGTTCTTGATCTTGCCCCTCAGCTTGTTATTAAACATGAAGGCAACCGAGCGTTGGTCGGTGAGGAGGGTAAATCGTTTGCCTGCCAAGTAGTGCCTCCAGCGCCGTACTGCCTCCACAATTGCCTGGGCTTCCTTCTCGACCGACGAGTGTCGGGTCTCGGGGCCCTGTAGGGTCCTTGAGAAGAAGGCTACCGGCCTACCCTCCTGGTTAAGGGTAGCGGCTAGGGCGAAGTCGGATGCATCGCTCTCCACTTGGAAGGGGATTGACTCATCCACTGCGTGCATTGTGGCCTTGGCTATGTCTCCCTTAATGAGGGAGAAGGCCGCGCACGCCTCTTCCATGAGGGGGAAGGATGTGGTTTTCAGGAGGGGTCTGGCTTTGTCCGCATAATTGGGTACCCATTGGGCATAGTAGGCGAAAAGCCCCAGGGTTCTCCTAAGTGCTTTTGGACAGTGGGGGAGGGGTAGCTCCATGAGGGGGCGCATTCTTTCGGGGTCGGGGCCGATGACTCCGTTCTCTACTACACAGCCAAGGATGGCAAGGCGCGCTGTGTTAAACACGCATTTCTCCTTATTGTAGGTGAGGTTCAGCCGTTGGGCCGTACGGAGGAATTTCTCCAGATTCACGTCATGGTCCTGCCGGTTGCGGCCGCAGATGGTGACGTTATCGAGATAGGGGAAAGTGGCCTGTAGTCCGTTCTGGTCAACCATCCGGTCCATCTCCCGTTGGAAAACCGAGACCCCGTTGGTGACACCAAAGGGGACCCTAAGGAATTGGTAGAGGCGGCCATTCGCCTCGAAGGCGGTGTACTGGCTGTCCTCCGGGCTGATGGGGAGTTGGTGGTAGGCCGACTTGAGGTCGATGGTCGAGAATACGCGGTATTGTGCAATCTCATTGACCATGTCCGATATGCGGGGGAGGGGGTATGCGTCCAGCTGGGTGTATCTGTTTATGGTCTGGCTGTAGTCGATAACCAGGCGATTTTTGTCGCCGGTCTTGACTACCACCACCTGGGCACGCCAGGGGCTGCTGCTCCCCTCAATAATGCCCTCTTTCAGGAGTCGCTGCACCTCAGAGCTAATGAAGGCTCTGTCCCCAGCGCTGTACCGCCTGCTCTTAGTAGCGACAGGTTTGCAGTCGGGGGTGAGGTTAGCGAACAGGGAAGGTGGCGGTATCTTGAGGGTGGATAGGCTGCAGGTGTTACGCGGTGGGCGGTTTAACTTTCGCTGGTTGTCGACTGTGAGTGGGGGGAGGGGTCCACCGTATGCTAGGGTTACACTTTGGAGGTGGGATTGGAAGTCCAGCCCTAGTATGACGGCAGCGCACAGCTGGGGGAGTACGAGGAGTTTAAAATTTTTATACTCTGTCCCTTTAACCGACAATGTCACGACACAGTAGCCGCTGATGTCTGTGGCGTGCGACCTCGATGCCATCGAGATGCGGCTGCGCGTTGGCAGGACGGGGAGGGAGTAGTGGCTCACCGTGTCTGGGTGGATGAAGCTCTCCGTGCTTCCGCTGTCGAACAGGCAGGTCGTGGCGTGGCCGTTGACTTTGATGTCCATCATTGAGCTGGCCAGGTGGTGCGGGCGGGCTTGATCCAGGGTCACGGAAGCTAGGGTGTAGATGAGCGCGTCGTTGTCATGACAAGATGGCGGCGAAGATGGCGGCCCCCGTAGTTCACATGAGGCTCTGTTTAAATCGTTTGCCCCGCACAAAGATGGCCGCCCCTGCTGTTCCCATGAGGCTCTGCAGGCTTCGGCTGCCCCGCACAAAGATGGCCGCCCCTGGTTTTCCCATGAGGCTCTGCAGGCTTCGGCTGCCCCGCACAAAGATGGCCGCCCCTGGTTTTCCCATGAGGCTCTGCAGGCTTCGGCTGCCCCGCACAAAGATGGCCGCCCCCAGGGTTCGCATGAGGCACTGCTGGCTTCTGAGGATTTGCTTCTGCAGGCCTTGGAGAAGTGGCCTTTCTTGAGGCAGGTTTTGCAGGTCGAGTTTTTGGCTGGGCAGCGCGACCTCGGATGCTTCTCCTGGCCGCAAAAGAAGCAGCCAGCGGCCCGATCGGGGTTGCCTGATGTCGGGGCCGGTACCGGGGCTAGCGGGCCCGGTCGGATCCGTGATGCAGACGCTGAGGTAGGTCCCGGGGGCAGCGCTGTGAAGGGTGGTGGGGTGGGGGTCGGGCCCGAGTCCCAGGGTCGCGAATAGTACCTGGCAAACGCTTCCTGGTCTTGCTGGGTGGCCTCTAGGGTGAGGGCGAGGGCTTCGGCCTTGTCCAGGTCTATGTCCTTAGCTTCAAGCAGTCTTTGCCGTGTGTAGTCGGAACGTAGGCCTCTCACCAAGGCGTTGCGGACATTGTCTTCCATGTTCGCCGTAGCCGTCACCGCTTTAAAGTCACAGTTCCTGCCGAGTTGTCTCAGCGCTCGTGAAAATTCAGCTATCGATTCTCCTGGCTGTTGCTGGCGAGATCTTAAGAGATGCCTAGTGTACATGTAGTTTACCGGGCTCCGGTACTGCTGTTTCAGTAGGTTGATGGCGTCGTCGTACGTAGTCATGTCCTGGATGAGTGTATATACTCTCGGGCTCGCTTGGGCTTTCAGGACTCTTAGTTTGGATCTCTGAGGGACGACGGCTTCCTCCAGGTACGATTCGAAGCAGTCCAGCCAGTGTTTGAAGTCGTTGGCTGAGTTTGGTGCCTGTGGGTTTAGATCCAGGTATGGTGGTTTCAAGGCTTGCAGCCAAGCCGGCTGGTGTGGCCCGTTGTCTGGAGGCTGCTGTTGCTGTGCTGCTGGGTGAGCTCCTTGCTGTTGCTGTTCATTATCAGACATCTTTAAAATTTAGTCAATAAAATTGATATGCCTATCAATTAGTCCAATAAAAGGCGACGAGTTAAGAACGTAACTGAAGGTTTTTATTGGCTAAATAACAGAGCCCACCCTCGTGGGTGATCCGATCCAACAGGGAGGGATACTAGCCAGTCAGCTACCTTTATACCTGGGCAGGTAATGGGCGGAGTCGGAGGTGGTCAGCCCAGGTATAACAGTGCGACAAGAGGCGACCTCGTGTAGTGATGTGACAGTGAGAACAGTGAGAACAATATACAGTGATAACTATAACAGTGGTTTACCACACCTTTGTCCACTTTTTTTAATGGAGTAATAACCAATTTAAATAGGTTAATGCTTGTGTTAAAATAGTAGACCGAGAGCCATCGTGCAGATATTGCAAGCAGTATTTTCTAGGCTCAATAAAGTATAGTGGTATAGTAAGAAGCAAGAATCAAGAAACAACTGTATTATTATTTTGTTAGTAATAGATTACCACAACATACATAATTCATAGTGATCAGTCCAGTTTAGTTGGTGTAACAAAAATGAGGTATTTTGTCTACTTGTGTTTTGGTAGCAGTCCCATTAAATCCAGTCACAGAACATTTAAAAGTGCCTGCAGTTCAGATTCTCCAACCAAGCTTATTTTAATGCACCGTTGCAAGTTTTGTCGGTTGCAGGCTGGAGAGAGAAATAATGTAACCTGAAACAATGCTGTATAACTGACAGTTCTTTTTAAATCTGATTGGTGGGATATTCAAAATCCAGGAACTCCCCATATCTCTTTTCCAAAATATAAAATGGGGTTGTTCTGCTCAAATAACAAAGCCTAATCTGTGCGCATCTTTCCTGCAACTTCCTGTTTGAATTTTTCCAATCAGGTTTCCACTCCTGCCAGAGCAGCACAACAACCCTAACCAAAGTTACAAATAAGATCCTCTGTGTCTGACCCTGGTACATTATCCCTCCTCATCCTCCTCAACCTCTTTGCAGCCTATGACACAGCTGACCACACCATCCTCCTCCACCACTTCTCTGTTATCCAGCACAGTGAGCTACCTGTGCTTGGTTCCACTCTTACCTATCTGATCGTAGTACATAAGAACATAAGAAATAGGAGCAGGAGTAGGCCAATCAGCCCCTCGAGCCTGCTCCGCCATTCAATAAGATCATGGCTGATCTGATCCTAACCGCCAATCCACTATCACAGAACCATCTCCTGAATCTAACAGAATTAGACACACGAAATAGGAGCAGGATCAGGCTACACGGCCCCTGGGCCCGCTCCGCTACCCACAGGGCCATGACCGCTCCGAACCTAGACTCATGTCCAAATTCCTGCCCGTTCCCCGTAACCCTTAATTCCCTTTACTTCTAGGAAACTGTCTATTTCTGTTTTAAATTTATGTAATGATGTAGCTTCTACAGCTTTTTGGGGCAGCATATTCCATGGACCTACCACCCTCTGAGTGAAGTAGTTCCTCCTCATCTCAGTTTTGAAAGAGCAGCCCCTTATTCTAAGACTATGCCCCCTAGTTCTAGTTTCACCCATCATCGGGAACATCCTCCCTGCATCCACCCGATGTCAGAGCATGGATTCTCTTCCTGCCTCTGGATACCTCTGGATTTCACCCGGCCCCTTCTCCTTCCTCACCTACATGCTGCCCCTTGGCGGCATCATCCACAGATATGGAATCAGCGTCCACATGCTTTACTTCACCATCCACTTGACCCCTCCACTGCCTCTGTGTTGTCAGGCTGCTTGACTGACAATGAGCCGCAATCTCCTCCAGCTAAACTTTGGAAAGACCGAAGCCATTAACTTTGGCCCCCACCACAAACTCCATCAATTCTATCCCCCTTCCCCAGTCACTGTTAGGCTGAACTCGACTGTTCGTAGCCTTGGCGTTCTTCTCGACTCTGAGCTGAGTTTCTGATTTCATATCTTCTTCACAAAGACCGCCTATTTCCACCTGCATACCATCGTCTGCCTCCTCTGCCTCAGCCCACCTGCTCTTGAAACCCTCATCCATGCCTTTGTCACCTCTAACTCGATTACACCAATGCTTTCCTGACCAGCCTGCCATCCTTCACCTTCCACAGAACTTCAGCTCATCCAAAACTTAGCTGAATATATCCTATCCTGCACCAAGTACAGCTCACTCATCACCCTGTTTTTGCTGATCTACATTAGCTCCTGGTCCACAATACCAAAAATTTAAAATTCACATCCTCGTGTTTAAACCCCTTCATGGCCTTGTTCATCCCTATCTCTGTAATCTCCTCCATCCCTACTACCCCCAAGCTCTCCAGTCCTCTGGCCTTTTGTGCATCTCCCACTCCCTTGGCCCCACTATTAAAGGCTGTTTCTTTAGCCATCTAGGCCCTACGCTCTGAAGTTCCCTCCCTAAACCCCTTCCTCCTGTCCACCTCCATCTTCCCCCTTTAAGACCCTCCTTAAAACCCACCTCTTCGACCAAGCTTTTCCTATTTTCTACATTGAGGATGAGTTGGTGTAATGCAATAGAACCAGATTATAACTCGTGGAGCCATCTGGACTTCCCCACTTCTTCCCTTCTATCTTGCAAGCTCCAGACATTGCAATTTCCTTCCTCACTGAGCCACATCCTGATTGGCACTCTTTCCTGATTTAGAGACCCTGCTCAGGCCATTCTCACTGCCCTTATGTATCCCACTGCTCTTCCAGTCTGAGCACCGAACTCCCTGGTATTCCGACATTAGCACTAAGCCTGTCGCTAAGTGATGAACGCAGAGGGTGCTGCTACAGCCCTGGAAGTATGAGTTTAGAGTGGGCGCCTAGGCTCGCTCAGCATCAGCTGATTTCCTAATTGCTGATCTTGCAGCTTCTCTGCCTTATTTTTACAAACAGCAGATCAGCACCTGTGAAATCAGCTGATGTGCCTATCCGATGCTGTGAGTCTTCGTGCCCCCTTAACACTGCCACTCCCCCTGAATGATTCATTCAATTCACTTTTTAGTGGCAAAAAAATAAGGTAGGTAGAATGAGATTATTATTTGGAGAACATCCTGGATTTCACAACTCAGTTTATTGCAATCGCCCTCTAAATACAAAGAGGCCAGCATCAGAACGGCTTCCCGCTCCCTCCAACTTTCAGCCTCAGCTTCCTTTCTTGCTTCCTCCCACTCCAGCTTTAAGCTTCAGGCCCCTCCCACCCCAGTACCAAGTCCCTTCCCATTCCTGCTCTCTCCGCAACCCCACCCCATAGGTCCTTGCCCTCAGTTTCAGTTTCCCCCTTATTTGTGTATTTTGTATTGAAATCTGTTTGTCTTGATCCTGTATTTCCTGTATTCATTTTGCACTCACGTATATTACCCTCCCCCACACTGTGTATAGTTTCACTTCCTCTTTCCTGACTAACCTGGAAGGTTCCAGGTCTTGGCTCTTGGCTCCGCCCCTGACTTCTCTTACATAAAGATCCCAGGATCTGTATGACTCATTCCTGTGAACCAGTCGGCGTGTTGAGATGTTAGTTCTGATCTTAGTGATTAAAAGCCAACTTGTTTAAGTCTATAACTTCTAGTTTTGTGGTTATTGAAGGCACATCAATTTTAATCATGAA
Source organism: Somniosus microcephalus (assembly GCF_052327205.1). NCBI lineage: Eukaryota > Metazoa > Chordata > Chondrichthyes > Squaliformes > Somniosidae > Somniosus > Somniosus microcephalus. Next base: position 109,049,397 of record NC_140995.1, on the reverse strand, counting down.
AGAATACTAGGATGGATCGACTCCTAAAACCAGAGCGTCTGGACTTGGATCCACATTCTGCTGAAGCATCAAATCAATTTGGACACTGGCTCAAATGCTTCGAACTCTTCGCGGGGGCCTCATCCGCTAGCGAGGTAGATAAACTGAGTCTACTGACTACTCGCGTTAGTCATCGGATTTATTCGTTCATCCGGGACGCCACCTCTTACATGGAGGCCATCACTATCCTGAAGGCCCAATACCAGAGGCTGGTAAACGAAGTGTACGCCAGACATCTGCTGGCTACACGCAGGCAGCGACCTGAGGAATCAATGGACGATTTCTTACAGGGCCTAAAGGACTTGGTCCGGGACTGTAACTGCAAGGCCGTGACGGCCAACGTGTACTCTGACGAATTGGTCCGGGATTCCTTCATCACGGGCCTCAAATCGAATTATATCTGGCAGAGACTGCTGGAGAAGGAGGTCCTGGACTTAAAAAAGGCAGTGGCCACTGCGCGATTGCTGGACGTGGCCCAGAAAAACTCTGACTCTTATTCTTCCGGCCATGTGGCCCTCACCACCTCGTGCGCGCCGAGCGGGCCGCCATCTTGGAATCAGCCATCTTCCCCATCCAGGTCTCAGACCAGCTCTACACCGCCGGAGTCCCCACACAGAAGTTCACCCAGGAGTCCTACTACAGCGGCAATGTCTCGAGGCCCAAAATGCTACTTCTGCGGCCAGGCCAAGCACCCCAGACAACGATGCCCAGCGAAGGACGCTACATGCTTCAAATGTAAGAAAAAGGGGCATTTTAGCAAAGTCTGCAGGGGGAATCCGATTTCCAACTCCGTCACCGCCTTGTGCGTGCCGTGCGGGCCGCCATCTTGGGATCCGCCATCTTTTCCCGACTCAACGGCTGCCCAGGGCCCAACAGTGGCTTCGATCACGGTGGATCAATCCAGGCCACACCCGTTGACAAAATCCATGATGGACATACAGGTAAACGGGAATTTAACGAAATGTTTAATTGACTGTGGGAGTACCGAGAGTTTTATCCACCCTACCCTGGTACGGTGGCACTCATTAACGGTAACCCCTACACGGAGCAGAATTGCTATGGCTGCTAAGCCCCACACTTCGGACATTTTGGGCTACTGTGTGGTAACACTGACTGTAAAAGGCACGGACTACAAGGATTTTAAACTCCTCGTGATGCCAGAACTCTGTGTTAATGTAATCTTGGGCCTGGACTTCCAGTGCCACCACGAAAGTGTCACGCTAGCATATGGCGGGTCCCAGCCGCCACTCACAGTCTGTGGCCTATCAACCTTAAAAATCAGCCCGCCGTCTTTATTCGCTAATCTCGCTCCAAACTGTAGGCCCATAGCGACCAAAAGTAGACGGTACAGTCTGGAAGACAGACACTTTATCAAGGCGGAAGTGGACAGACTCCTGCGGGAAGGCATTATTGAATGCAGTACCAGTCCGTGGCGTGCCCAAGTAGTCATAGTTAAAAATAGCGAAAAGAAACGGATGGTAATTGACTACAGCCAGACTGTTAATATTTATACCCAGCTGGACGCCTACCCTTTACCCCGCATATCAGAAATGGTCAACCAGATTGCGCAATACCGAGTCTTCTCGACTATCGACCTCAAATCCGCGTATCACCAGCTCCCCATTAGAACGGAGGACCGCCCATACACCGCCTTTGAGGCGAACGGACGCCTCTACCATTTTCTCAGAGTGCCCTTCGGGGTAACAAATGGGGTCTCGGTCTTCCAACGTGAGATGGACCGCATGGTTAACGAGAATAAACTACAAGCTACCTACCCCTATCTGGACAATGTCACTATCTGCGGGCACAACCAGCAAGACCACGATCTAAATCTTGCGAGGTTTTTAAAAACTGCCCTAAAGCTGAATCTAACCTACAACGAAGACAAATGTGTCTTCAACACAACCCGTCTCTGTATCCTCGGCTGTGTGGTGGAAGATGGGGTAATTGGACCGGACCCTGACCGATTACGCCCCCTAAAGGAACTGCCCCTGCCACACAATCCCAAAGCTTTAAAAAGGTGCCTGGGATTTTTTTCGTATTATGCCCAATGGGTGCCCAATTACTCTGATAAGGCCCGACCCCTCATCAAATCGACGTCCTTCCCACTATCAGCTGAAGCTCGGGAGGCTTTCACCAGTATTAAACAGGACATTGAAAGGGCTGCACTGTGTGCAGTGGACGAATGCATTCCCTTTCAAGTCGAAAGCGATGCATCAGACTTTGCCTTAGCTGCAACCCTCAATCAGGCTGGGAGACCTGTGGCCTTCTCCCGAACCCTTCAGGGACCTGAAATCAGGCACTCTTCTGTCGAGAAGGAGGCACAGGCTATAGTGGAGGCAGTGCGGCACTGGAGACACTACCTAGCCGGCAAACGTTTCACCCTGCTCACCGCCCAGCGGTCGGTGGCTTTCATGTTTAATAACAAACAAAGGGGGAAAATCAAGAATGACAAAATACTCAGGTGGAGGATTGAACTATCCACGTTCGACTATGATATTATGTACAGGCCGGGAGCCCTTAATGAACCCCCAGACGCCCTATCGCGGGGAATGTGTGCCAGCATTCATACGGACAAATTACAGGGTCTCCACAACGACCTCTGTCACCCAGGGGTCACCCGACTATACCATTTTATAAAGTCCCGCAATCTGCCCCACTCCATCGAGAAGGTCAGGGCAATGACCAGAGCCTGCCGCATCTGTGCGGAATGCAAGCCTCATTTCTACAGGCCTGACCGTGCACACCTTATCAAAGCCACACGGCCATTCGAGCGCCTAAGTCTGGACTTCAAGGGACCCCTTCCCTCTGCCGACCGTAACGTATACTTCCTCAATATCATTGATGAATATTCCCGCTTCCCCTTCGCCATTCCCTGCCCAGACATGACCAGTGCCACGGTCATCAAGTGTCTCTGTAATCTATTCTGCATGTTTGGCATGCCGAACTACATACACAGCGATAGGGGGACGTCATTCATGAGTGACGAACTGCGCCAGTTCTTGCTCTCAAAGGGGATAGCCACTAGCAGAACCACTAGCTACAACCCCCGGGGTAATGGGCAAGTGGAAAGGGAGAATGCTACTTTTTGGAAGGCTGTCACGTTAGCCTTAAAGTCAAAAGGCCTTCCGACCTCCCGCTGGCAGGAAGTCCTCCCAGACGTGCTCCACTCCATAAGGTCTCTGTTATGTACAGCCACTAACGCTACCCCTCACGAAAAGATGTTCGTTTTCCCCCGGAAATCCACCTCGGGCATATCTCTACCCGCGTGGCTGACGTCTCCGGGGACAGTACTATTGCGGAAGCACGTGAGAGGCCATAAAACGGACCCCCTTGTGGAAAAGGTACAGCTCCTCCATGCAAACCCTCAGTACGCCTATATCGAATACTCTGACGGGCGAGAGGACACTGTTTCCATAAAAGACCTCGCTCCCTCGGGGAGCGGAGAGAACGATGACCCGAGGAAGACCTACACTACAAAGAGGCAGGACGCCCAGAGGTATCAATACCCAACTTTAACCTGGAGGACACTGCAGATAACCTGGAAGACACTGCGGAGGCCCGGACAGCGGAGGAACCAGAATCCACTCCCCTAGAGGCACCCCAACCGGCTTTGCGCTGATCACTGAGAACTGCAAAACCTCCTGATAGACTCACTTATACCAACTTTTAAGAAACATCACCCCGATGGACTAAATCTAAAGAAGGGGTGAATGTAATGAAATCTGTTTGTCTTGATCCTGTATTTCCTGTATTCATTTTGCACTCACGTATATTACCCTCCCCCACACTGTGTATAGTTTCACTTCCTCTTTCCTGACTAACCTGAAAGGTTCCAGGTCTTGGCTCTTGGCTCCACCCCTGACTTCTCTTACATAAAGATCTCAGGATCTGTATGACTCATTCCTGTGAACCAGTCGGCGTGTTGAGATGTTAGCTCTGATCTTAGTGATTAAAAGCCAACTTGTTTAAGTCTATAACTTCTAGTTTTGTGGTTATTGAAGGCACATCACACTGCCACTCCCCCTGAATGATTCATTCAATTCACTTTTTAGTGGCAAAAAAATAAGGTAGGTAGAATGAGATTGTTATTTGGAGAACATCCTGGATTTCACAACTCAGTTTATTGCAATCGCCCTCTAAATACAAAGAGGCCAGCATCAGAACTGCTTCCCGCTCCCTCCAACTTTCAGCCTCAGCTTCCTTTCTTGCTTCCACCCACTCCAGCTTTAAGCTTCAGGCCCCTCCCACCCCAGTACCAAGTCCCTTCCCATTCCTGCTCTCTCCGCAACCCCACCCCATAGGTCCTTGCCCTCAGTTTCAGTTTCCCCCTTATTTGTGTATTTTGTATTGGTACCACACGTGCAAATACTGTTCAACCATGACCTCTACAGGAAGACCATCTGCCTGCAATACAGGTGCATCCCAATCAATGGCCCAGCTCCACACTTCCTCTCAGGGCAGACCCTACGTCCAGCCTGAGCACCCACTCCCTCCCAGCTCAGGGCCCAACCTGTCTCTCACTAGTACATATTGCAGCAGTTCCAAGATGACCCAGCCACTCAGCCTAGGTCTCTCTCAGCCCTGTTTTCCACCTCCAATCCAGTACACGATAGCTGCCATCTTGCCGCATGCCCTGGCCTTTCAAACGGTAAAAGATGCAATTCCAGTAAATCGGTGAAGGAACCTGCGTGAGACATCTCGAAGATAAAATCAATCGAAAAAGCCAGTTTTACAGAAGGCGTGAGAGAGTAAGTTTTGGAGACAGGTGGAGAGATACAGAAATTATGAAAATTTCCACACAGAAGGAGAGCATTCAGCCCATTTCACCGTGCCAGTGCTAATTTTTCAGCAGGGACTATCTACTATTAATCCTATGTTCCTGTCATTTACTCATATCTTTCTCACATTACAACAGTGACTACACTCCAAAAAGTACTTCATTGGCTGTAAAGTGCTTTGAGACGTCCGGTGGTTGTGAAAGGCGCTATATAAATGCAAGTATTTCTTCTTTTATATTCTCCATTTTCAAATATTTATTCAGTTCCATTTTAAATTATGTTAAAGTTTCTGTGACTTGTAGAAAAGCATCCATGTTCTAATAACACTCTTTGTGAAAAAAATGTCTAGCTTCCCCCTTTGTTCTTTGACCTAACTAATGACTTTTAGAAATTTCACATCACTTCTTTGCTTTTATATTCAGTGCCTCTGTAGGAATGCCATTTGCCTCTTGATGATCTTTTCTATCTGCACTCCCACCTTTAATCAGCTATGGCCTAGAAATTCCTGGATCCCCAATGTGGCAGCATATGTATGCAGGGTTGAAATCAGGCCTACCAAAATTGGAAAAGACTGACTCTATCAGAAATCCTGGGGTCAGCTCATTTTAATAATGCACATCCAACAAGCGCAAGAGTCCCACCAGCAAGGGCTCAAATACACCATGGAGGGCAAGGAATTTGAGAAGGGGCAAGGGCACATCTTCTGCATTTAAAGGACTGCTTGCAGTTAAGGGCTCTGCAGGCTCTTGGAAGAGGGAGTGAAATGGCTGCTGCAAAATAGAGGAAAAGGCAAGTATCTAATTTCTATGCGGCTGATGTGGATGGCTGCTGCATTTGATGGCATCTTCCCTGGTCAAATGCAGCAGCATGAGCCCTGTGGTAGAAGGTGGCTTTGGCTGTGAGTGGACCCTCCATATCCCAAGGATTACCTTGCAGTGTCCGAAGAACTTTAATAACTCACTAGGTCAGCAAAGGTAAATGTGTTTTCAGATGAATAACAGGACAAAGAAGCAAATAGGTATTCTCAAACAGAATTGTCAAGTAGTGACTTTATGTGTTCATGTGGCACCATGTTCCTTGTCCCTGAAGCAAAATTGCTTGGCAGCACTCATGTCAATTGTCTCACTTCCTGTAATGCATGCGAGCATATTGAAGTCTTTCATCCTAGGTCCCTTGATCCCTTCTACTTATCATTAGCACCATCCATTATATGAATCCTGACAGATTGTGATTGCAGGATCTGGAGACTGCAGCAACCAATTAACACCATGCATTCCTCCTGTAGTAGAAGACAGCACACAATGCTAGGCCACCAGGGAGAAAGTGCAAAAATCTGATATTTAACACCACACGAAGAGGAAGCAATGACAGTATTTTGCTTCAATTCTGGTCTGTCAGTTGGGGATAGAGATGTGGAAGTCACTGTGCCTTCTGTAAGTTTGTAATAACTGAAACCTTTTCTTATTTAATATTTCTATGTATTCTGCAATCTCGCCACCATCTACTACTTTCCTCATAAGAGCTCCTCAAAGATAGAATGCTGCTTAAGCAGACCAAAGTTAACAGGACTGATTTTTTTCCTCCAGTGGCCTCAAGCCAGGAGACAGCTGAGAATATTGGTGAAGAGCCAGACCTTAGAGTCCCCTCTACCTCTGGCGACCACTCACACATCTCGCCATTCACACTATCCCATGCACTCAGAGAGGTGGGTACAGATACTGTAGATGAGGAATTGACACATGTATAGACACTAAGCACAAGGAATCCAGAGGATGTGGATGTGGAGCCTGATGTAACTGAGTAGAGGCATAGGACATGTCCACATCTGGCCGTGGATCACATGATCAATGGTCTTAGAGATCCTGCAATGAAGAAAAGGATTCTAGCAGAGAATCAGACACATATGGAGGTACTGTTTGGCCTCTCCTTAGATGTACTGCATATGAATGGGACAGCAAGATCAAGATTCAAGATCATTTTATTGCCATATGTAACTAGTACAATGGAATGCTTACTCCCCACTCACTCCCACAATACAAGCATATAATATAAAAGCAAAAAAATAAAAACAAGTATAAATAAAAACAATAAGCAAATAAGCAAAAAGTATAGCAATAACAGTCCAAGTTGCAGGATATGATGAATAGTACAAAAAAGCCTCAATTACCACTGGAAATAATAGTAATGTAATATGATAAATATATGGTAATATAAGTATAATATATATATTTACATAAACATATAACCATAATATATGGGGCAGTGCGATTAGCAGTTCAGTAGGCGCACTGCCTGTGGATAGAAACTGTTCTTAAACCTGCTGGTCCTGGTTCGGATGCTGCGGTACCGACATCCGAACTGCAGGAGGGAGAACAGTTTGTGCCCAGGGTGATTGGGGTCCTGGATGATGGAACGGGCCTTGTTCCGGCACCTGGTCTGGAAGATCTCCTCGATGGACGGAAGTGCGCACCCGATGATCTTTTCTGCCGTATTCACAACTCTCTGGATGGCTTTCTTGTTCTGTGCAGTGGTGTTACCATACCACACATTGACACCACTCGTCAAGACACTCTCTATGGTGCCGCGGTAAAAGTTCACAAGCCACTGTGTGCTTATGCCGCATTTCCTCAGGCACCGTAGAGGGTAAAGGCGCTGGTGTGCCTTCTTCAGCATAGCCTCTGTATTATGGTTCCAGGCCAGTCATCAGAGATCTGCAGACCCAGGAATCGGAAGCAACTGACGACTTCCACTAGTGTCCCGTCTATGCTGATGGGGCGATGGTTCCCTCGGTGGCTTCTGAAGTCCACGATGAGCTCCTTAGTTTTGCCAACGTTCAGGGCAAGGTTGTTGTCATTGCACCATCTCATCAGCTGGACTATCTCATCTCTGTACTCCGTCTCGTCATCGTTGCTTATCAGGCCAATTACTGTGGTGTCGTCGGCAAACTTGATAATCCGGTTATTGCTGTGTATGGTTGTACAGTCATGTGTAAACAGAGAGTACAGCCAAGGACTGAGGCAGCAGTCTTGTGGCGCTCCGGTGTTGAGAACCAGAGTGGATGAGGTGTTGTTCCCTATTTTCACCACTTGAGGCCTACCAGTCAGGAAACCCAGAATCCAATTGCAGATGGGGGTGCCCAGACCTAGGTCCCTCAGTTTCAGGACCAGCTTGGAGGGAATAGTAGTATTAAATGCAGAACTGTAGTCAATGAACAACAGTCTGACGTAAGTGTCCCTCCTGTCTAGGTGTTCCAAAGCAGTGTGTAGTGTTAGGGAGATGGCATCGTCTACAGACCTGTTCGCCCGATATGCGAACTGGAACAGGTCCAAGGAATCAGATATGATGCTGCTTTTGTGTGTCATGACCAGCTTTTCCAGGCACTTCATGGCTATGGATATTAGAGCCACGGGACGATAGTCATTGAGGCCTGTTACCTTGGTCTTTTTAGGTAACGGCACAATGGTTGTCTCCTTGAAGCACACCGGTACAACAGACTGCTGCAATGAGATGTTAAAAATGTCCGTGAACATGGGAGCCAGCTGGTCTGCACAGGTCTTGAAGACACGGGGTGAAACCCCGTCTGGGCCGGCTGCCTTCCGTGCTTTCACCCTCCTGAAGGTTCTCCGGACCTCGGATTCAGTCAGCTGTAATGTGTAATCCTCTGGGTGGCTGGGGGTTTTGATGGCCGGCTCAGTGTTCTCCCTCTCAAAGCGAGCATAAAAAGTATTCAGTTCGTCTGGTAGGGAGGGATCGGTGTTGGTGACTCCCGCTGAGCTCCCCTTGTAGTTGGTGATGGCCCTTAGTCCCTGCCACATGCGTCTGGCGTCAGAGCCCCTGCCATACTGAGACTCTAGTTTGTTCTTATAGTCTCTTTTTGCTGCTTTGATAGCCTTTCTGAGGTCATACTTGGCCTTCTTGTAGAGTTCGGTGTCCCCTGATTTGAAAGCGGTACGCCGTTCTCTTAGTTTGTTGCGGATGTCTGAGTTCATCCATGGTTTGCAGTTAGGAAATAAACGGAGTCTTGATAGGAATGCATTCATCCACCAGTCTGTTAATGTATCCAGTAACGTGACCTGCGTACACATCCAGGTCTGGGTTCTTGAAAACACTCCAGTCCGTTATTTCCAACCCACCCTGCAGTTGTAGTTCTGTGTCCGCTGTCCAGCTTCACACCGTTTTTACTGTTGTGGGTGTGCTCTTTAACTTCTGTTTGTAAACAGGAAGTAGGAGTACGGAAATGTGGTCTGATTTGCCAAAGCCCGGCCGAGCAATGGCACGGTAGGCGTGCTTTATTGTTGTATAGCAGTGATCTAGAGTTTTTCCATTTCTTGTCGGACAGGAGATGTGTTGAAAGTATTTCGGCAATACTTTCTTTAAACTACAATGGTTGAAGTCTCCCGCAATGATAGGAACTGCCTCGGGATACCGGTTCTGAAGTTTACTGACCTCACTGTAAAGTTCACTCAGTGCAGCGTTTGCATCAGCTTGTGGCTGAATGTAGACTGCTGCCATGAGAATAGCAGAAATTTCCCTCGGTAAATAAAAAGGGCGACACTTAATTGTTAGTAGTTCTAAATTAGGTGAACAGTGTTGTGAAAGTACCTGGACATCTGTACACCAGTTGTTGTTGATCAGGCAGCAGACACCCCCACCTCTGTTCTTCCCCGTTAAATCAGCTGTTCTGTCGGCCCGAAACAGAAGGAATCCCTGGGGCTGCACCGCCTCATCAGGTATCATGGAGGTTAGCCACGACTCTGTTAGGAACATGGCACAGCACTCCCTAATGTCCCGCTGTGAGGCGATACGGCAATTCAACTCGTCAATCTTATTTGCCAAAGATTGAACATTGGCAAGGAGAATGCTGGGCAAAGCTGGTTTCCACCCCCGTCTGCGTGATCTAACTAGCAGGCCTGCCCGCGACCCCCGCCTGTGGGCTCGTCTGCACCTACTCCCTGGGGCCTGATGGTTCTGGTCGAGGGGTGGACTCCCCTGCCCCCGCTGCTCTCCATTGTCCCTCGGTACCTCCACAGGAAAGTCTTTTGTTAAGTTTCTTGTTGTGATGTCTGTATTTCCGTGAAAAACCACTGGAATATTCCGTAGTTCCAAGAGTGTTTGGCGACTATATATAATAACCACTTTCACACTCAGGATACACATAATAATAAATAAAAGCAGAGTCCACAGCCCTGCGATGTGTCAACATCCAACAGGGATTCAACTCATTGGCGGGGATGGGTTGCTGGACAAAGTGGCAGCTGCAGGAGTATCTGCAATCCATCCATTGCTTCGTAAGAGATTGATGCAAGTCAGTCAGCGCAATGTGGAGACACTACCACGTGTTTGCGTGGGTTTCCTCCGGGTGCTCCGGTTTCCTCCCACCGTCCAAAGATGTGCGGGTTAGGTTGATTGGCTATGATAAATTGACCCTTAGTGTTAGGGGGATTAAATACGTGGGGTTACAGGGATAGGGTGGGATATGTGTTGGTGCAGGGGTTACGGGGAGCGGGTGGGATATGTGTCGGTGCAGGCTCGATGGGCCGAAATGGCCTCTATCTGCACTGTGGGGTTTCTGTGATTTCTGTGACTACCTGAAGTACTGCAGGTCTTGGGTCTGGCTGGAGAGGCCAATGTCAATCAAACTGCAAAGATTATAGGGCAGCATCTTAGAGGGACCAATGGATATTCAGTTGATTTTCTCAGGAATTTAAAGATATTTCTGATTCCATGGGATCCATTCTCCCAGTCATTACTGGTAACCAGAACCTTATTGCCAGTGCCAGTGAAGTAGCTGGTGTGTGTGCTGTAATGTATGTACCTTTAAGGGGGGAACTACTTTGTGCAGCTCATGTATACTGTCGTACCAGCAGTGACCACACCTGTATATAACGCTGAGTAGTAATCTGTACAGTTCAGTTGCAGTCTGAGCCACGTTGAGTAAACATCGTTTGTACCGTTCTCCGCAGTTTGTGTCTGATATACACGGACGTAACATTGGCGACGAGGCAGGTTCGAACCTACCTGCAACTCTGCATCTCCTCCCGGGGTTTCGTTCCTGGAGATCAGTGGATTGGAGGGCAAGGCCAGAGACTCGGGCGTCGACCACGGGCAACCGCCCAGTCATCCAGCAGAGACTCGAGAATTGCGGGGGAGGCTGTCGAGAGCCAGGCTTGGCTTTCCAGTTGAGGTGGTCCAGCGAAACGGGCTGGCAACAGGTAGTGCGCAGACCCTTCCCGGACAGCAGCGGGCTAGAGCCCGACCGAGCGGCGCAGAAAAGGGCTGAGCAGCGTCAACGGGGGAGAGAGAGAGAGGGCAGAGCGCACAGGGCGCAGCCGGTGTTCAGGGGCCGAGCAGCATTGGAGAGAGGGAGAGAGAAGCGTGCGAAACCTACAGGGCGCCGCCATTGCAACGAGAATCGCCGGGAGCGGCATCGGCAGCAGCGGGGGAGGAAGGAAAGCGCGGGAGACACCATTTTAAGCCATTGGGAGACGCCATTTTAAACCACACCCAAAATGCCGAAGAGTGGCAGTATCACCGCATTTGACAATGAAGTCGAAGATTGGACTACATATGTCGAACGAATACAGGTGTACTGCAAGGCAAATGGGGTGTCAGATGACAAGAAAGCGTCGGTATTGTTAAATTTAATGAGTGCAAAGACGTATGGTTTATTACGAAATCTAGTAACCCCAACGAAGCCAATGGAAAAGAGTTTTGAAGACATAGTAACGATACTACAGGAACATTTAAACCCCACACCGCTGCTGATAGCAGAAAGATTCAAGTTTCACAAACGGAACCAGCATAAGGATGAAAGCAATGCTGATTATTTAACAGAACTGCGCAAACTATCGAAACACTGCCAGTTTGGAGCGGGACTGGCAGATACCTTAAGGGACAAGTTTGTGTGTGGGCTTCAAAGTGAAGGAACCCAGAAACGGCTTTTATCTGAAAAGGACCTTATGCTGGAAAAGGCTTTCAGCATTGCGGTATCATATGAAGCAGCAGCACGGGGCGCTGCAGAGATACAACAGAGACCGCAAGAATATGGCACAAATGAAATGTCATATGGAACAGAGAAGTGCTATCGCTGCGGCAGAACAACACATGACCAGAATGATTGCTGGTTCAAAGACAAAGTGTGCAGACAGTGTGGAAAAGTAGGACACATAGCACAAGTCTGCAGGTCGGGAAAGAAAACCAGCAATAAGAAACCTACCAAAGGAAAGTACCAGAAGGTACATAACATGACGGAGAATAGTTCAGACGAACAAAAGAGTGATAACGACTCTGAAAGCAGGGAACTGAGTTGTCTGAAACTACATAATGTGATCACAACGGAGGATCACCGAACCATTTGGGTCACTCTCAAGATAGCAGGAGTCCAGGTAAAGATGGAATTGGACACAGGATCAGCCCTAACAGTCATAAACCAACGGGAATACGAGCGGCTATTCTCACACATAACCTTGAGAGACACAAAAATTATTTTGAAGACGTACACGGGGCAAAAAGACTACCCCAAAGGAAAAATAAGGGTGACAGTTATATATAACAGTAAGGAAACACCAAAACTAGACCTGTAAGTATTGCAAGATGGAGGACCACCATTACTGGGACGTGAATGGATCCGGAAAATACAACTGGATTGGCATTCCATACAGGCACTGACTGTGGCTGACAAAAAGGATGACGACGTCACACCTGGGCGACTGTCAAAGATCCTAACTGACGCGAAAGAAGGGTTCCAGCAAGGACTTGGAACACTAAAAGGCATGACAGCGACAATTAAAATCGACGAAAACGCAAGCCCAAATTTTTTTAAGGCCAGACCAGTACCTTATGCGATCCGCCCAGCCGTCGAAGCAGAGCTGGAGAGTCTGGAACGTTCAGGTGTACTGTCCAAGGTAGACTGGAGCGAGTGGGCTACATCCATCATCCCTGTGATGAAAAAGTCGTTGAGCAGCACGCCTGGGGAGCCAAAGAAGGTTCGCATCTGTGGGGACTTTAAGGTAACAGTGAACCCGGTCCTTCACACCATACAATATCCACTTCCACGGATTGAAGATATTTTCGCCTCGCTATCTGGAGGGAAACGCTTCACTAAGATTGATCTGGCCCAGGCGTATCTGCAAATGGAGGTAGATGAAGCATCAAAAAAATACCTCACAATCAACACCCATAAAGGTCTCTACCAATACAACCGGATGGTATTCGGGGTAGCATCAGCTCCGGCTATTTGGCAGAGGGCAATGGAACAAGTCCTGCAAGGGATCCCAGGGACCCAGTGTTATTTGGACGACATCCTGGTCACGGGCGAAAATGACAGTGATCACCTTGCCAACCTGGAGCAGGTGCTCACTAGATTGCAGGAATATGGGCTCTGAGCTAACCGCCCCAAATGCGAGTTTTTTAGAAAACAAATCTCGTATTGTGGCCACGTTATCGATAAAGAGGGGTTACATAAGTCCCCAGAGAAGATTGAGGCAGTAGTCAAGGCTCCAGCACCGGAAAATGTGTCACAACTGAGGTCGTTCCTCGGGCTGGTAAAGTACTACAATAAGTTCTTGCCAAATTTGTCTACAATACTACACCCACTGAACACCCTACTGCAAACTGGGGTGCCATGGAAGTGGAGTGACGAATGTAGACGAGCTTTCCAGAAGAGCAAAACACTACTCACATCGAAAGAGGTATTGGCCCATTACAAGCCAGCATTACCAATTCGGTTGGCATGTGATGCGTCACCCCACGGCATTGGAGCGGTGCTGTCGCACAAATTCTCGGACGGCTCAGAGAGGCCAATAGCCTTTGCGTCACGATCACTAACCTCAGCCGAGCGTAACTATGCCCAGATTGACAGGGAGGCCCTCAGCTTAGTGTGGGGAGTGAAAAAGTTCAATCACTATCTGCACGGGCAGAAATTCACCTTGCTGACTGATCACCAGCCTCTTGTCTCCATTTTTAATCTGAAGAAGGGCGTTCCGGTGATGACTGCGCAACGACTACAAAGATGGTCACTTTTTCTAGGGGCGCACCACTATGAGATTGAATATAAGGGCACGAAACAGCATGGAAATGCTGATGGGCTATCACGCCTGCCACTGCCTACTGTGGAGGAAGCACCAGCAGTGGATCCTGTCGAAATATTCCATTTGACTATAGTTGAATACCTACCGGTAACTAACGCTTGTATCGAAAAGGAAACCCGAAATGACCCGACACTGTCTCGGGTATATGATTTGACGGTGAAGGGATGGCCAGCACATGGCGACTCACTGTTGCCAGCATTCTCGACAAGGAGAGAACAGCTGTCAGTGTGCCGGGGGACCTTGACGTGTGGATCCCGAGTGGTAATTCCACCCAAGTTAAGGGATAGAGTGCTCAATAAGCTTCATGAGGGTCATCTGGGAGGGGTAAAAATGAAAAGCCTAGCCAGGGCTTGTGTGGTGGCCGGGAATCGATAAGCAAATCGAGGACCTGACCAAGAGCTGTTCAGGATGCCAGAGAGTCCAAAATGCACCACCACAGGCCCCTCTACACCCATGGGAGTGGCCCTCATCTCCATGGCAACGGGTGCATATTGATTTTGCTGGTCCATTCATGGACTCAATGTTTTTAATAGCCGTGGATGCGCACTCGAAATGGCCTGAGTCATCAAAATGTCCTCCACCACCACGGAGAAAACTATTGCAGTCCTACGGACCATTTTTGCCAGGAATGGCTTGCCAGAACAGATTTGCTCCGACAACGGACCACAGTTTGTGTCCAAAGAGTTCCGGAGGTTCTTGAAAAAGAATGGGGTAAGGCATTACACATCCGCCCCGTATCATCCAGCCACAAATGGATTGGCTGAGAGGTTCGTACAAACCTTTAAGAAGGCAATAAAGGCGCTGTACAATGACAACATTCCGCTGCAGCACAAGGTGGACAATTTCCTGTTCGCCTACCGGAATGCGACACATGCAGTCACCAACCAGGCCCCGGCCATGATGTTCTTTAACCGAAGGTTAAGATCTCACCTGGATTTGCTCAGACCAAACGTACGAAGAGATGTTGAGAGTAAGCAATTCCAGCACATCCATGAGAAGCCAACAAGGAGCTTCAATGTAGGGCAACCAGTCTTGGCCCGCGACTACCGAACAGAAAAATGGCAGCCAGGAACGATATGCACACGGCAGGGCCCACTAATGTACACAGTGGACGTTGGGGAGAGCATCGTGAGACGCCATGCTGACCAGATCCTAGAGTCACAGGAACAAGTCAACCCCATGCCTTGCCCATACGTACCTGGTGATGAACCCGACGTACAGGTCGCATCTACCCCAGAAACAGTAGCATCGGAAGCTGATGAACCAACCGACGACAGGGGGCCAGAATCGCCTCCGCACCAAGAGCAAGACACTCGGGAAAGGCGCTATCCAGAAAGGATCAGGAAGCCTCCCCAAAGACTGAATATATAAATAGACTATTTTCAGCTAATGTTGCATGTTAAAAGTGTTAATTGTAATTAGTTTGATATTTAATTGTTAAATGAGTGTTATGGTACTGTTAATCTAAAAGGGGAGGAATTGTAATGTATGTACCTTTAAGGGGGGAACTACTTTGTACAGCTCATGTATACTGTAGTACCGGCAGTGACCACACCTGTATATAATGCTGAGTAGTAATCTGTACAGTTCAGTTGCAGTCTGAGCCACGTTGAGTAAACATCGTTTGTACCGTTCTCCGCAGTCTGTGCCTGATTATACACGGACGTAACATGTGCTTCTTCTGTGCTTCCTTTCACGGTGGCAGCAGCACAGAAGAGAACTGCATCAACTCCCTGCAGAAGCCTTCACCTTTGCAGTACCAGACTTACAAGGAGCCCATGACAAAGAGTCAGCCCATCCTATGTCTACCCCAGTACTGTCCCCCACCCTATCACAGACCTCACCCTTTTGTTTTTTTCCTGCCTCCCCCTCTCCCTTTTCACTTGCTTAAAAGTTGTTCACCTGTAACATCTTTCAGTTCTGATGTAAGGTCATCAACCCGAAGCGTTAACTCTGTTTCTTTCACCACAGATGGTGTCTGACCTGCTGAATATTTCCAGATTTTCTGTTTTTATTACCATTATTCCTCTCCTGATTCCAAAGTTGTGAAGCACACAACATGTTTCCACAATTCGCAAGTGCTAGACTGCAAGGCACCCCTGGACTTATCCAGATACCGTAACCTTCCTTTGAGCATGCCAGTGGCTTACGTAATTCTTGTCCTTATCTTCATGTGTGTTTCATTATAGTGCTCCTCTGTAGCACTGACGTATGAAGAGTGGTCATGAGCCATGGGAGTAGCGGGTATCCTTTGTCACCCGACAGCCATCTTGCCCCTTGACTGACAAAATATAAAAGCATCATTGCAGTTTCTTGCAAATTGTGAATTCACATGCAAGGATCTGTGTCTGTCATTGCAAGTGAGCTGTATATTTAGGGAATGGAAGCCTTTGTAGTTCATATAAATATGGGAGATTTACTTTTGATGGATGCAGTGCCATATGCGTGCAACCAAATGCTTCCACAACCCTGGGAAATCCAGAAATTCTGAAAAACTTAACGGCCCTCTCAGTCAACTGTGGGTGTGCATTGTCCAATTGTATAAATTGAGATATCCTGGCAAAGAGGGCATTGGCTAATTGTATTATAGAGTAATGCACAGCAAATTGAATGATCTGACAAACATCCCCTGTGGCTGCCTGGAATGAGCCTGTGGCCTAGAAATTAAGAGCTGTAATCAATTTTTCTGCCACAACTGTATGTACTGTGGACCTTGGTTACACATCTAGCTGCAGCAAAAAAAAGAGGTCCAAAGCTTCAGGACTGAAGCGTAGCCTCCTAAGACTGAGGTTCTGGGAAAAATCTTGGAAAGTGTGCCAGGGTCAAAACTCCTGCTAGATCAGTCATGCCGAGATTGTCTGGTTCTCCTTTGGTGCTGCCTAATTAATCTGGTTTCCTTTACAGCCTCCTGCTGCTCTTCTTCCTCCAGCATATATATCATGTAAAGTGAGATTTCCTTTGGGCAGCCCATTGTCCAACCTTCAGTTACTAGCTCAATAATTTTTCTTAAATAAAATTCTTTCTAAGGGTAATGCAGAATGTAGGGGAAGGCTTTCTGAGTATAACAGTGACATTTTTTTCCAATACCTGCAATGAGTCCCAAGGTATGGCCAAAAGTCTCCACAAGCAATGTCAGTTTAGTAGTGTTTCCTTTAACCAAGTAACCTTGATGAATGAGTCCTGACAAACTGCGCCTTTTAAACAGTGGAACACATTCGCAAGGGTGGATGGGCAGGTGGAAGTAACAAAATTTCGGACATGTTATGTCATTCTCTCCTCATCCCATCACGTGCATGTGACTGCCATTAGGAGGCAGACACTTCTTCAGCCCACCCTGAAATTAAACAGAATTTATACCAGGGCATTTAACCAGAAAAGCCCCGGTGGATATTGGTCCCGTCAAAAATTCTCACCCTGACAAAGACATCATTGCCAACTTACGCCCTCCCCCAACCTGATAATTTCTGAGCAATTGTCTACATCCCTAAATCTTCCTGTTTCGCCACTCGTAAATAACTTACAATTTACGTCAAACTTCTTTTCACCATTCTTTTTCTACTTTACATTTTTCTGCATTGAACTTCAACTGCTGAATATCTTCCCACTTCGCTAGCCTATGTTTTCATGCAATTTCTTCCTTTCCTTTTAAGTTTGCCATGCCTCACCCAACTTAGTATCATTAGCACACTTTAATATCATTACTCTCATGACAAATCCACATCATTTATAAATGGAAAAGAAAAGAGGCTCCAACACAGATCTCAAAAACCAAAAAGCATAAAATTACCTTACATTCTACCTTCTGTCCCCAAGCCATCCCTCTACATTTCCTTTAATACCATGTGTGAATCTAGTAACAAGGGGGTGAAATTCATCTTGGACGGTAGCACAAAACGGGCAATAGCGAATTGGCAGCCCGTTTAAAATTCTGCCCAGGTCAGGGAGGGGCAGCCCTCACTACAGGGGGGTCTGGGAGGGGCACCTCTCACTGTACAGGGGGTCAGGGAGAGGCGCCTCTCACTACAGGGGGGTCTGGGAGGGGCACCTCTCACTGTACAGGGGGTCAGGGAGAGGCACCTCTCACTACAGGGGGGTCTGGGAGGGGCACCTCTCACTACAGGGGGGTCTGGGAGGGGCACCTCTCACTACAGGGGGGTCTGGGAGGGGCACCTCTCACTATACAGGGGGGTCTGGGAGGGGCACCTCTCACTGTACAGGGGGTCAGGGAGAGGCGCCTCTCACTACAGGGGGGATGGGTGGGGCACCTCTCACTATACAGGGGGGATGGGTGGGGCACCTCTCACTATACAGGGGGGTCTGGGAGGGGCACCTCTCACTACAGGGGGGTCTGGGAGGGGCACCTCTCACTGTACAGGGGGTCAGGGAGAGGCGCCTCTCACTACAGGGGGGTCTGGGAGGGGCACCTCTCACTGTACAGGGGGTCAGGGAGAGGCACCTCTCACTACAGGGGGGTCTGGGAGGGGCACCTCTCACTACAGGGGGGTCTGGGAGGGGCACCTCTCACTGTACAGGGGGTCAGGGAGAGGCGCCTCTCACTACAGGGGGGATGGGTGGGGCACCTCTCACTATACAGGGGGGATGGGTGGGGCACCTCTCACTACAGGGGGGTCTGGGAGGGGCACCTCTCACTATACAGGGGGGATGGGTGGGGCACCTCTCACTATACAGGGGGGTCTGGGAGGGGCACCTCTCACTGTACAGGGGGGGCAGGGAGGGGCAGCCCTCACTACAGGGGGGTCTGGGAGGGGCACCTCTCACTACAGGGGGTCAGGGAGAGGCGCCTCTCACTACAGGGGGGTCTGGGAGGGGCACCTCTCACTGTACAGGGGGGGCAGGGAGGGGCGCCTCTCACTACAGGGGGGGTCTGGGAGGGGCACCTCTCACTACAGGGGGTCAGGGAGGGGCACCTCTCACTGTACAGGGGGGGCAGGGAGGGGCACCTCTCACTACAGGGGGGGTCTGGGAGGGGCACCTCTCACTACAGGGGGTCTGGGAGGGGCACCTCTCACTGTACAGGGGGGGTCAGGGAAGGGCACCTCTCACTGTACAGGGGGTCAGGGAGGGGCACCTCTCAATGTACAGGGGGTCAGGGAGGGGCGCCTCTCACTGTACAGGGGGGTCTGGGAGGGGCGCCTCTCACTGTACAGGGGGTCAGGGAGGGGCACCACTCATTGTACAGCGGGGTCAGGGAGTGTTGTGTCCGTCAGTAGTAAGACACAGACTGCAGGAGAACAGTACAACAGGTGTTTACTCAACGTGGCTCACTCTGCAACTGAACTGTACAGATTACTACTCAGTGCTATATACAGGTGTGGTCACTGCTGGTACTACAGTATACATGAGCTGTAAAAAGTAGTTCCCCCCTTAAAGGTATATACATTACAATGCCTCCCCTTTTAGATTAACAGTACCATAACACTCATTTAACAATTAAATATCAAACTAATTACAATTAACACTTTTAACATACAACGTTAGCTGAAAATAGTCCATTTATATATTCAGTCTTTGGGGAGACTTTCTGATCTTTTCTGGATAGTGCCTTTCCCGAGTGTCTCGCTCTTGGCGCGGAGGCGATTCTGGCACCCTGTCGTCGGTTGGGTCATCAGCTTCCGATGCTACTGTTTCTGGGGTAGATGCGACCTGTACGTCGGGTTCCTCACCAGGTACGTGTGGGCGAGGCATGGGGTTGACTTGTTCCTGTGACTCTAGGATCTGGTCAGCATGGCGTCTCACGATGTTCTCCCCAACGTCCACTGTGTACATCAGTGGGCCCTGCCGTGTGCATATCGTTCCTGGCTGCCATTTTACTGTTCGGTAGTCGCGGGCCAAGACTGGTTGCCCTACATTGAAGCTCCTTGTTGGCTTCTCATGGATGTGCTGGAATTGCTTACTCTCAACATCTCTTCGTACGTTTGGTCTGAGCAAATCCAGACGAGATCTTAACCTTCGGTTAAAGAACATCATGGCCGGGGCCTGGTTGGTGACTGCATGTGTCGCATTCCGGTAGGCGAACATGAAATTGTCCACCTTATGCTGCAGCGGAATGTTGTCATTGTACATAGCCTTTATTGCCTTCTTAAAGGTTTGTACGAACCTCTCAGCCAATCCATTTGTGGCTGGATGATACGGGGCGGATGTGCAATGCCTTACCCCATTCTTCTGCATAAACCTCCGGAACTCTTCGGACACAAACTGTGGTCTGTTATCGGAGCAAATCTGTTCTGGCAAGCCGTTCCTGGCAAAAATGGTCCGTAGGACTGCAATAGTTTTCTCCGTGGTGGTGGAGGACATTTTGATGACCTCAGGCCATTTTGAGTGCGCATCCACGGCTATTAAAAACATTGAGTCCATGAATGGACCGGCAAAATCAATATGCACCCGTTGCCATGGAGATGAGGGCCACTCCCATGGGCATAATTTTAGTTCGCAAAATGGCGGCGCGCACGGACGCAGCGGCTTTGACCCTCCCGAGACTGAGCATTTTCACCCTCCTTCTGAGTCTCTTCTGGACTCTGCTGATTCGGGAATTAAAGGCTGACCTACTGTACAGCCGGCAGACGCTCCTAGACATCGGGGCCGACTGCGTGCGGCTTACACTCGGCGACATCGATCTGCCTCCCGACATCGCCCGACCCCCGGGACCAGCGTGGCGTCCTTCCCCAGCCGGAAGTCAGCGCAGACCGCGCAGAGAACGCAAGCAGAAGCGGGGTAAGAGGGCAGGTATCCAAAACAGGCTGACGAGGGCCCCACACAAACCTTCCCTCCCAAATATTTTCCTGGCCAACGTCAGGTCACTGGAGAACAAAATGGATGAGATCAAACTGGATCTCTCCACACAGAAAAGGACAAAGGAATGCTGTGCCATGATCTTCACAGAGACCTGGCTG
Organism: Somniosus microcephalus; assembly: GCF_052327205.1. Taxonomy (NCBI): domain Eukaryota; kingdom Metazoa; phylum Chordata; class Chondrichthyes; order Squaliformes; family Somniosidae; genus Somniosus; species Somniosus microcephalus. The sequence goes on along the minus strand of NC_140995.1, from coordinate 109,028,577 downwards.
AACAACGGCATCCCTGACACCACCATCCAACTAGAAGGACGCACGGTCTTCCGCGCCGACAGAACTGCAGACTCCGGTAAGAGCAAGGGAGGCGGTTTGTGCATTTACACTAACAATGCCTGGTGCACTAACACTGATATAATTGATAGATCCTGCTCGGTTGATTTGGAATTCCTCATGGTAATGTGCAGACCCTTCTACCTGCCTCGGGAATTCACGGCTGTTATCATCACTGCGGTCTACATCCCACCACACGCTAATGTCAAACTAGCACTGAAGGACCTCTACAGGGCCATCAGCGAACAACAAACTGCGCACCCAGACGGAGCTTTTATCGTCGCGGGGGACCTCAATCACATAAACCTAAAAACTGTACTACCGAAATTCCACCAGAATGTCTCCTGCCCCACAAGAGGGGAGAACACACTGGATCAAGTCTACACGAGCATTGTAGACGCTTATAAGGCCATTCCCTGCCCCCACCTTGGGAAGTCTGACCACCTCTCCCTGTTTCTAGCCCCGGCATACAAACCGCTCATCAAAAGAGGGAGAACATCAGTGAGAGCAGTGAAAGTATGGCCAGAGGGGGCAGTATCGGAGCTTCAGGACTGCTTTGAACGCACTGATTGGGGCAAGTTTGCCCATAATGACATCGAGGAATACACATCCACAGTGCTATTCTACATCAACAGCTGCGTCGAGGTCGTCACGACCCATAAAAATATCAAGACATACCCCAACCAGAAACCCTGGATGAACGGAGAGGTCCGCTCACTGTTGAAAGCACGCGACGCAGCATTTAAATCTGGCGACGCGGCGGCTTACAGTGCAGCTAGGACCAACCTAAAAAAGGGTATCAGGACTGCCAAAAGGAAACAGACACTACGGATAGAGGATCACTTCCGCAACAACTCAGACCCCCGGCGCATGTGGCAAGGCATCCAGTCCATCACTGACTACAAGGGCAAAAACACCAGTCCCCCGGTTAGCGATGCCTCCCTTCCGGAGGAGCTTAACAACTTCTACGCTCGCTTCGACAGGGACAACAGGGAGCCGGCTACCAAAGCCTTGCCACCCCCGGAAGACCAGGTGCTCACTCTGTCGACCTCCGACGTAAGGGGTGTTCTACGCGGAGTGAACACACGAAAGGCTGCTGGACCGGATAGCATCCCTGGACGGGTACTCAAGGAATGTGCTGATCAGCTGGCTGATGTCTTCACCGCCATCTTCAATCTGTCATTGGCCCAGGCAGTAGTCCCTACATGCTTCAAGACCGCTACCATTATTCCTGTGCCAAAACAAACGGCTGTGACGTGCCTGAACGACTATCGACCTGTCGCACTCACACCCATCATAATGAAGTGTTTCGAGAGACTGGTCTTAGCCCACATCAAAGCCAGTGTTCCTGCCTCTCTTGACCAACACCAGTTTGCCTATCGTGCAAACAGATCAACCGAGGATGCAATCACAACTGCTCTACACTCGGCACTGAATCACCTAGATGGTAAGGAGACCTACATCAGAATGCTGTTCATAGACTACAGCTCAGCATTCAACACTATCGTCCCCAACAAGCTGGCCACCAAACTCCAAACTCTTGGCCTGAACACTTCCCTCTGCAACTGGACCCTGGACTTCCTAACAAACAGACCCCAGTCTGTCAAATTAGGTAACCACACCTCCCCCCCCCGACCCTGAACACGGGGGCCCCACAAGGATGTGTGCTGAGCCCCCTCCTCTACTCCCTCTTCACCCACGACTGTGTGGCTGTTAATGGTTCCAACACCATCATCAAGTTTGCGGATGACACCACGGTAGTAGGCCAGATCACCAACAACGATGAGTCAACCTACAGGGAGGAGGTCCAGCATCTCGTGAAGTGGTGCGCCGATAACAACCTGGCCCTTAACACCAAGAAAACAAAAGAAATCATTGTGGACTTCAGGAAGTCCAAAGGCGGAAGTCACACCCCCATCCACATCAATGGGGCTGTGGTGGAAAGGGTGGACAGCTTTAAGTTCCTCGGAGTCCACATCACGGAAGACCTCTCCTGGTCCCTCAACACCTCCTCTCTGGTGAAGAAGGCCCAGCAGCGCCTATATTTCCTAAGGAGGCTGAAGGGATGTAATCTGTCACCCCTGATCCTCTAACTTTTACCGCTGCACTATAGAGAGCATCCTGACAAACTGTATCACAGTATGGTATGGCAGCTGTAGCTACTATGACCGGAAAGCCCTGCAGCGGGTAGTCAAAACTGCCCAACGCATTACCGGCACCCGGCTACCGACCATAGAGCACATATACCAGAAACGCTGTCTACGGAGGTCACGGTCCATCATCAAAGACCCTACCCACCCCAGCCACAGTCTGTTCGCCCTCCTGCCATCTGGGAGACGCTACAGATGCATTCGCACCCGTACGACCAGATTTAGGAACAGCTTCTTTCCCAGGGCTGTCATCCTACTGAACTCCACAAGTAAACCCTAAAGCCTGCACATCTGCCAATGCACTTTATTATGGTTATATTTATGTTAATATACCACAAGCCAAATGTATGTTGAATGTTTAAATGTCTTAATCCAAATGTACACTCTCGGGAGCCGCAAGCCTACATTTCGTTGTACTGCACTTGTGCACTACAATGACAATAAAAGTTGATTTGATTTGATTTGATTTGTGTAGAGGGGCATGTGGTGGTGCATTTTGGACTTTCTGGCATCCTGAGCAGCTCTTGGTCAGGTCCTCGATTTGTTTATCGATTCCCGGCCACCACACATAAGCCTTGGCAAGGCTTTTCATTTTTACCCCTCCCAGATGACCCTCATGAAGCTCATTGAGCACTCTATCATAGAGTCATAGAGTCATAGAGTAATACAGCACGGATAGAGGCCCTTCGGCCCATCGTGTCCGCGCCGGCCATCAAGCCCTGTCTAATCTAATCCCATATTCCAGCATTTGGCCCGTAGCCTTGTATGCTATGGCATTTCAAGTGCACATCCAAATGCTTCTTAAATGTTGTGAGGGTTTCTGCCTCCACAACCCTTTCAGGCAGTGAGTTCCAGACTCCAACCACCCTCTGGGTGAAAAAGTTCTTTCTCAAATCCCCTCTAAACCTCCCGCCCTTTACCTTGAATCTATGCCCCCTAGTTATTGACCCCTCTACTAAGGGAAAAAGCTCCTCAGCATCCATCCTATCTATGCCCCTCATAATTTTGTACACCTCAATCATGTCCCCCCTCAGCCTCCTCAGCTCCAAGGAAAACAAACCCAACCTGCCCAGTCTCTCTTCATAGCTGAAGCGCTCCAGCCCTGGTAACATCCTGGTGAACCTCCTCTGCACCCTCTCTAACGCGATCACATCCTTCCTGTAGTGTGGCGACCAGAACTGCACACAATATTCCAGCTGTGGCCTAACCAGTGTTTTATACAGCTCCATCATAACCTCCTTGCTCTTATATTCAATGCCTCGGCTAATGAAGGCAAGTATCCCATATGCCTTTTTTACCACCTTATCCACCTGTTCCGCCGCCTTCAGGGATCTGTGTACTTGCACACCCAGATCCCTCTGACCCTCCGTCTTGCCTAGGGTCTTTCCATTCATTGTGTATTCCTTTGCCTTGTTAGTCCCCCCAAAGTGCATCACCTCGCACTTTTCCGGGTTAAATTCCATTTGCCACTGTTCCGCCCATCTGACCAACCCATCTATATCGTCCTGCAGACTGAAGCTACCCTCCTCGCTATTTACCACCCTACCAATTTTTGTATCATCCGCGAACTTACTGATCATACCCTTTACATTCATATCCAAGTCATTAATGTAGACCACAAACAGCAAGGGACCCAGCACCGATCCCTGTGGTACCCCACTGGCCACAGGCTTCCAGTCACAAAAACAACCTTCGACCATCACCCTCTGCCTTCTGCCACTAAGCCAGTTTTGTATCCAATGTGCCAAGGCACCCTGGATTCCATGGGCTCTTACCTTCTTGACCAGTCTCCTGTGCGGGACTTTATCGAAGGCCTTACTGAAATCCATGTATACCACATCCACTGCGTTACCCTCATCCACACACCTAGTCACCCCCTCGAAAAATTCAATCAAATTAGTCAGACATGATCTTCCCTTGACAAAGCCATGTTGACTATCCCTGATTAATCCTTGCCTCTCCAAGTGGAGACAAATTTTGTCCCTCAGGATTTTTTCCAATAATTTTCCTACCACTGATGTTAGGCTCACTGGCCTGTAGTTCCCCGGTTTTTCCCTACTACCCTTCTTGAATAATGGTACTACATTAGCGGTTCTCCAGTCCTCTGGCACATCCCCTGTGGCCAGAGAGGTCCTGAATATATGTGTTAGAGCCCCCGCAATCTCCTCCTTTGCCTCACACAGCAGCCTGGGATACATTTCATCCGGGCCTGGGGATTTATCCATTTTTAGGCCAGCTAAAACCGCCAATACCTCCTCCCGCTCGATGTTAATATGTTCGAGCATATCACAGTCCCCCCGCCCTATTTCTATGTCTACATCGTCCTTCTCCATAGTGAAAACAGATGCAAAAAATTCATTTAGAACCCCTCCTACATCTTCCGGCTCCACACACAGATTGCCACTTTTGTCCCTAATGGGCCCTATTTTTTCCCTAGTTATCCTCTTACCCTTAATATACTTATAAAACATCTTCGGATTTTCCTTTATTTTGCTTGCCAGTGTTATTTCATGGCCCCTCCTTGATCTCCTAATTTCTTTTTTAAGTATCCCCCTGCACTTTTTGTACTCCTCTAGGGCTTCCTCCGTCTTTAGCCTTTTGTATCTACCAAAAGCCCTCCTTTTTTTCCTAATCCATTCTCGTATATCCCCTGACATCCAAGGTTCCCTGTGGTTTTTGGAACCACCCTTGACCTTTACGGGAACATGTTGCCATTGTATGATCTCAATCTCCCTTCTGAAAGCCTCCCATTGCTCCGATGCGGATTTTCCTACAAGTAGCTGATCCCAGTCCATTTTGGCCAGATCCTGCCTTATCCTATTAAAATCGGCCTTCCCCCAATTTAGAACCTTTATTTCCGGCCCATCCCTGTCCTTTTCCATGGCCACCTTAAATCTTACCATATTATGGTCACTATCACCAAAGTGCTCACCTACTAGCACTTTTTCCACTTGGCCGGCCACATTCGCTAGAATTAGGTCCAGTACCGCCCCCTCTCTTGTAGGACTTTCTACATGCTGGCTCAAAAAGCTCTCCTGGATGCACTTTAAGAATTCTACACCCTCTGAGCCTTTCACACTCTGACTATCCCAGTTAATATTGAGGAAGTTGAAATCCCCCATTATTATTACCCTATTATTTGCACATTTCTCTGAGATTTGCCTACATATCTGTTCCTCTATCTCCCCCTGACTGTTTGGAGGCCTATAGTACACTCCCTTAACTTGGGTGGAATTACCACTCGGGATCCACACATCAAGGTCCCCCGGCACACTGACAGCTGTTCTCTTCTTGTCGAGAATGCTGGCAACAGTGAGTCGCCATGTGCTGGCCATCCCTTCACCGTCAAATCATATACCCGAGACAGTGTCGGGTCATTCCCGGTCTCCTTTTCTATACGAGCGTTAGTTACCGGTAAGTATTCAACTATAGTCGAATTAAATATTTCGACAGGATCCACTGCTGGTGCTTCCTCCGCAGCAGGCAGTGGCAGGCGTGATAGCCCATCAGCATTTCCATGCTGTTTCGTGCCCTTATATTCAATCTCAGAGTGGTGTGCCCCTAGAAAGTGTGACCATCTTTGTAGTCGTTGCACAGTCATCACCGGAACGCCCTTCTTCAGATTAAAAATGGAGACAAGAGGCTGGTGGTCAGTCAGCAAGGTGAATTTCTGCCCGTGCAGATAGTGATTGAACTTTTTCACTCCCCACACTAGGCTGAGGGCCTCCCTGTCAATCTGGGCGTAGTTACGCTCGGCTGAGGTTAGTGATCGTGACGCAAAGGCTATTGGCCTCTCTGAGCCGTCCGAGAATTTGTGCGATAGCACCGCTCCAATGCCGTAGGGTGATGCATTACACGCCAACCGAATTGGTAGTGCTGGGTTGAAATGGGCCAATACCTCTTTCAATGTGATTAGTGTTTTGCTCTTCTGGAAAGCTCGTTTACATTCGTCACTCCACTTCCATGGCACTCCAGTTTGCAGTAGGGTGTTCAGTGGGTGTAGTATTGTTGACAAATTTGGCAAGAACTTATGGTAGTAGTTTACCAGCCCGAGGAACGATCTCAGTTGTGACACGTTTTCCGGTGCTGGAGCCTTGACTACTGCCTCACTCTTTTCTGGGGACTTATGTAACCCCTCTTTATCGATAACGTGGCCACAATACGAGATCTGTTTTTTTAAAAACTCGCATTCGGGGCGGTTAGCTCGGAGCCCATATTCCTTCAATCTAGTGAGCACCTGCTCCAGGATGGCGAGGTGATCACTGTCATTTTCGCCCGTGACCAGGATGTCGTCCAAATAACACTGGGTCCCTGGGATCCCTTGCAGGACTTGTTCCATTGCCCTTTGCCAAATAGCCGGAGCTGATGCTACACCGAATACCAGCCGGTTGTATTGGTAGAGACCTTTATGGGTGTTGATTGTGAGGTATTTTTTTGATGCTTCTTCTACCTCCATTTGCAGATACGCCTGGGCCAGATCAATCTTAGTGAAGCGTTTCCCTCCAGATAGCGAGGCGAAAATATCTTCAATCCGCGGAAGTGGATATTGCACGGTGTGAAGGACTGGGTTCACTGTTACCTTAAAGTCCCCACAGATGCGAACCTTCCTTGGTTCCCCAGGCGTGCTGCTCAATGACTTTTTCATCACAGGGACGATGGGTGTAGCCCACTCGCTCCAGTCTACCTTGGACAGTACTCCTGAACGTTCCAAACTCTCCAGCTCTGCTTCGACAGCTGGGCGGATCGCATAAGGTACTGGTCTGGCCTTAAAAAATTTTGGGCTTGCGTTTTCTTCGATTTTAATTGTTGCTGTCATGCCTTTTAGTGTTCCGAGTCCTTGCTGGAACACTTCTTGCATGTCGGTTAGGATCTTTGACAGTCGCCCAGGTGTGACGTCGTCATCCTTTTTGGCAGCCACAGTCAGTGCTTGTATGGAATGCCAATCCAGCTGTATTTTATGGATCCATTCATGTCCCAGTAATGGTGGTCCTCCATCTTGCAATACATACAGGTCTAGTTTTGGTGTTTCCTTACCGTTATATATAACGGTCACCCTTATTTTTCCTTTGGGGTAGACTTTTTGCCCCGTGTACGTCTTCAAAATAATTTTTGTGTCTCTCAAGGGTATGTGTGAGAATAGCCGCTCATAGTCCCGTCGGTTTATGACTGTTAGGGCTGATCCTGTGTCCAACTCCATTTTTACCTGGACTCCTGCTATCTTGAGAGTGACCCAAATGGTTCGGTGATCCTCCGTTTTGATCACATTATGTAGTTTCAGACAACTCAGCTCCCTGTTTTCGGAGTCGGTATCACTCTTTTGTTCGTCTGAACTATTCTCCGTCACCTTATGTACCTTCTTGTACTTTTCTTTGGAGATTTCTTATTGCTGGTTTTCTTTCCCGACCTGCAGACTCGTGCTATGTGTCCTACTTTTCCACACTGTCTGCACACTTTGTCTTTGAACCAGCAATCATTGTGGTCGTGTGTTGTTCTGCCGCAGCGATAGCACTTCTCGGTTCTGTATGACATTTCGTTTGTGCCATATTCTTGCGGTCTCTGTTGTATCTCTGCAGCGCCCCGTGCTGCTGCTTCATATGATACCGCAATGCTGAAAGCCTTGTCCAGTGTAAGGTCCTTTTCAGATAAAAGCCGTTTCTGGGTTCCTTCACTTTGAAGCCCACACACAAACTTGTCCCTTAAGGTATCTGCCAGTCCCGTTCCAAACTGGCAGTGTTTCGATAGTTTGCGCAGTTCTGTTAAATATTCAGCATTGCTTTCATCCTTATGCTGGTTCCGTTTGTGAAACTTGAATCTTTCTGCTATCAGCAGCGGTGTGGGGTTTAAATGTTCCTTTAGTATCGTCACTATGTTTCCAAAACTCTTTTCCACTGGCTTCGCTGGGGTTACTAGATTTCGTAATAAGCCATACGTCTTTGCACCCATTAAATTTAACAATACCGGCGCTTTCTTGTCATCTGACACCCCATTTGCCTTGCAGTACACCTGTATTCGTTCGGCATATGTAGTCCAACCTTCGACTTCATTGTCAAATGCGGTGATACTGCCACTCTTCGGCATTTTGGGTGTGGTTTAAAATGGCTTAAAATGGCATCTCCCGTGCTTTCCTTCCTCCCCCGCTGCTGCCAACGCCGCTCTCAGCGGTCCTTGTGGCAATGGCGGCGCCCTGTAGGTTTCACGCGCTTCTCCTGCGCTGCTGCCAACGCCGCTCTCGGCGGTCCTCGTGGCAATGGCAGCGCCTCGCGGGTTTCTGCGTCTCTCTCCCTCTCCTCGATGCTGCTCGGCCCCTGAACACCGGCTGCGCCCTGTGCGCTCTGCCCTCTCCCTCTCTCTCTCCCGTCGATGCTGCTCGGCCCTTTGCTGTGCCGCTCGGTCGGGCTCTAGCCCGCCGCTGTCCAGGAAGTGTCTGCGCACTACCTGTTGCCAGCCCATTTCACTGGACCACCGCGACTGGAAAGCCAAGCCTGGCTCTCAACAGCCTCCCCCGCAATTCTCGAGTCTCTGCTGGATGACTGGGCGGTTGCCCGTGGTCGATGCCCGTGTCTCTGGCCTTGACCTCCAACCTACTGGTCTCCAGGAACGAATCCTTGGGAGGTGATGCAGAGTTGCAGGTAGGATCGAATTTGCCTCGTCGCCAATGTTGTGTCCGTCAGTAGTAAGACACAGACTGCAGGAGAATGGTACAACAGGTGTTTACTCAAAATAACAACAGAAAATGCTGGAAAAACTCAGCAGGTCAGGCAACATCCGTGGAGAGAAATATGAGTTGACGTTTCGGGTTGGACCCTTCTTCAAAACTGGAAAGAAAAGAAACTAGATCGGAGGCAGGGCTGCGATCGGACAAAAGAATAAAAGAAACAAAAGAAGTAAAAGAGATTAGAAGCTAGACGAGATGGTAATAGGCTGGGATTAGGTGTAAAGTGTACTGGCAGGGCAAAAGATAGCTGCCAGGTGTGAGAGAGAAACAAAAGGAAAGGGGGGGGGGGGGGGAAAAGGAGTGGAACAATTACAAGAGAAAATGAAATGGGGGCCGAGCTTATGATCTGAAATTGTTGAACTCGATATTGAGTCCGGAAGGCTGCAGACTGCCTAATCGGAAGATGAGGTGCTGTTCCTTGAGTTTACGTTGAGCTTCCGTGGAACAATACAAGAGGCCAAGGACGGTTAGGTCCGAGTGGGAATGGAGCGGTGAATTAACGTGGCTCACTCTGGAACTGAACTGTACAGATTACTACTCAGTGCTATATACAGGTGTGGTCACTGCTGGTACTACAGTATACATGAGCTGTAAAAAGTAGTTCCCCCCTTAAAGGTATATACATTACAGGGAGGGGCACCTCTCACTGTACAGGGGGGTCTGGGAGGGGCGCCTCTCACTACAGGGGGGGTCAGGGAGGGGCGCCTCTCACTGTACGGGGGGTCTGGGAGGGGCACCTCTCACTGTACAGGGGGTCAGGGAGGGGCACCTCTCACTGTACGGGGGGTCTGGGAGGGGCATCTCTCACTGTACAGGGGGTCTGGGAGGGGCACCTCACTACAGGGGGGTCAGGGAGGGGCGCCTCTCACTACAGGGGGTCTGGGAGGGGCACCTCTCACTGTACGGGGGGCTCTGGGAGGGGCATCTCTCACTGTACAGGGGGTCAGGGAGGGGCACCACTCACTACAGGCGGGGTCTGGGAGGGGCGCCTCTCACTACAGGGGGGGTCAGGGAGGGGCGCCTCTCACTGTACGGGGGGTCTGGGAGGGGCACCTCTCACTGTACAGGGGGTCAGGGAGGGGCAGCCCTCACTGTACTGGGGGTTCAGGGAGGGGCACCTCTCACTGTACAGGGGGGGTCTGGGAGGGGCGCCTCTCACTGTACAGGGGGTCAGGGAGGGGAACCTCTCACTATACAGGGGGTCAGGGAGGGGCACCCCACACTGTACGGGGGGGGGTCTGGGAGCGGCACCACTCACTGTACAGGGGGCCTGGGAGGGGCACCTCTCACTGTACAGGGGGGTCTGGGAGGGGCACCACTCACTGTACAGGGGGTCTGGGAGGGGCACCTCTCACTGTACAGGGGGTCAGGGAGGGGCGTCTCTCAATGTACAGGGGGTCAAGGAGGGGCACCCCTCACTGTACAGGGGGTCAGGGAGGGGCGCCTCTCACTGTACAGGGGGTCAGGGAGGGGCACCACTCACTGTACAGGGGGTCTGGGAGGGGCGCCTCTCACTACAGGGGGGGTCTGGGAGGGGCGCCTCTCACTACAGGGGGGGTCTGGGAGGGGCACCTCTCACTGTACAGGGGGATCTGGGAGGGGCGCCTCTCACTGTACAGGGGGTCAGGGAGGGGCACCTCTCACTGTACAGGGGGGGTCAGGGAGGGGCGCCTCTCACTGTACAGGGGGTCAGGGAGGGGTGCCTCTCACTACAGGGGGGGTCAGGGAGGGGCACCTCTCACTGTACAGGGGGATCTGGGAGGGGCGCCTCTCAATGTACAGGGGGTCAGGGAGGGGCACCTCTCACTGTACAGGGGGGGTCAGGGAGGGGCGCCTCTCACTGTACAGGGGGTCAGGGAGGGGTGCCTCTCACTGTACAGGGGGGGTCAGGGAGGGGCACCTCTCACTGTACAGGGGGTCAGGGAGGGGTGCCTCTCACTGTACAGGGGGGGTCAGGGAGGGGCACCTCTCACTGTACAGGGGGTCAGGGAGGGGTGCCTCTCACTGTACAGGGGGGTCAGGGAGGGGCAGCCCTCACTGTATGGGGGGGGGGTGCGGGCAGGGAAATTAAATCAGTCAGCGTATAAAATGGGCTGCCGCTTCGTTCCCGCCCGTTTTGTGCTGCCGACCAAATCTAATTTCACCCCCAAGTCTTTTATGTGACAAAAATGGCAATATGTGCATTACAACCATAGAGAGAAAGAGCACAATTGGAAAACAAAGACAGAGTGAGGAAAACAGAAATAATTATAGAATGGGATAGAAGCAGAGAGACAGTTACAGGGGCCCAATTTTTACTTTTATTTTTGTCTGGGAGAAGCAATGCCATAAGAGATCAATTAGTTTATTTATCTGATTGATGTGTCAGGGAGGCTCTCTCGCCCATTAACTTCTATGGGCAGGCAGCTGGTTTGCCTTTATGTATTTGTTATAACTGCTTTCCAGCAATATTTTCAAGGGCAGAGCTTTATCTATGTGCTAGCTAGCAATCTAAAATGCAGCAATAGCACACAATAAAGCCTTTCATTGTCCGATAACTGATTGTGCCACACCTAACACCGAGAGCCACTAAGAAAGCACTATATAAATTGAAATAAGAATCTCATAATATATGAAGTTATAGTACAGATTTATTACTTTGGTGTTATTGTATTTATACTTAGACACAGTATGAATTAAAATTGTTCTGATTTTAACAAAATTCAATACTATAATAATAATTAAAGTTTTTATGTTCAGGATGCTTAGGTCAGGAGCATCTGTCTTCCTACTGAAATACAACTCGCTACAGGCTGCGCAAGATGCCTGAAGGCAGAAACCTGTCAGGTCTGCTGCTAAAGCTAAATCTAATATGAATATGATATGAAATAAAATGCTTAGATCTGGTCAGCTATTCTGTTGATTTTATTTTGCAGATAGTCAATCACAAATTACAATGCATGCACATTTTATTGGTTTTGGTCATTTCTGTTTTAAATATATTGGCACACATCCCCTCGTCCTGGAGTGGGGCCAGACAGCTGTCCAATTTGTGAATTTTTGTAGTGTCCAACAAAAGTACTTTTCTGTCAGCTGACAGGAGATGGACTATAGGGGTAGCACTATCGGGAATAAAAAGTAATATACTCTGTTACAAGAAACAAAAAAGATGGGAAGTATTCTGTACTGATGATTCGCAGCAATTGTGTATGCTGAGAAGAATAAATAAATGCTACATTTATATTGCCAGTTGTTTACCAGGGGTTCTGCAGTGTTGAGTCTCAGCCTGAGTCTGCAGACAAGGGGTTCTGCAGTGTTGAGTCTCAGCCTGAGTCTGCAGAAGGCATGCCATTTATGTTATAGGGCTGTCTCTACTGCAGCCCAATCCACATTAAAAAGACTGCACTGTATATTGTTCATGACTATTTCCTAGGGACCAATATTTTTCCCAATGGCTGGGGAAGGTCCAAACAGGCCAGTAACAGTAAAACTGCTTTGTTACCCTGTATGGGCTGTGTGTGTGAGTTTAAACCACAACTATTGGATAGGGTTCAGAGAAAAGCAGTAAAAATGATTTTAGGACTTAAAGCTCTAAGTTACAAAAAGAAACTCACAGAAATTGATCTGGAGAAAACGACTGAAAATGGAGCTGATTCTGGTCTTTCAAATGATGAAGGACATGTGAATACAGAACTAGAGAACATGAATATGAGATTTAATATGTCTCAAACAAGACTAGATACAAGAAGGTCTTTTCCTCACTGAGTACTGGATACATGGAACGTTCTGTAAGGCACCAAAGACCCAACTGTTCAGACTTCATCTGAGATCTTATTGACTAATCTCTTGCAAAGGATGAACCAGCTTTCAGGAACTGAGTGAAATCAGTCTATAAAGGGCATTAACCAGGCCCAGTGAAATAAGGTGACCTTGGAAATGAGAACAACCTCCAGCAACCCCTGTACACCTGCTCAATGCCAAAAGTTGTTTATTTACCTCACAAGGTTAGCCAAGGTAAAAGGAGGCAGTCACAACATGTACCAATGTTTCAGATTTCCCCCCAACTTGTCCTACCTGTGTTCAACACCATGTACTACTTTCGTGAATGGTCCACAAGGGCACACAAAACCTTTTGCATCCCCTTATGTCCCCCTGTAAATGTTTCTTCAATCAAAGTCTAACATGTAGGGTAGTGAACAGTGTCTCATGCGTGCCCTCACGCCAGCCTATTCAGATGCCTGCACATATGGGAGAAAGCAGCCAGGGCCAGGCTGAACTTGCAGCTGCACAGGAGACACAACTTGCAGCGAGCCCTTCTAGGGCCTCAGCTGTGATGAGATGAGGGCCATTGCAGTCCACAAACGTTCCTGGAGGGAAGCTCCAGCCAGCTATTTCATAATCTTCTGCCACTGAGGAAGCACTTAGGAGAAGCAGAAGATTAAGATTGAAGGGGCACACATTTGCAGGCACTGAAGGGGAAGTACAGTGGAAAGAAAGCAGGTTGGCACAAATACTTTGACATCAAAAGAATGGTTAGCACTGAAGTTATGAGTGCAGATAGTATTTATGACTCGGTAGGGTGTACCTTGGAGACTGTATCAGAAGTGGTAGACATGGAAGTTGTGTATGATAGGCAACTGTCCATATCTCACTCAAATTGTGTTTTCAGAAAGGGGGATTAGCAGGCAGGAATTTTGGGGTTGATTTTAACTCGAGGTGGGATCAGTGTGTGGGGGGCCCAAAGCAAGGTAAGTGAGGTTCCATTAAAGGACTGATACCTTTTCCTGCTGAAAAATGGATTGCTTTCTCAAAAGGGACACAGTGGAGCCATGGGTCCTGTCAATTGTGCTTTGCAACTTGGGAGATCACAAAAATCAACAGCCCTCTTAGGTTGATGTACGAAGTCCATAGGATAAGAGATTAACTGGGCTTCTCACGCAAACAATGAATCAGTCGCTTGCTGCAGAGGTGGACAGCCAATTACTTGAATTTGCACTTGTCTCCTAATATTGTTTGATAGGAACCAGTGACATGGAAGTGAATGCTGCAGTGACTTTTGCTGCAGCTGACAGCAAAAGACAAGCATTGAGCAGCAATGTTTTAACAGTCAAGAAATCACCAGAAGGTGGCCTTTAACTATACTTCCACCTGGTTGGAGCTGAGTAGCAACCAGCAAGGGGTTGATTTTTTTGAGGTGGGCCACAGATGTTTGGGGAGGGAAATTCAAAGTTCCACATCACTAATTTAAATCCTATTTGCAGAATTATGGGCAGGATTGAGCCCTCTGCACTGAATCTGCCGCAAAACAGGCAGTAAATGAGAGGAGAATCTAAGCCATCATCTGTGGAGAGTGTCCAGTAGGCTTGAATAATGAAGACAGATATTGTGGAGTTGATTAACTTTGGGAGTCAGGAGAAATTTTGCAGAAAATTCTGCCAAGAGATTAAATGAATGGGGTACAGTTCATGACAGAGCAAGCGTTTTGTGAAAGGAAAGGGCATGACGGCCTTTTTTGCATATTCTTAGATTAGTTACACAGGCTGTTGCATTTCTGAAAATAGGTCATTTTAGCCCAGAGGATATCCACATATGTTCTTTTGAACCATTGCAACCTAAGGCAATTTTATGTGGGTGAAGACTCAGCCAGGTGTTGACGACAGGAAAACCTGGCCTTTCCTCTTGGGCTGTATTGCCACTAGAAGGGTGGCAGATTATGACTTCTGTCCAACTGACTGACTCAGTACTGACCCCAGAAAATTGCCAGGTTCAGCCTAATTATAATACTCAGGCCAGGTTCCCAACATTGTCTACGCCTGTTTGGGAGGTGGGAAATATAGTACAGGATTTAAATGCCTGAAGCAGTTTAAAGAGACAGGCACACTGAAAACCGCTTTGGAATTAGACATGAAGATTTGGAGCAGAAAAATGTCTCTTAGTTTTGCAGGAGCGTGCAGAGTCCCCAGGTCCACCGAGGCAACAGTGGAAGTGCTGCTGAACCAAGTGAGGCAGAGGAAGGAGGCCCTGTTTGGGACAGAGCGGTGAAGGCCCCCCAAAGGGATTTGCATCCCATAGGCTAAGTAGAAGGAGGTGTCAGGGCAGTGAGTGCCAAGTGCAGGACCCCATTCACACAACTCAGTGTCACATGAAGTTTAATGACTTTACTGGGTCAGGTAAGGTAATAGGGTCCAGCTACACATTAAGAATGCATTGTACCAACACATACAATTACTATCTCCTTACTATCTTAAAGCGTTTGAAGAGCTTACGGTCAGTGCCCAGGAGGCGCCTTAGAACCCTTTCCACATCCAGCCTTTAGTTGGAAGTGTACCTTCAACTCACTACTTTGCCTTGTATGCAACTCACTGAAAACTAAACACGGTCTGTAATTACAAAATAAAACCCCAAAAACCTGCTGATGCTGGAAATCTGAAACAAAAACAGGAAATTCTGGAAGCACACAGCAGATGAAGCAACATCTGTGGAGAGAACAGATAAGTTGCCATTTCAGGTGTAGACCCTTCATTAAAACTGTTTCACACCAATATCACTTCTGCCATTTAACCATCTCCTATTTTCCACTTGAGCACTTTACAGGTCATTATATTTCTCCACTTGTGTGAGTGTTTCCCTTCTCCCTTTTGTTCTGTTTGGTTTAACATCTCATCCAAAACATGGCACCTTGGACAATGTAACATCCCTCAGTACTCCACTGAAGTGTCATGTAGATTATATGCTCAAGTCCTTGAGTGGGGCTACGAAACCATGATCTTGTGGCTTAGAGGTGAGGGTGCTGTTGTGTATGTACCTTTAAGAGAATAACTGGTCTCAGACTGCAGTACCGGCAGTGACCACCCCTGTATAAAAGCCGCTAGAGAGCCTCTGTTTGTTAGTTTCGCTATTGACTTCCACCAGTAAAGACTTGTTTGTTTTCACTCCTGCTGGTCCGTGTCTCAATCATTCACGGACTTAACACTAGCGACGAGTAAGAAACGAACTTACCTGCAACTCGGCAGCACCTCAGATGACGTTGTTGAAGGTCGGAGCCAGAAGAAAAAAAAAAAAAGAGTCCAAAGAAACTCAGGAAACGGGCGTCGACCGTCAATCATCGGTTTGAAAACTTGCAGGAGAGACTTTCCAGAGCCAGGCTGGGTTCCTCGGTCTGTGGTTTCCCAGCTAATCGGGCTGGTGGCAGGTAGTGCTCTGATCCTTCCTGGGCTGCGGCGGGCTGAAGCTCGATCGGGTGGCTTTTCAACGGGGCCGGGCAGCGAGTCGGGAAGCAAAGAGAGAGAGAGAGGGTGGAGCACACAGGGCGCGGCCGGTGCTTCGAAGCCAGGCAGCGTTCGGACCTAAGAGGAGGGAGGGAAGTGTCCCAGAGGGTCCGCTCCACGACGGGAAAATAATAAAAGAAAAAGAATCAATATTTAGCGCGCAAGAAACCGTGGAAAGCAGCGCTAACAACAGCGGGGAAGAAGCCAAAGCGCGGGAGGCGCCATTTTGTTAAATCGGGGAAGAAGGCAAAGCACGGGAGGCGCCATTTTAGATTTGCAAGATGCCGAAGACTGGCTGAATCACTGCTTTTGATAATACATTAGAGGACTGGACCACGTATGTGGAAAGAGTCGAGGTATATTTCGAGGCAAACGAAATAGCGGAGGGGAAAAAGGCATCGATATTGCTAAACTTAATGGGCGCTAGAACATACGGCCTATTGCGGGACCTGATTACTCCAGCCAAACCAAAGGCGAAGAGTTTTAACGAAATTGTTGCTGTCCTACAGGAACACTTAAACCCTGCACCGCTGTTGATAGCAGAAAAATTTAAATTCCACAGGAGAACTCAGCACAAAGATGAGAGCAATGCTGAGTATCTTATGGAACTACGCAAGCTATCAAAGCACTGCCAGTTCAGAGCAGGACTGGCAGATGCCCTACGGGACAAATTTGTCTGTGGACTCCTGAGTGAAGGAACACAGAAGAAGTTACTCTCAGAAAAAGAGCTGACGCTAGATAAGGCTTTCAGCGTGGCAGTATCGTATGAAGCAGCAGCCAGGGGAGCTGCAGAAATTCAACAAAAACCACAGGAATACGGCACCCACGAAATGACACGGGGATTTGCAAAATGTTATCGCTGCGGCAGAACTAACCATGACCAGAAGGACTGCTGGTCCAAAGACAAAATATGCAGACAATGCGGGAAGATTGGACACATTGCACGAGTTTGCAGGTCTGGGAAGAAGACCAGCGACAACAAAAAGGCTACTAAGGAACCGTACAAGAAAGTACAAAAGATGACGGACAGTAGTTCCGAAGACCAGATGAGCGATAGTGAATCCGGGAACAGGAGACTAAGCTGTCTCAAACTTCACAATGTAATCGCAAAAGAGGATCACCGAACCATTTGGGTCACCCTCACGATAGCAGGGTCCCAAGTTAAAATGGAATTGGATACAGGATCAGCGCTAACCGTCATGAATCGACGAGACTACGAGCGGCTATTTTCACACATACCCTTGAGAGAGACAGCCATCGTCTTGACGATGTATACGGGGCAAAAAGTATACCCCAGAGGAAAAATAAGGGTGCCTGTCGAATACAATGGCAAGAAAATACGGAAATTGTATCTCTACATACTGCCAAATGGTGGACCACCGTTATTGGGACGGGAATGGATCAGGAAGATAAACTTAGATTGGCATTCCATTCATGCAATGATGGTGGACGGTAAAAAAGATGAAGACGTCACTCCTGGACGATTGTCAACAATCTTAGCTAACGCCAAAGAGGTATTTCAACAAGAACTGGGCACGCTTAAAGGCGTAACCGCCTCGATAAAAATAGAAGAGAATGCAGTTCCCAAGTTTTTCAAAGCAAGACCGGTACCATATGCAATTCGCCCAGCCGTCGAGGCAGAGCTGGAGAATCTGGAGAAGGCGGGCGTGTTGTCTAAGGTCGACTGGAGTGAGTGGGCGACACCCATCGTTCCTGTCATGAAGAAAACGTTAAGCAATAAGCCCGGAGAGCCAAGGAAGATTCGCATCTGTGGGGATTTCAAGGTGACGGTGAACCCAATCCTTCACACAGTACAATATCCTCTTCCAAGGATAGAAGACATCTTCGCCTCACTGTCTGGAGGGAAGCGTTTTACAAAAATTGAACTAGCACAAGCATATTTGCAGATGGAGGTTGAAGAGTCCTCTAGGAAGTATCTCACGATAAACACTCACAAAGGTCTTTACCAGTATCATCGATTGGTATTCGGAGTAGCATCGGCTCCGGCGATATGGCAAAGAGCGATGGAACAAGTCCTGCAAGGGATTCCGGGGACTCAGTGTTACTTGGACGACATCCTTGTAACAGGTGAAGATGACAGTGAACACCTTAACAACCTAGAACAGGTGCTCACTAGACTACGGGAACATGGGCTGCGAGCCAACTGCCCCAAGTGCGAATTTTTTAAGAAACAGATATCGTATTGTGGCCACGTGATTGATGAAGAGGGGTTACATAAGTCCCCTGACAAAATTGAAGCGGTTGTTAAGGCCCCAGCGCCTGAAAATGTGTTGCAACTGAGGTCGTTCCTCGGATTGGTGAATTACTATCATAAGTTTTTGCCGAATTTGTCGACAATTTTGCACCCACTGAACGCCCTGCTACGAACGGGGGTAGCATGGAAATGGAGCGATGATTGTAAGCGTGCTTTTCAGAAGAGTAAGGACTTAATCACTTCAAGGGAAGTATTGGCTCACTACAACCCAGCACTGCCGATCAGACTGGCGTGTGATGCGTCTCCCTACGGCATTGGGGCGGTACTGTCACATAAGTTCCTTGATGGGTTAGAGAGGCCGATAGCTTTTGCGTCACGCTCGTTAACTTCTGCCGAGCGTAACTACGCTCAGATTGACAGAGAGGCCCTCAGCCTAGTGTGGGGGGTGAAGAAGTTCAATCACTACCTGCACGGTCAAAAATTTACTCTACTAACCGATCATCAACCTCTTGTCTCCATTTTCAACCCTCAGAAGGGCGTACCGATAATGACGGCACAACGGCTGCAGAGATGGTCCCTTTTCCTAGGGGCACACCAATATGACATCGAGTACAAAGGAACTAAACAGCATGGAAATGCTGATGGATTGTCACGCCTACCATTGCCGACGGTGGAAGAAGAAGACCTTGCAGTGGATCCAATGGAGTTATTCCACTCGACCATAGTCGAATGTCTCCCTGTGACGAATGCAAACATAGAAAAGGAAACACGGAATGACCCGACACTATCACGGGTCTATGATTTAACGGTGAAGGGATGGCCAGCACATGGCGAACCACTGCTGCCAGCATTCTCGCCGAGAAGAGAACAGCTGTCAGTGTGCAGAGGGACCTTGATGTGTGGATCCAGAGTAGTAATTCCACCTAAGTTGATGGATAGAGTACTCAATGAGCTTCATGAGGGTCATCTGGGTGGGGTAAAAATGAAGAACTTGGCTAGAGCGTTTGTGTGGTGGCCGGGAATCGATAGAGAAATCGAAGAGATGACCAAGAGCTGTGCAGGATGCCAGAAGGTCCAAAACGCCCCACCACAAGCTCCTCTGCATCCATGGGAGTGGCCCTCATCTCCATGGCAATGGGTGCACATTGATTTTGCTGGTCCCTTCATGGACTCGATGTTTTTAATTGCGGTGGATGCACATTCAAAGTGGCCAGAGGTAATAAAAATGTCCTCAACCACCACGGAAAAAAGTATCACAGTTTTGCGAACCATATTCGCCAGGTGTGGTAAACCACTGTTTGTATTCCACTGTGTACATGCCTGGACATGCCTCGGCTGACTCCTCCCACAAGTCCTAGTATAAAGGTGACTGCTCCCCAGCCCCTTTGTATTCTGGACCGGTCGACCACTCGAGGCAGACGTTCATTCTTTTGTTAATAAAAGCCTTTAGTTACTCTCTTAACTCTCAGTCTTTTATGAGTAATTGATAGCGCATCAATTTTATTAACAAAATTTTTATAATGGAGAAGATCCTCACACCAGCATGCCTGGACTTAGATCATCGGGAGGCGGACTCATCCACCCCGGGGGTTGTAACTGGTGGTCCTGCTTGTGGCAATACCCCTAGTTAGCAGGTACTGACGGAGTTCGTCGCTCATAAACGATGAGCCCCGGTCGCTAAAGCAACTGAACGTTGGTCAGTGAGCGGGGTCTCCGTCTTCCAAAGGGAGATGGACCGGATGGTAGATCAAAATGCGTTGCAGGCCACTTTCCCATGTCTGGACAATGTGACCATCTGCGGCCGTGACTTGCAGGACCATGACGCAAACCTCGAAAAATTCCTCCGCACTGCCCAACTCCTGAACCTGACATATAACAAGGAGAAGTGCATATTCCGCACAAACCGCCTCGCCATCCTTGGCTGTGTTGTGGAACACGGAGTCATCGGCCCCGACCCCGACCGGATGCGTCCCCTTATGGAACTCCCACTGCCCCACTGCCTCAAGGCCCTGAAGAGGTGCCTAGGGTTTTTCTCCTATTATGCCCAGTGGGTCCCCTACTATGCGGACAAGGCCCATCCGCTGATCAAGTCCACCTCTTTTCCCTTGACGGCAGAGGCCCGCTTAGCCTTCCACCGTATCAAGGAAGACATTGCCAAAGCCACCATGCACGCAGTGGACGAATCCATCCCCTTCCAGGTGGAAAGCGACGCGTCCGACTTTGCCCTGGCCGCTACCCTCAATCAGGCGGGAGACCCGTGGCCTTCTTTTCACGAACCCTCCAAGGCCCGGAGACCAGACACTCCGCTGTTGAGAAGGAGGCCCAGGCGATTGTGGAGGCTGTGCGTCATTGGAGGCACTACCTGGCCGGAAAACGATTTACCCTGCTCACTGACCAACGTTCAGTTGCTTTCATGTTTAACAACAAGCAGAGGGGCAAAATCAAAAATGACAAGATCTTGAGGTGGAGAATCGAACTTTCCACCTACAATTACGAGATCTTGTACCGGCCCGGGAAGCTCAATGAACCCCCGGATGCGCTATCGCGTGGCACCTGCGCCAGCGCGCAGATCGATAGACTGCGGGCCCTCCACAATGACCTCTGCCACCCGGGGGTCACCAGGTTCTTCCACTTCATCAAGGCCCGCAACCTGCCTTACTCTATTGAGGAGGTCAGGACCATGACCAGGAACTGCCAAGTCTGCGCTGAGTGCAAACCGCACTTTTATAGACCAGACAGGGCCCACCTGATAAAAGCCACTCGCCCCTTCGAGCGCCTGAGCGTTGATTTTAAAGGGCCTCTCCCCTCCTCCGACCGCAATGTGTACTTCCTCAATATTATTGATGAGTACTCCCGTTTCCCGTTCGCCATCCCCTGCCCGGACATGACCAGTGCCACGGTCATTAAATGTCTGAACGACCTCTTCACCCTGTTCGGTTTCCCCAGCTATATCCATAGCGACCGGGGCTCATCGTTTATGAGCGACGAACTCCGTCCGTACCTGCTAACTAGGGGTATTGCCACAAGCAGGACCACCAGTTACAACCCCCGGGGGAACGGACAGGTGGAAAGAGAAAATGCGACAGTTTGGAAGGCCGCCCTGCTAGCCTTAAAGTCTAGGGGCCTTCCAACCTCCCGCTGGCAGGATGTGCTCCCCGATGCGCTCCACTCTATTCGGTCACTGCTCTGCACTGCCACTAACGCCACCCCTCATGAGAAAATGTTTGTCTTCCCAAGGAAGTCCACATCGGGGACATCGCTACCGCCATGGCTGACGTCCCCAGGGCCGGTCCTACTGAGAAGGCACGTGAGGACCCATAAAATGGACCCCCTGGTCGAGAGGGTCGACCTCCTCCACGCCAACCCCCAGTATGCTTACATTGCATACCCGGACGGGCGGGAGGACACAGTCTCCATAAGAGACCTTGCACCCTCGGGGGCCGCAGTAACCCACTACTCACTACCACCGCCCCCCCCCACGATCCGATATCCAGCCCCAGCAGACGGCAGGCCTGGGCCCAGCGACCCGCTCGACATCTACGAGGACGACACGCCTGTGCCACAGCCTACGCAGGACTCGACGCCGGAAGCTCCACTACCCCTGCCGTCGCCACGCCGATCACAGCGGCAGACAAGACCTCCAGAGAGACTCCAATACACTAACTTTTAATACACTTCACCCCGCCGGACTCAATTTTAAACAAGGGGTGAATGTGGTAAACCACTGTTTGTATTCCACTGTGTACATGCCTGGACATGCCTCGGCTGACTCCTCCCACAAGTCCTAGTATAAAGGTGACTGCTCCCCAGCCCCTTTGTATTCTGGACCGGTCGACCACTCGAGGCAGACCTTCATTCTTTTGTTAATAAAAGCCTTTAGTTACTCTCTTAACTCTCAGTCTTTTATGAGTAATTGATAGCGCATCACCAGGAATGGGCTGCCTGAACAGATTTGCTCTGACAATGGACCACAGTTTGTGTCTGAAGAGTTCCGGAGGTTCTTAAAGAACAATGGCGTTAAGCATTACACATCTGCCCCATATCATCCAGCCACTAATGGATTGGCCGAGAGGTTTGTCCAAACATTCAAGAAGGCTATCAAGGCAATGTGTAATGAAGAGATACCCCTACAACACAAGGTGGACAACTTCTTGTTTGCCTACCGGAATGCGACACATGCGGTTACCAACCAAACTCCAGCCATGATGTTCTTCAATCGAAGACTACGATGCCGCTTGGATTTGGTTAAGCCAAACGTCCGAAGAGATGTGGAGAACAGGCAGTTTCAGAATATGAATGGAAGGCCGACCAGGAGTTTTAAGATAGGTCAACCAGTTTTGGACCGGGACTACCGCACGGAGAAATGGCAGCCAGGAACGATTTGTACACGACAAGGACCTCTCATGTATACCGTGGACGTTGGGGAGAGCATTGTAAGACGCCATGCTGACCAGATTCTAGAGTCACTGGAAAACGTCAACTCCACACCACGATCTGATACACCTGGTAATGAAATTGACGTTCCAATTGCAGCTACCGCAGAACCGGTAATATTGGAAGCAGATGAACCAAACAAAGACATTGATCCCGACGCAACATTGCCAGAAGAACCTGATACCCCAAAGAGGCATTATCCAGACAGAATCAGGAAGTCTCCTCAAAGACTGAACTTATAATTGCTTAAACTTAACCAATGTATCTAGCAACAGTAATTGTGATTGTAATTCGTTATCATTTAGTTGTTAAATGAATGTTATGTACTGTTTATCTAAAAGGGGAGGAATTGTTGTGTATGTACCTTTAAGAGAATAACTGGTCTCAGACTGCAGTACCGGCAGTGACCACCCCTGTATAAAAGGCGCTAGAGAGCCTCTGTTTGTTAGTTTCGCTATTGACTTCCACCAGTAAAGACTTGTTTGTTTTCACTCCTGCTGGTCCGTGTCTCAATCATTCACGGACTTAACAGGTGCTACCACTGTGACAAGGTTGAAACTTAGGAAGGGAACGAGTAAAATTCTTGGGTGCATTACAGGGAATGGAGAATCTGCAGACAATTCAGAAAGATATGTAAGAACAACAGGGCAATAATATTGAGTGAGTTTAACTATCCCAAGATAGACTGGAATAAAGGTAATGCACGTGGTCAAAGTATGGAACACCTTTTAGAATGCATCCGAGTGTTTTCTACAAAATACTGTGGATACTGGAAATCTGAAACATAAACAGAAAATTCTGGAATTACTCAGCAGGTCAGGCAGCATCTGTGGAGAGGAACAGAGTTAACGTTTCAGATCAGTGACCTTTCGTTAGAACTCATGAAAGTCACCGACCTGAAATGTTAATTCTGTTTCACTTTCCACAGTTGCTGCCTGACCTGCTGAGTAATTCCAGCATTTTCTGTTTATATTTATTTTCTAGATTAGTATGTTTTTAGTCCAATAAGGCAAGAAGCATTGCTTGATTTAATTCTAGGAAATGAAGTGGGGCAAACAACTTATGTGAGAGTTGAACATCATTCAAGATCAAATTATTGGGCATTTAGAGATTCACTGGATAATCAAGGACAACCAGTACAGATTTGTTAAAAGAGACCCATATTTGACAAATGTAATAGAGTGTTTTGAAGAAGCAACTGATATAGATAAGGGGAATGAAAAAATCAAAAATGTAGAAATGGAAGGATACCTAGCAGAACCAACTAATGCATGGAGCAAAATGCAGCAAAGGAACTTAAAAATGAGAGAAAGAAACAAAAATAACTTCATGCAAAACCTACCTTCTCCCTTTAAGTAGGCTGGTCCCAGAACTTCCCTGAACTTAATTCTTATGGGCAAGACATACACTATGTACAGAGCCTTGCTCAGAGATGTAAAATTTAGCATGGGACCCTTTTCCATGGTGTTTTGTGTCATGTGGGGTGAATTTCCGTGGGGGCTGTCCTGCTCACCCATCGTAACTTCGGAGGAAGGGCCATGGTAGCCCCAGAAAAATGGCATAAACAAAGTTATTCTGGGTGAATCATAGAATCAAATAAATTTGCGACGCAGAAGGACATTCGACCCATCGTGTCTGTGCCGGCCGAAAAAGAGCTATCCAACCTAATCCCACTTTCCAGCTCTTTGAGCAGGAGAACCTCTGTGAAAATTTACCCCATAGTATTTTGCGTCAGCTTTGCTCAATTATAGTTTTCTTGCTGCTGAGTCAGAAGGCTGTGGGCTTAAACACCACCCCAAGACTTGAGCACATTATGGGATTGCTGTGGCTACACTTTAAAAGTAATGAATTAGCTGTGAAACACTTTAGGACATCCTGAGGATATGAAATGTGTCAGAAATGCAAGTTCTTACTTTATTTACACATAAATTATTTGCTCCCAAATTGCTCTTTGGATTATCAGGAGGCCTGTGAACTGGTTGGGTGTCAGACTTTCTGACCTGCCTGTGCTGTCTGCATGGCCCTATGCTGCCTGCGTGGTCCCATGCTGTCCCCGTGGCCCCGTGCTGCCCGCGAGGCCCCGTGCTGTCTGCATGGTCCCATGCTGCCCGCGAGGCCCTATGCTGCCCACGTGGTCCCATGCTGTCCCCATGGCCCTGTGCTGCCCGCGTGGCCCCGTGCTGTCCGGTGCTGCCCAAGTGGCCCCATGTTGTCACCTGGGCCTTGCAAAATTGAGGCTTAGAAAATAAGTGTTAACTGTGCTCGAGAACTCTGGGTTCTGTATAAAAATCATTTGCCTGGCGATCTTGAGTGAGTCATGGTAACGGCCCAATATCTTGCTTCTTTCAAATTAATGCCCTCAAAACATAGCAATAACTTTCTGTCAAGATCTCCTGCACTTGTCATTGTATACACCTTTTATTCTTTTGTTGAACTGATGTGAAATGTGCTTTTTTGTGATGTGTTATATTGGTCAGGCAGAAGTAGGCAGGCTTTCAGAGTCACCTTAACAAGATTTTGAAATATATTAACTAATAATCATTTTGTGAATAACAGGATTGGAGACCCACATATATTTTATTAGTTTCTAGTGATGAATTGAATCTTTGGCTATAGTTATTCCAGGTTTAAGTTGCTTTTCTATTACTACACTATCATCCCTCATCCAAGTACATTGCTTGTCTGGGAATTGAGCAATTACCAGGCTCAGAGAATTATAAACCAATTATTATATCATCCACTTTGGGACTTTATAGAGATATTAATAACATGTTACCTTGTAGCTGGCACCAAATGATTGTCATTGAAAGTCCAAAAAGTAGAATTGAAGGCAAATTATTGACCTGCTTCAGAGATTGGTTCGCTGGTAGAAGGCAGAGAGCAGGGAATAATGGGTATGTACTCTAATTGGAAGGAAGTGAGTGGGCAAAGCTGTGGCAGATGAATTTCAACACAGGTGTGAGGTCATCCATTTTGGACCAGAAAAGGATAGATCCAAGTATTATTTAAATGTTGAAAAGCTAGGAACAGTGGAGTGCCAAAGAGATTATGGGGTTCATGTACACAGATCACTACAATGTAGTAGTCCACAATGACCCCCATACGCTGCACTGCCTCCTGTGCAGCCTGCCTCCCCCAGTGCTTGGCCCATTTTAATTTTTGCGCATACGCGGTATCTACAATGGAAAAGCCGGTGCGCGGCCTGCACAGGACCTTGCAGATGACCGCGTGACCGCACAGCTTAGTGGGAACATTGGTAGTCAGGTACAAAAAAAATCAAAAAGGCCAAACGAATATAACTGGAGGGCTAGAATATAAATAATAATAGTAATAATAATCAACTTTATTGTCATTGTTAGTGCACAAGTGCAGTACAACGAAATGTAGGCTTGCGGCTCCTGAGAGTGTACATTTAGATTAAGACATTTAAACATTCAACATTCATTTGACTTGTAATACATTAACATAAACATAATAAAGTGCATTGGCAGATGTGCAGGCTTTAGAGTTTATTTGTGGAGTTCAGTAGGATGACAACCCTGGGAAAGAAGCTGTTCCTAAATCTGGTCGTTCGGGTGCGAATGCATCTGTAGAGTCTCCCAGATGGCAGGAGGGCGAACAGACTGTGGCTGGGGTGGGTAGGGTCTTTGATGATGGTCCGTGCCCTCCGTAAACAGCGTTTCTGGTATATGTGCTCTGTGGTCGGTAGCCGGGTGCCGGTAATGCGTTGGGCAGTTTTGACTACCCGCTGCAGGGCTTTCCGGTCATAGTAGCTACAGCTGCCGTACCATACTGTGATACAATTCGTCAGGATGCTCTCTATTGTGCAGCGGTAAAAGTTAGAGGATCAGGGGTGACAGGTTACATCCCTTCAGCCTCCTTAGGAAATATAGGCGCTGCTGGGCCTTCTTTACCAGAGAGGAGGTATTGAGGGACCAGGAGAGGTCTTCCGTGATGTGGACTCCAAGGAACTTAAAGCTGTCCACCCTTTCCACCACAGCCCCATGGATGTGGATGGGGGTGTGACTTCCGCCTTTAGACTTCCTGAAGTCCACAATGATTTCTTTGGTTTTCTTGACGTTGAGGGCCAGGTTGTTATCGGCGCACCACTTCACGAGGAAGCTTTTCTACAGCTATGGCAAAGCCCGGGTTAGACCACATCTGTAATACTGTATATAGTTCTGGGCACCGCACCTTAGAAAGGATATATTGGTCTTGGAAGGAGTGCAGCACAGATTCACCAGAATGATACCAGGGCTCCAAAGGTTATATTATGAGGACAGATTATATAAACTAGGTTTGTGTTCCCTAGAATATAAACGGTTAAGGGGTGATTTGATTGATGCTTTTAGGATTTTGAAAGCAATTGATAGGGTAGATAGAGAGAAACTTTTTTCGCTGGTGGGGGAGTCTAGGTCAAGGGGACATAACCTTAAAATCAGAGCCAGACCATTCAGGAGAGAAGTTAGGAAAAACTTTTTCACGCAAAGGCTGGTAGATGTGTGGAAAACTCTCCCACAAAAAGCAGCAGATACTTGCTCAATTAATAATTTTAAACCTGAGAGTGATAGACTTTGCTAGCCAAGGGTAGTAAGGAATATGGAGCCAAGGTGGGTGGATGGAGTTAAGATACAGATCAACCATGATCTCATTGAATGGCGGAACAGGCTTCAGTGGCTGAATGGCCTACTCCTGTTCCTATGTTCCTAGACCTTGTCTGGTTAAAGCATCTTTACCCCTCTGCATGTTGTTGCAAGGTGTTGCCTTTCCCAGAAGACTATTTGGAGACTATTTTCTCCATTATACCTTACATCATCCTTTGTTTCCCTACATTATAACAGTGACTACACTTAATTGACTGGAAAGGGTTTGAAGTGTCCTGAGGTTGTGAAAGGTGCTATATAAGTGCAAGTCCTTTCCACTTTTTTTATGTGACCACTCAGTCCCATCACATTCCTGGCCAGAACTTGGTATATAAATTGAAATATTAATCTGTTGTTTCAGGGCTATAGAATATTTACTTTATAAATTAGGATTATTGTTCTTATATGTAAAAGATCATATCTTACCATCAATCTTGCTTCACACATAATGGGAGGAATTTTCAGCAGCGCGTTCAAGTGCTAAAGATCCTCTGAGGTGGCCAAGGTCGGGTCTTGAGTTGAAACGACGGTTTAGCCCGTGTTTAGCGCAAGACGCTAGTTTTGGTAAAGGAGTTGAAGCACGCGCCAGGAACGGCCACCTAGAGGCTCATTCAGGGGCTGATTGCTACTTAAATTGCCTGCTAGCACTCATTAAGGAGGCTGCACGGCATTTTGGTGGCTAGCGCTTGTCCTAATGCCCTCTCCTAACAGCGACCAGCTGAATGGGAGTAAACAAGGCGTTGATGTGGATTTCAAGCGCTACTTAAAGGGATACTCACTATTTCATGTTCACTTGCTGCTGGAGCTGTGGAGGACCCCTGAAACACATCGGGAGACTTTCTGGGACACTTTGCCAAGACTTCATCCGTCACTCTAGCAACATTTATTCTGCAAATTCTCTGAGGACTTCACCTAAAAAAGCAAGTGCTGTGCTACTCCACCTTATTGGACATCTTATAGGAATCTGTTATGTATTGTGTGTTCTCCTCCCACCTGTGGTGGCGCTGTCACAGGAGATAAATGGTTGGGTGTTCTCTGTTAAGTTTAGCTCTCTTTGTTCGGAACTTCCCAGAACTTCCTTTCCTTCCAATAAAGCACTTCATGTTTGAATCTCTGAGTCCTGAGTCCTAAATTGTGTCTAGGTAGAAAGGTACCTACACAACAAGTGGCAACGAGGAGCGGATGAATCTGCGTACGTTACGGGTGCAGTGAGTAAACAGAAAATTTAATTTGAAACGTGAGATGGCTACTATAGTAGGAAACATCGGTGATTTTGATGAAAATGTGGAGCAATGGAGCGCTTATACAGAACGTTTTGACTATTTTGTATTGGCGAATGCGGTGGCAAATGAAAAGGTCATGCCTACCTTTTTGAGTGTAATCGGGCCAAAGACATTCAATTTACTTCGCAGCCTCGTGCAACCAGATAAGCCAGGAACTACAACATATAAGCAACTAGTGGAAATTCTTGGAGCACATTTTTCACCAAAACCTCTGGTTATTGCTGAGAGATTTAGATTTCATAAACGGAATCAAGAGGAGGGGGAATCAGTGATGATGTTTATTGCTGCTTTAAAAAGGTTGTCGGAACACTGCCAGTTCAAGGAGGTGCTGAATGACACCATTAGAGACAGACTTGTGTGTGGTCTGCAAAATGCAGCCACACAGAAGCGCCTTCTTACTAAGGACAACCTTACTCTTGAAAAGGCCATTGAAGTTAGTGTCTCCATGGAGATGGCGGAAAAGGAGGCTCACCAGTTGAGTTCAACAGGGAGAGTTCACAAGGTGTCGTCTGAGCCTAAAGGTGCGCGGAACGGCACATGTTACCGTTGTGGGAAAACGGGCCATCACGCTAATGACTGCTGGTGTACGGAGCTGGAATGCCAAAATTGTGGCAAAAAGGGTCACATTGAACGCGCCTGTAGAGGTAAAAAAAGAACAGACAGAGCTGGGAAGCATGGAAGCAAAATGTCTGTATTTGGACAAGAGAGGAAAAAGAGTGTTCATTCAGTGCAGTATGATGGAAGAAGCAAAACAGAGGGGAGCGACACCTCTGAGGAGGAAGAGGTGCATATACTGACGGTTGCAGGTGATTTAAATGGCTACTGGGTGTCACCACTGGTGGAGAGACAATCAGTGCGGATGGAGGTGGACACAGGCGCGGCTGTGTCCCTTGTTTCAGACACTGTCTACAACAAAATGCTAAAGCATCTTACCCTTCAGCCAACAAACATTGTGCTAAAGACGTATATCGGCGAACCTGTGGCCATGAGAGGCGTCATTGAGGTGACAGTTAAATTGAACGGACAGACTGCAAAACTGCCACTATATGTGGTAAAGGGAAATTACCCATCACTACTGGGATGTGCGTGGCTAGAGAGAATCACGCTGGACTGGCCTGCAGTCCGCATGATGTCAAAAGGGGAGTCAGGTCTGACTGCAGTGTTAAACAAACATGCAGAACTCCAATGGGGAACTTGGGAGCATGAAAAAGATCAGCGTGAGACTGGACATTAAACCTGACAGCAAGCCAAAGTTTCACAAAGCCCGACCTGTACCCTATGCAATTAGGCCAAAAGTTGAGGCTAACTTGGAGGCCTTAGTCGAGAATGGAGTCCTGGAGCCTGTGAGCCTGAGCAAATGGCCACACCCATTGTTCCTGTCCTGAAAAAGGGTGGATCTGTTCGAATCTGCGGGGATTTTAAAGTGATTATTAACCCGGTGCTGTCTGCGGAGCAGTACCCTCTTCCCCTCATTGATGATCTTTTTACGGGCCTGGCCGGAGGGCAAAAGTTCAGCAAAATAGACTTATGCCAGGCTTATCTACAAATGCATGTCGATGACAAATCAAAGGAGCTGCTGACAATTGTGACACACAAGGGGCTATACAGGTACTGCCGCCTTCCGTTTGGAATTACGTCGGCCCCTGCTCTATTCCAAAGGGCAATGGATCAGATTTTGAGTGGACTGCCAGGAGTCCAGTGCTACCTGGACGACATCCTTGTCACTGGGACAAATGAGGAGGATCATCTT
This sequence comes from Somniosus microcephalus, assembly GCF_052327205.1. NCBI lineage: Eukaryota > Metazoa > Chordata > Chondrichthyes > Squaliformes > Somniosidae > Somniosus > Somniosus microcephalus. Next base: position 108,998,083 of record NC_140995.1, on the reverse strand, counting down.
CTGAACTTGGATGCGACACTACAACAACTGAAAGAGTACGGACTCAGAGTTCGTAAAGACAAATGTGAATTCTTTCAGTCTTCAGTTGAGTACCAGGGCATGTGATTGACGCTACTGACCTGCATAAGGCGCCCTCAAAGGTCAAGGCGATCGTGGAGGCCCCAGCACCCCAGAATGTGAGCCAGTTACGTTCATTTCTGGGGCTACTTAACTACTATGGGAAGTTTATTCCAGACTTAGCAACATTGCTGAAGCCGTTACATCAGTTGCTATGTCAAGGCAAAACATGGAAATGGACTGAACTGTGCAACGAAGCTTTCGCCCAAGCAAAGAAAGCATTGCTGAAATCGGAGGTCCTGACACACTTCGACCCAAAGCTACCCGTGCAGCTAGCATGTGATGCATCACCATATGGTGTGGGAGCAGTCATATCTCACATCATGCCTTCGGGTGAAGAGAAACCGATCGCCTTCGCATCACGCACCTTGAACAAGGCCGAGAGTAACTATGCGCAGATCGAGCGCGAGGCCTTGGGAATCGTTTTTGGAATTCGAAAATTTCATCAGTACCTGTTTGGGAGAAGGTTCACACTCCTGACGGACCACCGTCCATTGACTTCAATCTTCGGGCCCCACACCGGAATTCCATCTCTCGCTGCAAGCAGGATGCAAAGGTGGGCTTTACTGTTGTCAGGACACACGTACGACATCAAATATCACAAATCAGACTTGCACGGCAACGCAGACGGTCTCTCAAGGCTACCCTTGCCTGTTACTCCCCCAGAGCCTCGTCAGATAGACATCTTCTACTTTAGACAAGTGGAGGGAGCACCTGTCACTGCAGTTCAGGTGCGAAGGTACACCCGCAACGATCCAGTCCTGTCTGAGGTAATGGACAATGTCATTCGAGGGAGAGCTATAGGAGATTCTCCTAGTTTGAAACCTTACGTTTCAAAAAGAAATGAGCTCTCCGTCCAGGCAGGTTGTCTTCTTTGGGGACGCCGTGTCATCATTCCGCCACCTCTGAGGGAACCTATACTGCAACAACTTCATACAGGCCACAGTGGAATGGTTCAGATGAAGGAAATGGCAAGAAGCTACTTCTGGTGGCCAGGTCTCGATGGGAATATTGAGGAGAAAGCCAAAACATGTTCCCCATGTCAAAGGGTCCGGAATGTTCCACAGCTGGCAACCCTACACCCCTGGGATTGGCCTGCAGAAGTGTGGCAGCGAGTACATGTGGACTTCGCCGGTCCTTTCGAAGAGAAGATGTTTATGGTGGTTGTGGATGCTCGTAGCAAGTGGCCGGAGGTCGCTGTGATGAGGTCTACCACGGCAGAGAAAACAATTGAGAAACTTGGTGAGATGTTCAGCCGTTATGGCTCACCGGAACAACTCGTAAGTGACAACGGTCCACAATTTGTATCACAGGAGTTTGCAACCTTCCTGCATGTGAATGGTGTCCAACACATCAGGTCTGCGCCCTATCATCCCTCTACTAACGGCCAGGCAGAAAGGTTTTTGCAAACTTTGAAGCACGCCTTGAAGGCATCGCAAGGTCAGGGCTCAATCCACCAACGTCTGAACAGCTTCCTGTTGTCCTACAGGAATGAGCCACATGCCACAATCAAAACTCCCTCCGCTTCGCTCATGATGAAGAGGCAGTTGCGGACAAGTTTTGACTTACTCAAACCTCCAAGGGCAGAACAGATTGTCCATTGTCAACAACAAGCTCAAGTTGAAAAGAGAGAGAAAAGAGCCAAGGAGAGACGGTTTCACCCTGAAGAGCACGTCCTAGCTCGAAACTACAACACTGGACCGAAATGGGTTCCTGCTACGGTGATCGCGCAGACGGGCCCTGTGTCTTACACGGTTGAGACTGCTGAGGACGTCGTCTGGAGAAGACACACAGATGAACTGTTGCTAGGAGCAGAGACAGCCACAGAGGCTCCAACGGCTGGTTGGCCTGAACTGTTTCCGGGTGATACCGCAAACCAGCATCCTTTGCCACAGTGCTCTTCTCCTACACAGGAAGTCAAAGAGACTGTTCCACCTGTGCAAACTCCTGACTTTCAACTGACACAGGCACCTTCTCCATCCAGGCCTGTGTCAATGCCTACTGCTGTGGAAGCCAGCGATGACCGCCGGTATCCTGTCAGAGAGCGGCGGCCTCCAAGACGCTTGGATCTGTAGGCTTAGTGACTTACCCACAAGACTGGGGCAGAATAAACCCCAGGGTAAAGTCAGGGTTTGAGGCAGTCTACCTCTAACCTAGGTTCATTGAGTGCATTGAAAGTAACTTACCTGTTGAGGAATAATGTGGACCTTCCATTTAAGAGGGGAGGAAATGTTATGTATTGTGTGTTCTCCTCCCAGCTGTGGTGGCGCTGTCACAGGAGATAAATGGTTGGGTGTTCTCTGTTAAGTTTAGCTCTCTTTGTTCGGAACTTCCCAGAACTTCCTTTCCTTCCAATAAAGCACTTCATGTTTGAATCTCTGAGTTCTGAGTCCTAAATTGTGTCTAGGTAGAAAGGTACCGACACAACAGAATCACTGGATGCAGGAAGGATGTTCCCGATGGTGGGGGAGTCCAGAACTAGGGGTCACAGTCTAAGGATAAGGGGTAAGCCGTTTAGGACTGAGATGAGGAGGAATTTCTTCACCCAGAGAGTGGTGAATCTGTGGAATTCTCTACTACAGAGGGCAGTTGAGGCCAATTCATTAAATATATTCAAGAAGGAGTTAGATATATTTCTTAAGGCTAAAGGGATCAAGGGATATGGGGAGAAGGCAGGGACAGGGTACTGAGTTTGGATGATCAGCCATGATCTCATTGAATGGCGGAGCAGGCTTGAGGGGCTGAATGGCCTACTCCTGCTCCTATCTTCTATGTTTCACCAGGAGAAAGGGATTGCTTGGTCATGGGCATCTTGCTAGGGGTCCCCCTTGGTCTGGATGAGGAAGTGGATAGGATTTGAGGCTGGGCAGGCAACACCAGCTGCTGCAGGAGAGAGGGACAGGAAGGCGAGGTGGCGTCCTTTCCCCCTGCAGGTACAGGACATCCCTCCTCCTCTGGACCTCCTTCTCCAGAGCCACATCCGAGAACCTGTGCACCCTCTCACTCGGTCCCTGAGCCATCCTGAAAAGTGCCACTATGTGTCAGCCAGCACACTCCACACCTTCAATGGAGGTAGGTGCAAGGAGCCCACATATACTGCTCCACAAAAATTGTGTCTAACCATCACTTGAGTGCTAAACCTGCAGGTGTCTGGTTTAGCACCTCCAGGCAAGTTCAAATTATGTTAATCAACAATTAGAACCAAAATTGTGTGCCAAATCCAAACTTTCAAACAGTTGTGTCTTATTAACACAGCACCCATTTAGCATCTGTTTTCACCTTTTGGCCAAAATAACCTCCTATATGGTACCACCATATTTGCATATCTTACCTTCTCTTAAGCTGTAGGGGCCGAGAAATTTGATCCTGCCACGGCTGTTTTTCCCTTGAACCCTCTGTCCTTGCACACTACCACCCCATCTCCAACCTCTTTTTCCTCTCCAAAGTTGTTGAATTTGTTGTTACCTCCCAAATCTATGGCCATCTTTCTTGCAACTCCAAATTTGAATCTCTCCTTCCATGGTGCTGAAATGGCCCCAAAGTTACACTCTGTGACTGTAGTGCACGGTCCTTTCTCATCCTCCTTGGCCTCTCTGCAGCCTTTGACACAATCGACCACACCATCCTCCTCCAACACCTTTACTCCAATGTTCACCTGAATCTGTCTGCCATTTCCTAGTTCCACTCTTACCAATCCAATCATAGCCAGAGCATCTCCAGCAATGGCTTCTCTTCCCACCCCCGTTACCTCTGGATTCCCCTCATCTATATGCCGCTCTTTGGCGATACAAGCATGGAGTCAGCTTTCCCATGTTTGCTAACGACATCCAGGTCTACCTCCCTCCCTACCACCTCTCTCGACTTCTCCCCTGCCTCTGTGTTGTCAGACTGTTCGTCCAACAGTCTTGGATAAGCCACAGTTTCTTCCAGTTAAACATTGAAGCCTGTCCCCACCACAAACTCTGTACCTTTGCCACTGACTCCCCTCATCGGCTCATTATTTGCTGTTAATGATTATTTGCTTTCAGTAGCAAATAGTAACAGGAATATTTCTTGTCAGAGTCTAAAATCTAGCTACCTTTTTCCTGCAGTGCAGGTTACGTTAACGATAGTTTGCAAAAAGCATTTATTGAGCAAGACTATGACCAAACTAATCTGCAGTTGACATTTGTCAAAGACCTGAGAAATATGCTTGTCAGTGTTCATTAAATTTTATAGATTTCAGGAAATTCTTCTGTCAACTTCTGTCAAAGCCAGCAACAGTATTTATTGAAGCCTGCCAAGGTGCGTCAAATTGTTATAGAGTAATCCATCCTTTCTACTGGAATTTTTTATAATGTTATTTCAACAAGCTAAAATTAGCACTTGGTATTTATAATGTCTCATATACAACATATATGACATCATGGCCTAGAAATTTGAGCTTACCCAAAAACAGGCGCACAGGGGGAATAGGGACTGATCCCTGCACCTGAATGGATAGGTCCGAGGTGCACATAATATTGGACCTTGGGCCTCATTATCAGTGAGCTGCCAAGCTCCGGACACCTAATAGGCCTCCCCAGGCAACTCGCTGGAGAAGAGGGCTTGAAGATCGGGCCACAGCAACGCCTACTGCAGCGCTTAGATAACTCATTAAAGGGGATCAGGAGAGGGGCATTGGTGGCTGGAACCAGGAGCGAGGGTAGCGGTGGTTTGGATCGGCAGGGAGGGTAACATAAGAACATAAGAAATAGGAGCAGGAGTAGGCCATTTGGCCCTTCGAGCCTGCTCCGCCATTCAATAAGATCATGGCTGATCTTCTACCTCATCTCCACTTTCTTGCACTATCCCCATATCCATTGATTCCCTTAATATTTAAAAATCTATTGATCTCTGTCATGAATATACTCAATGACTGAGCCTCCACAGCCCTCTGGGGTAGAGAACTCCAAAGATTCACTACCCTCTGAGTGAGGAAATTTCTCCTCATCTCAGTCCTAAATGGCTGGCCCCTTATTCTGAGACTGTGACCCCTGGTTCTAGATGCCCCAGCCAGGGGAAACATCCTGCATCTACCCTGTCAAGCCCTGTAAGAATTTTGTATGTTTCAATGAGATCACCTCTCATTCTTCTAAACTCTAAAATATAGGCCTAGTCTACTCAATCTCTCCTCATACGACAATCCCCCCATCCCAGGAACCAGCCTAGTGAACCTTCGTTGCACTCCCTCTATGGCAAGTATATCCTACCTTAGGTAAGGAGACCAAACTGTACACAATACTCCAGGTGTGGTCTCACCAGGACCCTATATAATTGCAGGAAGATGTCTTTACTCTTATACTCAAATCCTCTTGTAATAAAGGTCAACACACCATTTGCTTTCCTAATTGCTTGCTGTACCTGTATGTTAACTTTCAGTGATTCATGTACAAGGACACCCAGGTCCCTCTGAACACCAAGGCCTCGATTTTAACTGACCCGTGGAGTCGGGATTGGAGGCGTGCGGGGGGGGGTTAAAGTCCCGAATTCGGGGGCCCCGATACCATCCCGCCCCCAACCCGCCTCCATGTAAGTTTCAAAGGAGGCGGGTACCCGCCCCGCACTGGGACCCACCTACCCGAGGTGGGAAGGAATTAGTGACAATTAACTGCCTGTTAACAGGTAGTTAACAGGCAGTTTTTAGCCTAATCCCTAGTTTTAATCTTGAACTGTGGGATTCCCGACGACTCCAAACCACGCCAAGTTAGAGGAGTTGGGCCGTCGGGTTGAAGGACTTGGAGGGGTTGAGATGTCGGTGTTCAGGTGAGTGATGGGTGCATGATTGCAAAGGTAAGTGTGTTTGGTGTGTCTAAAGTGTGTAAAGAAGTTTAAATTACCTGTACTTACCTTTTTAGCCTTCCTTCCTCTAGGTTTCTGGAGTCCATCATCTAACCGGCACAGAAAGCAGAACGGCTGTGAACTGTCAAAAGTGACAGCCTGCAGCTTTCTGTGCCGGAGAGATTTCTAACTGAGTCTGTGTAGAAGGACTCAGGTTAGAAGTAAGACTGTCAGTGTTTGACAGCTTCAAACAGCTGTGAAACACTGATCTTTCATCTGTCAAAACGTCTTGACAGATGAAATTTAAGTCTGTGACGTCACCTGTTGCCGGGTGGCCCTTAATTGGCCCGCTGAGCCCACTGGGCGGGCTCAACAAGGTCAATCAAGTTAAAATCGTGTGGATTGGCCGCATCTCGATGGAGGCGGGACTACAACCCCGAAAGTTGTAGTCCCGCCTCCTTCCCGATGTCTGAGTGAAAATCACCCCCCAACATTTCCCAATTTCTCACCATTTAAAAAATACTCTGCTTTTCTATTTTTCCTACCAAAGTGGATAACTTCACATTTCTCTACATTATATTCCATTTGCAATGTTCTTGCCCACTCACTTAGCCTGTCTATACCACCTTGAAGCCTCCTTGCATCCTCCTCGCAATTTACATTCCCACCCAGCTTTGTATTATTAGCAAACTTGGATATATTATATTTGGTCCTGTCATCCAAATCATTGATATAGATTGTGAATAGCTGAGGCCCAAGTACTGATCCTTGCGGTACCCCACTAGTTGCAGCCTGCCAACCCGAAAATGACCTGTTTATTCCTACTCTCTGTTTTCTGTCCGTTAACCAATCCTCAATTATTGCTAATATATTACCCCCAACCCCATGAGCCCTAATTTTGTTTAATAACCTCTTGTGTGACACCTTATCGACCCTTGGCTCTCCACTATTTCTGAGAAGTTTTTTGCGTCTTCTTCCGTGAAGACAGACACAAAGTATTTGTTTAATTCCTCTGCCATTTCCTTAATCACCATTATAATTTCTCCTGTCTCAGTCTATAAGGGACCCGCATTACTTTCGCTAATCTTTTCCTTTTTACATATCTATAGAAGCTTTTACAATCTTTTTATGTCTCTTGCTAGTTTACTCTCATATTCTATTTTCCCTTTCTTTATCAATTTCTTGGTCCTCCTTTGCTGAATTCTAAGATCCTCCCAATCCTCAGGCTTACTACTCTTTTTGGCTATATTATAAGCCTCTCCCTTTGATAGAAACATAGAAACATAGAAGATAGGAGCAGGAGTAGGCCATTCGGCCCTTCGAGCCTGCTCCGCCATTCAATGAGATCATGGCTGATCATCCAAATTCAGTACCCTGTCCCTGCCTTCTCCCCATATCCCTTGATCCCTTTAGCCTTAAGAAATATATCCAACTCTTTTTTGAATATATTTAATGAACTGGCCTCCACCGCCCTCTGTGGCAGAGAATTCCACAGGTTCACCACTCTCTGGGTGAAGAAATTCCTCCTCATTTCAGTCCTAAATGGCTTACCCCTTATCCTTAGACTATGACCCCTGGTTCTGGACTCCCCGGCCATCATAAACATCCTTCCTGCATCTAATCTGTCCAGGCCTGACAGAATTTTATAGGTTTCGATGAGATCCCCTCTCAATCTTCTAAACTCCAGTGAGTATAATCCCAATCGACACAATCTCTCCTCATACGTCATTCCTGCCATCCCAGGTATCAGCCTGGTGAATCTTCGCTGCACTCCTTCCATGGCAAAAACGTCCTTCCTCAGGTAAGGCGACCAAAACTGCACACGCTAATACTATCTTTAACTTCTCTTGTTAGCCACGGTTGGACCACTTTTCCTGTGGGGTTTTTGTGCCTTAAAGGAATGTATATTTGTTGTAAATTATGTATTAATTCTTTAAATGCTAGCCATTGCTCGTCCACTGTCATACCTTTTAATGTAGTTTCCCAATCTACTTTAGCCAACTCGTCCCTCATACCTACGTAATTTGTTTTGTTTAGATTTAAGACCCTAGTTTCGGATTTAACTAAGTCACTTTCAAACACAATATAAAATTCTATCATTATAGGGCCAGAAATTTGGGTCGGAGGCTTCTCACGGTTCAAGCCCCCGACCTGCACTTAGCTAGCGTGCCGGCCGTTGTGCTGTGGGCCCGCCTGGGATTCCGATCCTGGGCCTGCTCCAACTGGCGGCGCGCAGTGCTTGCGTATCCCAGGGGCGCAGTTAGTTCGAAGCGTCTCCTGGGATCACGTGGGCCATGGAAAGCCAATCGTAGCAGGGAATCGCTATTCATGGATTTGACAGGAAGACCTGTCAAATCTATGAATACAGTTCGGCCCCAAAACATAATTAAACTTCAAATAATTTTTTTTTTTAAATCACATTTTTAAAATAACTATAAATTACATAAAATAACTATTTTAAACAATAATTTAAATTTTTGAAAAAATTTATTACAATTTTTAATGGGGCTAAAAATAAACTTACCTTTCTTTAAAGTATTTAAAAAGAATAAACCTGTGGAAAAGATGTTTTAATTTTACTTAATTCACCACTTACCTTGTTAAAAGCAGGCCTTGCAACTGCTTTTTAAAAGTGTAGCTGCTGGAGACTTACCCTCCTGGAGAAACCTGTAAAAAAAATGGAAGTTCCAGGCGTACGCGCTGCCTCTCCGGCACACGCGTTCGACCTGTGAACCCCTTCCTTTAAGGGAACGGAAGTTCCGGTTTCCCGCACATGCGCAGTGCATGCACGAAACCGGCACTTTCGTTGGGCCTACGCGTGAATACCCAGCGCGTACTCACCCGTGGGGACCCGAATTTCTGGCCCATTATGGTCACTCTTCCCTAAAGGCCCCTTTACTACAAGGTTATTAATTAACCCTTTCTCGTTACACAATATTAGATCTAAAATAGCCTGTTCCCCAGTTGGTTCCTCAACATACTGATCTAGAAAACTATCTTGCATACATCCCATGAATTCGTCCTCCACACTATTACTGCAAATTTGGTTTGCCCAGTCTATATGTAGATTAAAGTCCCCCATGATTACTGTATTACCCTTGTTACATGCGCCTCTAATTTCCTGATTTATACACTGCCCTACATTACAACTACTATTTGGGGGCCTATAAACAACTCCCACCAATATTTTCTGCCCCTTGCTGTTTCTTAGCTTCAACCAAACTGATTCTACTTCTTGATTTTCAGAGCTAAGATCCTTTCTCTCTACTGTCTTTATCCCATCCTTTATTATAGAGCAAACCCCTCCTCCTTTTCCATTTTGCCTATCCCTTCTAAATGCTATGTATCCTGGAATATTTAGTTCCCAATCTTGGCCACTTTGTAACCACGTCTCCATTATGGCTAATAGATCAAACCTATTCATTTCTATCTGCGCTAATAATTCATCTATTTTGTTGCGAATGCTTCGCGCATTCAGGTATAGTGCCTTTAGCTTTGACTTATTTCAATTTTTCCCTGATGTGACCTTAGTCACTGATGCCTTATTACCTTTGCTACTACCTCTGTCCCTTCCTGACCCACTCTGCATATTTTTTCCCAAAACTCTGCTCCAGAGCCTTGACATTTCTCTCGCTGCTTTTAAATTTACTCTTTCCTGAATCCTCCCCCCACCCTTCATTAGTTTAAAGCCCTGTCTACTGCCCTAGTTATTCAGTTCGCCAGGACACCGGTCCCAATGGAACAGTTCCCTCTTTCCCCAGTACTGGGGCCAGTGTCCCATGAACCAAAACCCCTTCCTCCCACACCACTCTTTCAACCACACATTTAAACCTCTAATTTGTTTGTCCCTATGCCAAGTGGTCGAGATCAGGGTAGAGGGGAAAGGATCAGGAGGGACCGTAGCGGTGGTTGCAATCAGGAGGGAGGGTAGCAGTGGCTGGGATCAGCGGGTGGGTACCAATGGTCAGGATCGGGGGGAGGGTACCAATAGTAGGGACTGGGGGGAGTTTAGTGGTGATCGGGATCAGGGGGAGGGTAGTGGTGGTCGGGGTCAGGGGGAGGGTAGTGGTGGTCGGGGTCAGGGGGTCAGGGGGAGGGTAGTGGTGGTCGGGGTCAGGGGGAGAGTAGTGGTGGTCGGGGTCAGGGGGTCAGGGGGAGGGTAGTGGTGGTCGGGATCAGGGGGAGTGTAGTGGTGGTCGGGATCAGGGGGAGAGTAGTGGTGGTCGGGATCAGGGGGGAGGGTAGTGGTGGTCGGGATCAGGGGGAGTGTAGTGGTGGTCGGGATCAGGGGGGAGGGTAGTGGTGGTCGGGATCAGGGGGGAGGGTAGTGGTGGTCGGGATCAGGGGGAGTGTAGTGGTGGTCGGGATCAGGGGGAGTGTAGTGGTGGTCAGGATCAGGGGGTCAGGGGGAGGGTAGTGGTGGTCAGGATCAGGGGGAGAGTAGTGGTGGTCGGGATCAGGGGGTCAGGGGGAGAGTAGTGGTGGTCAGGATCAGGGGGAGAGTAGTGGTGGTCGGGATCAGGGGGAGGGTAGTGGTGGTCAGGATCAGGAGGAGGGTAGTGGTGGTCGGGATCAGGGGGAGGGTAGTGGTGGTCGGGGTCAGGGGGAGGGTAGTGGTGGTCGGGATCAGGGGGAGGGTAGTGGTGGTCGGGGTCAGGGGGAGGGTAGTGGTGGTCGGGGTCAGGGGGAGGGTAGTGGTGGTCGGGGTCAGGGGGAGGGTAGTGGTGGTCGGGGTCAGGGGGAGGGTAGTGGTGGCTGGGGTCAGGGGGAGGGTAGTGGTGGCTGGGGTCAGGGGGGAGGGTAGTGGTGGTCGGGGTCAGGGGGAGGGTAGTGGTGGTCGGGGTCAGGGGGAGGGTAGTGGTGGCTGGGGTCAGGGGGAGGTTAGTGGTGGTCAGGATCAGGGGGTCAGGGGGAGGGTAGTGGTGGCTGGGGTCAGGGGGAGGTTAGTGGTGGTCAGGATCAGGGGGAGGGTAGTGGTGGTCGGGGTCAGGGGGAGGGTAGTGGTGGTCGGGGTCAGGGGGTCAGGGGGAGGGTAGTGGTGGTCGGGGTCAGGGGGAGAGTAGTGGTGGTCAGGATCAGGGGGAGGTTAGTGGTGGTCGGGGTCAGGGGGAGGGTAGTGGTGGTCAGGATCAGGGGGAGGGTAGTGGTGGTCGGGATCAGGGGGAGGGTAGTGGTGGTCGGGGTCAGGGGGAGGGTAGTGGTGGTCGGGGTCAGGGGGTCAGGGGGAGGGTAGTGGTGGTCGGGGTCAGGGGGAGGGTAGTGGTGGTCAGGATCAGGGGGAGGTTAGTGGTGGTCGGGGTCAGGGGGAGGGTAGTGGTGGTCGGGGTCAGGGGGAGGGTAGTGGTGGTCAGGATCAGGGGGAGGTTAGTGGTGGTCGGGGTCAGGGGGAGGGTAGTGGTGGTCGGGATCAGGGGGAGGGTAGTGGTGGTCGGGATCAGGGGGAGGGTAGTGGTGGTCGGGATCAGGGGGAGGGTAGTGGTGGTCGGGATCAGGGGGAGGTTAGTGGTGGTCGGGGTCAGGGGGTCAGGGGGAGGGTAGTGGTGGTCGGGGTCAGGGGGAGGGTAGTGGTGGTCAGGATCAGGGGGAGGTTAGTGGTGGTCGGGATCAGGGGGAGGTTAGTGGTGGTCGGGATCAGGGGGAGGTTAGTGGTGGTCGGGGTCAGGGGGAGGTTAGTGGTGGTCGGGGTCAGGGGGAGGGTAGTGGTGGTCGGGGTCAGGGGGGAGGGTAGTGGTGGTCGGGGTCAAAGGGTCAGGGGGAGGGTAGTGGTGGTCGGGGTCAGGGGATCTGGGGGAGGGTAGTGGTGGTCGGGGTCAGGGGGAGGGTAGTGGTGGTCGGGGTCAGGGGGTCAGGGGGAGGGTAGTGGTGGTCGGGGTCAAAGGGTCAGGGGAGGGTAGTGGTGGTCGGGGTCAGGGGATCTGGGGGAGGGTAGTGGTGGTCGGGGTCAGGGGGAGGGTAGTGGTGGTCGGGGTCAGGGGGAGGGTAGTGGTGGTCGGGGTCAGGGGGTCAGGGGGAGGGTAGTGGTGGTCGGGGTCAGGGGGAGGGTAGTGGTGGTCGGGATCAGGGGGAGGGTAGTGGTGGTCGGGATCAGGGGGAGGTTAGTGGTGGTCGGGGTCAGGGGGTCAGGGGGAGGGTAGTGGTGGTCGGGGTCAAAGGGTCAGGGGGAGGGTAGTGGTGGCTGGGGTCAGGGGGGAGGGTAGTGGTGGTCAGGATCAGGGGGAGGGTAGTTGTGGTTGGGATCAGGGGGAGGGTAGTGGTGGTCAGGGTCAGGGGGAGGGTAGTGGTGGTCGGGATCAGGGGGAGGGTAGTGGTGGTCGGGGTCAGGGGGAGGGTAGTGGTGGTCCGGATCAGGGGGAGGGTAGTGGTGGTCAGGGTCAGGGGGAGGGTAGTGGTGGTCCGGATCAGGGGGAGGGTAGCGGTGGTCGGGGTCAGGGGGAGGGTAGTGGTGGCTAGGGTCAGGGGGAGGGTAGCGGTGGTCGGGGTCAGGGGGAGGGTAGTGGTGGCTGGGGTCAGGGGGAGGGTAGTGGTGGTCGGGATCAGGGGGTCAAGGGGAGGGTAGTGGTGGCTGGGGTCAGGGGGAGGGTAGTGGTGGTCGGGGTCAGGGGGAGGGTAGTGGTGGTCGGGATCAGGGGGTCAAGGGGAGGATAGTGGTGGTCAGGATCAGGGGGAGGGTAGTGGTGGCTGGGATCTGGGCGGAGGGTAGTGGTGGCTGGGGTCAGGGGGAGGGTAGTGGTGGTCAGGATCAGGGGGAGGGTAGTAGTGGCTGGGATCTGGGCGGAGGGTAGTGGTGGCTGGGGTCAGGGGGAGGGTAGTGGTGGTCAGGATCAGAGGGAGGGTAGTGGTGGTCAGGATCAGGGGGAGGGTAGTGGTGGCTGGGATCTGGGCGGAGGGTAGTGGTGGCTGGGATCAGGGGAGGGGGTAGCAGCAGTGATCGGGGAGGGTGGCGACAGTGATTGGGTGTGGGTTGAGGTTGTGATGGAGTGGGGGACAGTACCCTGTATGGTTTTAATGTGGGTCTGGGAGGAGCACTCAACTGCTCCCGGCTCCACTTTCAGGTAAGTGTATTTCAAAATCTTAACTTTATAGTTGGGTGCTGCAGTTGTACGGCAAACTGCAAGATGTTGCAAATATCTCCAGCTCCAGCCTGGAAGGAGCCTGACGCATAAAAGTTCATCGCCACGGTCACCTTCCGAGCCACTGGCAATGTCGTCCTTGCCCTGCTCTGAGGTTGCTGTTGTGGCTGCAGCAGGTGGCAGATTTCAGTGAGGACGTTCTTACTGAAATGCAGACATCTCACACATTGTTCCTCGTGGAGGTTCAGGTAGGAGAATTGCTCCCTGAACACCCTGGGCGGAAATGGCCTCCTGCTGAGAGCCCTTCTCCCCCTCCTCCTCCTCCCTCTTCTAGCAGCTTGTCCTACTCTGCGTGGCCTCTGTTCATTCTCAAAGTCATGCTGTATTCCAAGGGAATTCCTACTAGTCCACCCATGTCTGGCAGCAACTGGTTTGTGCAGAAGCCTTGAAGTCAGGACAAAGTCCTTAAGCACCTGCCACACTACTCCATATAGACTTTAGCAACTTTAAAGAACTCTACAAAGTACCAAACACTTGTAGAATCATAGCAACAGCCAGTAGAAATCAATCATCAACTAAGCTGAAAGTTGGTGATGATCCCTTTAAATAGCGCTGGTGGGGGGTCCTTCCTGCTGCTGAATTGAATGTGTGTTCAGCTGTGTGAGGTGAAGAGTTGGCTAGAGCGTTGAGCTCCAAAATGGCACCGCTGGTGTCAAATCAGCGTTGCACACTGATTGATGTCATGATCTGCCTGCTCTGCATACTTCCGGCGGACGTTCGCTGCACGCGTGCTAACACCCTCACCAATATGGCGTCCAGCATAACTTGCACCAGAAGTGTGCGGGTGCGCCACGGATGCCGTTTTGTACCTCTAAGGGCACTTGTAGCGCCCAAAAAATGGGCACTACGGATCCGAATAATGTGCCCTGTGAGTCTTATCAGAAGTGCTTGTATCATGAGCTGGATTCCCTAAGTAATGGCCTATGGATGTGTGGAGACAGAATTGGTTCAATCTGCCACCTGCTCCCCTGCTAGCTGCACACTGTGCCACCAAGGATGGTTCCCCTTAGCGCCACATATAGATGCCCTCATCTGCTGCAATGCTTCCAGGATAATATCTATGCTGTCTCCTTCAAAGTGGATAGTTCTACCCATCTTCCTTTGGCCACCTTCCATTCCTTGGCTTGTAAATTTTAGGCTGGCTTCAAGTTGTAGCAGAAGCTTTGTAAGCATTGTTACTCTCCAAATTCTCATACTTTGCCAGTCACAGTGAAGAAAGAAAAAAAAAAGACTTACATTTATATAGCACCTTTCATGACCTCAGGACATCCCAAAGCGCTTTACAGCCAATGAAGTATTTTTGAAGTGTAATCACTGTTGATGAAAGACATGCAAGGAGCATATTCGAATTCTAATCATATTTTATGAGTTAAGCTTGCTGAATCGGGTGAGGTTAGCTAACCATTCTTAAGCAAAGTCCCACAAGAGCGAAGCAATCCCAAGGATCACTGAATCAGCCCTTAAATCAGTTAGAACCAAAGACGTTTGCAACTAAGAAAGAGGTCATTCAGCTCATCATATCTGTGCCACTCTTTGTTACAAAACAAAATCCCAGCGTGCACTGCGAGCGCCATGATAAGACCTCACATTACGGCACAAGGTCAGTCCCGTGCACTGCATGTACACACAATGCCCAAAAGCAAGCAGTCCTTCAGCCACTGTGCCTGGACTGCATTATCATCCGCTGCTTCCTGAAGTTTACAATCAGTTCAATGGTCATTCCACATCTGTTTGCTGTGTTATCTGATTCTACGGCCAAGATCATGAACTTGCTATATGTGGAACGGGAATAACAGATAGAATCTGTGTAGTCCCCTTCCATGGCATAGCTCATTGCAGTGCCAAACAACTATATCATTCTCCTCCACCGCCTCAACAGCAAAGCAAATGGACACATTTTCAAAAAATCAGCCTTTGAGGCCTAGAACATGGTAATCCACATTACTTTTTTAATTAAACCTAGACTATGAATGAATCATTCTGAAAGATGTCTCATATGAATTCCCTTTGCTATTGCCAATATATAAAGGTATGAAATTATGTGTTTTATCCTCTTAAATTCCATGTTGCCATGTGATTCATTTTAGGCTTGGATAATTAGATAAGAGAATAGTCTCTATTCATTTTCATGTAAGTTATAAAAGTCCTTTCATTGGTTTAAAAAAATGCAGTCCATTTGTGCCAATTTATTCATTATTATTGTGCACCACATATTTTTAAATTGTTGTTGTAAAAGATGGATTGAATAACCCTTAATAGAACGTCCAGTTGATGTAGCGTAATTCTTCCAAGCAATACATAAAATAGAACATAAGAAATAGGAGCAGGAGTAGGCCATTCAGCCCTTCAAGCCTACTCCGCCATTCAATAAGAACATGGCTGATCTTCTACCTCAACTGCACCTTCTCGCATTATCCCCATATCTTTTGGTTCTCTTAGTATCCAAAAATCTATCAATCTCTGTCTTGAATATACTCAACAACTGAGAATCCACAGCCCTCTGGGGTAGAGAATTCCAAAGATTCACAACCCTTTGAGTGAAGTAATTTCTCCTCATCTCAGCCCTAAATGGCTGACCCCCTAGTTCTAGATTCCCCAGCCAGGAGAAACATCCTCCCAGCATCTACCTTGTCAAACCCCTTAAGAATTTTATATGTTTCAATGAGATAATCTCTCATTCTTCTAAACTCTAGGGAATATAGGTCTAGTCTTCTCAATCTCTCCACATAGGGCAATCCCCGCGCCCCGACCCCCAACCCCACCCCATCCCAGGAATCAGTCCAGTGAACCTTCATTGCACTCCCTCTAAGGCAAGAATATCCTTCCTCAGTTAAGGCGACCAAAACTGTACTGAAGGTGTGGTCTCACCAAGGCCCTATATAATTGCAGTAAGGCTTCTTTACTCTTGTACTCCAATCCCTTTGTAATAAAGGCTAACATACCATTTGCTTTCCTAATTGCTTGATGTACCTGCATGTTAACTTTCTATGATGTGTACAAGGACACCCAGGTCCCTCTGAATATTAACATTTTCCAATCTCTCCCGATTTAAAAAATATTTTACTTTTCTATTTTTCCTACAAAAGTGGATAACTTCACATTTCTCCACATATTCTATCTGCCATGTTCTTACCCACTCACTTAACTTGTCTATATCCCTTTGCAGCCTCTTTGCGTCCTCCTCACAACTTATTTTCCCACCTAGGTTTATAGTGTCAGCAAACTTGGATATATTACACTTGGTCCCCTCATCTAAGTCATTAATATAGATTGTAAACAGCTGAGGCCCAAACACTGATCCTTGCGGTACCCCACTAGTTACAGCCTGCTAACCCAAAAATGACCCGTTTATTCCTACTCTCTGTTTTCTGTCGGTTAAACAATCCTCAGTCCATGCTAATATATCACCCCCATGAGCCATTTACATTTGTACCTTTCCATGAGCCCTAATTTTGTGTAGTAACCTCTTGTGTGGCACCTTATCGAATGCTTTTTGAAAATCTAAATACACTACATCCACTGGTTCCCCTTATCTACCCTAAACCTCTAACAGATTTGCCAAACACGATTTCCCTTTCATAAATTCGTGTTGACTCTGCCCAATCATATTATGATTTTCTAAGTGCCCTGTTACCATGTCCCTACTAATAGATTCTAGCATTTTCCCGATGACTGATGTCAGGCTAACTGGCCCGTAGTTCCCTGTTTTATCTCTCCCTCCTTTCTTGAATATTGGTGTTATATTTGCTACCTTCCAATCTGCAGGGACCGTTCTAGAGTGAAAAACATCAATAAAATGCAAATAATAAAAGCCAGGAAAAAAAGTGAAGCTTGGAGCTGAGTGAATTCCAGTGACATCTATGGAGAAATATTCAGCTCCTTTCTCAGATTTTGACAATTGAGGGGTCATTTTCTGTCTACATGGTACCGGCAAGGGGTTGGGGTGGTAATTTTGACGCCTGTTATACATCTCTCCCGATTTTCATTTCCATTGAAGTCAATCAGTGGCTGAATCGATATCGCCCGTTTTACACTATCGCCCAAAGTCAAAATTACACCCACCCCCACCCCCACCCAACTTTCATATCGGAAATTCTGCCGTGCATTGTGCCTATTTTCCAACTAGAAACAGAAAATGATCCCTCCAAGTCTCAAATTAAAGTAGCACCAATTTCTGTACCTTTGAAATAAAAACAGAAAATGCTGGAAACACTCAGCACGTCAGGCAGCATCTGTGGAGAGAGAAACAAAGTTAATGGCCCAGAAATTCGTGTCAGAGGCTTCCCGCAGGTGCAAGCCCCCGACCTACACTTACCTAGCGCGCCGGCAGTTGAGGCCTGGCCCTGCGTGGATTCCCTGTCTGTGGCCCGGTCCAGCTCCCGGCGCGCTGTGCTTGCGTGATCCAGCGGCGTAGTTAGTGCGATGCGTCCGCTGGGATCACGTGAGCCACGGGCAACCAATCGGAGGAGGGAAAAGCCCATTCATGAGATTGACAGAAAGAACTGTCAAACTTATGAAAACTCCGGGCGCCCAAAACAGTACTTAACCTTAAAATAAATTTGAAAAAAAATCACACTATTTAAATCAACTATAAATAACATTAAATAACTATTTTAAACAATAACTTAAATTTTTGAAAAAAATAATTTTATAAAAAAACGGGGCTAAAAATACACTTACCTTACTTTAAAGTATTTAAAAATAATAAACCTGTGGGAAAAATGTTCTAATTTTAATTAATTGACCACTTACCTTTTAAAATGAAGTCCTTACGCCTGGTTTTTAAATGTGTAAAATGTAGAGGCCTTCACGCACGGAAAAACCTGGAAAAAAAAAGGAAGTTCAACGCGCATGCGCAGACTCCCGCGCGCACGCGTTCGTTCAGAGGATCGGAAATGCCGGTTTCCCGCGCATGCGTAGTGCATGCAAGAAACCGGCACTTCAATCGGGTCCACGCTTGAGTACTCCGTGCGTACTCACGCATTGGGACCCGAATTTCTGGGCCATTGTTTCAGGTCGATGACCTTTCATCAGAACTGGAAAAGGTTAGAGATGTAACAGGTTTTAAGCAACTGCAGGGGCAGGAAAAGGGGGAAGGGGAGGAAAGAACAAAAGGGAAGGTCTGTGATAGGGTGGAAGGCAGGAGTAATTAAATGACAAAAGGGATGATGGTGCAAGGCAAAAGGAGATGGTAATGGGACAAGTAAAGAAACAAAAGATGGGTCTCGAGGAGGTGTAAATGGGAATAGAAGAATCATCAACAGCTGCTGTCTGAAAAAAATGGGGGCAGTGGTTATGATCTGAAATTGTTGAACTCAATGTTGAGTCCGGAAGGCTGTAAAGTGCCTAATAGAAAGGACTGGAGGACTGCTAATGTGGTACCATTGTTTAAAAAGGGAGAAAGAGATAGACTGAGTAATTACAGGCCAATCAGCCTAACCTTGGTGGTGGGAAAATTATTGGAAAGAATTCTGAGAGACAGGATAAATCTTCATTTAGAAAGACACGGGTTAATCGGGACAGTCAGCATGGATTTGTTAACGGAAGGTCGTGTCTGACTAACTTGATTGAATTTTTTGTGGAGGTAACAAGGAGGGTCGATGAGGGTAGTGTGTTTGATGTAGTCTATATGGATTTTAGCAATGCTTTTGATAAGGTCCCGCATGGCAGACTGGTCATGAAAGTAAAAGCACATGGGATCCAAGGGAAAGTGGCAAGTTGGATCCAAAATTGGCTCAGAGGCAGGAAACAAAGAGTAATGCTTGAAGGGTGTTTTTGTGGGCAGAACAGTGGCAAATGGAATTCAATCCAGAGAAGTGTGAGGTAATGCATTTGGGGAGGGCTAACAAGGCAAGGGAATACACAATAAATGGTAGGACAGTGAGAAGTGCAGAGGATCAGAGGGACCTTGGAGTGCGTGTTCACAGATCCCTGAAGGTAGCAGGACAGGTAGATAAGGCGGTTAAGAAGGCATACGGGATACTTGCCTTTATTAGCCGAGGCATAGAATAGAAGAGCAGAGAGGTTATACTTGAACTGTATAAAACACTAGTTAAGCCGCAGCTAGAATACTGCGTGGAATTCTGGTCACCATATTACAGGAAGGATGTGACTGCACGACAGAGGGTGCAAAGGAGATTTACGAGGATGTTGCCTGGGCTGGGGAATTTTAGCTATGAGGAAAGATTGGATAGGCTGGGGTTGTTTTCTTTGGAACAGAGGAGGCTGAAGGGAGACCTAATTGAGGTGTATAAAATTATGAGGGGCCTAGATAGAGTGGATTGGAAGGACCTATTTTCCTTAGCAGAGGGGTCGATAATTAGGTGGCATAGATTTTAAGTAATCAGTAGGAGGTTTAGAGGGGATTTGAGGAGAAATTTTTTCACCCAGACGGTGGTGGGGGTCTGGAACTCACTGCCTGAAAGGGTGGTAAAGGCAGAAAACCTCATCACATTTAAAAAGTACTTGGATATGCATTTGAAGTGCCATAACCTACAAGGCTATGGACCAAGTGCTGGATAGCTCTTTGTCAGCTGGCACGTGTTAAATCTCAAGAGTTTAATAACCTTACTTGTATGACAATTAAAAGAGTACGCAGGAGACAGAGTTCAGTTAACAGCCAACACTTTCAAGAGAGTCTTCTCAACTCCCTGCACTCTATTTCCCATAGTGCATTGCACATCACAACTACAGTAAGCTATCTGGGACAATTCAAATACAACATTCAAAATACACAACATCTCCTCCCCTCTTACATTAGATGTCCCAATAGAACCACAAAATTTTTAAAACACAATAACCTGGGAGTGAGGGTAGACTTCCTCCAACCATGGCTATACCCATGGGGATTATTCTGCCCCAAATAAAGGGTAAGCCTCTGAATTATAAGTTCAAACGTATAGGGGGCCGCTGCTCTCTGGTAGGATACCGGTGGTCAACCTGGCTCTCCAGTTCATTGTCTCTAACAGGTGACGTCAACACAGGTGTAGGCGGCTGAGGTGCCTGTATACAGGTCTCCCTTGCTGATGAGATAGGGGCTGAAGCGGCTGCTTCCTCAGAAGGTGAGCTTCTCGGTGTAGAAGGCGGATGACCCACAGCGTCACCCAATGGCAGATAAACTGCTGTTGGTGGTTCAGTGGTTGTTGCTGCACTTCATAGAAGCTGATCGGTGTGTCTCTTCCAGACAATGTCCTCGGGTGTCTGCACAGTGTAGGATACTGGACCAGTCTGTGCAATGACAGTAGCAGGAACCCACTTATGTCCACCACTGTAGTTCCGTGCCAACACATGTTCACCTGGACTGAAGACTGTCTTTGGAGCATTGTTCACGTCGCTTGTTCTGCATGTCCTGCTGATACTGTACCACGTCTTTCATTTTTGGCAGTTTCAGCAGGTCGAAGTTGGTTCGTAGCTCTCTTTTGAGCAGTAGAGTGGCAGGTGATGCTTTTGTGGTCGCATGTGGTGTGTTCCTGTAACTCAACAGGAAACTATTCAGGCGCTGATGAAGCGTTCCCTGGCCTTACGATGCCTTTAGAGAGTGTTTCATGGTCTGAACAAACCTCTCAGCTAGACCATTGGTCGCAGGGTGGTATGGAGCAGCCGTGATATGTTGTACGCCATTCACCTGCAGGAATGTAGCCATTTCTTGTGACACCCACTGTGGACCGTTGTCTGAGACAAGTTGCATCGGAGATCCAAATCGGCTGAACACCTCACCTAACTCCTCGATGGTCTTCTCAGCGGCGGTGGACCTCATTATAACAACCTCTGGCCACTTACTGTGCACGTCAACAGCCACCAGGAACATTCCTCGAATGGACCTGCAAAGTCTACATGAATGCGGTGCCATGCTTCCTCCGGAAAGTTCCAGGGGTGAAGTGGTGCAAGCTGTGGCACATTACGAACTCTCTGACATGAGGAACAGGTTTTAGCTTTGTCCTCAATCTGTCCATCCATACCCGGCCACCAGAAGTAGCTCCTCGCTATTTCTTTCATACGAACCATTCCGCAGTATCCGGAGTGTAGTTGCTGTAACACTGGTTTCCGTAGCGATGGTGGAATAACCACTCTCCTCCCCCACAGCAAACATCCAGACTGCACCGACAGTTCGTTTCTCCTTAAGAGATATGGTTTCAGGGTTGGGTCATCGCTGTCAAGCTTGCCCCTGACGATAATGTCCAGCACTGCAGACAACACTGGGTCGTTTCTGGTGTTTCATCGGACCTGTGTCGAAGTAACAGGTGCGTTCTCCACCTGCTTAAAATAGCAGATGTACATGCTACATGTCATAGGCTTGGTGACAGGCAGCGGCAACCTGGAAAGACCGTCGGTGTTGCCGTGCAGGTCAGACTTGCGATATCTAATGTCGAAGGTGTGTGCAGACAACAGCAGCGCCCACCTTTGCATTCTGCTCGCAGCAAGTGACGGAATCCCTGTATGTGGCCCGAAGATGGTCGTGAGAGGGCGGTGATCTGTTAGTAGGGTGAACTGTCTCCCGTACAAATATTGGTGAAACCTGCGAACGCCAAAAACGATGCTCAGTGCTTCTCGTTCTATTTGGGCGTAGTTAATTTCAGCTCTGTTCGAAGTCCTAGATGCGAATGCTATCGGCTTCTCTTCTCCGTTTGGCATGATATGAGAAACGACCGCTACCCCACCATATGACGATGCAACGCAAGCTAACTGTATTGGTAATGAAGGGTTAAAATGCATCAAAGCCTCTGACTTCAGGAGCATGTCCTTTGCTGTCATGAACGCCTCCTGGCACTTGTTAGTCCATTCCCACTTCTTGTCTTTACATAGCAACCAATGCAGCGGCCTCAGCATCGAGGCTAGGTTCGGTATGAACCGTCCATAGTAGTTCAGTAACCCTAGAAAAGAACGCAGCTGGCTGATATTTTCAGGTGCTGGGGCATCCACGATTGCCTTGGTCTTGGACGGTGCCTTGTGAAGGCCTGTGGCATCGATCACATGACCGAGGTACTCAACTGATGCCTGAAAAAAATCGCATTTATCCCTGCGAACTTTGAGTCCGCAATCCCTCAGTCTCTGTAGCGTTGCGTCCAAGTTACGCAGATGGTCTTGGTCATCACACCCAGTAACTAAGATATCATCTAAGTAGCACTGGACTCCAGGCAATCCACTAAGGATCTGGTCCACAGCACATTGGAAAAGCGCTGGAGCTGATGTAATTCCAAAAGGAAGTCGACGATACCTAAATAGGCCCTTGTGCGTCACAATAGTCAGCATTTCTCGTGCCTGTTCATCCACATGCATTTGCAGGTAGGCTTGACAGAGGTCGATTGTGCTAAACTTCTGGCCCCCAGCAAGTCCCACAAACAAATCATCAATATGGGGAAGCAGACATTGCTCCACTGACAATACAGGGTTAACAGTTACTTTAAAATCTCCACATATATTAACTCCACCCCCTTTCTTGAGCTCTGGTATGATGGGCGTTGCCCATTCGCTCACGCTGACTGGTTCTAGTACTCCGCTTTCAACTAGGGCTTCTAAGTCAGCCTCGACTTTTGGTCTGATGGCATAAGGTACGGGTCGTGCCTTCATGAACTTGGGTTTGCTATCCTGCTTAATACGAAGCTTCACAGTAATATCTTTCATGCTACCCAGTTCTCCATTAAAGACTTCTACATGTTTCTTTAGGATGGCGGGTAAGCCTGGATCATTGTGTGACATCATGTAGACTGATGACCAGTCTAATTTTATTCTCTCCATCCACGAACGTCCCAGCAGGGAGGGGTAGTCTCCTTTAACTACGTAGAGTGGTAACTTCCTAGTTTGTCCATTCAACTGAACTGTGACCTCAGTGATACCTCTCATGGTTACTCTTTCACCGGTATATGTCTTTAACGCTATGTTAGCTGGCTGAAGTGGAAGGTGCTTTAATGTCTTTTTGTAGACTGTCTCTGACATAAGAGATACTGCTGCCCCGGTATCGATCTGCATTCGCACAGGCTGCCCCTCTAGCAAGGGTGAGACCCAGTAGCCATGCGAATCCCCAGCTACAGTCAGCACGTTCAGTGATAGTTCCTCCTCTGAAGTGTCACTTGCCTCTGTTTTGTCCTGTTCTACAGAGCGGACATGCTTCTTTGTCTTTTGTCTGAATGTTGTTTTCCTTCCTTCCGTCTTTGACGTTTTCTCTGTGTCCTTTTTATTTCTGCATGCGCGCTGGATATGTCCCTTTTTACCACAGCTGTGGCAATCCATGTCCACACACCAGCATGCAGACGCAAGATGCCCCGTTTTACCACAACGGAAGCATGGCCCTTGGCTCTCTGTTCTTACTTTGTGCACTTTTTCTGTTGCACCCAACTGTTGAGCTTCCTTAGCTGCCAATTCCATGGAAATACTGATTTCAATGGCCTTTTGTAGAGTCAGATTACTCTCCGTTAATAGTCTCTTCTGTATGGCTTCAGTTCTCATACCACACACTAGCCTGTTTCTTATAGTATCATTTAGCACGTCATTAAACTCACAGTGCTCTGATAGTCTTTTTAGTGCAGCTACAAACATGGTCACTGTTTCTCCTTTTTCCTGGTTACGCCTGTGGAACCTAAACCTCTCAGCTATGACTAGGGGTTTGGGTGAAAAATGCCCTTTTAGTATCTCCACAATTTCGCTATATTGTTTAGTCCCTGGTTTATCTGGATGCACTAAAGTACGCAAAAGATTGAAAGTCTTTGGTCCCATCACACTTAACAATGTAGGTACTACTTTGTTCCCTCCAATGTCATTTGCTTGTGTGAAGTATTCAAATCGTTCTGTGTATGAGCTCCATTGTTCGACATTCTCATCAAACGGTCCAATGTTACTGATAATTCCAGCCATTTTCCTTCTCTCAGGCTCCTAATTATCATTCACTAAGGATCTTTCCAATGTTGAACTCAACTAAAATCACTATCAGTTATTTAGTGTTTCAATTCACAGATCGTTTCACAGTTGAATAAATGTCCTTCCTGATTTACTCACTGCTTTTCCTCCCCTTCCTCAAGTCGTTAGTACCTTATACGCCGTCTCGTCTTCCCGCCATTTCAAGCTCCTTTATCCTCGAGCCAGCCTCACTTTAATTAACTGTCCACGGCAAAAATAACAGTTTTAAACACGTAAAACCCAACTATCTTCTGCACAGCAGAGCCACGTAAGTTCAGACGTCCTCATCGCCACTTTTGTTAAATCTCAAGAGTTTAATAACCTTGCTTGTATAACAATTAAAAGAGTACGCAGGAGACAGAGTTCAGTTAACAGCCAACACTTTCAAGAGAGTCTTCTCAACTCCCTGCACTCTATTTCCCATAGTGCATTGCAGATCACAACTACAGTAAGCTATCTGGGACGATTCAAATACAACATTCAAAGTACACAACAGCACGGACAAGATGGGCCGAATGGCCTCCTTCTGTGCTGTAAATTTCTATGATTCTATGAGGTGTTGTTCCTCGAGCTTTTGTTGAGCTTCATTGGAACAGTGTAGGAGGCTGAGGACAGAGAGGTCAGAGTGGGAGTCGTCTGGAGAATTAAAATGACAGGCGACCGGAAGCTTGGGGTCACACTTGCAGACTGAATGGAGGTGTGCCACAAAGCGGTCACCCAATCTGCATTTGGTCTCCCCAATGTAGAGAAGACCGCATCGTGAGCAGCGAATGCAGTACACTAATTTGAAAGCAGTACGAATAAATCGCTGTTTCACCTGGAAGGAATGTTTGGGGCCCTGGACAGTGGGAACAGAGGAGGTAAAAGGGCAGGTGTTGCATCTCCTGCGCTTGCATGGGAAGGTGCCATGGGTAAGGGAGTGGGTGTTGGGGGTGATAGAGGAGTGGACCAGGGTGTCGCGGAGGGAACAGTCCCTTTGGAATGCTGAAAGGGGAGGGGTAGGGAAGATATGTTTAGTGGTGGGATTACGCTGGAGGTGGCAGAAATGGCGGAGGATGATCTGTTGAATGTGGAGGCTGGTCGCACAGCCTGTTTCTACCTCCTTTCCAAGATCCACAAACAGGACTGCCCTGGTAGACCCATTGTTTCAGCCTGTTCTTGCCCCATGGAACTGACTTCTTCCTATGTTGACTCTGTTTTTTCTCCCCTTGTTCAGTCTCTTCCCACCTACATCCGCGAGTCTTCCAATGCCCTCTGCCACTTTAACACTTAAAACCTGTTACATCTCTAACGTTTTCCAATTCTGATGAAAGGTTATCGACCTGCAACATTAACTCTGTTTCTCTCTCCACAGATGCTGCCTGACCTGCTGAGCTTTTCCAGCATTTTCTGTTTTTGTTTCAGATTTACAGCTTCTGCAGTATTTTGCTTCTGTACCTCTGATCTGTATTCAAATCTTAAATTCTGTAGCAAAAGAAAAATACATTGACTCCAGTTTTTAATTACTCCACCTTCACTTTTTTCACCTTAAGGAGTTAACTTCCGTTTTAATACAGACTGTCATACAAAGAGCTGAGCTGATTTGATTTTACAAAAGAAGCTGAATAAATACTTGCGTTAGAAGAGGGATCCTGTAGCTTTCAAGAAGACTTTTTTAAGGATTCTTCAAACATTTTCAAAATTAACTGTCACACTTCTCGTAAGATTCCATTCAGATTGCTGTAAAAGGTGAGCACAGATCGCTAAAGTGAAACTGCTTTCAATGGTCTTGGTGCACTTCATTGTAATTAAACCAGAGGTTACACCGGCTATCTCATGAACTATAATCTCATACACTGTAAGTAATGCTTGATATAATTTTCTTATAATCATTTTACTTCAAGAAGCAAAACATTACAAACAAATTGAATCTATTAAGCATAGCATTGTCAGCACATGTGAGATGCTCATTATTTATTCTACAAATAGATCACAACCTGTTGTTTTTTGATGTTCTGTTACTGAAAATTAACTATATTTCTGGAAGATAGAATAACATCAAAAACAAAAATTGTAAACTTATTTGCTTTGAGGCATTGGTGCACAAGTACTATACCTAAAGATTCATGGAGCAGATTTAATCAGTAGAACATCACTGAGCATGCTAATTCATAAAGGATACAATTATTAGTTCCACAAAATGGAGAAACCCATGTATTAAATGGCTAGATTGCATTTGATTAGCAGAAATTCTGCAACGCCAATGGTTTCTCTGACAGCTAGTTTCATAACAGCATGTCTCTGTTCCATTTAATATCATTATCATCCATTCAATCTCTCTACAAATGAATGGAACTAACACCAGTCCATTGCAAAAGCTTGTGATATTGCACACCCTCAATAATTGCTGTGCTATAGATAGAGCTCAAAGCATACTGTATTCTTAGAAGGCCCATTAATATTGTGCATTTGCACACCCAATCTTGAAGTTGTCAGCGAGCTTACGTTGTGAACATTTGCCTTTGAAGGTAGGGAGCACCACCAACATTTGTTAAAACTCACTCCTACCTTTGGTGTCAACAGTGTCCCCAAAATAATTTGATTCAGAATGGGTAATCACGTATTTTATAATCCAGTTATATTCATTATAAAGTTCTCAAATGTTTTTGTTGGTTAAGATAAAGTGATATATTATCTTTTGTGTTTTTTTAATTTAGTTGGGGTGAATATGAAGCACCTCTGAACACAAGGTCGTACTGAATGGTGATACGATATCGCTGTATATACAGTTGAAACCTGTGCGTTTTGTTTGTAGCCGAGCTTTTCATAGTAGGTGGTAATTATCTCTTTTGAATTCTCAGTCTTTCTTTTTATAATAATTATAAAAACAAATTAGAAGTTGGTGGACAGGCTTAGAAAATTAACAAATCGTATCACTGCAAAAAGCACATATAAGGTAATACAGTAAGAGGAGCTGTTAAAAATATTAAAGCCCAATAGCAGCTAATTAAAATGTTAATGGGAAGCTGGAGAACAAACTAAAAATGCATTGCTAAAGTTTACCTATCATCTTGCACTGTCCTTACTGTAAAATATAAGTTCTGCCATTCTAAATACAGAGTTCTTTACCCCAGGAATTATGTGCAGCTTAAAACTAGAAATGGCCATTCTACAAGTAATCTTGTGATTTTGTTAGATTGGTTTCCTGCACATGCAGTTTTCTTTTGCAAAACAATTAATTTTGTCTCTCTCTCAAAAATGCCTATGCACATTGCCGTCAAAAATATCTGTGCCCATAGTTTTTACCATTTTTTGTTTCTTTTTTACATTTAGGATCATTATAATGTGATGTGTTGTACTGGTAAGTGTGTGGCACTGATACATATAATGCAGCTTCATAACATTACTAGCATTTCCATTGAAAGATACTATTCAAATTAAAGTTTCAATTTATTTTGAATGCTAAAATTTGGCTGATAACCTTACAGGAAATATGTTATTTTGTGATTTGGTGTCCCTTTCACTTATACTTGTTGGCCTAGAAATTCCACATGGAGAGTTGCATCGCTTTTTTCCCAATGGAAAATGAGTTGCATCTGCCGATAGTCTGGAGAGGTATTTACACAAGAATTTCCTAGGCTGGCTCATTTGCCTATCCATTGGAGAAGGGATTTGCATAAAACCTGAATAAACGGGAATAATCAGCTGGGGTGCATGGCAATTAAAATACATATTTTAAAAGGCCAGCTCTGACTGAAGACTGCAGTAGGACCCTGGAGGAGCAGCAGGTAAGTAAGGAACTGTGCTTGGCTCACCCAATTGACTGTCAGCTGGCTTGACTGCATGACTCATGATAGACATTGTTATAAAGTGGTAAAATAACTAACACAGGATAACTTGGCAGAAGTAGCAAAACAAGGGACAAGGGCATGCTACAGAGGCAGAGAAGAAGATGCCACAATTTCACTGGCTCTGATCTGCAGCCCCTCCTCGACGAAATAGAGCAGAAGAGAGACTAGAGTGCTGGGTCTGTGCAGGAAACCTACCAAAAGGTCAGTTATGCCATATAGAGGGAAGTGGCACTGGCACTGAATGCCAATTCTCCCACCTGTAGGTCTGTGTCATGGGTCACTGCCATGGAGATGAAAATGAAAGTATAAGAAAAAGAGTTATATATTTATATAGCGCCTCCTCCCACCTCTCAGACATAGCTTACAGAACATCACATACAATGAATTACTTAGGTCAAGATTTTCCGGGGGGTCAGCGGTAGCGATCAGTGGCGGGTTGGGTGGGAAAGTGTTTTTTTTCCCCAGCGGGTTGGGACCCCACTGTGAACCCGCTACCATGCGCCATTCCCAATGTCAGGTCTGTCAGCGCTGAGCAGACCCGACACGCAGCGGCGGGGGACCCAATTCAGCTCATTATGACCTTGTTTAGAGATCATTAAGAATACATTTAAGCTCACCTTTTGATTTTATGTGCTCACCCACGGGGTCCACGCTGGTCATGAACCATGTCTGTCAAGCTGAGGCGGGAGTTCAGTGGCCTTTGAATCAGTTGTTGAGTTGACAGCTTAAAATGTACAGTAAAAGCTCTCACCTTATAGGGATATCTTCCCTCGGCCACAAGCTCTTCCTCACTGCATTTCCACAACAGATTCACCATGCTGCAAGTCTTTACACAGGTCTCTGTCCAGTCCGACCTCATTACCTCTCTCACCATTGACAGATCGCTTCTGTCATCTCTACTTCACCTGCCATCTATTCCACCAGCATGGGTGCCCTTTGTACTCTCTCACCTTGGTCCTCAGAATCCCACCACGATCAGCCCCAACACCAGCAGCACCAGGCGCACCAGCAGCAGCAACAAAAAAACCACCAACCTTCTCCGCAATCACCTGATGCTGCACAGGACACAGGGCATCAGCACCCGACCACATTGCTGCCCGGGAGGCCAGGGATGGCCTCAACATGGCCAGATTTACTTCACTTGACGCTGTACATCCTGGCTGCCACATGATGCGCCAGGTTGACACCACCCCACACCAACACCATAAAGCATCCCTACAATGCCCAAGCCATTCCTTTCACACTCATGACCATTGCGGGGGTAACTGTTATGTCTCACCATTCACTGCAACATCTTAAGCCACTTCCAAAGGTGCATACAAATCTGTCCAAGAATGCAAAGTGTTGAAAATGAAGGTTTCAATGTTTGACAGCTCATTAACAGAAACTTTACATGAACATTGCATAAAACACCCAAGTGCCTACCTTTGTGTGTTGTTAGTTGGTATGATTGCACTAGGATGAGGGTGAGTGTGAGGGGTGGCTAGTGAGATGGGGATGTGATAATGTAGATAGAGAGGGATGGGTGGAGGTGCAAGGTAAGTTGGTGTGTGAAGGATGTGCAGGAGTAGGGTAAGGAAGGCAGAGTGATGGGATGTAATGAGAGGCACAGCAGGATGAAGGTGAGTGTGGTTTTGTACTAATGTTTCGTGATCTACTGAGATAATTGAAAGGTTTGCACCACTGCAACCAGGTCCTCCTGACAACATCCCTGCTTGTGCCCTCCTCTGCAATGTGCAACCAGGCTGTGTTGATCTCCTGGGGAGGTCTCTTCCACCCATAGGAGGGAAGAGGACCTCCCTGTGTGCTTTGACTCCCTCCATAAGCATATGGAGGGAGTCATGGGAGAGCCTCAGTGCAGCCCTGTGCCTTTGTGCAGTCATTGTCTGGGTTTGCAGCACCTCAATGCTGTATAACACTGACAGCACAAATGTCAAATTAAAGTTGGCCATGGTCCCTTTAAGGAAACCAGCTGATGACGTGTCATCAAATGACACCACCAGACCTCTGCTTCCTCTAATTGGTCGGGAAACGCACTGGCAGCTTAACAAGCCCTATGAAGGGAAATTCATTTCACAGAGCAGAATGAAGCCAGCAGCAGGATCGGGACCCGCCACTGACGTCACTTGCCACTGACCCGCCAAGGTAAGGAAAATCCCGGCCTCAGAAATATATTGACAGCTGTTATTTAGGCAAATGCAGAAGCTGTTTTAACACAGAAAGATCCAACAGTGATTTAAAACAATATTTTGCCCTTGTTTTTTTAAATTTATTTTACTGTGTCTCTTAGTTTAAGTTAGTTTTAAAATATCAAACTCAAAATCGAAGTTAAATATTTAAAAGCTAACATATTGGAGATGAAATTCAATTTCAGCCCAGAGCACAAAATGGGCGCTAATGAATCAGCTGTCCGATATACCCCTGCCTAATTGTCCTTTCCATTGTCCAATTTTACCCCCATTAGCTTAAGGAACAATGAGGGGTGAACTCTGTCTTGGGCTGTAGCACAAAACGGTCGAAAGAGAATTGCAGCCCGTTTAGTCGAGCTGCCAATTCGCCATCCGATTTGCGTTACTGCCAAAGACAAATTTTACCGCGCCCCTCCCCCCCTCCTAGATCTCCACCTTGGTAACAAAATATCCTCAATATGCAAGTGTTTTGATTGACAAGTCAATAAGGGTCACTGTATCACAAAACCCAATCAATGTATCACTTAACCCAATCAGGAATGCGTTTACTTTAATCCAGATGTCCTTTGATCAAATTTACCAATGGTCTAAAATGCAGGCGTTCTATAACTACAATTTGCGTCAAACGCTAGCTGTTGCCAGTTCCTGTCTTCAAAGCATGTTTCTGAGTATAAAAGCCCAGTATGTATCAGCAGTTTTATTGTGTCTGACTGTGAGGCACAGGAGTGGAACACGGTTCCCTGTAACATGAATTTTGTAAAGATTCTGCAATTGGCCCAAAATAATGGACACAGTTATGGTGGTTACATGATAGACCAACCCAACCTGATTCTGTGGGGTTGGCTAATTCAAATAATTTGTGAAAGCTCCCTACATATTTTTCACGTGCAAGGAGCAGTGGAGGATGGGGAATCTGAAATGCAGTGTCTTTTAAAGGACTGCTGCTTTTAAAGGAGTGCTATACAGGTTTGGGCGAAGGCTGACCATAAGATGGCTGGAGGAGCTGCAAAAATTGCCCCCTTCATTGGGGAAAGCCTGGAGACCCTACTGGAGCAAAGTGGTTATTTTTAGGGAGGAGAGGAACCCTTCTCACAGAACTACTGTGCAGCAGCCATGGAGCGAGCTGGCCAACTATATGGATGCTGTCTCCTCTGTTCATCATTCATGGGAGCAAATGAAGAAAACATTCCCTAGACTGAGGAAGAGTGCCACAGTGGGGAAGACTAATGGGTGCCCATTCAAAGTAAGGTGATGGCTGAACAATGCATACATCAAGCACCTAGCACATGGCACGTTACAACTTCTGTAATGTAGCCACCAAAGCACTGGCCCCACCTTTCACTTTTTATACTTCCTAAATACTGACTCTGAAGCTGGACCTCCAACTTGATGGTTGTCAAAGGGACAGGTTTCTTTTCACTCAAACAACTCCGGCATGTTTTCTCACCAACTCATTATATGACAGCTAGCAATACTTGCTAGGTGCTTGATGTATGTATTGTCCCGCCATCACCTTACTTTGAATATGCATTCGTCTTCCTCATTGAGGCACTTGCAGTCACTCTTTCGCACTACGCTGCTCATTGAGGCACTCCTCATGTGACCTCCTAATGTGCAAAGGGCTTGTTTCTTCTCTTTTCAAAGAAAGCCGCACACAACCATCAACTTAGACCCGCACTGATCATGGCAAAGCCAAGTTGTAATAGATCAACTGGCATGAGAAGCAAGCTCTCCAAATAATTGGTGTGGATGTTATCAAAGGAGCGGACAAGGATGCGTTGGTGGCTTTGTGCCAGCCTTACATTTTGTGGTCATGCTACTAGCTAACACTGAATCAAGCACTAACAGGCAACCACATCTGCCTCTCTATTGTAAGGTACTGTGTTGGCCTTGTTCCTGTGTGCAGAGCCACTGGCTACATATCCTAGGCCAGGGGTCCGTGGCCCCCTAGGGGTCCGTAAGAAGATTTCAGAGGGTCCACTGGTTGGTTTGTCCCATCAATATACAGAGGAGACTATTGATACTTATGGCATAAACATCAGTAGCATCCCCTGTATAAATGTAAGAAGTCACACAACACCAGGTTATAGTCCAACAGCTTTATTTGAAATCACAAGCTTTCAGAGCGCTGCTCCTTCATCAGGTGAAGTGAAGAGAAGCATATAGGCACAGCATATATAGTCAGGGAATACTGCCAGATGATTACAGGTAATCTTTCTAACTGCCCTTTATCACACCTCGGCAGAGAGATAATCACATCAATCAAAGGTGTGAATGGAGTCCAAACCGGTCAGTCAGGAAAACATTACATCAAAGAACAATGAGGTGGGGTCACAAGGGGTCAAGTGTTGCAGATGCTGGGGTCTGTATGAAAAACAAAAAACAAATTTTTTTGCTGGAAATCACAGCAGGTCCGGCCGCATCTATGTAGAGAGAACAAGCCAGCGACGAATCATTTCTGGATGACTCTACGTCAGGTGGGGTTACATGTAGCGTGACATGAACTCAAGATCCCGGTTGAGGCCATCCTCATGAGTGCGGAACTTGGCTATCAGTTTCTGCTCGACGATTTTGCGTTGTCGTGTGTCTCGAAGGCCGCCTTGGAGAATGCTTACCCGAAGATCGGAGGCTGAATGTCCTTGACTGCTGAAGTGTTCTCCGACTGGGAGGGAACACTCTTGCCTGGCGATTGTTGTGCGGCGTCCGTTCATCCGTTGTCGCACTGTCTGTATGGTCTTGCCGATGTACCATGCTCCGGGACATCCTTTCCTGCAAAGTATGAGGTAGACAACGTTGGCCGAGTCACATGAGTATGTACCATGTACCTGGTGGGTGGTGTCCTCACGTGTGATGATGGTATCTGTGTTGATGATCTGGCATGTCTTGCAGAGGTTGCCGTGGCAGGTTTGTGTGGTGTCATGGTCGCTGTTCTCCTGAAAGCTGGGTAATTTGCAGCAAACGATGGTCTCTTTGAGGTTAGGCAGCTGTTTGAAGGTGAGTAGTGGAGGCGTGGGGATGGCCTTAGCAAGGTGTTCGTCGTCATCGATGACATGTTGAAGGCTGCGAAGAACATGGCGTAGTTTCTCCGCTCCGGGGAAGTACTGGACGACGAAGGGTACTCTGTTGGTTGTGTCCCGTGTTTGTCTTCTGAGGAGATCTATGCGATTTTTCGCTGTGGCCCATCGGAACTGTCGATTGACGAGTCGAGCATCATATCCCGTTCTTACGAGGGTGTCTTTCTGCGTCTGTAGGTGTCCATCGCCTTCCTCCTCGTCTGAGCAGATCCTGTGTATTCGCAGGGCTTGTCCATAGTGGATGGCTTCTTTAACGTGGTTAGGGTGGAAGCTGGAGAAGTGGAGCATCATGAGGTTGTCCGTGGGCTTGCGGTAGAGTGAAGTGCTGAGGTGTCCATCTTTGATAGAGATTCGTGTGTCCAAGAATGTAACCGATTCTGAGGAGTAGTCCATGGTGAGTTTGATGGTGGGATGGAACTTGTTGATGTTATCGTGTAGTCTTTTCAGTGATTCTTTGCCGTGGGTCCATAGGAAGAAAATGTTGTCGATGTATCTGGTGTATAGCGTTGGTTGGAGGTCCTGTGCAGTGAAGAAGTCTTGCTCGAACTTGTGCATGAAGATGTTGACATATTGGGGTGCGAATTTGGTCCCCATGGCTGTTCCGTGCGTTTGGGTAAAGAACTGGTTGTCGAAGGTGAAGACATTGTGGTCAAGGATGACGCGGATGAGTTGTAGGATGGCGTCTGGAGATTGGCTGTTGTTGGTGTTGAGTACTGAGGCTGTCGCAGCGATGCCGTCATCGT
The DNA here is from genome assembly GCF_052327205.1 of Somniosus microcephalus. NCBI lineage: Eukaryota > Metazoa > Chordata > Chondrichthyes > Squaliformes > Somniosidae > Somniosus > Somniosus microcephalus. The sequence goes on along the minus strand of NC_140995.1, from coordinate 108,964,311 downwards.
GGGGGATACTGGTGTGTTCCTGGTTCAACTGGTCCGTGGGTGCTGAGTTTCTGTAAGAAGTCTGTAGTGTCGCGACAGAAGCTGCGGGTTCCCTGTACGATAGGTTTCAGGTTGCCCTCGACGTATCCAGAGAGCTTCTCACACAGGGTTCCGTTGCCTGATACGATAGGACATCCGGGTGTGTTGGCTTTGTGTATCTTTGGGAGGCAGTAGAAGTCTCCCACGCGGGGAGTACGTGGGATGAGAGTGCGTAGGATGCTTTGAAGGTCTGGATTGAAGGTCTTGATCAGTCTGTTGAGTTGGCGGGTGTGTTCTTTGGTCGGATCTACGGGTAACTGTCTGTAGTGTTCCTGGTTGTCCAGTTGTCGGTATGCTTCTTTGCAATAGTCCGTTCTGTTCTGTATGACGATGGCTCCTCCTTTGTCTGCTGGTTTGATGACGATGTTGCTGTTGGTCTTGAGAGCGTGGATGGCGTTGCGTTGTGCTCGGGTGACATTCTGGACTGTCTTGTGAGTGTGGCTGATGAATCTGGCGTTGATGCATCTCCTGACAGCTTGAGCATACATGTCAAGCTTAGGGCAGCGACCCTCCGGAGGGGTCCAATTTGACTCTTTCTTCTTCGGTTGCTGCACTGCGCATCCCTCTGTCTGCTGTTCCGGATCATTGATTGTCTCAATGGGTTCGCTGCGGACATCTTGGGATTTGTGGAAGAATTCCCGGAGCCTCATTCTCCTGATGAATTCCTCTGTGTCTGCCGCGAGACCGATGGGGTCCATTTTGGTGGTGGGGCAGAAATTGAGCCCTCGGCTGAGAACTTCGATTTCGTTTGGTTGAAGGGTGTGGTCAGACAAGTTGACGATGGACTTCCCTGTGGTTTCAACTGTGGTACCGGGGAGGCTTGGTTGCTGCTGGTGGTGATGCCGAGTTTCTCAAGCTTCCTGTTCTTGGTGTGCATGTAGGCAGCGTAGTTCCGTTGCCTCGTCTATTTGGCGGTGTCTCGTAGCTGGTCTGCTCTGTCCTGAGCACAGGCTGAGAACATGGACTCTATCTTGGTTTCGAGGTTGCGGCGTCTGCTGTAGAGCTGGTGTACGAGATGGTTGAGGAGTGTGCGAGAGGTACAACGGCAGAGTCTCTCAGCGTAGTCTGTGTTGTAGGTTGACTTGAGTGGGTTCGTGATCTGTAGTCCTTTCGGGATCTTGTCTGCTTTCTTGCATCTCTGTAGAAACTTGATGTCAGGGTCGATATGCGCGATCTTCTTGGAGATCCACTCCACTTTGAGCCGGCAGTTTGTGGTGTCGATAGTAGCCATGATGTGGAGATGGCGGTGTTGGACTGGGGTGGACAAATGTAAGAAGTCACACAACACCAGGTTATAGTCCAACAGCTTTATTTGAAATCACCAGCTTTCGGAGCGCTGCTCCTTCGTCAGGTGAAGTGAACTTCATGGCGAAGAATCACTGAAAAGACTACACGATAACATCAACAAGTTCCATCCCACCATCAAACTCACCATGGACTACTCCTCAGAATCGGTTTCATTCTTGGACACACGAATCTCCATCAAAGACGGACACCTCAGCACTTCACTCTACCACAAGCCCATGGACAACCTCACGATGCTCCACTTCTCCAGCTTCCACCCTAACCACGTTAAAGAAGCCATCCCCTATGGACAAGCCCTGCGAATACACAGGATCTGCTCAGACGAGGAGGAACGCGATGGACACCTACAGACGCTGAAAGACGCCCTCGTAAGAACGGGATATGACGCTCGACTCGTCGATCGACAGTTCCGACGGGCCACAGCGAAAAATCGCATAGACCTCCTCAGAAGACAAACACGGGACACAACCGACAGAGTACCCTTCGTCGTCCAGTACTTCCCCGGAGCAGAGAAACTACGCCATGTTCTTCGCAGCCTTCAACATGTCATCGATGATGACGAACACCTCGCTAAGGCCATCCCCACACCTCCACTACTCGCCTTCAAACAGCCGCCTAACCTCAAACAGACCATCGTTCGCAGCAAATTACCCAGCCTTCAGGAGAACAGCGACTACAACACTACACAACCCTGCCACGGCAACCTCTGCAAGATATGCCAGATCATCAACACAGATACCATCATCACACGTGGGAACACCACCCACCAGGTACATGGTACATACTCATGTGACTCAGCCAACGTTGTCTACCTCATACGTTGCAGGAAGGGATGCCCCGGAGCATGGTACATCGGCGAGACCATGCAGACACTGCGACAATGGGTGAACGGACACCGCACAACAATCGCCAGGCAGGAGTGCTCCCTCCCAGTCGGGGAACACTTCAGCAGTCAAGGACATTCAGCCTCCGATCTTCGGGTAAGCATTCTCCAAGGCGGCCTTCGAGACACACGACAACGCAAAATCGTAGAGCAGAAACTGATAGCCAAGTTCCGCACTCATGAGGACGGCCTCAACCGGGATCTTGGGTTCATGTCACGCTACATGTAACCCCACCTGACGTAGAGTCATCCAGACTCGAGTCGTCGCTGGCTTGTTCTCTCTACACAGATGCGGCTGGACCTGCTGTGATTTCCAGCAAAAAAAATGTGTTTTTTGTTTGTTTTTTGTTTTTCATACAGACCCCAGCATCTGCAACATTTGACGCCTTGTGACCCCACCTCATTGTTCTTTGATGTAATGTTTTCCTGACTGCCCTGTTTGGACTCCATTCACACCTTTGATTGCTGTGATTATCTCTCTGCCGAGGTGTGATAAATGGCAGTTAGAAAGATTACCTGTAATCATCTGGCAGTATTCCCTGACTATATATGCTGTGCTATATGCTTCTCTTCACTTCACCTGACGAAGGAGCAGCGCTCCGAAAGCTTGTGATTTCAAATAAAGCTGTTGGACTATAACCTGGTGTTGTGTGACTTCTTACATTTGTCCACCCCAGTCCAACACCGGCATCTCCACATCATCCCCTGTATATTGAGACAAGTGGAATAGTCTCCGCGATACAAAGACTGTGCATGCGCAGTCAATTCAGGGTCATATTGTTGGGCACCATTTGTAAGGTTAGACAAGTTCCTTTGCGTGTCACTGACTTTTACAGTAGTATTTACCTTGGTAAGTTTTTTTTTGATCCAGCCCTTTTCGCTTCCATGTTCATAAACCACTCATCGCTTTTAACTATTAAGTAAAATAGTGGGAGTTATAACTTCTCTTCTGGGGATTAAAACCTGAGTTGTGGGTGGGGAAAGGGGGGTGGAAAGAAAGAGACTTCCCAGTCTCTGGGCTTGGGGCAAGACTGTAATAAGCGGGATCCAGTGTGACTCTCTCCTCCAATGTCTTCAGTCTGAGTTAATAAAATAGCTGAAGGTGTTATTTGGATTTTCCTCGTATCGCAGACTCGGAGCTTTATATTCATGGCCATGTGCTTCTCTGATGGACAGATAGGCCTAGTCTGGGCACTCGTGCCCTTTGAGATACTGTCGGCTATTTGTGAAAGGGTTGGGGAGGAGGAATGGGGGGCTGTCTTTGTTACTAAAGGATTTATGGCGATGAATTTGGGTGGATAAAGTCACTTAGGCCCTGTTTATTTCTCCATTTCTCTCGTGTGGCATCCGCCTCCACCATTACTGGTGCTGTTAATTCAAGTCGCTGGCTTTCATCGCCATGTTGGGGTTTGATATCGAAATAAGAGGGAAGTTCCGTTTCCAAAATGGAGGTGGTGGACCTGGTATTTTAGTCCAGTCTGACTGAGTGTGCACAAAACAAGCCTGCAGTGAGCACTGCGCTCGTTGCTCCTGGTTCATTTTCTGGTTCATTTCCTGTTAAGCAAATGCTTATTAAGCAGCTACTTACGCAAAGCTGGATTTTCAGCAATGGCATCAATGAAAACAAAGTACCGAGCCAGGATGAACATTGACCATGACATGTGCCTGTGCTTATTGAAGATACCTCCACGCCTTGACAGAATTGTTGCTCAGCACCAGCAACAAATTTCGCACTAAGTAACTGAAACAAAAATAATAATATGCTTAATTGTATAACGAATTTTTATACTGAAAAGATACTTGTGCTGTGTTACGGGGGTCCACAAAATTTTTATAGCATGGGAGGGGGGCCTCGGAAGCAAAAAGGTTGAGAACCCCTGCCCTACGCTAATGCCTGTTCCCCATCTTTTTGTGTAGGGAACCTTCCAAAATGAGGATGCTGGTACTACAGAAGAAGCAGTTTCATGACATAAGCACCTGTCAAGCAGTCCAGATCCTGCAGGTCCCAGCCCAGATGGGCGGGATCCTGCCAGTCCTGGGGAGGCGGCTATGGAGGCGGGATTGCCAGGAAAATGGCAGAATTTGGGGGCGGGTGGCCAACCCGCCCCCAACCCGCCTCCGTGTCATCTTGCCAGGAGGCAGGTAGCCGTCCTGCGCCAGGTCCCGTCTCCTTGGAGGCGGGAAGGGATTACAGCCACTTAACTGCCTGTTGACAGGTAGTTAACAGGCAGATAAGAGGATTATCCCCATTTTACCAACAAAAGTGCGGGCTTCCCGAAGGCTGTGAACCCCGCCAGGGTCACCGAGGTGAGTAGTGGGTCTGCGGGGTGCAAAAGTGCGCGTGAAGTTAAGTGATGGGTGCAAGTGTGGAGAGGTGAGTATGTGAGGTAAGTGGAAAGTGTTAGAAAAAGTTTACTTACCTTTGTTTCTTCCTGCAGGCTTCAAGAGTTGGGTATGTGGTGAGTCTCGCACCTCCGCGGCAGAGATGACAGATGGCTATTGCATTCTCCAATGCAACAACCATCTAATTTCTGCAAAAGAAAGAAGTTTGCTGAGTCTTGAATTCAAGAACTCATCAAACTACAGAGAATGTCAGTGTTTGACAGCTTCACAGGGCTGTCAAACATAGAAACATAGAAGATAGGAGCAGGAGTAGGCCATTCGGCCCCTCGAGCCTGCTCCACCATTCAATGAGATCATGGCTGATCATCCAAATTCAGTACCCTGTCCATGCTTTCTCCCCATATCCCTTGATCCCTTTAGCCTTAAGAAATATATCCAACTCCTTCTTGAATATATTTAATGAATTGGCCTCTACTGCCTTCTGTGGCAGAGAATTCCACAGGTTCACCACTCTCTGGGTAAAGAAATTCCTCCTCATCTCTGTCCTAAATGGCTTACCCCTTATCCTTAGACTGTGACCTCTGGTTCTGGACTCCCTGACCATCGGGAACATCCTTCCTGCATCTAGTCTGTCCATTCCTGTCAGAATTTTATAAGTTTCAATGAGATCCCCTCTCATTCTTCTAAACTCCAACGAGTATAAGCCCAATCAACCCAATCTCTCCTCATACATCATTCCTGCCATCCCAGGTATCAGCCTGGTGAATCTTTGCTACAATCCCTCCATGGCAAGAACATCCTTCCTCAGATAAGGTGACCAAAACTGCACACAATACTCAAGATGTGGTCTCACCAAGGCCCTGTACAACTGCAGCAAGACATCCTTGTTCCTGTACTCAAACCCTCTCGCTACGAAGGCCAACATACCATTTGCCTTCTTAACCGCCTGACAGATGAAACGTCATACGCTGACGTTCTCTGTAACCGGCTTTCCCTTATTTGGCCTGCTAAGCCTGCTGGGCAGGCTTAACAAGGTCAATCAAGGGAAAATAGCATGGGTTGGCCAGAAGTTGATGGAGGCGGGACATCGACCCGACAAGCAGCAGTCCCGCCTCCAACACACCCCCATTGGCAAGATCGCGCCCATTGTTTCAAAGGAACCAGATAGAGTCATCAGGGGAGAGCACTGGGTGAAGCATTGAGCACCAATGAGGAAGATCAAGTGGAGGTGACAACAGATGGGCAGCAACCAGAGGAAGAGCTGGTTACAGTCAGAGGACACCCGCTGCAAGACCCATTTATTTGTACCTTACATGGGCTGTACTGATTAATCAGCAGAAGGTTTTCATCTAGCCCATTGAGTATCTTCAGAGATCCTCACATGGAATTGAGAGGAATATACATCAGTGCTTCTCTGACATCTAGGTATGCATTCAAGAAAATTTTAGGAGCCTGGAGAGCAAACGTATCTTTTTGACACACTTGCGTATATACAACTTATGGCCGTATAATGATACAAATAAAGAACACACCACGCTTTTCCATTTCAGTGGGTCATCTTACTTGATGTAAAGAAGAGGTCTTCTAAATATCCTCCAGCATTTCCAACCCCCTTTACCTCATCAAAGGCCCTTCTAACTTTCCCTTTCACAAAGCTGACTGCCTTCCTGTATCAAAAAGCTTTCCTTTCTGTGTCCCTGTGTTTCTCTTATTATTAAATCCGTGTATCTTGATGTTGTGTGTCCTTCAATAACTAGACAAGAGACTGCAGAGAGCAATCCACAGGTGTTTACTGGATGAGGGTTACTCTAAAAACGAACTTTACAGATCCCTACTCAGGGTTATATACAGGTGTGGTCACTGCTGGTACTACAGTATACAGGAGCTGTAAAAAGTAGTTCTCCCCTTAAAGGTACATACACTACAATTCCTCCCCTTTTAGATTAACAGTACCATAACATTAATTTAACAATTAAATATCAACTAATTACAATTAATACTTTTAACATGCAACATTAACTGAAAATAGTCTATTTATAAATTCAGTCTTTGGGGAGCCTTCCTGATCCTTTCTGGATAGCGCCTTTCCTGAGTGTCTTGCTCTTGGTGCGGAGGCGATTCTGGCCCCCTGTCGTCGGTTGGTTCATCAGCTTCCGATGCTACTGTTTCTGGGGTAGATGCTACCTGTATGTCGGGTTCATCACCAGGTACGCGAGACATGGGGTTGACTCGTTCCTGTGACTCTAGGATCTGGTCAACATGGCGTCTCACAATGTTCTCCCCAACATCCACTGTGTACATTAGTGGCCCCTGCCGTGTGCATATCGTTCCTGGTTGCCATTTCTCTGTTCGGTAGTCGCGGGCCAAGACTGGTTGCCCTACATTGAAGCTCCTTGTCGGCTTCTCATTGATGTGCTGGAATTGCTTATTCTCAACATCTCTTCGTACATTTGGTCTGAGCAAATCCAGACAAGATCTCAACCTTCGGTTAAAGAACATCATGGCTGGGGTCTGGTTGGTGACTGCATGTGTCGCATTTCTGTAGGCTAACAGGAAATTGTCCACCTTATGCTGCAGTGGAATGTCGTCATCGCACATGGCCCTTACTGCTTTTTTAAAGGTTTGTACGAACCTCTCAGCCAATCCATTTGTGGCTGGATGATACGGGGCGGATGTGTAATGCCTTACCCCATTCCTTTTCATAAATCTTCGAAACTCTTCGGACACAAACTGTGGTCCGTTATCAGAGCAAATCTGCTCTGGCAAGCCGTTCCTGGCAAATATGGTCCGTAGGACTGCAATAGTTTTCTCCGTGGTGGTGGAGGACATTTTGATCACCTCAGGCCATTTCGAGTGCGCATCCACGGCTATTAAAAACATTGAGTCCATGAATGGACCAGCAAAATCAATATGCACCCGTTGCCATGGAGATGAGGGCCGCTCCCATGGGTGTAGAGGGGCATGTGGTGGTGCATTTTGGACCTTCTGGCATCCTGAGCAGCTCTTTGTCAGGTCCTCGATTTGCTGATCGATCCCCGGCCACCACACATAAGCCCTAGCAAGACTTTTCATTTTCACCCCTCCCAGATGGCCTTCATGAAGCTCATTGAGCACTCTCTCCCTTAACTTGGGTGGAATTACCACTCGGGATCCACACATCAAGGTCCCCTGGCATACTGACAGCTGTTCTCTTCTGGATGAGAATGCTAGCAACAGTGAGTCGCTATGTGTTGGCCATCCCTTCACCATCAAGTCATATACCCGAGACAGTGTCGGGTCATTTCGGGTCTCCTCTATATCAGCGTTAGTTACTGGCAAGCGTTCAATTATAGTCGAATAAAATATTTCGACAGGGTCCACTGCTGGTGCTTCCTCCGCAGTAGGCAGTGGCAGGCGTGATAGCCCATCAGCGTTTCCATGCTGTTTCGTGCCCTTATACTCGATTTCACATTGGTTCGCCCCTAGAAAAAGGGACCATCTTTGTAGCTGTTGCGCAGTCATCACCGGAACGCCCTTCTTTGGATTAAAGATGGAGACAAGTGGTTGGTGGTCAGTCAGCAAGGTGAACTTCTGCCCGTGCAGATAGTGGTTGAACTTTCTCACTCCCCACATTAGGCTGAGGGCCTCCCTGTCAATCTGGGCGTAGTTACGCTCGGCTGAGGTTAGTGACCGAGACGCAAAGGCTACTGGCCTCTCTGAGCCGTCCGGGAATTTGTGCGACAGCACCGTTCCAATGCCATAGGGTGATGCATCACACGCCAACCGAATTGGTCGTGCTGGGTTGAAATGAGCCAACACCTCTTTTGATGTGATCAATTCTTTGCACTTCTGGAAAGCTCGTTTGCATTCATCATTCCACTTCCATGGTACCCCCGTTTGCAGTAGGGTGTTCAGTTGGTGTAGTACTGTAGACAAATTCGGCAAGAACTTATGGTAGTAGTTCACCAACCCGAGGAACGACCTCAGTTGTGACACATTTTCCAGTGCTGAAGCCTTGACTACTGCCTCAATCTTTTCAGTGGACTTATGTAACCCCTCTTCATCAATAACGTGGCCACAATACGAGATCTGCTTCTGGAAAAACTTGCATTTGTGGCGATTAGCTCGGAGCCCATATTCCTTCAATCTAGTGAGCACCTGCTCCAGGTTGGCGAGGTGATCACTGTCATTTTCACCCGTGACCAGGATGTCGTCCAAATAACATTGGGTCCCTGGAATCCCTTGCAGGACTTGATCCATTGCCCTTTGCCAAATAGCCGGAGCTGATGCTACCCCGAACACCAGCCGGTTGTATTGGTAGAGACCTTTATGAGTGTTGATCATGAGGTACTGTTTCGAGGCTTGTTCTACCTCCATTTGCAGGTACGCCTGGGCCAGATCAATCTTAGTGAAGCGTTTCGATCCAGATAGCGAGGCGAAGATATCTTCAATCCGCGGAAGCGGATATTGTACAGTGTGAAGGACTGGGTTCACTGTCACCTTAAAGTCCCCACAGATGCGAACCTTCTTTGGTTCCCCAGGCGTATTACTCAACAACCTCTTCATTACAGGAACGATGGGTGTAGCCCACTCGCTCCAGTCCACTTTGGACAGTACTCCTGAACGTTCCAAACCTTCCAGCTCTGCTTCAACGGTTGGGCAGATTGCATAAGGTACCGGTCTGGCCTTAAATAACTTTGGGCTTGCATTTTCCTCTATTTTGATCGTCGCTGTTATGCCTTTTAGTGTTCCGAGTCCCTCCTGGAACACTTCTTGTGCGTCAGTTAGCATTTTTGACAGTCGTCCAGGTGTGACGTCGTCATCCTTTTTGGCATCTACAGTAAGTGCTGGTATGGAATGCCAATCTAGCTGTATCTTCCGGATCCATTCAGTGGTGGTCCTCCATCTGGCAATACATATAGGTCCATTTTTGGTGTTTCCTTGCCGTTATATATAACGTTCACCCTTATTTTTCCTTTGGGGTAGACTTTTTGCCCCGTGTACGTCTTCAAGACAATCTCTGTATCTCTCAAGGGTATATGTGAGAATAGCCGCTTGTAGTCCCTTCGGTTTATGACTGTTAGGGCTGATCCTGTGTCCAATTCCATTTTCACTTGGACTCCGGCTATCTTGAGCGTGACCCAGATAGTTTGGTGATCCTCTGTTTTGATCACATTATGTAGTTTCAGGCAACCCAGCTCCTTGCTTCCAGAGTCTGTATCACTTTTCTGTTCGTCTGCATTACTCTCCGTCACCTTATGTACCTTCTTGTACTTCTCCTGTGGGGATTTCTTGCTGCTGGTTTTCTTTTCCGACCTGCAGACTCTTGCTATGTGTCCTACTTTTCCACACTGTCTGCACACTTGGTCCTTGAACCAGCAATCCTTATGGTCGTGTGTTGTTCTGCCGCAGCGATAGCACTTCACTGTTCCGTATGACATTTCATTTGTGCCATATTCTTGCGGTCTCCGTTGTATCTCTGCCACACCCTGTACTGCTGCTTCATGTGATACTGCCATGCTGAAAGCCGTGTCCAGCATAAGATCCTTTTCTGATAGAAGCCGTTTCTGGGTTCCTTCACTTTGAAGCCCACACACAAACTTGTCCCTTAAAGTATCTGCTAGTCCCGTTCCAAACTGGCAGTGTTTCGATAGCTTGCGCAGTTCCGTTAAAAACTCAGCATTACTTTCATCTTTATGCTGGTTCCTTTTGTGAAACTTAAATCTTTCCGCTATCAGCAGTGGTGTGGGGTCTAAGTGGTCCTGTAGGATTGACACTATGTTTTCAAAATCCTTTTCCACTGGCTTCTCTGGGGTTACTAGGTTTTGCAGTGAGCCATATGTTTTTGCACCCATTGAATTCAACAATACCAGTGCTTTCCTGTCATCTGGCACTTCATTCGCCTTGCAGTACACTTCTATGCGTTCGACATATGTCGTCCAATCTTCGACTTCATTGTCGAACGCTGTGACACTGCCACTCTTCGGCATCCCTGGGTGTGGTTAGACTGGCTCAAAATGGCGTCTCCCGTGCTCTCCCTTCTTCTCCGCTGTGGCTCAAAATGGCGTCTCCCGCGCTCTCCCTTCTTCTCTGCTGCGGCTCAAAATGGCGTCTCCCACGCTTTCCTTTCTTCCCCGCTGACGCTGCTCGCCCCCTGAACACCGGCTGCGCTCTGCGCGTTTTCCTGCGCGCCTCTCTCTCTCGTTGACGCCGCTCGGTCCTGAACAGCGGTTGCGCCCTGTGCGCTCTACCCTCTCTCTTTTCCCGTCGACGACACTCGGTCCTGAACACCGGCTGCGCCCTGTGCGCTCTACCCTCTCTCTTCTCCCGTCGACGCTGCTCGGCCTTTTTCTGTGCCGTCGGTCGGCTCTAGCCGCCGCTGTGCGGCAAGGGTCTGCGCCGTACCTGATGCCAGCCCGTTTCACTGGAGTCTCCGTTGGATGGTCGACGCCCGTGCTTCTGGACTCGCTGAAGAAGTAGCAGTATTTTCTTCACTATCTCCTTGTCAAAGAGCCGTTTACAACAGAATTCACAGCAATGATGGAATTTCCTTCTGCAGAGTTGCAGGTAGGTTCGAATTTTCTCGTCACCAATGTTAAATCCGTGTATCTTGATGTTGTGTGTCCTTCAATAACTAGCCAAGAGACTGCAGAGAACAATCCACAGGTTTTTACTGGATGAGGGTTACTCTAAAAACTAACTGTACAGATCCCTACTCAGGGTTATATACAGGTGTGGTCACTGCCGGTACTACAGTATACAGGAGCTGTAAATAGTAGTTCTCCCCTTAAAGGTACATACACTACACTTATCCCCCTCTTTGCAGACAGACAGAGGTCACTTCCCTATTGAAGAAGGGTTGGACTTTGACATTGTTAATGAGGAGGCCCTGGCTACATTGGAGTCTGCAGCAAAGACAAAGCTTCTGTGACATTGCCGTAAAGGACAACTGTAGACCTGAGAGTCACACCTATCGGTTGCTCCGCATACTCAAAGATTGATCTCAGAATCTCAACATAGATGGGTTGTGTTAGATCCGTGAGTCTGCGAATATGATGTTTTTCAATAACCACACGGATGCTGTAACTTAACAATAAACAGGTCTTTACTGGAGGAGGGTAGTCTCAAGACTGGGGGTACAGAGGCATGTGCAAGGCTTATATACAGGTGTGGTCACTGCCGGTACTACAGTATACAGGAGCTGTAAAAGTAGTTCTGTCTTAAAGGTACATACACTACAATTCCTCCCCTTTTAGATTAGTAGTACCCCTAATATTCAAATAACAATTAACACTTTAACATGTACATTAAACAACAATAGTCCATTTATAGATTCAGTCTTTGGGGCGGCTTCCTGACCCTTTCGGGATAGCGCCTTTCCTGAAGTTCTTGTTCTTGGTGCAGAGGCAATTCTGGCCCCTTTTCATCGAGTAGTTCATCGGTCTCCACTGCTACTGGTTCTGAGGTAGATGCTACCGGTATGTCGGGTTCATCCCCAGGTACTCGAGACATGGGGTTGACTCATTCCTGTGACGTTAAGATCTGATCGACGTGGCATCTCACAATGTTCTCCCCGACATCCACTGTGTACATTAATGGCCTCTGCCTTGTGCATATCGTTCCGGGTTACCATTTCTCTGTTCGATAGTCACGGGCCAAGACTGGTTGTCCTACATTGAAGCTCCTTGTCGGCTTCTCATTGATGTGCTGGAATTGTTTGTCCTCAACATTTCTTCGCACATTTGGTCTGAGCAAGTCCAGACGAGATCTCAACCTTCGGTTAAAGAACATCATGGCCGGGGTCTGGTTGGTAACTGCATGTGTCGCGTTTCGGTAGGCTAATAAGAAATTGTCCACCTTATGCTGTAGTGGAATTTCATCGTTGCACATGGCCTTTATCGCCTTCTTAAAGGTTTGTACGAACCTCTCAGCCAATCCATTTGTGGCTGGATGATACGGGGCGGATGTGTAATGCCTTACCCCATTCCTTCTCATAAATTTTCAGAACTCTTCGGACACAAACTGTGGTCCATTATCAGAGCAAATCTGCTCTGGCAAACCGTTTCTGGCAAATATGGTCCGTAGGACTGCAATCGTTTTCTCTGTAGTGGTTGAGGACATTTTTATCACCTCAGGCCACTTCGAATGAGCATCCACTGCTATTAAGAACATTGAGTCCATGAATGGACCAGCGAAATCAATATGCACCCGTTGCCATGGAGAGGAGGGCCACTCCCATGGGTGTAGAGGGGCATGTGGTGGTGCATTTTGGACCTTCTGGCATCCTAAGCAGCTCTTAGTTAGGCCTTCGATTTGTTGATCGATTCCCGGCCACCACACATAAGCCCTAGCAAGGCTTTTCATTTTCCCTCCCCCCAGATGACCTTCATGTAGCTCATTTAGCACTCTCTCCCTTAACTTGGGTGGAATCACCACTCTGGATCCACACATCACTGTCCCCTGGCATACTGACAGCTGTTCTCTTCTGGATGAGAATGCTGGTAACAGTGAGTCGCCATGTGTTGGCCATCCCCTCACCGTCAAATCATATACCCGAGACAGCGTCGGATCATTGCGGGTCTCCTTCTCTATATCCGCGTTCGTTACTGGCAATCGTTCAATTATTGACGAATAAAATATCTCGATAGGGTCCACTGCTGGTGCTTCCTCCACAGTAGGCAGTGGCAGGCGTGATAGTCCATTAGCGTTCCCATGCTGTTTCGTGCCTTTATATTCTATTTCATATTGATTCGCCCCTGGGAACAGGGACCATCTTTGTAACCGTTGTGCAGTCATCACTGGCACGCCCTTCTTAGGATTAAAGATGGAGACAAGTGGTTGGTGGTCAGGCAACAAGGTGAACTTCTGCCCATGCAGATAGTGGTTGAATTTTTTTACTCCCCATACTAGGCTAAGGGCCTCCCTGTCAATCTGGGCGTAGTTGCGCTCGGCTGAGGTTAGTGACCGCGACGCAAAGGCTACTGGCCTCTCCAACCCGTCTGGGAATTTGTGCGACAGCACCGCTCCAATACCATAGGGTGATGCATCACATGCCAAACGAATTGGTACTGCTGGGTTGAAATGGGCCAACACCTCTTTTGATCTGATCAATTCTTTACACTTCTGGAAAGCTCGTCTACGTTCGTCATTCCACTTCCATGGTACCCCTGTTTGCAGTAGGGTGTTCAGTGGGTGTAATACCGTGGACAAATTTGGTAAGAACTTGTGGTAGTAGTTTACCAGCCCGAGGAACAACCTCAGTTGTGACACATTTTCCGGTGCTGGAGCCTTGACTACTGCCTCAATCTTTTCAGGGGACTTATGTAACCCCTCTTCATCGATGACGTGGCCACAATACGAGATCTGTTTCTGGAAAAACTCGCACTTTTGGTGATTAGCTCGTAGCCCATACTCCTTTAATCTGGTGAGCACCTTCTCCAAGTTGGCGAGGTGATCACTGTCATTTTCGCCCGTGACCAGGATGTCGTCCAAATAACACTGGGTCCCTGGAATCCCTTGCAGGACTTGATCCATTGCCCTTTGCCAGATAGCCGGAGCCGAGGCTACCCCGAACACCAGCCGGTTGTATTGATAGAGACCTTTATGAGGGTTAATCGTAAGGTATTGTTTCGAAGCTTCTTCTACCTCCATTTGCAAGTACGCCTGGGCTAGATCAATTTTGGTGAAGCGTTTACCTCCAGATAGCGAGGCAAAAATATCCTCAATTCGTGGAAGCGGATATTGTACTGTGTGAAGGACTGGGTTCACTGTCACCTTAAAATCCCCACAGATGCGGACCTTCTTTGGTTCCCCAGGCGTATTACTCAATGACCTCTTCATTACAGGAACGATGGGTGTAGCCCACTCGCTCCAGTCCACTTTGGACAGTACTCCTTGTTAGATCCGTGGTTCAGTGGATAAAGAATTACACAGATGCTGTACATAACAAACAACAGGTCTTTACTGGAGGAGGGTCATCTCTAGACTGGAGTACAGAGGCATGCGCGCAGCTTATATACCGGTGTGGTTACTGCCGGTACTACAGTATACAGGAGCTGTAAAAAGTAGTTCTGACTTAAAGCACATACACTACAATTCCTCCCTTTTTAGATTAATAATACCCCCTTAATATTCAAATAACAATTACATTTTTACATGTACATTCAATAACAAAAAGTCCATTTATAGATTCAGTCTTTGGGGCGGCTTCCTGACCCTTTCGGGATAGCGCCTTTCCGGAGGTTCTTGTTCTTGGTACAGAGGCGATTCTGACCCCTTTTCATCGGGTAGTTCATCGGGTTCCACTGCTACTGGGTCTGAAGTAGATGCTACCGGTATGTCGGGTTCATCCCCAGGTACTCGAGACATGGGGTTGACGCATTCCTGTGATGCTAAGATCTGATCGACGTGGCGTCTCACAATGTTCTCCCCGACATCCACTGTGTACATTAATGGCCCCTGCCTTGTACATATCGTTCCGGGTTGCCACTTCTCTGTTCGATAGTCACGGGCCAAGACTGGTTGCCCTACATTGAAGCTCTTTGTCGGCTTCTCGTTGATGTGCTGGAATTGTTTGTCCTCAACATTTCTTCGCACATTTGGTCTGAGCAAGTCTAGACGAGATCTCAACCTTTGGTTAAAGAACATCATGGCTGGGGTTTGGTTGGTAACTGCATGTGTCGCGTTTCGGTAGGCTAATAAGAAATTGTCCATCTTATGCTGTAGTGGAATTTCCTCGTCGCACATGGCCTTTATCGCCTTCTTAAAGGTTTGTACGAACCTCTCTGCCAATCCATTGGTGGCTGGATGATACGGGGCGGATGTGTAATGCCTTACCCCATTCCTTTTCATGAATTTTTGGAACTCGTCGGACACAAACTGTGGTCCATTATCAGAGCAAATCTGCTCTGGCAAACCGTTTCTGGCAAATATGGTCCGTAGGACTGCAATCGTTTTCTCTGTAGTGGTTGAAGACATCTTTATCACCTCAGGCCACTTTGAATGAGCATCCACTGCTATAAAGAACATTGAGTCCATGAATGGACCAGCGAAATCAATGTGCACCCGTTGCCATGGAGAGGAGGGCCACTCCCATGGGTGTAGAGGGGCATGTGGTGGTGCATTTTGGACCTTCTGGCATCCTAAGCAGCTCTTAGTTAGGTCTTCGATTTGTTGATCGATTCCCGGCCACCACACATAAGCCCTAGCAAGGCTTTTCATTTTCACTCCCCCCAGATGACCTTCATGTAGCTCCTTTAGCACTCTCTCTGGTAACTTGTGTGGAATCACCACTCTGGATCCACACATCACTGTCCCCTGGCATACTGACAGCTGTTCTCTTCTGGATGAGAATGCTGGCAACAGTGAGTCGCCATGTGTTGGCCATCCCCTCACCGTCAATTCATATACCCGTGACAGCGTCGGATCATTGCGGGTCTCCTTCTCTATATCCGCGTTTGTTACTGGCAATCATTCAATTATCGACGAATAAAATATCTCAATAGGGTCCACTGCTGGTGCTTTCTCCACCGTAGGCAGTAGCAGGCGCGATAGCCCATCAGCTTTCCCATGCTGTTTTGTGCCTTTATATTCTATTTCATATTTATTCGCCCCTAGAAACAGGGACCATCTTTGTAACCGCTGTGCAGTCATTACTGGCACGTCCTTCTTAGGATTAAAGATGGAGACAAGTGGTTGGTGGTCAGTCAGCAAGGTGAACTTCTGCCCATGCAGATAATGGTTGAATTTTTTTACTCCCCATACTAGGCTGAGGGCCTTCCTGTCAATCTGGGCGTAGTTGCGCTCGGCTGAGGTTAGTGACCGAGACGCAAAGGCCACTGGCCTCTCCAACCTGTCTGGGAATTTGTGCGACAGCACCGCTCCAATGCCGTAGGGTGATGCATCACATGCCAAACGAATTGGTAGTGCTGGGTTGAAATGGGCCAACACCTCTTTTGATGTGATCAGTTCTTTACACTTCTGGAAAGCTCATCTATGTTCGTCATCCCACTCCCATGGTACCCCTGTTTGCAATAGGGTGTTCAGCGGGTGTAGTACCGTAGACAAATTTGGTAAGAACTTGTGGTAATAGTTTACCAGCCCGAGGAACGACCTCAGTTGTGACACATTTTCCAGTGCTGGAGCCTTGACTACTGCCTCAATCTTGTCAGGGGACTTATGTAACCCCTCTTCATCGATGACGTGGCCGCAATACGAGATCTGTTTCTGGAAAAACTCGCACTTTTGGTGATTAGCTCATAGCCCATATTCCTTTAATCTGGCGAGCACCTTCTCCAAGTTAGCGAGGTGATCACTGTCATTTTCGCCCGTGATCAAGATGTCGTCCAAATAACACTGGGTCCCCGGAATCCCTTGCAGGACCTGATCCATTGCCCTTTGCCAGATAGCCGGAGCCGAGGCTACTCCAAACACCAGCCGGTTGTATTGATAGAGACCTTTATGGGTGTTGATCGTAAGGTAATGTTTCGAAGCTTCTTCTACCTCCATTTGCAAGTACGCCTGGGCTAGATCAATTTTGGTGAAGCGTTTACCACCAGATAGCGAGGCGAAAATATCCTCAATTCGTGGAAGCGGATATTGCACCGTGTGAAGGACTGGGTTCACTGTCACCTTAAAATCCCCACAGATGCGGACCTTCTTTGGTTCCCCAGGCGTATTACTCAACGACCTCTTCATTACAGGGATGATGGGTGTAGCCCACTCGCTCCAGTCCACTTTGGACAGTACTCCTGAACGTTCCAACCCTTCCAGCTCTGCTTCAACCGCTGGTCTGATCGCATAAGGCACTGGTCTGGCCTTCAGAAACTTTGGGCTTGCATTTTCCTCTATTTTAATCATTGCTGTTATTCCTTTTAGTGTTCCTAGTCCCTCCTGGAACACTTCTTTTGCGTCAGTTAGCATTTTTGACAGTCGTCCAGGTGTGACGTCGTCATCCTTTTTGGCCTCAACCTTCAGTGCCTGTATGGAATGCCAATCTAAATGTATCTTCCGGATCCACTCACGTCCTAGCAGTGGTGGTCCTCCATTTGGCAATACATATATATCCATTTAGGTATTTCCTGACCTTTATATGTCACTTTCACCCTTATTTTTCCTTTGGGGTAGACTTTTTGCCCCGTATACGTCTTCAAGACAATCTCTGTAGCTTTCAAGGGTATGTGTGAAAATAGCCGCTTGTAGTCTCTTTGATTTATGACTGTTAGAGCTGACCCTGTGTCCAATTCCATTTCCACTTGGACTCCGTCTATCTTGAGTGTAACCCAGATAGTCTGGTGATCCTCTATTTCGGTTACATTATGTAGTTTCAGACAACCCAGCTCCTTGCTTCCGGAGTCTGTGTCACTTTTCTGTTCGTCTGAACCACTGTCCATCACCTGGTGTACCTTTTTGTACTTCTCCTGTGGAGATTTCTTACTGTTGGTTTTCTTCCCCGACCTGCAGACTCTTGCTATGTGTCCTGCTTTCCCACACTGTCTGCACACTTGGTCCTTGAACCAACAATCTTTCTGGTCATGTGTTGTTCTGCCGCAGCGATAGCACTTCCCTGTTCCATAGGTCATTTCGTTGGTGCCGTATGCTTGCGGTCTCCATTGTATCTCTGCAGCGCCCCTTGCGGCTGCTTCGTGTGATACTGCCATATTGAAAGCTTTGTCCAGCGTAAGGTCCTTTTCTGATAGAAGCCGTTTCTGGGTTCCTTCACTTTGTAGCCCACACACAAACTTGTCCCTTAACGTGTCTGCTAGTCCAGCTCCAAACTGGCAGTATTTCGATAGCTTGCGCAGTTCCGTTAGGTACTCAGCATTGCTTTCGTCTTTGTGTTGGTTCCTTTTATGGAACTTAAATCGTTCTGCTATCAGCAGCGGTGTTGGGCTTAAGTAGTCCTGTAGGATTTCTACTATGCTTCCAAAATCCTTGTTTACCGGCTTCTCTGGGGTTATTAGATTTCGCAGTAACCCATAAGTTTTTGCACCCATGGAATTTAACAGAACCAGTGCTTTATTAGCATCTGGCACTTCATTCACCCTGCAGTACACTTCAATACGTTCCACATATGTCGCCCAATCTTTGACTTCATTGTCGAACGTAGAGATACTGCCACTCTTCGGCATCCTTGGTTGTGCGTTAACTATCCCCAATGGCGCCTCCCGCGCTTCCCCTTCTTCTCCGCTGGCACAAAATGGTGTCTCCCGCGCTTTCCTTCCTTCCCGCGCTTGCCCGTCTTCTCCGCTGCTGCTTCGCAAAATGGCGCCTCCCGTGCTCTCCCTGCTTCTCCGCGGCTCAATGGCGCCTCCCCTTGCTTCGTCCCGCGGACCCTGATCAGCCTGTGATCCCTGGCTGTGCTCTGCGCGTTCTTCTCTTGATATTTCTCGACGCCGCTCAGTCTAGAACCCAGCTGTTTCTTACCCTCTCTCTCTCCGGTTTGCAGTATTTTTCCTCGACGCCGCTCGGTGGTCAATCCCCGGCTGCGCCCTGCTCTCTTCACCCTCTTTCTTACCCCATCGACGCTGCCCGGCTCTCTCT
The DNA here is from genome assembly GCF_052327205.1 of Somniosus microcephalus. Lineage (NCBI taxonomy): Eukaryota > Metazoa > Chordata > Chondrichthyes > Squaliformes > Somniosidae > Somniosus > Somniosus microcephalus. Next base: position 108,945,182 of record NC_140995.1, on the reverse strand, counting down.
CTCTGCCGTCGGTCGGCTCCAGCCGCCGCTGCTCGGGAAGGGTCTGCTCTGGACCTGTCGTCGGTCTCTTACTGCTCGTTGTGGCTGGGGACCCAAGCCTGGCTCTCCACAGCCTCCCCAGCGAAGTTGGATCTCTGCCTGACTGCTGGGCGGTTGCTTGCGGTTGATGCCCGTGTTCCTGGACTCGACTATGTTTTTTTTGTTTTTTTTTGTTTAATGTTGCAGGTAGATTCGCATCAACACTCGTCGCCACTGTTAGATCCGTGGTTCAGTGGATAAAGAATTACACGGATGCTGTACATAACAAACAACAGGTCTTTCCTGGAGGAGGGTCATCTCTAGACTGGAGTACAGAGGCATGCGCACAGCTTATATACCGGTGTGGTTACTGCCGGTACTACAGTATACAGGAGCTGTAAAAAGTAGTTCTGACTTAAAGCACATACACTACACTGCTGAACGTTCCAACCCTTCCAGCTCTGCTTCGACAGCTGGTCTGATCGCATAAGGCACTGGTCTGGCCTTAAGAAACTTTGGGCTTGCATTTTCCTCTATTTTAATCGTTGCTGTTATGCCTTTTAGTGTTCCGAGTCCCTCCTGGAACACTTCTTTTGCGTCAGTTAGCATTTTTGACAGTCGTCCAGGTGTGACGTCGTCATCCTTTTTGGCCTCAACCTTCAGTGCCTGTATGGAATGCCAATCTAATTGTATCTTCCGGATCCATTCACGTCCTAGCAGTGGTGGTCCTCCATCTGGCAATACATATATATCCATGGCCTTTATATATCACTTTCACCCTTATTTTTCCTTTGGGGTAGACGTTTTGCCCCATGTACGTCTTCAAGACAATCTCTGTAGCTTTCAAGGGTATATGTGAAAATAGCCGCTTGTAGTCCCTTTGGTTTATGACTGTTAGGGCTGATCATGTGTCCAATTCCATTTTCACTTGGACTCCATCTATCTTGAGTGTAACCCAGATAGTCTGGTGATCCTCCATTTTGGTTACCTTATGTAGTTTCAGACAACCCAGCTCCTTGCTTCCGGAGTCTGTGTCACTTTTCTGTTCGTCTGAACCACTGTCCATCACCTGGTGTACCTTTTTGTACTTCTCCTGTGAAGATTGCTTACTGTTGGTTTTCTTCCCAGACCTGCAGACTCTTGCTATGTGTCCTGCTTTTCCACACTGTCTGCACACTTGGTCCTTGAACCAACAATCCTTCTGGTCATGTGTTGTTCTGCCACAGCGATAGCACTTCCCTGTTCCATAGGACATTTCATTTGTGCCATATTCTTGCGGTCTCCGTTGTATCTCTGCAGTGCCCCTTGCGGCTGCTTCGTGTGATACTGCCACACTGAAAGCCTTGTCCAGCGTAAGATCCTTTTCTGATAGAAGCCGTTTCTGGGTTCCTTCACTTTGTAGCCCACACACAAACTTGTCCCTTAACGTATCTGCTAGTCCCGCTCCAAACTGGCAGTGTTTCGATAGCTTGCGCAGTTCCGTTAGGTACTCAGCATTGCTTTCGTCTTTGTGTTGGTTCCTTTTATGGAACTTAAATCGTTCTGCTATCAGCAGCGGTGTGGGGTTTAAGTGGTCCTGCAGGATTTCTACTAGGCTTTCGAAATTCTTGTTCACCGGCTTCTCTGGGGTTATTAGATTTCGCAGTAACCCATAAGTTTTTGCACCCATGGAATTTAACAAAAGCAGTGCTTTACTAGCATCTGGCACTTCATTCGCCCTGCAGTACACGTCAATACGTTCCACATATGTCGCCCAATCTTCGACTTCATTGTCGAACGTAGAGATACTGCCACTCTTCGGCATCCCTGGGTGTGATTTAACTGTTAAAAATGGCGTCTCCCGCGCTTCCCCTTCTTCTCCGCTGGCACAAAATGGCGTCTCCTGCGCTTTCCTTCCTTCCCGCGCTCGCCCTTCTTCTCCGCTGCGGCTTCTAAAAATGGCGTCTCCCGCACTCTTCCTTCTTCTCCGCGGCTCAATGGCGTCTCCCGCGCTCTCCCTTCTTCTCCCCGCATACACTGTTCAGCCCTTGAGCCCTGGCTGTGCTCTACCCTCTCTCCGGTTTGTTTTTTTTTCTTTCGACGCCGCTCGGTTTTCAACCCCCCAGCTGCGCCCTGTGCGCTTCACCCTCTGTCTTACCCCGTTGACGCTGCTCGGCTTTCTCTCCGCCGTCGGTCGGCTCCAGCTGCCGCTGTCCGGGAAGGGTCTGCGCTGGACCTGTCATCAGTCTCTTGATCGTCGTGGCTGGGGAACCAAGCCTGGCTCTCCACAGCCTCCCCTGCGATGTTCACTCTCTGCCGGACGACTGGGCGGTTGCTCGTGGTCAACGCCCGTGTTCCTGGCCTCGACTTTCTTACACCGCCCTCCCGGAGCAAATCCTCGAAGTGAAATGCAGAGTTGCAGGTAGATTTGAATCGACACTCGTCGCCACTGTTAGATCCGTGAGTCTGCGAGTATGATGTTTTTCAATAACCACACGGATGCTGTAACTTAACAATAAACAGGTCTTTACTGGAGGAGGGTAGTCTCAAGACTGGGGGTAGAGAGGCATGCGCAAGGCTTATATACAGGTGTGGTCACTGCCGGTACTACAGTATACAGGAGCTGTAAAAGTAGTTCTGTCTTAAAGGTACATACACTACAGGTTGGCATAAAAATAAAACAAAAAAGGTGACTCAACCGTGGCTAACAAGGGAAATTATGGATAGCATAAGATCCAAGGAGAGGACATATAAATTGGCCAGAAAAAGCAATAATCCTGAGGATTGGGAGCAGTTTAGGATTCAACAAAGGAGGACAAAGGGATTAATTAAGAAAGGGAAAATAGAATATGAGAGTAAGCTTTCAGGGAACATAGAAACTGACTGTAAAAGCTTTTATAGATATGTGAAGAGAAAAAGATTGGTGAAGTCAAGCATAGGTCCCTTGCAGTCAGAATCAGGGGAATTTATAATGGGGAACAAAGAAATGGCAGACCAACTAAATACATATTTTGGTTCTGTCTTCAAAAGGAGGACACAAATAACCTCCCAGAGATGCCAGGGAACATAGGGTCTGATGAAAGGGTGGAACTGAAAAAAATCAGTATTTGTAGGGAAATGGTGTTAGGAAAATTGATGGGACTGAAGGCCGATAAATCCCTAGGGCCTGATAATCTACATCCGAGGGTAGTTAAGGAAGTGGCCCTAGAAATAGTAGATGCATTGCTGGTCATCTTTCAGAACTCGATAGATTCTGGAACAGTACCCATGGATTGGAGGGTAGCTAATGTTACCCCACTATTCAAAAAAGGTGGTAGAGAAAAAGCCTGACATCGGTAGTGGGGAAAATGCTAGAGTCCATTATAAAAGATGTAATAGCAGAGCACTTGGAAAGCAGTGACAGGATCGGACAAAGTCAACATGGATTTACTAAAGGTAAATCATGCTTGACTAATCTACTGGAATTTTTTGAGGATGTAACTGGTAAAATAGATAAGGGAGAACCAGTGGATGTGGTGTATTTGGACTTTCAGAAGGCTTTCGATAAGGTCCCACATAAGAGATTAGCGTGCAAAATTAAGGCACATGGGATTGGGGGCAAGGTATTGACTTGGATAGAGAACTGGTTGGCGGACAGAAAGCAAAGAGTTGGAATAAACAGGTCGTTTTCCGAGTGGCAGGCAGTGAATAGTGGGGTACCGCAGGGATCGGTCCTAGGACCCCAGCTGTTCACAATATATATTAATGATCTGGACGAGGGAATTGGATGTAATATCTCCAAATTTGCAGACGACACAAAGCTGGGTGGGAGGGTATGCTGTGAGGAGGATGTCGTGAAACTCCAGTACGATTTGGACAGGTTGGGTGATTGGGCAGAAACATGGCAAATGCACTATAATGTGGATAAATGTGAGGTTATCCACTTTGGTGGCAAAAACGGGAAGGCAGATTATTATTTGAATGGCAATAGATTGGGAGAAGGGGAAGTGCAAAGAGGCCTGGGTGTTCTTGTGCACCAGTCGCTGAAGGTAAGCATGCAGGTGCAGCAGGCGGTTAGGAAGGCAAATGGTATGTTGGCCTTCGTAGCAAGAGGGTTCGAGTACAGGAACAAGGATGTCTTGCTACAGTTGTACAGGGCCTTGGTGAGACCGCACCTTGAGTATTGTGTGAAGTTTTGGTCGCCTTATCTTAGGAAGGACGTTCTTGCCATGGAAGGAGTGCAGCGAAGATTCACCAGGCTGATACCTGGGATGGCAGGAATGACGTATGAGGAGAGATTGTGTCGATTGGGCTTATACTCACTGGAGTTTAGAAGATTGAGAGGGGATCTCATCGAAACCTATAAAATTCTGTCAGGCCTGGACAGACTAGATGCAGGAAGGATGTTTCTGATGGCTGGGGAGTCCAGAACCAGGGGTCATAGTCTAAGGATAAGGGGTAAGCCATTTAGGACTGAAATGAGGTGGAATTTCTTCACCCAGAGAGTGGTGAACCTGTGGAATTCTCTGCCACAGAGGGCGGTAGAGGCCAGTTCATTTAATATATTCAAGAAAGAGTTGGATATATTTCTTAAGGCTAAAGGGATCAAGGGATATGGGGAGAAGGCAGGGATAGGGTACTGAATTTGGACGATCAGCCATGATCTCATTGAATGGCGGAGCAGGCTCGAAGGGCCGAATGGCCTACTCCTGCTCCTATCTTCTATGGTGTTCCTCAAATCTCCTTTTTAGGCAATACCCATGAGTCCTGGGACCCAGAAAACAAATCGTGAGAAAACTCATCAGCAAACTCTAGAAATACAGCAAAGAATTTGGGGTCTCTTGACATTAAATGCTGAAATTCCTCTGCTACGTCAACATCATTTCACAGGGGCTGTGGGATAAAATCAGGAAACTTGCCTCAGCTGCTCTTTTGCATGTGGGCAGAACTATGTAAATGAGCGACAGAATGTTTTTGGCGGGCGTATCACGGAGGCGCCGAAAAAGATCGAGGAAGCTTGCACGTAGCGATGTCTTGCTGTAAAAGCGATGTAAATCAGTTGCATGCGAGTATTCTTGCTAAAAAGTTGCCGTAGCTGCTCCAAAAGATATGAGGAAATTCCGGGCCATTTATACTGCATGTTTAAATTTAATGTACTTTTATGTTCCAGGTTCTCTTTCTGTTGATGTTTTGAGAGAAAAACACTTCCCATTGTTAGTAGATGTTGCGTGTGAATAAACTTTTACAAAGTCACAAAGTCCTGTGCATTCTTATTGCAGGGAATAAACCGCCAGTGGTAAATCTACACATGTGGTAACATTCAGTTATATAATTCATCATATTTGATACTAGCCAATAGTTATGCCATGATTTGATAAGATAAGAATGATTTGTCTCCCATTTTAGGCTTCTCTTGCATATGGTCCTTGTGTTACAAACAGTAGTTATTCTTTACAGTGAAAATCCTGTGATGTTGAAGGGATTAAATCATCCCCATAGCATAAAAAGTGTTCACAGATTTGCGTTGAATTAAATAAGTATTGGAATAGTTAAAATGAGATATCAAATGCACTTTTCATTGTCATGTTTAGAAACTATGCAAGACTGGGTAGGGCAGGTGTTCATTTCATCTTTCATATGGCACTCCATCTAGCGAACCAACTGAGAACTGATTAAACCCAGCCATGGGAAGTGGGTTTGAGTGCCAGATTTAAACTAACAGGCTGCTATCTCTATTTATTTGTTCAAAAAGAAGCTGCATTTTCAACACAATTAGCAGTACAATCCACTGAGATGTGTAATTCAAAAGATAGGTGTGCTCTGCATAAATTCGTTTTCTCCATAAACCCATTGTATTCGGAATATGTCTAGCTAACAAATACATTTGAAGTGAGCAATTTTTGGCCAGATTGTGCATTTCCCTGTGTCCCAAGTTGTCCACAGTCTTGTTCCACACAATGTCCTTTACAGCTGTTGCAATAAATATGTTTTGACTTTCTGCCAAATAGCAGCAAATTGTAACTTAGATAATGGCACAGCAGTTAGAAGTTTAGCCAAATATTTGGCACAAAACACACTAATACTTAAACGTTAAATAAATCAGATTTTGTGGCAGCTTCATTATGTTTCCTATGTTCTCCTCTAGGCAAAGGGTGAGTGGAGAGGGAATGGAATATTTTCCCCATTTTTTATCCACAACAGTTTTCAGTATCCAGGAGGCATGGCATAGGTCAGATATGATGCGATTGCCTTACACAGCCCCAACCATCTCTATCCTAGTAAAGCAGCCCTTCTGGCACCAGGATGTGATTCCATTCTTGCATTCTGTTCATTTGAGTTTTCATTGTATTGCTAGTTAGTCACAAAACTGAGGGCAGTTTTATCTTGTTGACCTGTATCTACAAGAAATTAGATTGAGAGGTGCTGAACTAATTTTGCTTAGAACCCTTAACAGACGTTCAGACCATCTGTGTGCTTTGGTTTGAACCCAGATCCTTGTGGTGAAATGGCAGTGTTCTAACACATTGTCAACCTTGCCTACTCCTGCTCCTATGATTCCTTAAGCAGATTGTTTTGTGAGAGCAATCAACCGTATTTTTCTATGTTGTTTCTTTTCATTTAATTCATCTTTTTCTCTTATTCTTCTTCTCCCATTCCTGTGTACCCTGACAGGTTGAGAGATTGGACTGGAAATTTGATCCCAGACTTTTCCCAATAATACTGCACTATAATTGGACACTAGAAGGTGTGCAAGAATGTCTCTGATTTATACAGCATCTGATTGTCATTTTCTATGGTTAAAGGTCTGGTCTCTACTTGGTGTTCCTTGCCCCTAAGATTATGACCTCACCGTAGGGAATCTTATGTGTATGATACCATTCAACCACAAGAGCACAAAGCAGATATGTATGAGGACATCCAGCCCATCATAACCCAACCATCTCGAAAGAACCTACAGTCCCTCCCTTATAACCACCAGCTCTTTCTTAATTTATTCCAGTGTTCTTGCCTCCATGAAACATAGGAACAGGAGTTAGCCATTTTGGCCCATAAAGTCTACTCGGCCATCTTCGTTAGCTATACGGCTCTATCTTTTAATCTCAATTCTCCACCTTTTTCCACATCTCTTAATACTCTTATTTTCCAATTAAGTATCTATCGACCTTTTAAACACTTTAATTAACATTGCATCTACTGCATTTGGGGGAACTGTTTCACAGTCTCACACCTTTTGTCTGAAGAGGTTTTCTTGGATTCTCCTCTAACCAGTTAACCTTGACTTCTAGGACTAGCTCCCTTTCTTTTAGATTCCTACTAGGCGTAAGAGTAAGCTTCTAGCTACCCTGTCGATTTCATCCCTTAATTCCTCATCTCCCAGGAATATAATCCAAATTTATCCAGTTTATCTCACCATAACTCAAATCCCTTCAACCAGGTCTCATCGTGGTGAATTGTCACTGGACTTTCTCCAAGGATGGTATATCCTTCCTAAGGTGGGAAGCCCAAAACTGAAGACCTTATTCCAAATAAGGTCTAACCAGCACTCAGTATAATTACAGTAGTATTTCCTTACTTTTATATTCTAGACCACTTGTAATGAATCCCATTAGCCTTTTTGCAACTGTATGCTAACTTTTAATAATTTATGTAGCTGGGCCTAAAACCCTTCACCATTTAGACTATGCTCCCATCTACCATTCTTATGTCCTAAGGATACTGCCTTACAAGTAGCTACGTTAAGCTGCATCTACTGTTGTTCTTCCCACTCACTTAATCTTTTTAAGTACTTTTGCCATTTTCTGCTCTCTCCTTGGCAAGTCACTATACCTCCTACTTCGTATCATCTGCAAACTTGGATATCCCCGCTTCTATTCCCAAAACCAGATGATTAGTATACAGTTGAAAGCTGGGGCCCCTGCACTGATCCCAGGGGATCATACTCAATATGAGAATCTCCCTTTTACCCTAATTCCCTACCTCCTACCTTTCAACCAGTTTCCCATCAACGCCATGAAGTTATCTCCAATTCCAGCTGCCTTCATCAAATGTCTTATGAAAATCTATTTATACAAAATCCATTGATCGTCCTCTAACCCCCTCAATTACTTTATCAAAGGACTCCTTTAGGTTAATTAGACATGTCTTACCTTTCACAAAGCCATGCTGACTCTCCCTAATCTGGTTACATCTTTCCAAGTGTTTACTTATTCTGTCATCGATGATGGATTCTAACAATTTTCCCACCGTTGATGTTAAACGCAGTGGCCTGTAGTTAGTTGGTTTGTCCCTTCCTCCTTTTCTGAATCTACTATTGTCCAATCCTCCAATACTGTTTCCAAATCGAACAAACTTTGAAAGATTGTAATCAGTGCATCCCTGATGTGTGCCCTTGTGTTCCTTCTGACCCCTGAACAATGCTACAAAAACAAGATATTATGCACATCTTTGTCACTGAAATGTGCTTACTGGAATTGACTCGTGTTCTGTTAGAATGTTATATTTTTCCATTTTCCAAAACTATCAGACAATACGGCTTAGGCTATAAACCACAAAGCATGTTTATTGAAAGTAAAAATTAAACCATATCAGAAAACTTACAACTCCCCAGTCGAAAATTTAAAAAAAAATTAGATTGACAGTTGCTGAAATAATCTTGCTTGGAACCCCTAATAGTTGTTCAGACCATTTATGTGTGTAGGTTTGAACCCAAATCCTTGCAGTTGATTCTTGAATGGGATCCTTCCAGGAATCCTTTGAGAGGAGGAGGAGGAGCAAGAGGAAGGAGCAAACAGAGCTGTAGCTGCAGGGGGAGCAAATAGAAGGAGGCGTGCTTGCAGGAATCCATACCCTTCCAACAGAGTCTACAGGCCCAGAATAAAATGCCTGCATTTCTCTGAGGAGCCGTGCATAAGGAGGCTATGCTTCTCTAGGAAGATAAACTGAGCTGTGTCGCATCCTGCAATAAGACCTGCAGCCAACTGCCACAGCTAGCCGATTGCAGTCAAGGTCGCTGCAGTCCTGAACTTGTTTGTGTCTGGCTCCTGTCAGGCTTTCCACAGGGCATGTCGGCAACATCAGTCAGTCTGCAGTTCATGCTTGCATTAAACAGGTGACTGATGCCTGGAACAAACACATTCATCATTTTCCCATGGACATCCAGAAGCAGCAGGATAAGGCTCTGAGGTTCACACAGATAGCAGGACTCCGCCAGACCTAGGGTGGCATTGACTGCACCTATTTCATTCTGCAAGCTCCACACTGTTGTGTCGGTACCTTTCTACCTAGACACAATTTAGGACTCAGAACTCAGAGATTCAAACATGAAGTGCTTTATTGGAAGGAAAAGTAGTTCTGGAAAGTTCCGAACAAAGAGAGCTAAACTTAACCGAGAGAATACCCAACCATTTATCTCCTGTGACAGCGCCACCACAGGTGGGAGGAGAACACACAATAGAACACACAATACATAACATTTCCTCCCCTCTTAAATGGAAGGTCCACATTATTCCTCAATACACTCAACGAACCTAGGGTAGAGGTAGACTGCCTCAAACCCTGACTTTACCCTGGGGTTTATTCTGCCCCAGTCTTGTGGATAAGTCACTAAGCCTACAGATCCAAGCGTCTTGGAGGCCGCCGCTCTCTGACAGGATACCAGCGGTCATCGCTGGCTTCCACAGCAGTAGGCATTGACACAGGCCTGGATGGAGAAGGTGCCTGTGTCAGTTGAAAGTCAGGAGTTTGCACAGGTGGAACAGTCTCTTTGACTTCCTGTGTTGGAGAAGAGCACTGTGGCAAAGGATGCTGGTTTGCGGTATCATTCGGAAACAGTTCAGGCCAACCAGCCGTTGGAGCCTCTGTGGCTGTCTCTGCTCCTAGCAACAGTTGATCTGTGTGTCTTCTCCAGACGACGTCCTCAGCAGTCTCAACCGTGTAAGACACAGGGCCCGTCTGCGCGATCACTGTAGCAGGAACCCATTTCGGTCCAGTGTTGTAGTTTCGAGCTAGGACGTGCTCTCCAGGGTGAAACCGTCTCTCCTTGGCTCTTTTCTCTCTCTTTTCAACTTGAGCTTGTTGTTGACGATGGACAACCTGCTCTGCCCTTGGAGGTTTGAGTAAGTCAAAACTTGTCCGCAACTGCCTCTTCATCATGAGCGAAGCGGGGGAAGTTCTGGTTGTGGCATGCGGCTCGTTCCTGTAGGACAACAGGAAGCTGTTCAGACGTTGGTGGATTGAGCCCTGACCTTGCGATGCCTTCAAGGCGTGCTTCAAAGTTTGCACGAACCTTTCTGCCTGGCCGTTAGTAGAGGGATGATAGGGCGCAGACCTGATGTGTTGGACACCATTCACATGCAGGAAGGTTGCAAACTCCTGTGATACAAATTGTGGACCATTGTCACTTACGAGTTGTTCCGGTGAGCCATAACGGCTGAACATCTCACCAAGCTTCTCAATTGTTTTCTCTGCTGTGGTAGACCTCATCACAGCGACCTCCGGCCACTTGCTACGAGCGTCCACAACCACCATAAACATCTTCCCTTCGAAAGGACCGGCGAAGTCCACATGTACTCGCTGCCACACTTTTGCAGGCCAATCCCAGGGGTGTAGGGTTGCCAGCTGTGGAACATTCCGGACCCTTTGACATGGGGAACATGTTTTGGCTTTCTCCTCAATATTCCCATCGAGACCTGGCCACCAGAAGTAGCTTCTTGCCATTTCCTTCATCCGAACCATCCCACTGTGGCCTGTATGAAGTTGTTGCAGTATAGGTTCCCTCAGAGGTGGCGGAATGATGACACGGCATCCCCAAAGAAGACAACCTGCCTGGACGGAGAGCTCATTTCTTTTTGAAACGTAAGGTTTCAAACTAGGAGAATCTCCTATCGCTCTCCCTCGAATGACATCGTCCATTACCTCAGACAGGACTGGATCGTTGCGGGTGTACCTTCGCACCTGAACTGCAGTGACAGGTGCTCCCTCCACTTGTCTAAAGTAGAAGATGTCTATCTGACGAGGCTCTGGGGGAGTAACAGGTAAGGGTAGCCTCGAGAGACCGTCTGCGTTGCCGTGCAAGTCTGATTTGCGATATTTGATGTCGTATGTGTGTCCTGACAACAGTAAAGCCCACCTTTGCATCCTACTTGCAGCGAGAGACGGAATTCCGGTGTGGGGCCCGAAGATTGAAGTCAATGGACGGTGGTCTGTCAGGAGTGTGAACCTTCTCCCAAACAGGTACTGATGAAATTTTCGAATTCCAAAAACGATTCCCAAAGCCTCGCGCTCGATCTGCGCATAGTTACTCTCGGCCTTGTTCAAGGTGCGTGATGCGAAGGCGATAGGTTTCTCTTCACCCGAAGGCATGATGTGGGATATGACTGCTCCCACACCATATGGTGATGCATCACATGCTAGCTGCATGGGTAGCTTTGGGTCGAAGTGTGTCAGGACCTCCGAATTCAGCAATGCTTTCTTTGCTTGGGCGAAAGCTTCGTTGCACAGTTCAGTCCATTTCCATGTTTTGCCTTGACATAGCAACTGATGTAACGGCTTCAGCAATGTTGCTAAGTCTGGAATAAACTTCCCATAGTAGTTAAGTAGCCCCAGAAATGAACGTAACTGGCTCACATTCTGGGGTGCTGGGGCCTCCACGATCGCCTTGACCTTTGGCGGCACCTTATGCAGGCCAGTAGCGTCAATCACATGCCCCAGGTACTCAACTGAAGACTGAAAGAATTCACATTTGTCTTTACGAACTCTGAGTCCGTACTCTTTCAGTCGTTGTAGTGTCGCATCCAAGTTCAGAAGATGATCCTCCTCATTTGTCCCAGTGACAAGGATGTCGTCCAGGTAGCACTGGACTCCTGGCAGTCCACTCAAAATCTGATCCATTGCCCTTTGGAATAGAGCAGGGGCTGACGTAATTCCGAACGGAAGGCGGCAGTACCTGTATAGCCCTTTGTGTGTCACAATTGTCAGCAGCTCCTTTGATTTGTCATCGACATGCATTTGTAGATAAGCCTGGCATAAGTCTATTTTGCTGAACTTTTGCCCTCCGGCCAGGCCCGTAAAAAGATCATCAATGAGGGGAAGAGGGTACTGTTCCAGACAGCACCGGGTTAATAGTCACTTTAAAATCCCCGCAGATTCGAACAGATCCATCCTTTTTCAGGACAGGAACAATGGGTGTGGCCCATTTGCTCACGCTCACAGGCTCCAGGACTCCATTCTCGACTAAGGCCTCCAAGTTAGCCTCAACTTTTGGTCTAATTGCATAGGGTACAGGTCGGGCTTTGTGAAACTTCGGCTTGCTGTCAGGTTTAATGTCCAGTCTCACGCTGATCTTTTTCATGCTCCCAAGTTCCCCATTGAAGAGTTCTGCATGTTTGTTTAACACTGCAGTCAGACCTGACTCCCCTTTTGACATCATGCGGACTGCAGGCCAGTCCAGCGTGATTTTCTCTAGCCACGCACGTCCCAGTAACGATGGGTAATTTCCCTTCACCACATATAGTGGCAGTTTTGCAGTCTGTCCGTTCAATTTAACTGTCACCTCAATGACGCCTCTCATGGCCACAGGTTCACCGGTATACGTCTTTAGCACAATGTTTGTTGGCTGAAGGGTAAGATGCTTTAGCATTTTGTTGTAGAGTGTCTGAAACAAGGGACACAGCCGCGCCTGTGTCCACCTCCATCCGCACTGATTGTCCCTCCACCAGTGGTGACACCCAGTAGCCATTTGAACCACCTGCAACCGTCAGTATATGCACCTCTTCCTCCTCAGAGGTGTCGCTCCCCTCTGTTTTGCTTGTTCCATCATACTGCACTGAATGAACACTCTTTTTCCTCTCTTGTCCAAATACAGACATTTTGCTTCCATGCTTCCCAGCTCTGTCTGTTCTTTTTTTACCTCTACAGGCGCGTTCAATGTGACCCTTTTTGCCACAATTTTGGCATTCCAGCTCCGTACACCAGCAGTCATTAGCGTGATGGCCCGTTTTCCCACAATGGTAACATGTGCCGTTCCGCGCACCTTTAGGCTCAGACGACACCTTGTGAACTCTCCCTGTTGAACTCAACTGGTGAGCCTCCTTTTCTGCCATCTCCATGGAGACACTAACTTCAATGGCCTTTTCAAGATTAAGGTTGTCCTCAGTAAGAAGGCGCTTCTGTGTGGCTGCATTTTGCAGACCACACACAAGTCTGTCTCTAATGGTGTCATTCAGCACCTCCTTGAACTGGCAGTGTTCCGACAACCTTTTTAAAGCAGCAATAAACATCATCACTGATTCCCCCTCCTCTTGATTCCATTTGTGAAATCTAAATCTCTCAGCAATAACCAGAGGTTTTGGTGAAAAATGTGCTCCAAGAATTTCCACTAGTTGCTTATATGTTTTAGTTCCTGGCTTATCTGGCTGCACGAGGCTGCGAAGTAAATTGAAAGTCTTCGGCCCGATTACACTCAAAAAAGGTAGGCACGACCTTTTCATTTGCCACCGCATTCGCCAATACAAAATAGTCAAAACGTTCCATATATGCGCTCCATTGCTCCACATTTTCATCAAAATCACCGATGTTTCCTAATATAGTAGCCATCTCACGTTTCAAATTAAATTTTCTGTTTACTCACTGCACCCGTAACGTACGCAGATTCATCCGCTCCTCGTTGCCACTTGTTGTGTCGGTACCTTTCTACCTAGACACAATTTAGGACTCAGAACTCAGAGATTCAAACATGAAGTGCTTTATTGGAAGGAAAGGAAGTTCTGGAAAGTTCCGAACAAAGAGAGCTAAACTTAACCGAGAGAATACCCAACCATTTATCTCCTGTGACAGCGCCACCACAGGTGGGAGGAGAACACACAATAGAACACACAATACATAACACACACAACATAACTGCTTTCATGAATTGCAAGGCCATCCCCTCTATTAATGTGTAACTTGTGTGTGATCATCAGCAGTGCATCAATCTTTTATATTGCATCAATCATCCATCCCTCCCACTCTTTACACCAGCACAGCAAAATTACAGACTTGCAGACGAGGGCTATCCCATGCACACTTGGCTCATGACTCCTCTCAGGGACCCACACTCGGCTGCTGGCCTCTACTCCAATCTACAGATCCATGGGACAACTGGAGCCCTCAGCGAGCAGACCATTGGAGTCCTTAAGCAATGATTCAGATGGCTGGACAGATCTGGTGTTGTCCTGCAATACAGTCCAGAAGGACTGTCCCATATGATTTTGGTTTGCCGTATGCTGCATGACTTTGCTCTGCAATGGGAAGAACATATGGAGCCATCATTGGAGGAGGACCTTCAGCATGTTTCGGGAGAAGACATTGGTGAAAAGAGGATGGTGAAGAAGCAGGAGGGGTCCAACAGTTTCCTGCAGTCAGAGCTGAACAATCCCTGCTCCCCTACATTAACTGTCATGTCCAACAACCTTCCCAGTCTGTCCACTCGCAAATAAACTATCTGCCTAAAGACCTACATTGATACTCATGTCACCTAACACTGCAGGATCATCAGCTACTACAGAAATATTCTCTGTACACTAAGATTTCAAATAGCCTAGTCCTGAAACGTTAACTCTGTTTCTCTCTCCACAGATGCTGCCTGACCTGCTGGGTATTTTCAGCATTTTCTGTTTTTATTTCAAATAGCATAGTGGTTTCACTGACTTATAGAAAGGCCTACACACCATTAGTCACCCTGGTTATGAGCCTAGCGACTGTCTTAAGTATTGTCGTACTTCGAGTTAACCATATTCTGTTGCTGAACTATAAACTGTACAAAAAGCTATCAAATAGGAAGGAGAACCTGCACTAAACCAATCAATTCAATCATTCAGTTTTTTTCTAAATGTAAATTGGCGAACAAGGAGCCTCTCTCTGGAGCCTGGGCTATGTTCTCCCGCTCCATTGTGCACTTTGACCTTTTTTTGAATGAAAAGGCTGAACCGAGAAGCGGACTTCCAGAATGTCACTCTATGCATGGTTGGACATCTCCTCAAATCCACCATTATCGCAGTGCCTGTCACTTTGATGGACTACAAGTCCGAGAATGAAGCATTAGCTTGCTACTTTCTACTGAGGACAGAGAGGGCAGGGCTTACAAACATAAAGTTGTAGTACACTTGGTGAATGATTAGTGTTGCTCTCAATCATCAAAACAATTTCTGTGTTTTAAAGACACATCCCAATTTTCTGATTGGACAAACAAATGTTTTATCTTCTGGTTGGAAATGTTTCTCTCTCCCAGATCAGTTGTCATCGCAGTTTGCCACATCTCTAAAACTATTGAGCTTCCTTTATTTCTCTCACACCAATTTCCAGCCCCAAATGTTTTACGCTCCCCAGATCAGAATGGGGCCAGACTAAACACCACAACTATGCTCCAGACCCCAGGGTACATGTGAGTCATGCCAGGGAGATCAGCTGGCATAATAATATATATATACATAGAGCTTGTCCTCAGAGGTGGAGCACAGAGCTTGGAGACAGAGCTGGGTGAATCGCAATCAGAGTGGATTGCAAGCAGAGTGTACGAATTTGGTGTTAGTAGGAATTCGGTGGAGATGAGGAAGGCGGTTCCTCACGTCCAACTCAAAATGAGGAGTGGAGCCACAGAACTGGAGGGCTCCAGGTTAAATATCTAGATATCTAATATTTAGGTTCTTTGGGGGAGAAATTCGGTATCGCCCCGTTTGGGGCGCAATTATCGGCCGGGCGCAAAGTTTAGTGCCTGGTGCAAATTATCGCCTCCGACTGTAAACTTGGCTTCTATCGCCCCTGGAGGTGATTGGAGCACTAAATCAGGTGCTACACACCTGTCTTAAGGCGCAAAGGCCGAGGAGCGAGGCGCTACCTCAGAGCGCTGGCGAAGCTCAAGTGATGTCAGTCAGCAATGGAACACAAACACACTGGCGCCGGCCAGTTCTTAAAGGGGAGGGTCGATCTTGCTCTCCATCCACACCCTGCTCATTGCAGCCTTGAATCTCAGCCTGGGGAGACCTGTACATCAATTCTGCTGCAAAAGACTATGGAGAGGCCCAGGGAACTAGCTCAGCGCTTCAGCGCTTCAGCAACCGGGCCTTGGTGGCTCTGGTTGGCGCAGTGGAGCGCTGAAGAGCAATACTGTACCCAGAGAGTGGCAGGAGGCCTTTGCTGCGCGACTACAGAAGAGTGTGGAGGGAGGTGGGTTAGCACATCTCCTCTAGGAGTATGGTGCCTAGGACCCATACGCAATGTCGCAAAAAGTTCAACAACCTCACTCGGGTGGTCAGGGTGAGTGGCTGCTTTTCAATATATCTCCATTCCTCCATCTCAACCTCACTCTATGGCCAGAGGGTGTAAAAACCCCCAATGCCCAACACTCATCCAAGACCTATGGCCGTCTCATAAAACACACATGCACATTCCACACCTTGCATACGTTAAGGGCTGTTCAACTATGGGAGGCACATCAGGCAAGCACATGGCTGCATATTTACTAAGACGCCGTCCTTTTTCTTGCAGGCCAAGCTATCTCACAACAGGCAGCAGCAGCAACGGATGGGTGGAGGGCCGCCTCAGCTGCAAACCCTCAGCGATCTTGAGGTGCGCATCCACAGGATCGTCCCGGATTGTTGCAAGCCAGGTGATCGGTCCCGTCGCCCCTGGAGAGGCCGACCCCCTTCGGGACAGCAATGGTAAGTTCATCAGCTTTCTCTCGTCTCTCATTCCACTTGTCCCTCACAACACCAACCTTTTACACTTTCAATCCAACTTACTAAATCGCTCCAGTCCTTCCTCCCTTACTGCCCCCTGTCCTCACGCTAAATCCACTCTTGTACCTCCCTGCTTTTAGATGGTGATTCACCAGCTGAGGAGACGGGCCCTCAAGCAGCCAGTGGGAGCGAAGCCACAGGGGAGGAGGAAGAGGAAGCTGGAGCCTCAGCACCAGCGTCTCCCGAGGGTGCCCATGCCCACACTGGGACCACGTCTTCCCTGGAGGGGAGCAGGGGGGAAGGGTCTGATGAGGGTGAAGCTCTGGGACCCAGCGGGCTGCAGCAACATGATGGGGGTAGGGAAGCTCGGGGGCCATCTCCCCGGAGAGAGAGTAGGCCAGCGAGTCCTGCTGCACTGGACGCAGAGGAGGAGCGGCTCATCGCTGAAATGAACACCCAGGCGGCGAACATGCACACTGAGCTCATGGGTGCAATGGGAAGGGTGCCCGATTGCATTGATGCACTGGCAAGGAGTGTGGAGCACTTCGCTGCAGCACAGGCGGACGCAACGCAACTGCTTAGTGCTGCAATTCAGTCACTGGTTGCTGTGATCCAATCTCAGACTGGTCTCATGCAGACTCAGATTGAGGCAATGCATGCACTGACTGCTGCCATTGTCACTGGTTCGGTCACATTGCCCCGGGGCTCTCACCACACTGCAGCAGACAAGCAATCTGTGCTCCAGCAGATTGCTCCGGATGCTGAGGTGCTGCCCCATGGGAGTGCCAGTGTGTCGGTCGAGCAGGGAGGTGCTGTCCTCTCTCAGGGTGACAGCATTCCTGCTTCCACCACTGTCACTTCCCCATTGCACTTCCCACCGCCTGTAGCCCAGACTGCTGCCACCCATGCAGAGTTGGTGCAGTCTGTAGCCGGGCCCTCCAGGCCCAGAGCTGGTCAAGGCCGTCCTTCAAGGGCATCTGTAGTCTCAGGTTCTGACATTCAGCAGCCTCCCACCAGACTTGCTGCAGCCACTGGGGCCCCATTACGGAGGAGCAGTAGGGTGGGAAGGGGGGCAGTGCACAAGGGATGGCGATCACCCTCGAAGAACAAAAATTAGGAGGTCTCAAGAAATGTTGGGAATGTTTTTATTAAAGGCTGAGGTTCGTCTGATAACTTTTGTTTAGTGTTTTGGCCATTATCTCCAGCTTGTGAGAACCAGTTATGTTAATTAATGATTTGTTGTGTTTGTTTCTATTAGTTTGTCATGAATAAATGACACACACAGAGCTTGTGAAATAAAAAAGTTGTTGTATTCAAAATGTACATGTTTGGCCTTTGGATTCATTGCTGCCTTGGCTGGCTATAGGGGTTGCGGGTTGCTTTCCATCATGTTGTTCTCCATGCCAGAAGTCATCTTCTGAGTAGGGGCCTAGAAGCGGCTTGTTATCAGCCGTTGACGGATGGCCCTTGCAGTTTCAACATTGTGGGCCTCCCTCCCGCCTTGGTGCTGCTGCTGATCATCCTCCTTCTCTTCCTCCTCCTCTTCCTCTTCCTCCTCCTCCTCCGGTGGTGCACCAATGCCTGGTGGCATTGGCTGGGTCCTGAGGATTGCAAGGTTAAGAAGAATGCAGCAAACAACTATGAAGAGGGAGACTCTCTCTGGAGAGTACTGCTGGGCTCCTCCTGAGTGGTCCAGACAGCGGAACCGTTGCTTGAGCACGCCGATCGTCTGCTCAATGATGTTCCTGGTGGCGAGATGGCTCTCATTGTACCGCAGCTCAGCAGGGGTGTTGGGGTTATGGAGCAGTGTCATCAGCCAGGTGCAGAGTGGATAACCCTTGTCCCTGAGGAGCCAACCACTTGGCTGATGCGGTGCCTGGAAAAGGTCTGGCACACCAGTCTGGCGCAGGATGAAAGCATCGTGACTGCTGCCAGGATAGCGGGCATTGACAGCAAGTATCAGCTGTCTGTGGTCACAGACCAACTGGACGTTTAAGGAGTGGAAACCCTTGCGGTTTTGGAAAACCTCTGCATTCTCATGCGGAGCACGCAATGCCACATGCGTGCAGTCAATGGCGCCTTGCACCATGGGGAAGTCCGCTATCCTCGCAAAGCCCAATGCGCGTTCATGCTGTTTGGCCCGGGTCATTGGAAAAGAGATGTACTGGCGTCTCCTTTTATATAGGGCATTTGTCACCTCCCAGATACAGCAATGGACTGCGAACTGGGTGATATTGGCGATGTCCCCCATAGCTGCTTGAAAGGAGCCGATGGCATAAAAATTCAGAGCCACTGTGACCTTCACTGCCACCGACAGAGATGTCCTGGTTCTCAGTTGAGGCTGCAGATCTGGTTGCAGCAGGTGGCAGAGCCCAGTGACCACCTCCTTGCTGAAGTGCAGCCTGTGCAAACACTGCTCCTCAGACAAATGAATGTAGGAGAATTGTTCCCGGAATACCCTGGGAGGGTAAGGTCTCCTGTGCAGAGGCCTGTTGGCCCTCCTTGCTCTGGCCATGATTGCCACTCTCTCTCTGCGTCTCTGATGCCTCCGATTCTGCAGGCGCAGGACGATGCCCCGAATCAGTGTAGCCTTCACAGTCTCTTGACAATCGAAGCAATGAAGGTCAAATCCAACAGAACCTGCAAAGTGCTGCTCAGTAGCCAAAGATACTTCACACAGCATTGACTCTCTGCAGAAGTCTCTCTCTCTCAGAATCTCTTTCTCTCTCTCAGAATGAGTGGTGCAAAACTGTCTCCCACAAAAAAAGGCAGGAAGAGGGCGCCTTTAAATAGCGCTCCCCCTTCCCGACTGCAAAACGTTCCAGTCTCCCTGTCGTTGCTTGCGGCAGGCGGAAAAGAAGGGGGCGCCACTCAATATCCAGTCCGGGGCGCCACCGGAGTGTTGCACGCTCGACTGACGTCATGATCTGCGGGCGTAGGAGATCGTGGTGGTAGTGTTTAGCGCCGCCGCAAAAACTCTGGTCAGTTTCACGAGCAGCGCAAACATCGCCGCGCCCGGGCGCTAGTTGCTTTGCGCCTCTTAGAGCGCTAATGGGAGGCGCAAAGCAACCGAATTTTTCCCCCTTTGTGTTTAGTATCTCAGTGGTTCTTGTTAAACTTGAGTAAATAATTTTGTCTTTTTTCTCTCTAAGTTAGGGCAGTGGGGTAAACTAAGAAGCTTAGTTAGTAGTCTAATAAATAGAGGCATGGCAGGGCACCTCAGTCCTGTCGAATTCACATCCTGAGCCATGTGGGAAGCCCAGGATGCTTCTCACATCCTGGACAACTACATGTGCAGGAAATGTCACCAACTGGAGGAGCTCGAGCTCCAGGTTTTGGAGCTTGAGCAACGGCTTGTGTCACTGCAGTGCATCCGCGAGGCAGAAAGCTACATGGATAGCACGTTTCAGGAGGTTACACCCCAGAGCTTAAGAGTTTGCAGGCAGAGAGACAATGGATGACTGCCAGACAGACAAGGAGGACCAGACAGGTAGTGCAGGAGTTCCCCCTGAGTGCATCTCGCTCTCTAAATGGTATTAAAGGCAATGGTTTTTCTGGGGAGTACAGCCAGAGCTAAGTCCACGGCACCATGGCTGGCTCAGTTGTACAGGGGAGAGGGGGAAGGTCAGAAAAGCAATAGTGATAGGGGATTCAATAGTTAGGGGATCAGACAGGCATTTCTGCGACCACAGACGTGACTCCAGGATGGTATGTTGCCTCCCTGGTGCCAGGGCCAAGGATGTCACTGAGCAACTACAGGACATTCTGAGGGGGGAGGGTGAACAGCCAGAGGTCGTGGTCCATATTGGTACCAATGATATAGGTAGAAAGAGTAATGAGGTGCTGCAGACAGATTTTAGGGATCCAGGAAAGAGATTGATAAGCAGGACCTCAAAGGTAGTAATCTCCGGATTGCTCCCGGTGCCACAAGCTAGTGAGTACAGAAATAGGAGGATAGAGCAGATGAATGCGTGGCTGGAGAGATGGTGCAGGTGGGAGGGTTTTAGATTCCTGAAGCATTGGGACCGCTTCTAGGGGAGGTGGGACCTGTACAAGCCGGACGAGTTGCATCTCAACAGGGCTGGAACCAATATCCTCACAGGGAGGTTTGCTAGTGCTGTTGGGGAGGGTTTAAACTAGCTTGACAGGAGGTGGGAACCTGAGCGTAGATTCAGAAGGGAGAGAAGCAAAGCTAGAAATGGAAGGCAGTAAATTAGTAAGTGAGTTTGGAAGGCAGAGGAAGCAAAGGCTACAAAATAGACAACCAAGGGGTTTGGCAGTGCTTAATGGTATATACTTCAATGCAAGGAGTCTAGTGAATAAGGCAGATGAGCTGAGGGCACAGATAGACACGTGCAAGTATAATATCATAGCTATTACTGAAACATAGCTGAAAGAAGGGCAGGAATGATAGCTCAAAATTCTTGGTTACAGGGTTTTCAGATGAGATAGAGGGGGGATAAAAAAGGAGGGCGGGTTGAAATATTGATTAAAGAAACAATTACAGCTGTGAGGAGGGATGATATAGAATCATAAGTCATAGGGCTGGATTTTCATTCAGGGGACATGATGGTGGCGGGACTACAACTTTCGGGGTTGTTGTCCCACCTCCATCGAGAAGCGGCCAATCCACGCGATTTTAACTTGATTGGCCTTGTTGAGCCCACCCAGTGGGCTCAGCAGGCCAATTAAGGGCCACCCAGCAACAGGTGATGTCACAGACTGAAATTTCATCTGTCAAGAGGTTTTGACAGATGAAATATCAGTGTTTGAAAGCTCTTTGAAGCTGTCAAACACTGACAGTCTTACTTCTAACATGAGTCCTTCTCCACAGACTCAGTTAGAAATCTCTCCTGCACAGAAAGCTGAAGGCTGTCACTTTTGACAGTTCGCAGCCATTCTGCTTTCTGTGCCGGTGAGATGAGGGACTCCCGAGACCTAAAGGAAGGAAGGCTGTAAAGGTAAGAAAAGGTAATTTAAACTTCTTTAAACACTTTAGACACACCAAACACACTTACCTTTGCACTCATGCACACATCACTCACCTGAACACCGACATCACGACCCCTCCAAGTCCTTCAACCCGACGGCCCGCCTCCTCTAAATTGGCATGGTTTGGCGCCGTCGGGAATCCCACACTTCAAACTTAAAAATAGGGATTAGGCTAAGAACTGCCTGTTAACAGGCAGTTAACTGGCACTAATCCCCTTCCCGCCTCGGGGAGGCGGATCCCAGTGCGGGGCGAGTATCCGCCTCCTTTGAAACTGGCATGGAGGCGGGTTTGGGTGCAGGATGGGTTTATGCCCCCCGAGTTTGGGATTTTAAACCCCCCCCATGCCTCCAATCCTGCCTCCAAGGACCAATGAAAATCCTGCCCATAGAGTCATAACGGCACAGAAGGAGGCCATTTGGCCCATCGAGTCTGTGCCGGTGTTAGAAGGATCATCAAATAAGGCCATATGGGTTAAACTGAAGAACAAAAAAGGGGCAGTCACACTGCTGGGACCCCCAAATAGTCAGAGGGAGATAGAAGAGCAAATATGTAAGCAAATTTCTGGGAAGTGCAAAAACAATAGGGCAGTAATAGTAGGGGATTTCAACTGCTCTAATATTAACAGTGATAGAATCAGCATAAAAGCTATAGAGGGTGCAGAATTCTTAAAATGCATTCAGGATTCAAATGCAAACAGGAAGGCAGATTATTATCTGAATGGCAATAGATTGGGAGAAGGGGAAGTGCAACAAGACCTGGGTGTCCTTGTGCACCAGTCGCTGAAGGTAAGCATGCAGGTGCAGCAGGCGGTTAAGAAGGCAAATGGTATGTTGGCCTTCGTAGCGAGAGGGTTTGAGTACAGGAACAAAGATGTCTTGCTGCAGTTGTACAGGGCTTTGGTGAGACCACATCTTGAGTATTGTGTGCAGTTTTGGTCACCTTATCTGAGGAAGGATGTTCTTGCCATGGAGGGAGTGCAGCGAAGATTCACCAGGCTGATACCTGGGATGGCAGGAATGACGTATGAGGAGAGATTGGGTCGATTGGGCTTATACTCGCTGGAGTTTAGAAGAATGAAAGGGGATCTCATTGAAATTTATAAAATTCTAACAGGACTAGACAGACTAGATGCAGGAAGGATGTTCCCGATGGTCGGGGAGTCCAAAACCAGGGGTCACAGTCTAAGGATAAGGGGTAAGCCATTTAGGACAGAGATGAGGAGGAATTTCTTCACCCAGAGAGTGGTGAACCTGTGGAATTCTCTACCACAGAAGGCAGTAGAGGCCAATTCATTAAATATATTCAAGAAAGAGTTGGATATATTTCTTAAGGCTAAAGGGATCAAGGGATATGGGGAGAAAGCAGGGACAGGGTACTGAATTTGGATGATCAGCCATGATCTCATTGAATGGCGGAGCAGGCTCGAGGGGCCGAATGGCCAACCCTGCTCCTATCTTCTATGTTTCTATGTTAGGAGAAGTTTTTTAGCCAGTACATAGCAAGCCCAACAAGAGAGGGGGTGGTTCTGGACTTAGTTTTAGGGAATGAAGCTGGGCAGGTGGAAGGGGCACCAGTGGGCGACCATTTTGGTGGTGGTGATCATAATTCAGTTAGATTTAGCATAGTTATGGAAAAGGACAAAGATAGAGCAGGAGTAAAATTTTTCAATTGGGGAAAGGCCAGTTTTACTAAGCTGAGATTTGATTTAGCAAAAGTGGACTGGAAACAGCTACTTGAAGGTAAATCAGTGTCAGAGCAGTGGGAGGCATTCAAGGAGGAGATAGTGAGGGCTCAGAGTGAATGTGTTCCCTCAAAGAAAAAGGGTGGGACTTCCAAATCTCCAGCCCACTGGATGTCAAGGGGCATACAGGGTAGGATAAGGTAAAAAAGGGAAGCTTATGTCAGATACCGAGCGCTAAATACTGCAGAATGTCTGGAGGAGTTTAGAAAGTGCAGGGGTGAAATTAAAAAGGAAATTAGAAAAACAAAGAGAAGGCAAGAAAAAATATTGGCAAGTAAAACCGAAAGATGTTTTATAAATACATAAAGAGCAAGAGAATAACAAAGGAAAGAATAGGACCTATTAGAGATCAAAAAGGCGGACGACGCGGGCATGCTTCTTAATGAATACTTTGCGTCTGTCTTCACGGAAGAGAGGGACGCTGCAGACATTGTAGTTGAGGAGGAGTGTGACATATTAGATGAGATAAACATAGTGAGAGAGGAAATATTAAGGAGTTCAGCATCTTTGAAAGATAAATCGCCAGGCCTGGATGAAATGTATCCCAGGCTGTTATGAGAAGCAAAAGAGGAACTAGCAGAGGCTCTGACCATCATTTTCCAATCCTCTCTGGCTACAGGTGTGGTGTCAGAGGACTGGAGGACTGGTAACGTTGTACTGTTGTTTAAAAGGGGAGAAAGAGATGGACCGAGTAATTGCAAGTCAGTCAGCCTAACCTTGGTGGTGGGAAAATTATTGCAAAACATTCTGAGGGACAGTATTAATCATCATTTAGAAAGGCAAGGATTAATCAAGGATAGTCAGCATGGATTTGTTAAATGAAGGTCATGTCTGACAAACTTGATTTAATTTTTTGAGGAGGTAACGAGGAGGGTCGATGAGGGTAGCATGTTTGATGTAGTCTACATGGATTTTTTAAGCAAGGCTTTTGACAAGGTCCCACATGGCATTCTGGTCAGAAAAGTAAAAGCCCATGGGATCCAAGGGAAAGTTGGATCCAAAATTGACTCAGTGGCAAGAAGCAAAGGGTAATGGTCGAAGGGTGTTTTTGTGACTGGAAGGCTGTTTCCAGTGGGGTTCTGCAGGGCTCAGTACTAGGTCCCTTGCTTTTTGTGGTATACATCAATGATTTAGACTTCAATGTAGGGAGCATGATTAAGAAGTTTGCAGATGATACAAAAATTGGCCTTGAGGAAGAAAGCTGTATTAATGGACTGGTCAGGTGTCTAAGTGACAAATGGAGAAGTGTGAGGTAATGCATTTGGGGAGGGCTAACAAGGCAAGGGGATACACAATAAATGGTAGGATACTGAGAAGTGTAGCAGAATAGAGGGACCTCGGAGTGCATGTCCACAGATCCCTGAAGGTAGCAGGACAGGTAGATAAGGTGGTTCAGAAGGCATACGGGATGCTTTCCTTTATTAGCCAAGGCATAGAATATAAGAGCAGGGAGGATATGCTTGAACTGTATAAAACACTGGTTAGGCCACAGCTAGAGTACTGCATACAGTTCTGGTCGCCACATTACAGGAAAGATGTAATTGCACTAGAGAGGGTACAAAGGAGAGTTACAAGGATGTTGCCAGGACTGGGGAATTTTAACTATGAGGAAAGATTGGATAGGCTGGGGTTATTTTCTTTGGAACAGAGCAGGCTGAGGGGAGAATTAATTGAGGTGTTATAAAATTATGAGCTAGGCCTTGATAGAGTGGATAGAAAAAACCTATTTCCTTTAGCAGAGAGGTCAATAACCAGGGGCATAGATTTTAAGTAATTGGTAGAAGGATTAGAGGGGAGTTGAGGAGAAATGTTTTCATCCAGAGGATGGTGGGGTTCTGGAACTCACTGCCTGAAAGGGTGGTAGAGGCAGAAACCCTCATCACATTTAAAAAATACTTGGATATGCACTTGAAGTGCCGTAACCTACAAGGCTACGGACCAAGAGCTGGAAAGTGGGGCTAGGCTGGATGGCTCTTTGTCGGCTGACACGGACACAATGGGCCGAATGGCCTCCTCTGTGTCGTAAATTTCTATGATTCCATGATTCTGTAGGAGGGCAGATTTTCCCAATTCATTATCCCAGGTGGATTGCCATGTGCTTGGAGCCCATATTAGGAATTTCAGCTTGGCAGTCAGTGGGTCTCTGGACATGAATTCCTGATGTGTGCTTCTGACAGGCGAAGCTCCACGCTGGGAGCACAAATTCAGGAAATCCACACTTAGGTAGAATCCATAACACGGTGTAATAAAAATCAAAAATATGAAGAAACCACAATGTATCAAAAATTATATCCTCATTTGATTACACCAAGATTTACGGTTGATATTACAATATTAAAGGTGTCATGCAGCCTGTACATTAAAGTAAAACTAAAGAGCTGCACAGGACTGAGTTTCAAACATGAAAGATATGTATGATTTGCATTTTGCTTCGTGCTTTGATTAACAAGTCATAGAGCAATATGCAAATCACAGCTATTTCTGTTTTATCTTTCATGTTAGAAACCACATAGCTGGTCTTAGGATGGGAACACTGGCTCCTTACATCGAGGCCTCCTCAAAATCACATCGGGCAGCAAGTAAGTAGTAATTTATTTTCAATTTTCGTCTCACTACTGCCCTATTCCTGCAGATATTGTTGGGTAGAGTGGCAATCCTAAAGCTATCTGCTGTGCAGTCACCCACCCCCACCCCCCCAGGAAGGCCCTAGTGACAGCTAAAACAGCTGCCATCCAGGCCTTGGGCTTCATTAGAACCACATCACTGGACCTGAGCTTATACAAATGGGGATGGGCTTCCATTATGTCACTAAAGCCATCAGGTCTGTGCACTCATAGATCAGAGGGCAAGGTGACATAGGGACTCCAAGTTGGGTCAAGACGGATGTGGCCACGGAAGGTGATAACCTCGGGATAGCAGGAGCCAGAAGGCAGGCTGGACCAGGTTGCCTACGCACCTGTGGAGAGTTCAGACCCGTAGCAGGGCCATCCGGCATCCGTGCTCGAGCAGGCTGAGGGCCATCTCGATCCCAGCACCATGTTCTGGAGCTCTCTCCTCCAGTCTCCTCTCATTGGGAGTTCACTTAGAAGGAGCACTAGGATAGGTAGGCATTCACCCACAGCACAGCCATGGGAAAAGTGGGAAAGAGGGAGGCACCATAGTAATAAAGAGTAGACACACCCCCATTGTTTTTTTTAGTAAATCACTGTTGACACTTGAACACTGTTGTACTTGTACCTTTTTAGTGTAGTTGAATATGGAAAACAAACATGAGGTGTAAAGTGATGATTTGAGAATGGGGGAGAGTGTTTAGTGTGATGGTTCTCTTTGCATTGATTGTGGAATGGTGCTATTGTATGGAAAGGAGGAAGGAGGCTAGGGAAGCATTGGTGATGATTTGGACAGGTTGGGTAATTGGGCAGAAGCATGGCAGATGCAATATAACGTGGATAAATGCGGGGTTATCCACTTTGGTGTCAAAAACAGAAAGGCAGACTATTATCTGAATGGCAATAGATTGGGAGAAGGGGAAGTGCAACGAGACCTGGGTGTCCTTATGCACCAGTCGCTGAAGGTAAGCATGCAGGTGCAGCAGGCGGTGAAGAAGGCAAATGGTATGTTGGCCTTCATAGCAAAAGGGTTTGAGTACAGGAGCAAGGATGTCCTGCTGCAGTTGTACAGGGCCTTGGTGAGACCACACCTTGAGTACTGTGTGCAGTTTTGGTCACCTTATCTGAGGAAGGATGTTCTTGCCATGGAAGGAGTTCAGCAAAGATTCACAAGGCTGATCCCTGGGATGGCAGGAATGACGTATGAGGAGAGATTGGGTTGATTGGGCTTATATTCGCTGGAGTTTAGAAGAATGAGAGGGGATCTCATCGAAACTTATAAAATTCTGACAGGTCTGGACAAACTAGATGCAGGTAGAATGTTCCCGATGGTCGGAGAGTCCAGAACCAGGGGTCATAGTCTAAGGATAAGGGGTAAGCTATTTAGGACAGAGATGAGGAAGAATTTCTTCACCCAGAGAGTGGTGAACCTTTGGAATTCTCTACCACAGAAGACGGTTGAGGCCAAGTCTTTAAGTATATTCAAGAAGGAGTTAGATATATTTCTTAGAGCTAAAGGTATCAAGGGATATAGGGAGAAGGCAGGTACGGGGTACTGAGTTTGGATGATCAGCCATGATCTCATCGAGGGGCCGAATGGCCTACTCCTGCTCCTATCTTCTATGTTTCTATGTTTTCTATAGATCTGGAGAGGGCCAGGTCAATACCTTCACCCGTATCAAAGGGGGGGGAAGGGGCTTGCAGTTGTTGCTTATTATTTACCTCCAAATAAGCCATCTTGTAAAAAAAAAAGGGGGGAAGGAACCATTTTATCCAACATGGCTCCATCAGTTAAGAGAAAAGAGTTTCAGCATTCTGCCAACAATTTCTGAAGCTGAAAAGCTATTTTTGATTCATAAAGTCAAAAATAAAGACCATTCTTGATAAGAGCAGGCTTCCCCCTTCAGACAGTTAGCACCTTAATGGCTGCTCTGTCTGGAAGCTATTGTGCCAGGTTTTTTGGAGCAGTTTGCCCCTGAACTGCATTTGTTGCTGGAGCAGGAAATACTGAGTGCACCATTCTATCACACTCATTTACATTGGTGCACCCTCTTCAGGTACAATCAGGTGCAGCCTCCTGAAAAGCCATTCAGAAATTAAGCTGGAGTGGGATTCAGGTGCAAAATATGGGCAAAGGATTAGCACCCACTTTTCTTGTACACAGTGCTATTTGGAGGGTAATCCAGGAAATTGCCTTTTATACCTGTCAGGATCTTAATGCTATCTCTACAGCATTTCCACCCACTTTATAAGTATATTCAGATGCAAGTAGTGCTATTTTCACTTGTAAAATAAAAAAAGGCTCAACAAATGAAATAATCCACTTTAAAAGAAATTTCTCTTAAAAGGGCACATTTAGTGTGATCAGTTTTGCTCATCCTTAGCCAGTTCTCAGCCCAAACTAGCTACTTATCCAATTAGAAGTTGTGCATGTAATACAAAAAATATCTATGTTAAATACTTCTATATTATTTATACAAGACTATTCAAAGCTGGCACTTCTGGAAGCTTAAGGTACTAAGCATGCATTTTTAGAAATTACAAATTGAATGATATAATTTCTGCAGTAAAGGTCCGAATAATTTTTGATGATCTGTACAAGTTTGATTTCTTATGGGGAGAAATGATCATGATTATCTTCTGATTACAATTCCTTGTAACCATTAAAACATGTTCAGTTTTAGTCTGATCTACACTGGGAAGGAGGGGTGATTTTTTTTACAGTGGTAGAATTCATATACTGAATCAATGAGGCTGAGATGATTAACTACTTAAAGAAGAAACTCAATAATATCTGGTTAGGAAAGGAATAAGTATTTATAGGGATAGGCTCAGATAATCCAATACGCCGAGGAACAAAATGACTCCTGTGCTGTTAGAGCTGGGGAATATTTATCTGGAGGACAACAGGCTAGGGTTGAATAGCTGCGACAAATTAATATTCTAGATTTGCATAATAACCTTTGGGAATCAGGGACTACTTATGTAGAATTTTCCCTCAGGAGATTAAATGGGTGATGTATCATAACAGTAAAACAGTAGTGTGAGAAGATGCTCATTTTAAAAGGTAAAAGTGGCAGTGGAACTGAAGAAGATAAGTAAATAAAATATTAAATTAAAAATGTCTGGAGGTATACATCAAAGAGGATAACACTATTTAATATCCTATTTTCACAGTTCACCAAACTCCTGAATGATTTTGAACTCAGTAGGGTCAATTTTGACCTTTGCGCGACCAACTGGGCAGAGCCACTGATTGACCGACTGGGCGGAGCCACCGATTGACCGACTGGGTAGAGCCACTGATTGACCGACTGGGCGGAGCCACCGATTGACCGACCGGGCGGAGCCACCGATTGACCGACTGGGCAGAGCCACTGATTGACCTACTGGGCGGAGCCACCGATTGACCGACTGGGCGGAGCCACTGATTGACCGACTGGGCGGAGCCACCGATTGACCAACTGGGCGGAGCCGCCGATTGACCGACTGGGCAGAGCCAATGATTGACTGACTGGGCGGAGCCACTGGTTGACCGACTGGGCGGAGCCACTGATTGACCAACCGGGCGGAGCCACCGATCAACCGACCGGGTGGAGCCACTGATTGACCGACCGGGCGGAGCCACCGATCAACCGACCGGGCGGAGCCACTGGTTGACCGACCGGGCGGAGCCACTGGTTGACCGACTGGGCAGAGCCACTGATTGACCGACTGGGTGGAGCCACTGGTTGACTGACCGGGCAGAGCCACTGGTTGACCGACCAGGCGGAGCCACTGGTTGACCGACCAGGCGGAGCCACTGATTGACCGACCGGGCGGAGCCACCGATCAACCGACCGGGCGGAGCCACTGGTTGACCGACCGGGCGGAGCCACTGGTTGACCGACCGGGCGGAGCCACCGATCAACCGACCGGGTGGAGCCACTGATTGACCGACCGGGCGGAGCCACCGATCAACCGACCGGGCGGAGCCACTGGTCGACCGACCGGGCGGAGCCACTGGTTGACCGACCGGGCGGAGCCACTGGTTGACCGACCGGGCGGAGCCACTGGTTGACCGACTGGGCAGAGCCACTGATTGACCGACTGGGTGGAGCCACTGGTTGACTGACCGGGCAGAGCCACTGGTTGACCGACCAGGCGGAGCCACTGGTTGACCGACTGGGCGGTGCCATTGATTGACCAACCAGGCGGAGCCACTGATTGACCAACTGGGCGGAGCCACTGGTTGACTGACTGGGCGGAGCAACTGATTGACCAACCGGGCAGAGCCACTGGTTGGCTGACTGGGCAGAGCCACTGGTTGACCACGCGTTCCAGCGGCGAAGAGGCCCCCACAATTTTGAGGCCCCAGCCTTACCTAAATTTGGCAGGCAAACTGCAGGGTACCAAATAGGCATCCCGATGCAACCCGCTGGATCGAGGCCTCAAGATTGGGTTGTGGCAGCTTCCAGCAAGATACATTGCTGGGGTGGGGAGGGTCGCCATCATGGAGGGTGGGTGTCCCGGGGCAGCAGTTTACCCAAATTATTTTTGTGAGCCTGGAAGAACACTTCTCGTCCTCCAGAGCCCACAAAAATAATTCAACACTTACCTCTGCCGGGCCTCTTCGGTTCTGTCGCCTGTGAAACTGGTCAGAGTGTGCACAGCACGGGTCGCTTGAAGGCCTGGACATAAATTTTAGAGCCCGTTCGGAAATTGAGTTAGGCAGGCCTCAGGCGCTGTCTCAGCAGGATATTTCTTTTACATTTTGGTCCCGCTACTGTCCCTCTCACACATTTATTCAGACTTTAGGAAAGCTTTAACAAAGTTCCACAAAAAGGCTTCAAATGAAACTAAAAGTCATAGGAATCTAGGGTAGAAAATGAGATTGGAGAAGAAACTCAATTAAAAAAAAGAAATAGAGAGTGTGTGTGAGGGTTGTAATGTCAGGCTAAAGTGAAATGCTGAGTGGGGTCCCTCTGCTGTCAATGCTTCGATCCCTTTCACTTCTAATCTATGGTAATGACCTAAATGGTGAACCAAATGTAAGTTTGCCAGGTTTGTTACTGATACTATGACAGTGAAAACATTAGAGACAGAGGGAATCGTGGAGGAGGTTCTGCTGTAACTTTGGTGGAAGATCTACGGAATAATTGGGGGTAATATATTAGATTGGATAGAGGATTGGCTAACTAACAGAAAACAGAGAGTCGGGATAAATGGGTCATTTTCAGGTTGGCAAACTGTCACCAGTGGGGTTCCTCAGGGATCAGTGCTGGGGCCTCAACTATTTACAATCTATATTAATGACTTGGATGAAGGGACCGAGTGTACTGTTGCCAAATTTGCTGATGATACAAAGATAGGTGGGAAAGCAAGTTGTGAGGAGGACGCAAAGGCCGGAATTTTGCCGATCCTCAGAGTGCGGGGTTGGAGGCGGGACCGCTGCCAAAATCGCAAAGATTGACAGTGGGTAGGAAACCTGCTGTCAACCCGCCTCCAATCAATCTTCCCAAGTGTCGGGTCCCCGATTAGCGCATGGACCCGACACCTAGCGGCGGGAAGAGGATTATAGCCACTTACCTGGCTGTTAACAGGTACTTGATATTTGTTAACAGGCTCTTTTTCAATGTTGCCACTTCTGCCTCAAGTTCCCCGATGTCCGGACACCACGCCAGGTAAGTGTGGCGTGTTGTGAGTCTGCTGTAATGTTTCTGCATTGATGACAGCTGCAGAAGTGGTGTGAAGGATTCAATGGTGCACTGGTGAGTTTCAGAGGTAAGAGAATGTTGGGAAAATCATTTTTAATGCATTTACACTTTTCTGTAGGTAACAAGGTTTGAATTGGCTGTCTAGTGCAACCGCATTGGGAGAACCTCTCTCACCAGTGACAGATCGCTTCTGTAACTTCACCTGCAGCTACCATCTGTTCTAGCCTAAGGAAGGAGTCACTGGAGAGCCTGGGTGCAAGAGCTCACCTTTGTACAAGAAAAATTGTGCGTGGTCCCTTTA
Source organism: Somniosus microcephalus (assembly GCF_052327205.1). Lineage (NCBI taxonomy): Eukaryota > Metazoa > Chordata > Chondrichthyes > Squaliformes > Somniosidae > Somniosus > Somniosus microcephalus. The sequence goes on along the minus strand of NC_140995.1, from coordinate 108,913,154 downwards.
AGAAAACCGCAGATGACGCATTATCAAATGATGTCATCTGACCAGCTTCCTCTTAATTGGCTGGCAAGCCCGCAGGGTGGGCTTAACAAGGCCAATCAACGCAAAATCACATCCATGGGCTGGATGCAGTTGGGGGTGGGACTGGAAGCTGGAAACTAGTTGACCCGCTCCCAAGCCGCATCCATTTGCAAAATCGCGGCCAAAGAGTCTGCAAAGGGACATAGATAGGTTAAGTGAATGGGCAAAAATTTGGCAGATGGAGTATAATGTGGGAAAATGTGAGGTTATCCACTTTGGTAGCAAGAATAAAAAAGCAAAATATTATTTAAATAGAGAGAGACTACAGAATGCTGTGGTACAGAGGGATCTGGATGTGCTTGTACATGAAACACAAAAAGTTAGCATGCAGGTACAGCAAGTAATTAGGAAGGCAAATGGAATATTGGCCTTTATTGCAAGGGGGATGGAGTAAAAAGTAGGGAAGTCTTGCTACAACTGTACAGGGCATTGGTGAGATCACACCTGGAGTAATGCGTACAGTTTTGGTCTCCTTATTTAAGGAAGGATATACTTGCATTGGAGGCAGTTCAGAGAAGGTTCACCAGGTTGATTCCTGAGTTGAAGGGGTTGTCTTATGAGGAAAGGTTGAATATATTCAAGGCGGAGATAGACAGATTTTTGAAAAACAGGGGAATCAAGGGTTATGGGGAGTGGGCAGGAAAGTGGAGTTGAGGCCAAGATCAGATCAGCCATGATCTCATTAAATGGCGGAGCAGGCTCGAGGGGCTGAATGGCCTACTCCTGCTCCTATTTCTTATCTTCTTATGTACGGAAACCCCAGAGAAATGGCCATGGCTGACCATTACTCTATGCTGTATGGAAACAGTTGGCGTCCTTACAGCAGATGGCAGAGCTCGGCATCTTCCCTTCTGCTGATCCGGATGCTGAGAAGGCAGGTACCACAAAACCTCCCAGGTTAGTTTGCTGGGGTTGGATGAAATAGCTGTTAGCATCTTGGCAGGTGTGGCCTAACAGGCACCACTGGCTCCGGATCAACCGCGTATTCCTTCTTTCATGTAAGACATGATGCTGTGATTGGAATACTTCAGACGAACCTTCCAGCATAAGCTTTCACATCTCATTGTGAAGCCACCAGGAGTCTGCTAGTGCAGCCGCCATTGGGAAAAGGAGTCTCTACCAGCAACATCTGCCAAGGTAAGGTATGCTACCTCTCTCTGCAGATGTTGGGGTGCGGGCATGGGCGGGAGGGCATAGTGCACCTCTTGGGCAGCCTGACCTGCATGACATCCTTCCGCTGGTCCCCCTTTCTTCTGAACAAATGAACAATACCTCTGGAGCAAAATAAAGGGAGCTCAGGCAAAAATAAGTAAATAACCGCAACTGCCACAAAGGCTCATAAAAGCCTAAATGCCAGCTGGGGGGAAACAAGGATGAATAGACTTAGCTTTAAAGTCTGTGAACCTTATAAAGGCCCTCCCACTTGCAGGCCCATGGTCCACCTGAGTCCTTATTTCCACCGGGTTTCACTGGGCCTGCTGGAGATTCGATACCCAGCACACCCGTGGGCTGGGAAATGGCACAGCACTGTTCCCCACCTCCTTTTGCTTATGGTAATGAAATTCCCACCTGCTTCAAATGGAAGCTTTAACCACCTGCCCCATGCCTGACCAGAGGATTCAATCGGGAATTCTGATGAAGGTTATCTACACCTAAAACCTTAACCTCTTTTCTCTTTTCACATAGTGCTGAATCTTCAGTGTACATGCTACAGTCTGATAACAACTGACAAATTGAGTGCGGGCAGGTTTGCAGATGGTTCTAGGAATTGGCTCTGGGAGGGGTGCATTGTTAGGTTGTACATAATCTAGGTTGGAACTTCAGTGCAGTGCAGAGGAAGTGCTGCATTGTCAGAGATGCCTTCTTTTGGATGCGATTCTTCTTCAGGTGTACGTAAAAGGTTCCATAATACTATTTGAAGAAGGGAAACATGTTCTCCCCGGTGTCCTGGCCAATATTTATCCCTTAACCAGCACTACTAAAACAGATTATCTGCTCATTCATTCATTTGCCATTTGTAGGACTTTACTGTGCATAAATTGGCTGTTGTGTTGTCTTTTGGATGAGATGTTAAACCAAGGCCCTGTCTGCCCTCTCACATGGACGTAAAAGATCCCACTGCACTATTTTGAAAAAAAGCAGGGGAGTTCTCCCTGGTGTCCTGGCCAATATTTACCCCTCACCCAACATCACTAAAACAGATTATCTGGTCATTATCTCATTGCTGTTTGTTAAAGCTTGCTGAGCGCAAATTGGCTGCGATGTTTCCTACATTACAACAGTGACTACACTTCAAATGTACTTTACTGGCACAAGTTTTTTCATTCTTTTCGACATTACACTCACAAGAAATGTTCATTTATTCAAACTATAACACGTTAAACAAAGCTAAGTACTTACAATCAAACCAGCTTAGTTAGAGAAACAATGGGGGTTTGCCGGCAAAGTGGATGTAAATTTAGAGCCACTGTGTCGCTGGCAGCGCCCATCAGATAGGTCCTGGGGGGGGAAGAGGGGATCGAGGGGGGAGCGATTGAGAGTGGGGGCAATCGGGAGAGAGGGAGGTGATCGAAAGGGAGGGAGTGATCGAGAAGAAGGAGGGCCATGGGGAGAGAGGAGGTGATCAGGTGGAGGCAACCAGGGGGGAGGTGATTGGGAGGGAGTGGAGGCGATCAGGAAGGGGGGAGGTGATTGGGAGGGAGTGGAGGCGATCAGGAAGGGGGGAGGCGATGGTGAGGGAGTGGAGGCGATCAGGAAGGGGGGAGGTGATGGTGAGGGAGTGGAGGCGATCAGGAAGGGGGGAGGTGATTGGGAGGGGGTGGAGGCGATCAGGAAGGGGGGAGGTGATTGGGAGGGAGTGGAGGCGATCAGGAAGGGGGGAGGTGATTGGGAAGGAGTGGAGGCGATCAGGAAGGGGGGAGGTGATTGGGAGGGAGTGGAGGCGATCAGGAAGGGGGAAGGTGATTGGGAGGGAGTGGAGGCGATCAGGAAGGGGGGAGGTGATTGGGAGGGAGTGGAGGTGATCAGGAAGGGGGGAGGCAATGGTGAGGGAGTGGAGGCGATCAGGAAGGGGGGAGGTGATGGTGAGGGAGTGGAGGCGATCAGGAAGGGGGGAGGCGATGGTGAGGGAGTGGAGGCGATCAGGAAGGGGGGGAGGCGATGGTGAGGGAGCCGAGTGGAGGCTGACAATGGTTTTCGGGACTGCTGTGGATCTGGGAGGTGTAGGAATGTTCTGCCAAGCTCCAAATTCAAGTCAGTATTTTTTTTTATCTTACCTTTCTGGTACTTTAAGTTCCATTGGTTAGGCCACATGTAGGCTTGGTTATCCTGAATGTTGCAGACCCAATTTCAGAAAAGGGTTCTGAAACAGGCACTATGGCCCCTATTTTCATATACAAAAATCCTAACACCTGTTTCAGGTGCAGCCCTGGATGCCTATACGTCACACTTTACCAATGTGGCGGCCGCCGCACTTCTCGGCCAAGATTTTGCCAACTGTGGCGAGTCCGGTGCGTCCGGAGCAGACAGCGGCCTCAAATTCTGCACCCATCTTCATCCTGCCTCCTCCAAGTGATTTTGCCCTGATTGGGCTTGTTAAGCCCGCCCTGCGAGGTTCCCGGCCAATTAAAAGGAAGCGGGTCTGATGACACGTCATCTGCTGGATTCCCTAAAGGGACCATGTCCACATTGATCTAGACAGTCATGCTGTCAGTGTTCTGAAGCATTGAGGTGCTGCAAACACTGACAATCACTGCACAGAGGTGCACAGCTGCACTCAGGCTCTCCAATGACTCCCTCCATATGCTTATGGAGGGAATCACAGCATGCAGGGAGGTTCTCTTCCCTTCCAATGGGCAGAAGAGACCTCCCCAGGACACCAACACAGCCTGGTTGCACATTGCACAGGAGGGCACAAGCAGGGTTATGGTCAGGAGGACCAGGCTGCTGTGGCTCAAACCTTTCAATGATCTCAGTAGATCAAGAAACGTTACTACCAAGCCACACTCAACCTCATCCTCCTGTGCCACTCATCACATCCCCATCACTCTACCTTCCCTACCCTACTCCTGCACATCTTTACTCACACCAACTTACCTTGCACCTCCACCCATCCCTCTCTATCTAAGTTATCACTTCCCTATCTCACTAGCCACCCCTCACACTCACCCTCATTCTACTGCAAGCATACCAACTAAGAACACACTGGGGTAGGCACTTGGGTGATTTAGCCAATGTTCATGTGAAGTTTCTAGTAATGTGCTGTCAAACATTGAAACCTTTATTTTGGACATTTGAGTTCTTGGACAGAACTGTGTGCACCTTTGGAAGTATCTTAGTGAGTTGCAGTGAATGGTGAGACATAATGTCCCCCACCCCACAATGGTGATGAGTGTGAAAGGAATGGCTTGGACATTGTAGGGATGCTTTATGGTGCAGGTGTGGGGTGGTGCCAACCTGGTGCATCCTGTGGCAGCCAGGATGTTCAGTGTTAAGTGAAGCAAATCTGGACATGGTGAGGTTATCACTGGCGTTCTGGGTAGCAATGTGCACGAGTGATGATGCCCCATGTCCATTGCAGCATCAGGTGATTGCGGAGAAGGTTGGTGTGGATGTTGGTGCTGTTGGTGTGCCCGGTGATGCTGGTGTTGGGGCTGATCGTGTTGGGATTCTGAGAGCCAAGGTGAGATTTTTTTCAAGGGCACCGATGCTGATGGAATAGATGGCAGGTGAGGTTGAGATGAAAGAAGTAATCTGTCAATGTTGAGATTGGTTGTTCCAGGGAGGTGACAGTGAATGGAGAGATTACTCCAAACACTTCAAAAGTGCATAAAGCTCAAAAGTGGGTTCCAAATCATTAATGCTCCATCTTCTAATATTGAAAAGAGACCAGCTTTTGCAACTGTCACCTATTGAAAGAAATGGCGAGTCGTTCAGAACCCGACATACTGACCTGACCTGATCCCCGAGCGACGGGAACCTCGTGGAAAACTTGGCAAAATACTTTGTGCCTGGTAAAATGGTGATTAAATTGCTTTAAACACCCGCTTAACGAGCACAATTGAATGACCCGCCGCTTAGTGCCGTGTCTGCAAAGCACAGGCAGAACTGGCACTAGGGAAACTGACAAGGAGGCGGGTTCAGAGCGGGATACCACCCCGCTATCAATCTTTTTGATTTTGACAGCGGACCCGCCTCCAAACCCGCCCTCCAAGCGCCGGCAAAGTTCAGCCCCTAGTGCGGAATATACGAGCGCACACCGCTCGCCATATTGGATGTTGGTTTTCAAGAAATTCATAAAACCAAATTAGTATAAAATCAATCTGTTGGGCACTGCAGGACTATCCTCTGGGAAAAATTAAAAACAAGCTTTTCCATCCAATTTGAACACGTTAAACATATTGGGGGAGTTTTCCTCTGTCTAATATTTGTAGCAAAATGTTAAATATTTTCTTCATACTTACAGTTACAATTTCACCACAAAGAGCAAACATAGGAAAACTCCCTTGCATAGCTAATTTTGAATGGATGTATTGAGACTGAAGGATGAAAAGGAAATATATGATAAGATAACAACATTTTTGTTGCATGGGATCATTTTTTAAATGAGTTGGTCTCCTAAAAAAAATGCCTGGATGATTAAATCTAAGGGTCATCAACCATTAAATTGTCAGGAATATATAGCTTGGAAGCTGGAAATTCCTGTTAATTAGCAAAGTTTGGAGTGTCACAGATGGCAGCAAAAATGCAGTCCTGGTGTAATTTAACCATCAGCAGCTCCAGGGAATTATGTACTCCTTGGGCTGGCCAGTTCTTTAAAAAAAAGAATTCATTTCATGCAAATTGGTGCTGAAAAAATGCCAATATTACAGTAATAATCTCTGTTATTCAGGTGTCAGGAGTAGTTCTATTACTGTTGTACTAATATTATTTTACTGAAATATAAGAGGAAATTTTAAACTAACCCACCCCGCGGGAAACTGATAGGCTCGGACCGGCCGCCCGATTTATACCCCACCTGATTTAACATTCCATTGAAGTCAATGGAAAGTAAAATTGGATGGGTATAAAATGGGTGACTGATCTGAACTTGTCAGTTTAGGTTAAAATAACCCTCATACACTTAGAAAATTGCAATTTAAGATAAAGGTTTTTATAAACATTACTTCTGCTCTGCTTTTCATCCCCCCCCCCCCCCATACACACACACATTGTCTCCATCTTCCCTAGTCTTCCTTCTACTTCACCTACTTTACCTTTTTTCTTATTTATGTTCCTCTTTTACTTAATTTACTTTAAAAATCTAATCTTAATTATTTACCTTTAGCATCCATACCTGACCATTGAAATTTCAGCTCTGATTAGTTAAAAACAGGCTCCAAAGGCCAGTTATTCAGTTAGCCAAGTGCAAGGATATTAAAATCTAGTCTGGATGTGTCAAAGTGACCATCTTTTTAAGTAACATCCTCCAAACCCCTGGGATGTTACCTTGTTAACGGAGCAGGTGCTGCAGAAACAAGTTATCTCATCAGTAGTGCCTGAAGTGTTAATGTTCCTGATACATACCCCACCACCCAATCTCCCTTTTAATACCTCAGCCAAGACATTAGAAAAGCAATAGCTAACTTTTTTTAAATTTATTTTACTAATGTTACATGATTAGAAATGTTGATGCTTGATTTGCAACAATGTAGATCCTACAGCACCATAATTTAATTAGCATTGTTGTGGTATGGCAAGGAGGATAGCTATTAGAGAATTACAGCATAAAACTGCAGTCCAAAGTTTTTTAAAATCTCAAATTAAATTAGATCTTAATGTGGGTTCCATTACTCTGGAAATCATCTTTCCAATGACAAACTTTACCAATCTGAGCAGGTTTATATCACTTTTCTTAATTTTAATGTAAAATTATGATGATATTTCCCCAGTCTTCATTTCCCCCCTTAGTTATTTCCGCATGGACAACACGAAAGGTCCCTGGTGAGAGCTAATAGATATTCTCTAAAGAATCAAAGCCAATGGGGAATGCTGGAATCAGAATTTACAATACAGTACACCTGTAAAATACAGATACAAATACAAGTCCACTCTGAAAGGCATTTATTTGAGCAGAAATGTTCAACATCAAAGCAAACTACGCAAAAGACTTAAAAACATAACCCTATTACATTTTTATAATGCTGTGCGATTAGAGAGTGGGTGGTAATACTGCACAATGTTGCTAACAGCTCGATAAAGTGTTACCATATTGACACTACTAGCCCAGTGAAATCCCCATTTGTGACCAGCATTTGAGACTGCTGTGATTTTCATTAATGGTAAAGATGTTTTTAAACGAATTCAAAAGTATGATCTTCATATTGAAGATTTTTTGTCTTAAGGTCACATTGTCTGAACAATTGTCCAATGTATAATTTTGCACCAGAAATACATTTTACTGTCTTCCTTGCTATTGAAAATGAACCTATTTATTAGTTAACAGGAATTTCAAGCTTCAAGCCATATATTCCTGACAATTTAATGTTTGGTGACAGTAATGACCCAGCAGTTGCTTCCGGACTCCTGAACAGACACAGCGCTTACTATATAATATAAAAGGCTCCTAATTGCTGAATGCCTAATCACAACAAATAAAAATAGACTTCTGTTGTGACTGGGCCTTTTTCACTAGTGGAATAAGCTAAACTCCTCTGTGTTGGAATTGTGCTCGCTATTTGTGAAATGAAGATGTTCTAGCCAATATGTGTTATATATGTATTGAAATGAAATGTGTCGGAAAGAGCTTGTTCCAGTGATGTTGGTCCTCTCCTGATGCATTCACCCTCTTCATGCATTCATTCCTGTTTGGTATGCAATTTTTTTTAATGTACACGATTTTTTTAAAGCCTGGAAGAGCCTGCTACAAGGTTTCACATACAATATATTTAAACTATGAATTTCAAGTGTGGCGATAGAGTTTACTTGAATTATCCAGTGTAACTATACATCTCATTTACATTGACTCGGTAATGTTTTCTTCTTCAGACATAACAGTCTTAGTAGTGGCATTACTCTTTGTAAATCAGCATAGGCTCTTTACTGTCCATCAGGACAGGCCCTCCATTTAATCTTTTATTGAAAGGACACAGCCCACTGTACAGGGTTTAGAGAGAAAAAGAAAAAATACTGCAAATGCTTGAAATCTCAAATGAACCCCAAGAATGTTTGAAATACCTGGCAGGCCAGTTAGCATCTGAAAGAGAAAGATAGGTTAATGTTCTGAGTGCAGCCTTCATCAGAATTGTAGTGGGTGGGAGTGATTAGGTACCAGATGAATCAAGTGAGGTAACAGCCCAAACTACTGACAGAAAATGGCAGGAGCAACATTTCTGAGTCTAGTATCAGGGCGATTATAATGTACTTTCATCACGCCTCGCTGTAAGGACTGGAGAGTACATTATGCGCTGATAACCAGAATACCAAAAAATAGCTTCAAAAATAAAGGGATAAAAGGGTATTGTATGGATTTTACTTAACTACTTTAACTTAGTTATTGAAATGCAGTAGATATGTAGGTCAACACAAAGAGATGGTGCAGCTTTAAATCCAGAGAGCAAGCCATCTGGTGCCCAGTGCATGTAAAACGTGTTTATAGAAGCCACGCGTGAGGCAGACGACAGTCATTATTCTCTCAAAGTCCTGTCTCAGGCACAGAGAACCTTCCCTGACCTCGGCCCGACATCTCAGACAATGCAAACCCCTCACACACACACACACAAAAAATCTTCAAAAATGAAAATGTACAAACTAAAGCAGATCCAACAAAGACCGGACAGGGCGCGATAAGGACCACAAACCGATCCCTGTTTACCTAATGGATTCTCCCAGATTAAATCGAGGTGGGGGGAGAAACAAAAAGGGCAAGGAGAGCGTGTCTGATTTTAAAGGAGGAGATCGGCACAGATGCGGAGCCATATGGAACGAGAGCTTCTGATGAATCCGATTTGAAGAGTTTTGAAATGTAATTTCTTAATGTGCTAATAAAAGCAGGGTGTGAATGGTCCTGGTTGTCTTGTTTCGCATGGGGGAGAGGTTACAGCAGCAACGTGCTCTGCTTGTACAGATCACAGGGCGATTGCCAGCCCTTATCTCCGGGCTGTTTGGACCTGAACTCCCATCATTTGTAGCAATGCACCCCCCCCCCCTTAAAAAAAAGAGAAAGATTCGATGTCTTTTAAATGCACTTCACTGCAATACGCCAACGAGATGGCGAATGGCAGAAACAGAATCCAGTGCCTTCTCTCTCCATCCTTCAGCTGTTCATTTTTGTCCTGGACGGTGTTGTTCGCCCAGGAAACATTTTCTCCACATCACCCCATTGCCTGGCCGTGTGCTGTGATAGAGAGGAGCCATCCCAGCCGCCAAACTTCTCCTTATCACAAATATATTCCTGCACCCCCTCTCTGCCCTCCTCGATGACAGTGCAGCAAATACTGCAACATCGAGGGAGATGGCGATTCCTTTGCTACATCTCCTTCACTCGGTGGTAACTGGCCTGGGGACGTGTCTTAATGTCATAAAACGGAGGGTTTTTTGTCAGCAGATCCGGGGACATTCAGATGTTACGTTTAAACCTATAACACTCTGGAACAAATCTGACCAGGCTTTTATAAACAAAATGGAAGAGTCACCAAAGGTGTTCAATCCCAATCTGTTAAAAGGTCCAGGTTTTAAAACCAAGTGCAGTTTACAATGTGATTTGTAAATATCTTGCCCCTCGTCCTACTCTCGCTTTAACACGAGCTCTATATCTGACAACTGGCAGGATAACAGACCGCGGCAAAAATAGAGCAAAAACAGGGACTGGCTGCAATGGACAAATCGATGATTCAGGATGAAAATGATCAACTTTGCTCCACTGTGCGCCTCTTGTTTGTTCATATATTGGGACGATGTTTTATATGTTTACAAGAAGCAAATCTTACAGAAAATGTATTCATTTTTCATGTGATGTTTGTACCAACTAAATCCCTGTCCGGCAAACAAAATCAAAAGTATTTTTTTAATCTAAGTTAAAACGCCAGAATTGAAGAGCGTGTGTAATACTCAGGTAGGTTAGTATAACCCCCTTGTATTCAAATCTTTACCAGTCATCTCCAGCTTACAGCCCAGCACAGGGTGGGTGAGCTGTACAATGAATGGCCATAATGTAACTGTATAATGTATTCCTGGTAAATCACAGCTATCGCACCTAAATCAATCTGCGAGGTTGGGACAATCCACATAAGTAGAAAGAAAAAGAAATCATCGGATCCATCAGTTTTATCACCCAGCAATAAATACAGAAAATGCACGCCTGCGCAGCGCAGCCTTGCAATGCTTCACTCTATCTGGTTAAATGTTTGCTTAATAAGAGCTTTAGAAAATCATCTTTCTTTTACACTATGGGCAAAGCGGTTTTTTTTCTAACCGTGGTTAGTGATGTCCTCGTATTAGATCTCTTTAATTCAAGGACATCCCCCAATACATCGCTGAGAGCTGAGGGCACATGGGGCAGATGACGTGTGGGTCCCATCATGTAATCGGCTTGTGTTGAACCCAAATCAGCAGATGGGAAGTTTGCTGAATAATCCTTAAAGAAAGTGGATCAAGTGCACAGAGAATGACTGGATGGGCTAGGACACTAACCACGATTAGAGCGGCTAATGATAAATTGAGGAGCTGCCCCGCATTGGTGAAACAGACAACGCTAGCTCTCAGTCTGCTGCTTCTCTCCTCGGCTCTCTCTGGCTTTCTCTCTCTCTCTCCCTCTTTATGTTTCTGCTTTGATTGTGTTCTCTGTTTAAAAGCCGCCGACCGTCTATTTCCGTGTAGGAGGAATAGCATTTACGCTTGTGGGTGTATTGCTGGACTGTATGTGTGAGTCGCTCAGTCTCTCCCCCGATAGATTGCTCTGCAGTCATCTGCTGAGATCCTTGATGCTCCGTTTTGGATATTTAGCGCACAAAGCTTTGTATGTTGGGGGACTCGTTGGAAGTGGATGTGCTTTGTGACCTCTCCCCACCCCTATAAAACGACAGTTCGCAGGGCCCTGGCTACATGCAAAGCAGGGCGAGCAGTAAGTCTGATGTGCGCATTTTGTGTGGGGTGTGTGTGAGGGAGAGATAGAGAAAGAGAGAAAGAGCTCTATTTGGGTCATTAACATTTTCGCGTGTGCAGGTCTTGACAAAAAGCTGAGGAGCAGATGGGCCGTTTTGCACACTTGGGACCCGGGCAGACTGCGCAAATCTAGCACGGTTTCTTGGCCTTTTCTCTGGCGCCGGGTAACTGTGGAGAATGGCTAGGGGTTGAAAATGCACCGCGATCTTTCTCCATTAACCGTGGACTCTTTTTGCCAGGCTTGTTTTTTAGGCACCGCCATTGATCAGACCGTATTGTGTGTTCTTGATGGTCCAAGGCAGACATGTTTTGGGGGAGATCGCACAGGAGGTAACCCAGATAATGAAGAGCTTGCAATGCTTTCTGCCGAACGGAGTGCTTTTTATTGTAGGTATTTTGCTCTTGCTATAGATGGAGATCGGCCCCAGCTCTCCGTGTTCACAGCGGACCTTGATTTAATGTTATACAATTAAGGCACGCGGTGAATGCCAAGAGAGAGGCCGCTTATCGTCCAGAGGAGCCTTAACCAGAAACCAGCCTGATACAGACACTGCTGAGAATGAATACACGCCGCAATCCTCATTTCAGAGAGGGATATGCATGTTCTGTTCTTGGTTAGAAGTGTTAGTCCCGTGGAGCTTATTCAGAGCCCCTCGTATAGGAAACATAATGCACCTGCTCCGCGGGCTGTGGCTCAATAGATCTGGTTTTCATGGGGAAACTGTACCTTTTCTCCCCTCTCACAATATCCTTTTTGTGTAAGGAAATCGAAGTTGACGGACGATCTGTTGTTGCTATTTAAGATGCTGGCGCCATTTGAATTGGAAATTGTTACTGTCTTACAAATAAATTCATTCATGCTCTACCCTGTGCCGTTGATTAAGGTAATTGCCTCTTTTTGTGAGCGTTTTCTGCTTGTCAATTGTATTTTATTCAGACGTGTGCTGCCCACTAAATCTGATTTTTCCCTGTGCGAAATAGCCAACAAACTCTTAATGATGTATCAGTTATTTTAATATAAAACAACATGCACAGAAAAGCAAACAGTATTTTAGAAATATAAAATCTAATGTAAATACTGGTTATACAGGCGGGAGGGCAGAGCTTGTTCAGAGAGGGTATCTGATTAAAGTATAGCGTGTACTTTATTCTGTATCAGATTCCTAATTTACTATTGAAATGGTTCAGATTGCACTACGATATTTGCTTTTTGTGATCTAAATACAGAAAATGCGAATACGTTTAAAAATAAATAACACAGTTTGTAAAATAAGTGTTGCACCGCCTAGCTATCCGAACCACATAGATACCCGAGGATCCGCAGATCCCGCGCTGTATCCATACAGCCTCACATAGAGCTGAATTTTCATCTGCAGAAATGTATAATCTTTGTTGTTTTTAGAAAATTGAGTTAAAACATTTTATGTGCAAAAAATCCCAAAGATCTTCCCCCCCCCCCCCCCGCCCCCCACTCCGCCCTGCGGTTTCCATCTCCACCTGCTTCAGATGAATCAGCGCAAGTCTGAAGCGACCAAGGAACAAAAACAAGTTTGGTGGGTCAATAAATAATTCACTGAAAATCATGTGATGGGCATGATTATGTTATCTGCAGAAGATAGAGTTCACCAACACACAGCCATTTCAATAATCCTCCTATCCTATGGAAACATGCCCGTTTAACTAGGACATTGGGCGTTGAAAGCCTCATATAGATATTTTGTGATAGTTATTTTGGGCCATCCGGCTCACATTCGTTTTATTATTACTGATACATGAGAACGCCGTGGTTATTCGTTGGGACTTAGTACAGATATTGTAGTTATAAACTATATTATAAAATGGTTACTTTATTTTAATATCGACGTTCTGGCTGAATTGAGCGTAGTCATCCTATAATAATTGTATCTTTTTGGTTTTTCAAACTCCCTGACAATATCGAAGAAAAGAGGAACCCCATTCTTCTAATAATTTTCAGAGGGATATTTAAAACAAATACTTCAGTGCGGTTTCAGTGCTACTTGTTTCAGATCTGATATTAAACAATACAATTCCGATCTGGTTCAGCTAAATACGCGGCTTAATTGCAAGGTGAATTTTGTAAACCCACAGCAAAACGAAGTCGCCAATGCACAGTTTAAAAGGTTTATTTTATTTTTTTAATGTACATTTTGAGGTTCTCTTGAGTTTACAGGGCTCACTTTACCAACAGGGAAATATTTGGAGATTGTGATGCGAGTCCGAACAGAAACAACCGAAACAAAAGCCTTTGTTGGTAAATATATCTCCACAATTGTTTCCATAACATGGGTCCCGCCGTCCCGAGCAGATCCATCTGACAGCCGAATCTCTCATTCCATACAATCATGAACTTTTAAAATGTGAACTGTTACTGACAATGATATTAAATTGTGTTCGCTTCATGTACAGCACACAGGTACAATCGCTGAGTGTAAACCATGTCTAAAGCGCTGCCTTTTCTCACATCATTCACCTCAGATTTTCGTGCTTGGACCGTCTCGCTTCAGACATGAAGAATTTGTGCCTGGGCTCCATTTATGAATCATCGATTAGGAAAGTCTTGTTCTTTAAGTATGATATGCTATCTGAATTTGATAAATTCATTAGTTGACTAAGCTGTGCTATAATCCAATCCTTGTCAAACTATATTGAAAGTATTGAGGAAACGAATTGTTGACAGGTTTTTAATTCCCAGTGTCCTCACTAGTTACCATGGTTTGGATCAGCCTCAGTCCACGTTGTGTGAGTTAGTTTTAATACAAAATTCATTAACGCACCAGTTTCACAGAAATTAAAGAAAATGCGTACACCCTCTGCATCATTTCTACAATCGTTTGTACATCAAAAGGCATTTCATTTTTGGGAAGACAATTGTCATTCTGATAAACCGTGCTGCGCTGCAAATGCGACCGGGCGTAACCGCTGGAATAATATCGCAATTGGATGGGATCGACCCAAAAAATCGCTTTCCACCCTCCTTCTCCCCAAAAAATAACAAATACTATTATTCTTTCATCAATTTAGCTCAGAACAAGTAGCACTTTCTTCCTCGTCCTGTACTTTTTAGACAGTTTTATTCATTTAATGCCAGTCGCTTGTATCTAAATTTTAAAAAATTGCTTTCATGCAACTGGGAAATAAGACCCCGCTAATGCGTTTGAAACCTCACTAATCATCTCAGACTATTGAATCCAGTACTTTCTGATCTTTCTGAATTATATTTGAAATAATTTGTAATTTTTAGGAAATTAATTTTAAAAACTCGACAACTAACAGTTGTGAAGTCTGTCAAAGGTTTGACTTTTCTAAGTGTCGCCAAGGTGTCAGGTAAAGAATGCTGAATCTTGAAATTAGACAACTAGGCTTTCGATAATAGTCAGGAACAAAGTTTTTAAAAACCGCAATATCATTTATATTTTAGTTAATTAATATAAAGTTATATTCACTACAGGGTAATTTAATTCATCCCAAAACATTAACTCATTGAAAATATATCTCAAATGCCTTACATAATCTTTGGGAAGTACAAACCAATTTTATTTGGTGTTTCCCAAAGGGACAGTATTTAAATCAAATACTTGAAAATACTCCATTACACCAAATCACAGGTACACTGATGTTAAAAGTAAAATATCTTGGACAGATAATCCTCGCCAGTTTATATGAAGTTGTCTATATTCGTCATAGGCACTGAACTAAAACGAGTGGACTCTGTTCATTTAAATTATTTCCAGTTTCGTTTTGAAACTAATTTTGGGGATATTCTAATTAATATATGAGTCAGAGGAGATTATAAGCATGTTTATTTAAAACTTTTGTGTTAGGCTTCATGACAAAAATGTACATATGACCTCATTAGCATCTACATTGTTTTCTCAAACCACATCATTATCTGCTCATGGCTCAAAAGTGTGCACTTGCCTGGCATAAATCGCTTTAGTGCCTTTCCTACTATTAAAATCATTTAAATATGGGGATCAAAGTGCATTGAGATGCTTGCTTCTTTCTACCTCAAATAAAATGTTACCATACTTTAAATCATAACAAGAGGTGCACAGAGCCACCAATTTGGTTATGTTGAGCCAAAATGTTTTGGTTGGTATTTCAGTGCTAGTAGTTTATCAGCTTTTCTGCAAGAACAAATTCATAGAAAACATTATTTTACTTCTTGCTTTTATATAGCAGATCCTAAAACAAACAGAGAACGATTTTTAAATATATCACAATTTGTTGCAACATAGCTAGGAGTAAAAAACCTTTTTGTCCTGAGCTATTCGTTTTGTAAAAAACAAATAGCCAAGTATAAAGTTGTTCTGGGGAAAAGTTTGATAGCCACATGTATACATGCTCCTTCTGGTCAAAGTTTCAAAAATTACAACATTTTGGAACAATAAGTCAAATTTATTTCAAATAAATCTAACAGATAAAGGAATAAAAGATACAAAGTAACTCATTGTATAAATTTTCCAAATGAAATTTAAGAACTGAAGCATTAGAACTAGAATTAGAGACACCTTTAGTACTATATACAATGTTCTTCGACTGTACCAAATGATGATGTGAGCCAGTTGCCAGCAAGTCCTCCATCTTTTGCCTTCACTGGGAGGTTATTTTTACTAAAATGTCATCCACCTCACTAGGAGATTATTGTCAGTGACGTTAGAGGATTAACCCCTTCAACAGCTTTAATTTACCTGTAGATTTAAACACTTATATTATGCTTAACCAACATACTTCTTTTCTGCAATCACCGGGGGCTGGGAAAAAATACAATTAACTGACAATCACAATGTTCAGGAATGTAATTGCAAGTGCAGTATATGATGAGATTTGCACCATAACATTTCACAAAGCTTTACATTTGTAGAGAGGCAGATTCTACTGGACTTTAAACATTTTAGAATGCTATACTTATTTTGCACTGGCACCGCATTTTCAACTCACTTGCTCTGACACACTCAAGTCTTTTCATTTCTTGTTTATTTTTTTCAAACAGTTCGGTAACAAAAGAGATACTGAGTACTGTTAGCCTAACAAACATACAGAAAAAATTGCAGTTTCATGTAATATGCAATAAGCTTAGCTGTCATTTCACATGCTAAGGCACATAGAAAGCTAATGGTTCCATAATTATAGGCTGTTGCTGTGCCCTTTACAGTCTGAATTCACTGGCTGACTCAGGTTTGTTATGGTAGCTTGAGTTGTGTTTAGTCCTATATTTTAAAAACTGAAAGTTGCATTTATGTGAATTGCATTTAAATAACCCAAAATATTAAAATGAAAATGTCTCTGAACATAAACCATAAAGAAATCGAAATGTTGCTTAAATGTCTGCAGTGGAGTAAACTGTGCAGATATTGTTTGAACGCAATTTGTATAACATAACAAAATAAACTAGTTGTTGGATCTCCAAGAGCTCATCAGACCAGTAAATGAATTTCTATGTTATACCAAATAAACCTTATAATTTCAGAAACTGTTTTGATTTTTAATAGAGGTCACAGTTACTGGTGTATGCTTGGTAGCTTACTGTTAGCTAATTACAGGACCATTTCAAAAGACTTCAGAAGTTAACAGTTTATAACATGCCACTGCTGTATGTCAGGAAATCGGTTTTATTAAAATAATTATTTGCGATCCTTTCACCTTTAATGTAAATGTTTAACTTCACAGATTTCCTCCTATAAAACTTCCAAGCTAAAATGTCTTTTTTGAGTACTTGAATATTTGAGTACATTTCATTTTTAGTGATCAGTTGATAAAACAATGGGCAATGGGTTCATTTTTAGTTGTGTAATAAATGTAATTTAGAGTATTGAATTAGAGGAGTACGGTATAACAGTGGCATGCAATGTATCGATTTAGCCCATGCTCTAATTATTCTGCAATTCACATTAAACAGCAACATTATAAATGCATGAATAAAATGTAAAGATTGGAAACAACGTCATCTCAGGCATATTCTATCATGAAAAAGCTTTAAATACAAACCTGTTTTTCAGAGCTTCAAGCTTTATGCTATATTTTTCATCATGTATCCTGCTTCCTCTCTCTCTTTGCCTTCCTTTCATTCATTTTTTTCATTTTTCTCTTCCAATTCATATTCTTTTTGAAAATAAAAATAGAAAATCCTAGAAATGCATAGCAGGTCAGTCACATTTGAAAGAGAAAGATCACACTTGTAATGAAGGGTCCTGTTTGAAACAATGAAATATCTCTTTCAGATGTTGTTCAATCTGATGCACATTTCTAGCACTTTACAGTTTTTATTTCAAATTTCCATAATTTGGGTTTTATTTTTATTTCTACATACTGTGTTTTGAATCTGTGCACATTTGTCTTTCTGTATTAGTGCATCTCTTTATTTTTACTTTGTTATTGTTTGCTTGTATAGGAATTAAGCATGTTTTGTGTGTTTGAAGAAAATTGCATTATACTTTGCTTTCTCTGAACAGATTTTGCACTAATCTGGGAGTTCAGACCAAAAGCTAAGTCCCTAAGGCCTCTGCTAAAATGCTGTTCCTAAATGTAAATTATTTTATGGCATTGAATCACTTGTGGAATTTATACATGTGGTATTTTTTTAACAAATAATCATCACTGGTAAATATATCTGCAGTTCCTATTATGTTAAGCATATTTTTACTCTTGTTTTCCATATTAGGGTTACAATTATGCACATCTACAAATATGAGAAAGTTATGTTTTTATGCCTACAATTAAAAACTATATTCATTATTTTGATAACTACAATGAAAACTGAAAACTACAGCACTCTCTTGATTAAAGTATGATCCTGATAAAAATCGCCTTAGTTTGTCAAAAAGTAATGGTACACTCTTTAATTACAAAATTACAAATCCCTTATCAGTTATTCCCTTTATATATAATTCCTGATCCAAACATAATGCCTAAATAGATAATCTTGATCAAAAGATAATATTTCTCCCAATATCTATGTTTCTAATGTTCAGTGCATTGATCATGTGAATGCACTGCTACATTTCAGCTAAAGACAGCAACCCATTAGAAGTCTAATCTTTGTGCATTAAAGCCTTTATACAAATGAGTATTATTTATTAAAATGTTTTTTGTTATATTTGATTTATATTTAGTTTCAGAATGAATGGTTTAACAGTCTTACGTAAATAATCCAGTTTTATCATTTGATATTTTCTGCAGTTATTTGTGAACAAAATAACATCATCATAACCTCCAGAGCATCACACCCACTGGTTATGTGGGTACCTTCACTCAGAACCAAATGCTGAAGTACAACAATACTTTGTACTTAAATACTGAAAACCAACTTTTGAAAAGGCGCATGTAAAGATATTTGATTTACTCAGCTGACATTTTAATCTTTTCTTTGCCAAACATACCTAAAATATTGTGAATATTTCCATCAGCCTTGCACAAATGACATAGAAAGGGGATATTGTCTTAGCAGGTTCCAGGGTTGATTCCTGCGCTACACTAGTGGAATTTTGGGAGGGTGGAGCTACAATTAGCATCAGTACCCCTGGGCTAGAAAGGAGAAAAAACAAGTAGGGCTCACTGGTTAACAATACTGATTGCTATCAAGTGAATTATGCTGGAAAATGTACATGTGTGGGCATAGAGTGAGGACAGGAGCTGACATCTGTAATATTTCCCACAGTCAAATAACTTACCAACACCCATTGTCTCACCTTATACATGAAGAACTGCCATTTGGGCAAGGTTCTGGAGGGTGGCCACAGCCCTTTGAATCATAAAACAGAAAAGGGTTGCGAATTGGAGGGGGAAAATCTACAAAGCAAAGGGATATTGTCAATCTTTTCCCTCTTCAGTTTTATCCCCTCCCAGCCTGTCCTGAAGTTATTAACTTCCTCAATTGTGTGTGGTTTCATGGGTAGCGATTGCCCTTGAGTACTTTGCACAAGTGACCAGTCTTCATGTGTGAGTCTTGTAGTGTCAGCTGTGGCTCAGTAGGTAGCAGACTTGCCTCTGAGCCATGAAGATTGTGGGTTCAAGTCCCACTCCAGGGACTTGAGCATATAAAGCTAGGCTGACACTCCAGTGCAGTGCCAAGGGAGTGCTGCACCGTCGAAGGTGCTGTCTCTCGGATGAGATGTCTGCTCTCTCAGGTGAATATAAAAGATCCC
The DNA here is from genome assembly GCF_052327205.1 of Somniosus microcephalus. Lineage (NCBI taxonomy): Eukaryota > Metazoa > Chordata > Chondrichthyes > Squaliformes > Somniosidae > Somniosus > Somniosus microcephalus. The sequence goes on along the minus strand of NC_140995.1, from coordinate 108,893,772 downwards.
ATGGTACTATTTCGAAGAAGAGCAGAGGAGTTATCCCTGGTGTCCTGGCCAGTATTCACCCTCAATCAACATAACAAAAACCGATTATCTGGTCATTATCGCATTGCTGTTTTGGGGAGCTTGCTGCTGCATTTCCCACCTTACAACAGTGACTATACTCCAAAAAAGTACTTCATTAGCTGTAAAGCGTCTGGTGGTCGTGAAAGGCGCTATATGTAAGTCTTATTCTTTCTTTTGACAATGAGTGCTGACCACTTAAGGCATTACCTTTGAGGCTGATCCTGTCTTTGCCCAGCATATGCACACTCCCAATAGGAGTCTCGTGATAGCGATCAGGAATGGGAACTTTGGCTGATTTTCCACCCCCTAATGCAGGGAGACTGAGCCCAATCGTAGTACCCCTACCACTACACCAGCTGAGACCAGCTAACTAAGCACAGACTGGGGATCAAACCTGCAACCTCACTCATTTGTCATCAAGATGGGTTGGGATATTGTACCTTGATAATTTTTTTTAGGTTGGTTAGTTTCATATTTCCTTTCCTTTTATAAATATCAGAATAACATAGCATGAGTTTGAGTTCCCCGTTGGTATTTTATTTTTCTCAAAACAATAAAAATAGTTGATTGTTCTTAGTTTGGTCATGGCAGCTCATTAATGGCAAGTTGTTCACTGCTTTTATAGGACACAAAAGTCAGTCAGTTAATGTCTTCTAAGTATTCTCAAGCAAGGATGGAAGCTCAACATTTAAAATATTTTATAAATGTAAAATTAGATAAATAGTTTTACCTAATCAAATAGACATTGCCCTGTTCTGTTTCTGCTGTCACAATATAATCATAGAATAATGAGATACAGCCATAGTATACCCCATCTGCTCTTGGGCCACATATGTGCTAAGAATGCTCTATGTCCAAACTGCAATGTCACTGGGCATTGCTAACGACCCATAGTACTCTGATAAAAGTCTGGAGCAATGAATATGCAAAGCTTTTCCAGTTTTATTAGGTTCAAATTCCTCACTTTAATTCACTGCGTTTTAAGGATATGAACAAACTTGAGCCAAGAGATGAGGTCACATAAACAATGTGAACAATCTGGTGTTAAGAAGCTGCTATGATCAAACTGACAACAAAGAACTGCGAAAGCACAGAATAGTTTTAAAGATTTATGGATTTTTTTCAATGTTTCCTTTGAAATTGGCTTTAGGATGATATTTTCCAGCAATCAGGTAACAGACAAAAGACAGCAATTGAACAAAGAACTGGGCCCAGATATGGGCACATCATTCATCAACATCAGGAAATCAATGCATTTCTGAACCTATAAGTATCCCATCCTATTAGACTATGTTTTGCTGAAAATGTTCATATTTTAAAAGGAAGTGGGTCTGATGACATCATCAGCCAGTTTCCTTAAAGGGACCATGTCCACAATTGTTTTGACAGTTGTGCTGTCAGTGTTCTGCAGCATTGAGGTGCTGTAAACACTGACAAGCACTGCACAAAAGTGCACGACTGCACCCAGGCTCTCCCATTACTCCCTCCATATGTTTATGGAGGGAGTCACAGCACGCAGGGAGGTCCTCTTCCCTACCCATAAGTGGAAGAGACCTCCCCAGGAGACCAACGTAGCCTGGTTGCACATTGCACAGGAGGACACAAGCAGGGATGTCATTATGAGGACCAGGCTGCAGTGGCGCAAACCTTTCAATGATCTCAGTAGATCACGAAATGTTACTGCAAAGCCACACTCAAACTCACCCTGCTGTGCCACTCATCACATCCCCATCACTCTGCCTTCCCTACCCTACTCCTGCACATCCTTACACCAACTTACCTTGTACCTCCACCCATCCCTCTCTATCTACATTATCACTTCCCCATCTCACTAGCTCCCTCTCACACTCACCCTCATCCTTGTCCAATCATACCAACTAACAACACACAAGGGTAGGCAGTTGGGTGTTATCGCCAATGTTCATGTAAAGTTTCTGTTAATGTGTTGTCAAACATTGAAATCTTTATTTTCAACACTTTGCCTTCTTGGACAGATTTGTGTACACCTTTGGAAGTGGCTCAGTGAGTTGCAATGAATGGTGAGACATAACAGTACCCCCCCCCCCCAATGATGATGAGTGTGAAAGGAATGACTTGGGCATTGTAGGGATGCTTTATGGTGTTGGTGTGGGGTGGTGGCTACCTGGCGCATCATGTGGCAGCCAGGGTTTACAGCATCAGGTGAAGTAAATCTGGACATGGTGAGGCCATCCCTGGCCTCCTGGGCAGCAATGTGCTCGGGTGCTGATGCCCTGTGTCCTGTGCAGCATCAGGTGATTGCGGAGAAGGTTGGTGCTGCTGGCGTGCCTGGTGATGCTGGTGTACCTGGTGATGCTGGTGATATTGGTGTTGGGGCTGATCGTAGTGGGATTCTGAGGACCATGGTGAGATTTTTTCAAGGGCACCGATGCTGATGGAATAGATGGCAGCTGAAGTTGAGATGATAGAAGCGATCTGTCAATGGTGAGAGAGGTTGCTCCAAGGAGGTGACACTGGATAGAGAGTTTGCTCCAAACACTTCAAACCTCCATAAAGCTGAAAAGTGTATTCCAAATCCTGAAGGCTCCAGGCTCTAAGATTGGAAATTTAACAGCTGTGAAATGGTAGCTTTTATACCACTTTTGCAGCTGTCAACTATTCACAGCAGTGCAGAGTCATTGAGAACCCGACACACTTACCTGGCGTGATCTCCGAGCACCAGGAACCTCATAAAAAACATGGAAAAATCGTTAGGACCTGGCAAAATGCTGCTTAAATACCTGCAAACCACAGGCAGAGCCAGCACTTGGGAAATTAACAAGGAGGTGGGTTCAGAGTGGGCTTCCGCCCCACTGTTAATCACTGCCATTTTGACAGTGGACTTGCCTCCAAACCTGCCATCTGAGCACCAGCAAAATTCAGCCCTAACTTATACTTCCTTGTTCAGACTTTGTGCTGTTCATTTCACAATCCTTAAATCTGATTGGTATGGGAGATACACAGTTGCTTGCCCTGTTCACTCAGATCCCAGATGCCCTGTAGAGAGCACAGCACTGTTTCCATCTCACACTTCCAGCAACTTGCCACGCAAAATATCATGGAGATTAAACAAGTAAGGGCAAGTCCAATTAACGGTGGGTGCCATTTATTGACCAGTTACAGGAATTTCTGGCCCATTAGATCACAGATAGATAGCATAGGAAAATACAGCAGGGCCTGGCAACATACAGGCTTGGGCTGACAAGCTGCAAGTAGCATTCATTCAATGTAAGTGCCAGACAATGACCATCTCCAACAAGGAAAGGCCCGACCACCTCCCTCTGACCTTCAACAGCTCCACCATTACTGAGACCCATACCAATAACATCCTTGGGGTCACCATTGATCAAAAGCTTCATTGGACCAGCCATATCAATACTGTGGCTACAAGAGCAGGGCAGAGGCTGGGTATTAGGCAACATGTGGCTCACCTCCTGACCCCTCATGCCTCTCCACCATCTACAATGTGTGATGGCATACTCACCAGTTGACTGGATGAGTACAGCCTCAACAACAATGAAAACTTAACACCATCCAGAACAAAAAGGTTTGTTTGATCAGTGCCCTGTCATTGGATTCAATAGCCACTTCCTCCACCACTGGCACACCATGGCTGCAATACCATCTACAGGATGCACTGCAGCAACTCACCAAGCTTACTTTGACAACTTCTCCCAGCCTGCAACCTTTACCATCAAGAAGGACAGAACAGCAATGTAATGAGTGTATCATCACCTCCTGTTCCCCTCCAAGTCACACATCACCCTGCCATGGAAATATACCACCATTTTGTCATCATTGCTGGGTTAAAATCCTGGAATTCCTTATCTAACACTATTATGAGAGCACCATCACCACAAGGACTGAAGAAGGTCAAGGAGAGAGCCCACGAGCACCTGCTCAGGACAACTAGGGATGGGCAATAAGTGTAGGTTTGCCAGCAATACCCACATCCTGAGAACAAAGAATAAAAAATAAACAAATGTATATTGAAGAGACTGTGTGCATTTATGGGCAGAAGGTGGCAAATAAATAAATCCCTCCATGTAATATGTGAGAGCAGTTCTTTACTTTTACTATCCATCCATATAGAGTACGGGTTTTATGGTGAAGACCAAGAAATATATCATTTAAGATTAAACTAGTTTGCATATATCTTTCTTTCTGCAAATGTTAATACAAATATTTTGCTTAAACAAGCATGTTTAAAATTCAGGACTTTTACTGAGAATCTCCTTCTAATCTTGAATAATGGTACGAGTTCTTGTAAACCTTGCTGCTATTTATGTGAATCTTTTTGTTTTCACATTCGGACATGAACATAAATAAAAGAAATGCAGCTGGTATAAGAATTTAGAACACATTACAAAATATAAAAATCCACTCTGATTGTTCCTGCCTGCGTTCTTCCCCACTCACGGTTTCTCTCCTCAGTTGTATCTGAGTTTGACTCTCTTACTGTACTTGACAACTTCAGTTGTGAGACATCAACTAGTATATACAGTATATATCACTTTTGCTTTCAAAGCTACTTCAGAAAAAGTAGAAGATTTGTGGCTTTACCTTATGAGAAATTCCAGTTATGGTGAATGCTCCTAAATGACTTCCCAGGAGACTTTAGTCCTCAGTGTTTAGTGATTTTCCATGCACAGGAGAGGGAAGAGCTTAAAAACAGCAAGTTTTGTGGGTGTCCAGTCTTGCTGTTAATCATTTAAAAAAATTAAATTGTAGGCACAGATCTGAAAATCACAGAAATAGATACAGATTTAGGTCATCTAGTTCCTTCCAGAGAAATCTATGATTCTCCCATTGCAGCATTTAACTAAGGCCAATTTTACTAAGCTGAGATGTGATTTAGCAAAAGTGGACTGGAAACAGCTACTTGAAGGTAAATCAGTGTCAGAGCAGTGGGAGGCATTCAAGGAGGTGATAGCGAGGGTTCAGAACAAATGTGTTCCCACAAAGTAAAAGGGTGGGACTCCCAAATCTAGAGCCCCCCAGATGTCAATGGGCATACAGGGTAGGATACGGTAAAAAAGGGAAGCTTAATGTCAGATACTGAGAGCTAAATGCTGCAGAAAGCCTAGAGGAGTATAGAAAGTGCAGGGGTGAAATTAAAAAGGAAATTAGGAAAACAAAGAGAGGGCTTGAAAAAATATTGGCAAGTAAAATCAAGGAAAAGCCAAAGATGTTTTATACATAAATAAAGAGCAAGAGAATAACTAAAGAACGAGAAGGGCCTGTTAGAGACCAAAAAGGTAACCTGTGTGTGGAGGCGGAAGATGTGGGTATGGTTCTTAATGAATACTTTGCGTCTGTCTTAATAGAAGAGAGGGACGATGCAGACATTGTAGTTAAGGAGGAGGAGTGTGAAATATTAGATGAGATAAACATAGTGAGGGAGGAAGTATTAAGAGGTTTAGCATCTTTAAAAGTCAATAAATTGCTAGGCCTGAATGAAATGTATCCCAGGCTGTTAAGAGAGGCAAGGGAGGAAATAGCGGAGGCTCTGACCATCATTTTCCAATCCTTTCTGGCTACAGGCGTGGTGCCAGAGGAATGGAGGACTGCTAACATTGTGCCATTTTTTAAAAAGGGAGAAAGGGATAGACCGAGTAATTACATGCCAGTCAGCCTAACCTCGGTGGTGGGAAAATTATTGGAAAAAATTCTGAGGGACAGTATAAATCTACATTAAGAAAGTTACAGATTAATCAAGGGCAGTCAGCATGAATTTGTTAATGGAAGGTCATGTCTGACTAACCTGACTGAATTTTTTGAGGAGGTAATGAGGAGGGTCGATGAGGGTAGTGCATTTGATGTAGCCTACATGGATTTTAGCAAGGCTTTTGACAAGGCCCCACATGGTAGACTGGCCAAAAAAGTAAAAGCTCATGGGATCCAAGGCAAAGTGGCAAGTTGGATCCAAAATTGGCTCAGTGGCAGGAAGCAAAGGGTAATGGTTGATGGGTGTTTTTGTGACTGGAAGGCTGTTTCCAGTGGGGTTCCGCAGGGCTCAGTACTAGGTCCCTTGCTTTTTGTGGTAGACATCAATGATTTAGACTTCAATGTAGGGGGTATGATTGAGAAGTTTGCAGATGATACAAAAATTGGCCAAGTGGTTGATACTGAGGAAGAAAGCTGTAGACTGCTGGAAGATATGTTTCTAAACTTTAAAAAAATTCAGTTTTGCGCTCCAAGAAGGAAGTTGAGCATTAAATCAAGCGCTCCACTTCCTTCTTGGGGTGCAATCGGCAGCGGGGGGGCCGAGATTTCAGCAGCGCTGCACACTGGGCCGTGCACACTGGGCCGAACACACTGGGCCGAACACACTGGGCCGAGCACACTGGGCCGAGCACACTGGGCCGTGCACACTGGGCCGAGCACACTGGGCCGTGCACACTGGACCGAGCACACTGGACCGAGCACACTGGGCCGTGCACACTGGACCGAGCACACTGGGCCGTGCACACTGGGCCGAGCACACTGGGCCGTGCACACTGGGCCGAGCACACTGGGCCGTGCACACTGGACCGAGCACACTGGGCCGTGCACACTGGGCCGAGCACACTGGGCCGTGCACACTGGGCCGAGCACACTGGGCCGAGCACACTGGACCGAGCACACTGGACCGAGCACACTGGGCCGTGCACACTGGGCCGAGCACACTGGGCCGAGCACACTGGGCCGTGCAGCGCTGCCGCATTCAAAGGCTCCTTCCCTCCCTTAAAGGGAAGGGCCATCGCTGCAGGCTCTGCAATAGAAAAATTACCTACCAGGACCACCAAGGCAGCCGCAATCCTGCGCGATCAGCCTGACACTCAAGCAGAGTGCCGTGCTGATTGCAGGAACCCACAAAAAAATGGAACAAGAAAGGTAAGTGTTTTTTTAATTACCTCGACCACCTCGCCTTTAATCGTTGCCCCCGAATCGGCAGGCTGCCTGAAGCACGCCTCCTGCAGCTGTCGGTGTTTTCGCCCGGCGCTGCTGCAGGGGGTGGAAGTTAATTTCGGGTCCGGGGCCCCGCCAGGGCGATGCGCATGGCGATGATGTCACGATCTCCGGGCGAAGGAGATTGGGGCACAACGCCATAGCGCCGCCACAAAACTCCTGCCAAATATGGCGGGAGTCGATGTCAGCGCCGCGCCCGGTCACAAAGCCATTTGCGTCCTGTTAGCGCCGGGCGCTAAGGCATCCAATTTCACCCCCTTTAAATCTCCTTTATCGTACAGAGTTCTGTAATATGCTAGGCCTCCTGATGCTGTGGAATCTGCCCAAAGGCCTACAATTCTACCATCGGGATAAGGGAGCCAGTTTTAGCATCATAAGTGTGAGGAGCCAGTGCACAGACGCTGTTTTGCCATGACCTAAACAAGCACCGATGTAAAACTACTGAGAGAAACAACTCTGCATGTACAATCTTGCACATGGGCGATTGTTTAAAAGTTGTAAGTTGCGGCTTCATTTCAGACTGCCAGACCTCTCTTACTCCCTGGGATACGTCCAGCAGGGCCAGGTGGTGAACATTCAGCCTGCTAGTGGCCAGAAAATATGGTTACCTGTACAAGGCTGTATTAAGAAATCTTGGGCGCCGGGCTCAGCCCAGGCCTTACAGTCTGGGAACAAAATCTCCGCTCCCTTCCTGCTGGCCTTGCGAGGCCACAGTGTCCAATTACAGTCACTGCCTGTGGAGTGGGGGCATGGGGTGGGGTGGTTGTTGAGGGAAGCCTGGGGCGAGCCTGTGGCACCTATTTGGCGGGGGCTCCGAGCATGGGTTCCTTCGGCCCATGCGTTAATGCGTTCCTGGACCTGGACTTTTCGGCCATCTTTATGTACATCACCAGCAGCATTGCTGTCTCTGGGACAATCGAGGACGAGCTGTCCTTGAAGTGGTATCTCTGCTTCACCGGAAGCAGCAGCACGGCCTCGTTGTCACTGGTGTCGAGGCTACCACCAGCAGCAGAACTGCAATATAAACTAAGCATCAGAATGAGTTCAGTAGTTTACAAACAGATGTTAGATTTCCATATGAATCCAACAACTCTTTTGTAAACCAAATGAGGTAATCCCTGCTATTCAACTGTTCAAGATAAAATCAGTCACCATTAATCTTCCTGAGTGTTTTGGATGCATAATTGAAAATCTATTTTAAGAATTGTATACTAGGTTATATCATTGAAAACAAATATCTACATTTTTATAATTTCATACGCATACAGCGTATAGGTGCATCTATACTATGTATGCTCATTTCTTCTGCTCGCCATGCTGTTCGTGGGAATATATCTGTTAACAATTTTTTTAAACTCCTGCAACGGCAAAAAAATGCAGAAAGGAAAATAGTAGAAAACTGAGAAATGGGAGGACAGATAATAGAAGAGAAATACAAGAAAAAAATGAGGAAAAAAAAATGGTACCAAAAAGTGAGAAAAATGTTATATTGAAGAGTAGAAAAAGAATTGGAGGAGTTTAAAACTATGGCAAACGATTTCCACTGTGCTACGTGTAGTGAGATCTGACAAGCATGATTCCAATTTTATTACACACACACTGCGCCAGTCACATCTTCCCCCGACATCAACACCTTTTTTGGTAAAGAAATTTTAAAATTACATTCAGGCAGAAATTGGTCCCTGTTGTGTCTGTTTTACATAAAATGGGCACAAAAAGGAGCCATTTTGTGGCGCAATGTCCCAGCCTGATCTGCTCCATAATGCCAAGCAGACATTAGGCCCCATGCATATGTAAATGAGAGGCATAAAAGCTGTTTCCGTGCCCCTGCAGGAAGCTGGGCAGTGCTGAGTGGAGCAGGTGCCGGGCCGCATGCAAAATTTCCCCGGTGATTGCTGTGGCCTAAGCAATGGCCGCCACCAAAAAGATATCTTTTTTTAAGCCTTACTGTGAATAAGCCCAACTCTGGAGGTTTCATCACATGATCTCCTGCCTCCAACCGCCCCACCTGACCAAATTGCCTCTTTTCCCGATCTCCAATATTTTTAGAATTAATGAACAAAAAGTGTTCAAAGAAAATGAATAAAGCTCACTATTTTCTTTTAATGCCCCAATGATTCCCCCCACCCCCCCCCCGGGTTGCTCGCAGCAGTGTCCGACTGATTAATCTTCAATTCCTGGAGATTCCAAGACAATTCCTGGAGGGTTGGCAACCCTGCCGTGGAACCGGGTGGAGCAGGAGTGCTCTTCCCAGCTTCCCAGCACTCCTGAGGGCCACTGCCAGCCTGCGATCATTCCCCTCCCATTCTCCTCCGCCCCCTACCCCACCGAGACTTACCTGATGATCACTCCTGGTGAGGCAGGCAGCCCGGATTGGATGTTACAATCAGGCGAGCTGCCTCCGGAGATGCAACAGGTGCCAACAGCTCATTCCTATTATTACAATGAAGCCTGCGGTCCAATTTCTGACAAGCCTCGGGCTTCCAGATTCAGTCCAACGCTGGATCGTGCCGACAGTTACACGCCCGAAAATGGGTCATAGTGAATTCTACCCCATGGTGTTTTTGAATTATTTTTGGTTTTTAAAAATTAAAGTAATGCAGCAATGGCTTCCATTTTAAAACAAAAAGTCCACATAGCAATTTGATCAACATTAATGCATCACCATAACCTAGAAATGAACATGCTCAGCGTCACACCAATGTATTAAGTGCCCATACACTATTATTCCACATATTCATTTTAACTAGTGATAACATCTGTTACAAGGGCAGTGTCCTAGGCCCAACCATCTTCATCAATGACCTTCCCTCTATCATAAGGTCAGAAGTGGGGATGTTTGCTGATGACTGCTCAGTATTCAGTGCCATTCACAACTCCTCAGATAATGAAGCAGTCCATGCCCGCATGCAACAAGACCTGGACGACATTCGGGCTTGGGCTGATAAGTGACAAGTAACATTCGCGTCACCCAAGTGCCAGGCAATGACTATCTCCAACAAGAGAGAGTCTAACCAGCATCCCTTGACATTCAATGGCATTACTATCACCGAATCCCCCTCCATCAATATCCTGGGGGTCACCATTAACCAGAAACTTAACTGGACCAGCCACATAAATACTGTGACAACAAGAGCAGGTCAGAGGCTGGGTATTCTGCAGCGAGTGTCTCACCTCCTGACTCCCCAAAGCCTTTCCACCATCTACAAGGCACTAATCAGGAGTGTGATGGAACACTCTCCACTTGCCTGGATGAGTGCAACTCCAACAACACTAAAGAAGCTCGACATCATCCAGAACAAAGCAGCCCACCTGATTGGCACCCCATCCACGACATTAAACATTCACTCCCTCCACCACCGGCGCACCATGGCTGTAGTGTGTACCGTCTACAAGATGCATGCAGCAATTCGCCAAGGCTTCTTCGACAGCACCTTCCAAACCCGTGACCTCTTCCATCTAGAAGGACAAGTGCAGCAGCCACATGGGAACACCGCCACCTCCAAGTTCCCCTCCAAGTGTTTAAAGGGAAGTAAGGTCCCTAGTGTATTTAATATTTTTAATTTAAAGGAAGTAAAGGGAGTAAATTAAGGGTAGGACATGGCAGGGCAGCACGGCACCATGGAGTGCTCCTCTTGTGCTATGTGGGAAGTCAGGGACAATTTTGGTGTCCAGGGCGAACACATGTGCAGGACGTGTCTCCAGCTGTAGCTACTCGAAATCCGCGTTTCAGAGCCGGAGCTGCGGCTGGAGTCACTGTGGCGCATCCGCGAAGCTGAGATCTTCGTGGATAACACGTTTAGTGAGGTGGTCACACTGCAGGTAAAGAGTGCACAGGCAGACAGGAAATGGGTGACCGCCAGACAGAGTAAAAGAACTAGGAAGGTAGTGCAAGAGTCCCCTGGGTCCATCTCCCTCTCCAACAGATTTTCCGTTTTGGATACTGATGGGGGAGATGGTTTCTCAGGGGAATGCAGCAAGAGCCAAGTCCGTGGCACTACGAGTGGCTCAGCTGCACAGGAGGAGGAAAAAGTGGGAGAGCAATAGTGATAGGGGATTCTATCGTAAGGGGAACAAATGTACGAAGTCACACAACACCAGGTTATAGTCCAACAGTTTTATTTGAAATCACAAGCTTTTGGAGCGCTGCTCCTTCATCAGGTGAAGTGGAGAGATGCATAAAGACACAGCTTATATAGTCAGAGAATAATGCCAGATGATTACAGGTAATCTTTCTAACTGCCATTTATCACACCTCGGCAGAGAGATAATCACAGCAATCACAGGTGTGAATGGTGTCCAAACAGGTCAGTCAGGAAAACATTACATCAAAGAACAATGAGGTGGGGTCACAAGGGGTCAAATGTTGCAGATGCTGGGGTCTGTATGAAAAACAAAAGACAGACAAAAAAGCATTTTTTTTGCTGGAAATCACAGCAGGTCCGGCCGCATCTGTGTAGAGCGAACAAGCCAACGACGACTCGAGTCTGGATGACCCTACATCAGGTGGGGTTACATGTAGCGTGACATGAACCCAAGATCCCGGTTGAGGCCGTCCTCATGAGTGCGGAACTTGGCTATCAGTTTCTGCTCTATGATTTTGCGTTGTCGTGTGTCTCGAAGGACGCCTTGGAGAATGCTTACCCGAAGATCGGAGGCTGAATGTCCTTGACTGCTGAAGTGTTCCCCGACTGGGAGGGAACACTCCTGCCTGGCGATTGTTGCGCGGTGTCCGTTCATCCGTTGTCGCAGTGTCTGCATGGTCTCGCCGATGTACCATGCTCCAGGGCATCCTTTCCTGCAACGTATGGGGTAGACAATGTTGGCTGAGTCACATGAGTATGTACCATGTACCTGGTGGGTGGTGTCCTCACGTGTGATGATGGTATCTGTGTTGATGATCTGGCATGTCTTGCAGAGGTTGCCGTGGCAGGGTTGTGTGGTGTCGTGGTCGCTGTTCTCCTAAAAGCTGGGTAATTTGCTGTGAACGATGGTCTGTTTGAGGTTAGGCGGCTGTTTGAAGGTGAGTAGTGGAGGCGTGGGGATGGCCTTAGCGAGGTGTTCGTCGTCATCAATGACATGTTGAAGGCTGCGAAGAACATGGCATAGTTTCTCCGCTCCGGGGAAGTACTGGACGACGAACAGATAGACATTTCTGTGGCCGCAGACGTGACTCCAGGATGGTATGTTGCCTCCCTGGTGCCAGGGTCAAGGATGTCACTGAATGGCTGCAGGGCATTCTGAAGGGGGAGGGTGAACAGTCAGAGGTCGTGGTTCACATTGGTACCAACGACACGGGTAGAAAAAGGGACGAGGTCCTGCAACAAGAATTTAGGGAGCTAGGTAACAGATTAAAAAGCAGGACCTCAAAGGTTGTAATCTCTGGATTACTCCCGGTACCACGTGCTAGTGAGTATAGGAATAGGAGGATAGAGCAGATGAATGCGTGGCTAAAGAGTTGGTGCAGGAGGGAGGGCTTTAATTTCCTGGATCACTGGGTCTATTTCTGGGGAAGGTGGGACCTATACGTCGGACGGGTCGCACCTGAACCGCAACGGGACCAACATCCTTGCGGGGAGGTTTGCTAGTACTGTTGGGGGGGGGTTTAAACTAACTTGGCAGGGGGATGGGATATGGAGTGGCGCTATAGTAGGGGGTGATGTATAGCCTAATATAGAGGAAAAAACAAGTCAGCCTGGAAGGCAGAGCAAGTATGTAATGGCACAAGGGAGTATGGCAAGGCTGGATGGCATTTATTTTAATGCAAGGAGTCTTGTGAGTAAGGCAGATGAATTGAAGGTGTTGATGAACACATGGGGGTATGATATTGTTGCTATCACAGAGACATGGTTGAGGGAGGGGCAGGACTGGCAGCTTGATATTCCGGGGTATAGAATCTTCAGGCGAAACAGAGGGGGGTGTAAAAGAGGAGGGGGTGTCGCAATATTAATCAAGGAGTCAATTACTGCTGTAAGGAGGGATGATATCTTAACAGGTTCCTCTAATGAGGCCATATGGGTAGAACTTAAAAACAAAAAGGGGACAAGCACTTTGCTGGGAGTGTACTATAGGCCCCCAAACAGTCAGGGGGAGATAGAGGAACAGATATGTAGGCAAATCTCAGAGAAGTGTAGAAATAATAGGGTAATAATAGTAGGGAATTTCAACTTCCCCAATATTAACTGGGATAGTCAGAGTGTGAAAGGCTTAGAGGGTGCAGAATTCTTAAAGTGCATCCAGGAGAGCTTTTTGATCCAGCATGTAGAAAGTCCTACAAGAGAGGGGGCGGTACTGGACCTAATTCTAGGGAATGTAGCCGGGCAAGTGGTAGAAGTGTCAATAGGAGAGCATTTTGGTGACAGTGGCCATAATTCGGTGAGATTTAAGGTAGTCATGGAAAAGGACAAAGATGGACTGGAAATAAAGGTTCTAAATTGGGGGAAGGCCAATTTTAATATGATAAGGCAGGATCTGGCCAAAGTGGACTGGGATCAGCTACTTGTAGTAAAATCCACATCAGAGCAATGGGAGTCTTTCAGAAAGAAAATAGAGAGAGTACAATGCCAACATGTTCCTGTAAAGGTGAAGGGTGGGACCAACAAACCCAGGGAACCCTGGATGTCAAGGGTTCAAGAATGGATTCGGAAAAAAAGGGAGACTTTTGGCAGATACATAGGGCTAAAAATAGTGGAAGCCCTAGAGGAGTATAGAAAGTGCAGGGGGGTACTTAAAAAAGAAATTAGGAGAGCGAAGAGGGGGCATGAAAAAACACTGGCAGGCAAAATAAAGGTGTTTTATAAGTATATTAAGGGCAAGAGGATAACCAGGGAAAGAGTAGGGCCCATTAGGGACCAAAGTGGCAATCTGTGTGTAGAGCCGGAAGATGTAGGTGAGGTTTTAAATGAATATTTTGCATCTGTGTTCACTATGGAGAAGGACGATGTAAGCATAGAAATCAGGCAGGGGGATTGTGATATACTTAAACAAATTAGTATTGAGAGGGAGGAGGTACTAGCGGTTTTAGTGGGCTTAAAAGTGAATAAATCCCCAAGCCCTGATGGGAGGTATCCCAGGCTGCTGTGTGAGGCAAGGGAGGAGATTGCAGGGGCTCTGACACAAATTTTCAGAACCTCTCTGGCCACAGGGGAGGTGCCAGAGGACTGGAGAACAGATAACGTAGTACCATTGATCAAGAAGGATAGTAGGGATAAACCAGGGAATTACAGGCCAGTGAGCCTAACATCAGTGGTAGGGAAATTATTGGAAAACATTCTGAGGGACAGAATTAGTCTCCACTTGGAGAGGCAGGGATTAATCAGGGATAGTCAGCATGGCTTTGTCAGGGGGAGATCATGTCTGACCAATTTGATTGCATTTTTCGAGGGGGTGACGAGGTGTGTGGATGAGGGTAGTGCAGTTGGTGTAGTCTACATGGACTTCAGTAAGGCTTTTGACAATGTCCCACATGGGAGACTGGTCAAGAAGGTAAGAGCCCATGGGATCCAGAGCAATTTGGCACATTGGATCCAAAATTGGCTTAGTGGCAGGAGGCAGAGGGTGATGGTCGAAGGTTGTTTGTGTGACTGGAAGCCTGTGTCCAGTGGTGTACCGCAGGGATCGGTGCTGGGTCCCTTGCTGTTTGTAGTGTACATTAATGATTTAGATATGAATGTAGGAGGTATGATCAGTAAGTTCGCAGATGACACGAAAATTGGTGGAGTGGTAAATAGCGAGGAGGCAAGCCTTCAGGCTACAGGATGATATAGACGGGATGGTTAGATGGGCAGAACAGTGGCAAATGGAATTTAACCCTGAAAAATGTGAGGTGATGCATTTTGTGAGGTCTAACAAGGCAAGGGGAATACACAATGAGTGGTAGGACCCTAGGAAGGACAGAGGATCAGAGGGACCTTGGTGTGCATGTACATAGATCCCTGAAGGCAGCAGGACAGGTAGATAAGGTGGTTAAAAAGGCACATGGGATACTTGCCTTCATTAGCTGAGGCATAGAATATAAGAGCAGGGAGGTTATGATGGAACTGTACAAAACACTAGTTAGGCCACAGCTGGAATACTGTGTGCGGTTCTGGTCGCCACACTATAGGAGGGATGTGATTGCATTGCAGAGGGTGCAGAGGAGATTCACCAGGATGTTACTTGGGCTGGAGCGCTTCAGCTATGAAGAGAGACTAGATAGGCTGGGGTTGTTTTCCTTTAGCAGAGAAGGCTGAGGAGGGACCTGATTGAGGTGTACAAAATTATGAGGGGCATAGATAGGCTAGATAGAAAGGAACTTTTCCCCTTAGTAGAGGGGTCAATAACCAGGGGGCATAGTTTCAAGGTCGTCGTCGTCGTACGTGTCTTCACACTGTTCCCTTTGGGGAATTGTATGAAGTGGTGGAAGGATTTCTGGCCGCGATTAATGCTCCTTCTGTGACCGTAACCATCTTCATACCAGCCATTAGGGTGGTTAGTCCTATGGCGGGTGGGTTTTACAGGCTCCCACAACCTATATGAGGGGGGGGGCTACCCACGCCCACGGACGCAAGTATCCCGCTGGATGTCAACCCAGAATTCAGAGCCGGAGCTCCGACTCCACTTGCCGGGATTGTCTGGAGCGGGGTTCGAAACCCTTCGCTTTCTGGCCCAGCGGCAGGGATGCTACCGCTACGCCAAAGGCCCACTCCAGTTTCAAGGTAAGGGGCAGGAGGTTTAAAGGGGATTTGAGGAAAAACTTTTTCACCCAGAGGGTGGTTGAAATCTGGAACTCACTGCCTGAAAGGGTGGTAGAGGCAGGAACCCTCACAACATTCAAGAAGCATTTAGATGAGCACTTGAAGCGCCATAGCACACAAGGCTACGGACCAAGTGCTGGAAAATGGGATTAGAATAGACAGGGCTTGATGGCCGGCGTGGACACGATGGGCCGAAAGGCCTCTTTCTGTGCTGTGACTATGACTCTAAGTCACACACCATCCTGACTTAGAAGTATATCGCCAATCCTTCATCGTCGCTGGGTCAACATCTTGGAGCTCCCACCCTAACAGCACTGTGGGAGTACCTTCACCACACGGACTGCAGCGGTTCAAGAAGGTGGCTCACCACCACCTTCTCAAGGGCAACTAGGGATGGGCAATAAATGCTGGCCTTGCCAGCAACATCCACATCCCAGGAACAATTAAAGAAAAAAAGAAAAATAACACAATTACAAGTGCAAACAGTTTCTTCAAGTTGTTCCGGTCTGCATGATGTGGCTGTGTCATAGGAAAGTTCTAAAGTAGTATTTCTTGCTCTCTATCCAGTTTTGGATTTGATTGGGACAGTCTAATTTTGGAGTGGGGTCTCTGTAAACGTCTAAAATATAACCAGACATCAAAACTTGTTTTTTAAACCAAAAGTTCATTTTCCAATGTACTTTGGTGTGGAGTCATCAGTTATTAAAGTTATTGAGATTTTTGATTAAGTTTCATCAGCAGAGAAAACATTTCACAGCTCAGGGCATGGTCCTACCCCATTTCATTTGCTTGTCCTGCCCCCTCTGTAGTTTCGGACTTGGCAAAAGATGGCAACCCGACTAAGTTACAACAGTACAGAAGTCAGCAGTATAACAGGCTTCTCAGCAACATCCAATAAACCGCAGGTGTATGTGCTGTACATCAAGTTGTTGAGGGAAGGACGTCAAAGGAATTCAAAAGGGAAAGGATTAGTGGGTTCTCTTGAAATAAAATATTAATTGCAGAGTCATCTGCCTTTTAACAAGTATAAAACCTACTACAAATTATGCTAAGTAAAAACTGCGTGGATGACCGAGATTGCTAATTTAAACAAAAAATTGACTCCTGGTGCCATTTGCTGGCCCGGGAAGCACTGAGCTAATTTTTCATGAATCATTGATCTCTATTATTTACTTTTCTGCTGTTTCTGCCATAAGCATTCAGTTCATCTGAACGACGGCCGTGATTTTGCCATCGGAGGTAGGTTCGCGTCGCTCGCCGGGTTCCAGTCCTGCTGCCAGTTTCAGCCGCACTGCGATAAAGGATTTTGAGTTAACTGGGCTTATTAAGCCTGTTGTGCGCATTACCCGGCCCAATCAGTGGGTTCGGGTCCGCTGCTCGCCTCTGTTGACGTCTTCCATTCAGCTGCATTTAAGGGGCCCATGCAGCCTAACATAAATCGTACCATTCATGTAGAAATGACTTATGAAATATACTGGGCGGCCTGCTGGTGGCACTGTGCAGGGAGAGTATAAATACTCGGGCACATGCCCTGCTTGCTCAGGGACATTTTGTAAACAGGAACTAGTGAAGGATAACTAGACTTCCATGTTGTGAAACAGTCGTTTAAAGCCTTGTTTAATACTCTGACCAAGTGCCTAGTAGTTTTCTTACTTCACAGCCTTTGGGTTTCTTTCACTTTCTGATGCTTCTCAGTGGGATTGTTTGCGAGATGACTGCTGCAAGAACCAAGGCTTCTCCCCGATTTGATGATGACTCCCTCCATGCTCTTGTGGAGGGAGTGAGAGGGCACAAGGAGGTTCTGTTTCCCTCCAATGGATGGAGGAAGCCTCCTCAGCAAACCAAGGCAGCCTGGCTGCAAAGTGCTGAGGAGATGAACGCCAGGTCTTTGTGTTCGCGCTCCTGGGTTCAGTGCAGGAAAAGGTTCAATGACCTGCTACGCTCAGGAAAAGTGAGTATAACATCACACTTACCTTCAATCTGCTCCCCATCTCTTCTCATCACCAGCACTCTGCATTGTCAACCTACTCCTGCACATCCCACTTTACCCTTACGCCTTTTGCACCCTTAACCATCCCTCTCTCTCTATGTACAGAATCACTCCACCATTCTACTATGCAGCCCTCACACTCACTATCACTGTTATGCAATGACAACAACTAACAACGCACAGGGGGGGCCTTTGGTATTGGCACCTCACTCCATCTTTGTCTCCCTCTAAGCATCTATGCTGTGGATTCTCTACACTCACTCCAACGTTCTCGCTCAAACTCCACTTGTCTCCCTCATTGCAGGAAAAAAGAGCCCACAATAAGAGGGAGAGGGGGAGGACAGGAGGAGGGTCACTTTCCATGGCGCATTTAACTACCGCTGAGGAGGCTGATCTTGACATCATCGGAGGTGCTGAGGAGCTGGAAGTGGGGGACAGAGAGACAGGCGCAGTAGAGCAAGCTGGTAACAGAATAGATTTGCAACCCTCTCCTTTAGATTTCATGAGTGACTGATATGGCATCTAATGTTCATACAGATTGAATTCTGATCATCTGCACAATTTGATGTGCCTGCTATGTTAATATCACATGTCTAACTCATGCCTTTACTCCCCCACAGGACCATTGACAGTCCCCCTCCCCACTGTCCAGGAGGAAGAGCCAGAAGACTCCTCAGAGGAAGCTGCAACCTCTGAGGGCGCAGTGTCAGCAGAATTTAGCGCACCCAGCACCAGCGCAGAGACGCGCACCTCGGTGGGTCATTCGCGAGATAGAGTAGTGTTGTCACCTGGTGTATCACAGCTCACAAGTGGGCATCAGCAGATGGTGGAGACAGGGACAGCAGTGGAGAGTTCTCGTTGGAGGGCGTGGGACACTCCTAGCTCTGCTCAGCTGCATGTGGACCCTGTGCCTCTGGGGCCATCCAGAAAGAGAGCGGTGCTGGAACTCCAGGAACAAGTGCAGGAGTCTCTGACAGGGTTTGCAAGCACGGTAACTGCAAGTGTGCAGAGAATGGAGGAGTCCATCTCTAACATAAGCAATGCCGTGGTGCACGCAATGGCGACTGTAGGTGTCACCATGGAAAGGATGGCAACCTCCATGGAGGACATAAATTGCCAGAAACAGTAGAATATGGTAACACTTCTAAATAGATGGTCATCTATGGAAGATAGATGGGCATCCATTGAGCAGAGAAACCAGAGGTGCATGGACGTCTTTGTTATGAGGAATGTCAACACAGAAATGGGTCCTCATGGCCCCACTGATGTGCAGCAAGGTGCTCTCCAGCTCCTTGCTAGCAGTGAAGTGCGGGTGACCCATGAGAAGGATGTTAGTGGTCGACAACAAGGAAGTGTGGGCTCCTCTCCAAGCGCTCACACTCCCATGCCACCATGGAGCCCTCGGACAGAGCCCCAGATTCCTCACCCAACTGAGATGGCCGTCTCAACCCCTGCACAGCTGCAGGAGGAGCAGACTGTTGCGGAGCCCTCCCAGGCTCCCAAACCCAGAGGATACCCGCCAAAGGCGCCGAAGCAGGCGCAGCAGAGAAGTGAGCAATGTGCCTCTACATCTGCTGAAGCCGCAGGGGAAGCACCACGTAGAAGCGCACGTAAGAGAAAGTTAACACACAAATAGTCACAAGGGTAGTCACTTGGGTGTTTGGACCTAATACAAAGTTACGTTTCTCATCGTTATTTCAATTGTATTAAAGGAATGCGATGTCAAAGATTCAAAGAGTTAGCCTATGTGTGCTCAGAAATGGAAGTGTTACAGTGAGGGGTTAGGGCGCCTTTCCTCTGTAATGATGGTGGAGAGTGATAGGAAACCACAGTTTATTGTACAGATGCTGTATGGTGTGTTAAGAAGGTCGTGCAGACACTCATTTCCATGTGCCAGCCACATGTGTTTGCTACATAAAGTTACGCGAATCTGGCATGGATTAGTGTATCCCTTGCCTCACGGCCAGCAATGTGCTCACATGCTGGTGGAACTGGCACAGCCGCCTCCACAATGTTTTCCTCATCTGCCGCCTCCTCCTCCTCCTCCTCATCTTCTGAAGAGGCTGTGCGCTGAGCCACTTGTTCCTCAGGCAGCACTAACCCATGCTGCTGTGCGATGTTATGCAGGGCACAGCAGACAATGATGATTCTGGAGACACTGGCAGGTGCGTACTGTAGGGCTGCACCAGATCTGTCCAGGCAGCTGAATCGCATTTTGAGCAAGCCGATGGTTTGCTCTATGATGCTTCTGGTGGAAATATGGCTCACATTGTAGTGCTCCTCAGCTTCATTTGATGGCCTCCTCATCGGTGTCATTAGCCACGTCTTCAGGGGATAGCCCGTGTCTCCAAGTAGCCATCCGGGAAGTTGGGTTGGTGGATTGAAGAGCTGAGGCACAGTAGACTGCCGCAGGATGAAGGAGTCATGGCAACTGCCAGGGAACTTGGCGCAAACATGCATAATGTTCTTCCTGTGGTTACATACCAGCTGGACGTTAAGGGAGTGGAAGCCCTTGCGGTTCACAAATGCAGCTGGGTTGTGATAGGGTGCCCTAATAGCCACACGTGTGCAGTCTACGATGCCCTGCTCCCTTGGGAAGTCTGTCATATTTGCAAAGCCAACCGCACGCGCGGTTACACTTGCTTCATCCGTGGAGAAGTGGATGTAATTGTGCAATTTGACAAAGAGGGCATCGGTAACCTGCATGATGCATCTGTGTGTGGCCAACTGGGAGATGCCGCTGATGTCTGCTGCTGATCCCTGGAAGAACCCTGAAGCAAAGAAGTTGAGTGCGGTGGTGACTTTGACAGCCACTGGTAAGGAGTGTCCACCCGCTCCTCTGGGCTCCAGGTGTTGGTGCAGCATTGTGCAGATGTCAGCGACTACCTCTCGTGGAAGTCTCAACCTCCTTTGGCACTGATGCTCACTCATGTTGAGGAAGCTCATCCTCTGCCTGTAAACCCTGTGTTGGGGGTATCTCCTGTGGCGAGGTGCAGCCCTGCACTGACACCCTCTGCATCATCAGGTGGGTGAGGAGGAGGTTGGCACTCCTGTTTTTGCTGCTGCTGTTGTGCCTGGTTCTGCTGCTGCTGCAGCTGCTCTTCCTCCGATTCTGAGGACCAGGATGAGAGGGTATAAATGGTTCCCATTCTGCTGGTATATATCTCAGTTGAGGAATAGATGTTATAAGCGCTCAGTCAATGTGGGGAGAGGGATTTCCAAGGAGCTCACAGTGCATATGGATCTCAGCTTAAACACTTACAGCTCAATACACCTGCAAAATGTTTTCCAAAACCTCAAAACAGAAAGTTCTGCCATCTGAACTCATGTTACTGGTCAGCTTTTATGCTGCGGGAGCAGCTGTCAACTATTCAGCTAATTGCTGAACCCGGCACAATCAGCTGGCGTGTTTGTTGCACAACGCTGAAAATGTTGCAAAATGGGAAAAGCCTCTTAAAATCGGATTATCCAGGCAGTTAACAAGCTGTTAACTGCCTTAAGTGGCTCTCCCGTCGCTTGGTGTCGGGTCTGATCGGAACTCGCAACCCGACACTTTGTAAAGTTGCGTTCGCAACCCGCCGTCAATCATTTTGATTTCATCTCGGGACCCGCCTCCAAACCCGCCTTCTGAGCGCCGGCAAAATCGCGGCCGAAGTGATCAGTAGGAGTTGCATTGTAAATCATGGTATATACATGCCATCAAAATAGGAAGACAGCAAATCTAATGAAAACTCTGAAAAGGTTATATTTTAGTTGCAAACACATGCATGTTACTTACGTTTGCCCTATCATCTGTGAAATTGTATTTGCTGCTAAAATTTACTTTGATAATGTAATATCATTGCACTGAAGTGAATTACAAAATATATACACTTATATACTGTATATATAGTGTACAACTTCATTTCATGCCCCTCTTTTCAAGATTTCCTGTAAAGATTAGATCTCATTTGTCACAAAGGGGCCTTTGACTGAGAGGAGACACAGCAACTTTCTCCTGTGTCTCATTAATGGAACAGCAAATAGGAGGGAACGGTAAACAAGTCAACTTTCCTCTCCTTCCTCAGCATCGCTACTGCTTGACAGCACACCAGATAACTCCGACTAAGACTGGCAATTCAACACATAGCAAAATCCCATTTCTGAATCTGAGTCCTACCACTTCGCTAAGCCATAGGAGCTCTAGTTCTGTAAGTACTTTATTATGTGATAAATACCAAAAAGAGATGTGGCCCAAGGTATTGCTGATGTGAAAATTTGTAACATTTTACTTTAATCTCAGATTTGATAATATTTAGCTTCATTACTATTTATCTGTTTAGCATCATGCATAACAATTTTATGATTCCTTTTACTTTTAGAGATAACATTGCAAGCCTGCTCTCCTGGTTCGGAGCCTCGCAGGATGCGGGCATGGGTTGGAGAATTGGGTGTGGAGGTTTACGTATTTGATTCGCTGTGCTCTGGATTTCATGATTAAAATTTAGTACAAGAGTGGAGGCTGCATTGCCATCCAGCATAAGCCTCATAACCGCCTCAAATACCATGCACACATGCGGTAATAGGTCCCAAGCTGAATTTTATGGGTTGGGAGATGCCTCCTCTCCTATGGCACTGCTCGTACATTTAAAACCGGTGCAAAATTATCTGGATGGCCTGGTTCTTAAGGATTAGCCTCTTAAAGGTAAGTAGCAGTATTGGTCAGAGAGTTCACATTTTTAAAAAACTTATTACATTGGCCCGTAATTTCCGATCGGAGGCTTCCTGCGTGCGGATGCTACCTATCGGGAAAAAATCTTTGCCCTTACCTGAGGGCTCCTGAGGTCCGGACACTTCCGATGCTGGGCCTCTCCACAGTCGAAATGTGCAGAGGCCCAGGTATCCCAGGGGCGCAGGCAGTTCACAGGCTTCCCTGGGATCACGTGGGCCAGGCGAGCCAATGAAAGAAGGGAATCCCCCTTCATACACTTGACAGATAAACCTGTCAAAGGTATGACTGGGGATCAATGAAAAAAGACACTAAAACATTAAATATTTTTTTTAAAAACCATCACTTTTTTAAATGAGTTAAAATGACATTAAATTAAATATTTTTAACAAAAATTTAACTTTTTGAAAAAAATAATTAAAGTTTTTTACGGGGCTAAAAATAAACTTACCTTTTTTAAAAGTATTTTTAAATTATAAATGAGTGAAAAAAAATTTTTTTTTACTTTTTTAATCTCTTATGCTGGCAAAAGCAGGCCTTACACCTGCTTTTACCAGGCGTAAGATTTCTAAGGGTTTTCAGCGGGCGGAGGTTCTGCAGAAAGTGGAACTCTCCGCCCGCAGAGGCCCTTCTCCAGGGCAGGCGTCTGATCTATCAAGAGGATTCTTGACAGGTCAGAAGTGCTGGTTTTCAGCTCATGCGCTTCGCATGCCTGAAACCGGCATTTCTGATGTCCCTACGGGTGTGTACACAGCGCGTACACACCTGTAGGGATCAGAAAATACGGGCCGATTGTTTTAACAGTATTTTCATCGGTGCATTTTTTGTTGTTGCTGCTTCTGCATGATTTCTTACATTGCAAGACTTTTATTCACAAGTCCTTTTCCTATAATGGCCTAGCATTCAGCTGCTATTTCATTTGCAAGTAAAGTGGGCAGGATGAGAATTCCTTTTGGGGAATTCAATGATGCTCCTAGGTTTGGAGGAGGAAGAGCAGTTCTTGAGGGGACAAGAAAGCCAGCTATGCCTCAGGCATTATGTAAGTACCTGCCCCAGGACCTGCACTTACTGACTCAGACAGTTCTTCTTGGGAAGTTCAGAGGAGGCTTTTTCTCAGCATCTCTGCTTCACACGGGAGGCTGTCACAATGCTATGCTATCTCTTGAAAGCTGACCTGCAGACAACTTCTTCCCTTGGGTGTGAAATTCACTACTGCATTAAACCCTTCCAAGCCACCACCAGTGATGTATGCCAAATCAGTCAGTTGGCAAGGGGTAATATGTTCATCATGTTCTCTTCCTAGGTGGCAGGGTTCCCCAGGGTGTAGAGAGATGGCATCCCTATGGCCATCCAGGCCCTTCACATCAACTTCATAGTCTACGTCAAAAGGGCTTCCATTCAAATAATGTCCAAGTGGTGTCAGACCATAGGAATCTTATCATACCAATCAATGCACAATATCCTGGGAGACCCATGATGCTTTATTTTTAGACCATCCAACATGGCAAAATTATTTGAAGGAATAAGGAGGCTCCTATGAGCTCTGGCTGATGACCCCTCTACTGAGTAACCCTAGATTACCTGGGTTGGGGGGGCGGGGGTGGGGGAGGGTTGGGGAAGCAGTGGTAACATTCTGGTGAATCTGCGCTCCAAGACCAATATATCCTTTCTAAGGTGTGGTGCCCAGAACTGTACACAGTGCTCCAGGTGTGGTCTAACCAAGACTTTGTATAGCTGCAGCAAAACTTCCTCCCCTTTATATTCTGGCCCTCCAGTTATAAAGGCTAACATTCCATTAGCCTTTTTGATTATTTTGTTGCTCCTGACTACTACATTTTAGTGATCTGTGTACATGGACTCCTAAATCTCTTTGGACCTCCACTATTCCTAACTTTTCACCATTTAAAAAATTCTTGGATCTATCCTTTATTGGTCCATAATGGATGACCCGCGTTGAAATCCATCTGCCACAGTTTTGCCCACTCACTCAATCTATCAATGTCTCTATGTAATTTTATGCTCCCGTCTACACTATGCCACCAATCTTTGTGTCATTAGCAAACCTGGATATATGGCTCTCTATTAGTCATAGAGTCATAGAGTTATACAGCACGGATAGAGGCCCTTCGGCCCATCGTGTCTGCGCCGGCCATCAAGCCCTGTCTAATCTAATCCCATATTCCAGCATTTGGTCCGTAGCCTTGTATGCTATGGCATTTCAAGTGCTCATCCAAATGCTTCTTAAATGTTGTGAGGGTTCCTGCCTCCACAACCCTTTCAGGCAGTGAGTTCCAGACTCCAACCACCCTCTGGGTGAAAAAGTTCTTTCTCAAATCCCCTCTAAACCTCCCGCCCTTTACCTTGAATCTATGTCCCCTTGTTATTGACCCTTCTACTAAGGGAAAAAGCTCCTTAGTATCCATCCTATCTATGCCCCTCATAATTTTGTACACCTCAATCATGTCCCCCCTCAGCCTCCTCTGCTCCAAGGAAAATAAACCCAATCTGCCCAGTCTCTCTTCATAGCTGAAGCGCTCCAGCCCTGGTAACATCCTGGTGAATCTCCTCTGCACCCTCTCCAAAGCGATCACATCCTTCCTGTAGTGTGGCGACCAGAACTGCACACAGTATTCCAGCTGTGGCCTAACCAGTGTTTTATACAGCTCCATCATAACCTCCTTGCTCTTATATTCTATGCCTCGGCTAATGAAGGCAAGTATCCCATATGCCTTTTTTACCACCTTATCCACCTGTTCCGCCGCCTTCAGGGATCTGTGTACTTGCACACCCAGATCCCTCTGACCCTCCGTCTTGCCTAGGGTCTTACCATTCATTGTGTATTCCCTTGCCTTGTTAATCCCCCCAAAGTGCATCACCTCGCACTTTTCCAGGTTAAATTCCATTTGCCACTGTTCCGCCCATCTGACCAACCCATCTATATCGTCCTGCAGACTGAGACTACCCTCCTCGCTATTTACCACCCTACCAATTTTTGTATCATCCGCGAAGTTACTGATCATACCTTTTACATTCATATCCAAGTCATTAATGTAGACCACAAACAGCAAGGGACCCAGCACCGATCCCTGTGGTACCCCACTGGCCACAGGCTTCCAGTCACAAAAACAACCTTCGACCATCACCCTCTGCCTTCTGCCACTAAGCCAGTTTTGTATCCAATGTGCCAAGGCACCCTGGATTCCATGGGCTCTTACCTTCTTGACCAGTCAAATTCAAATTCAAATTCAAATCGCTTTATTGGCATGATAAGGTACATCTTACCTGTGCGGGACTTTATCGAAGGCCTTACTGAAATCCATGTATACCACATCCACTGCGTTACCCTCATCCACACACCTAGTCACCCCCTCAAAAAATTCAATCAAATTAGTCGACATGATCTTCCCTTGACAAAGCCATGTTGACTATCCCTGATTAATCCTTGCCTCTCCAAGTGGAGACTAATTTTGTCCCTCAGAATTTTTTCCAATAATTTACCTACCACTGATGTTAGGCTCACTGGCCTGTAGTTCCCCGGTTTTTCCCTACTCCCCTTCTTGAATAATGGTACTACATTAGCGGTTCTCCAGTCCTCTGGCACATCCCCTGTGGCCAGAGAGGTTCTGAATATATGTGTTAGAGCCCCCGCAATCTCTTCCTTTGCCTCACACAGCAGCCTGGGATACATTTCGTCCGGGCCTGGGGATTTATCAATTTTTAGGCCTGCTAAAACCGCCAATACCTCCTCCCTCTCGATGTTAATATGTTCGAGCATATCACAGTCCCCCCGCCCTAATTCATTTAGAACCCCTCCTACATCTTCCGGCTCCACACACAGATTGCCAATTTTGTCCCTAATGGGCCCTATTTTTTCCCTAGTTATCCTCTTACCCTTAATATACTTATAAAACATCTTAGGATTTTCCTTTATTTTGCTCGCCAGTGTTATTTCATGGCCCCTCCTTGATCTCCTAATTTCTTTTTTAAGTATCCCCCTGCACTTTTTGTACTCCCCTAGGGCTTCCTCCGTCTTTAGCCTTTTGTATCTGCCAAAAGCCCTCCTTTTTTTCCTAATCCATTCTCGTATATCCCCTGACATCCAAGGTTCCCTGTGGTTTTTGGAACCACCCTTGACCTTTACGGGAACATGTTGCCATTGTATGATCTCAATCTCCCTTCTGAAAGCCTCCCATTGCTCCGATGCGGATTTTCCTACAAGTAGCTGATCCCAGTCCATTTTGGCCAGATCCTGCCTTATCCTATTAAAATCGGCCTTCCCCCAATTTAGAACCTTTACTTCCGGCCCATCCCTGTCCTTTTCCATGACCACCTTAAATCTCACCATATTATGGTCACTGTCACCAAAGTGCTCACCTACTAGCACTTCTTCCACTTGGCCGGCCGCATTCCCTAGAATTAGGTCCAGTACCGCCCCCTCTCTTGTAGGACTTTCTACATGCTGGATCAAAAAGCTCTCTTGGATGCACTTTAAGAATTCTACACCCTCTGAGCCTTTCACACTCTGACTATCCCAGTTAATATTGGGGAAGTTGAAATCCCCCATTATTATTACCTTATTATTTGCACATTTCTCTGAGATTTGCCTACATATCTGTTCCTCTATCTCCCCCTGACTGTTTGGAGGCCTATAGTACACTCCCAGCAAAGTGCTTGCCCCCTTTTTGTTTTTAAGCTCCACCCATATGGCCTCATTAGAGGAACCTGCTAATATATCATCCCTCCTTACTGCAGTAATTGACTCCTTAATTAATATTGCGACACCCCCTCCTCTTATACCTCCCCCTCTGTCTTGCCTGAAGATTCTGTACCCCGGAATATTGAGCTGCCAGTCTTGCCCCTCCCTCAACCATGTCTCCGTGTTATTTAAGTCATTAATAAATATAGTGAATATTTGAGGCCAAAGCACAGATCCTTGTGGGACACCACTAGCCATTTCCTTCCAATTTGAGTTCATCCCCATTATCCCTACTCTTCTGTCTTCTACCGCTGAACCAATCTCCTAACCAGGTCAATAATTTGCCTTCAATTTCAGGAACTTTAATTTGAGCTAACAGTCTCTTATTCAGTCACCTTAAACCAGTGAACCTAATTATAAATGGATGGAATTGCAGAATGCAAACCCAGAACATTAGTAAAAATCTCAGACTCCAAGAGTTTAATATAGTAAATCACTGTCAAACAGCAGCCCCAGTGGTGATCATTTGTTCCCCATTATATCACAACAGTGTCAATTGCTCATTTTCCACAAGAGGGAGCTCTATTTCAGTTATACAATATAAAAAAAATAAAGCATAATTTTTTTCCTGGGGTATAAACTCTCTCCATTCATATTGCACAATCCAAATGCGATGTATATAAATTGAAAAATATAAGAAAATTAGAGTTTTAGATTTATTTTCAGTAAAACAAGGGCAGTAATAATGGCCCAGAACTTGGTGTCGGGGGCTTGCCGCGCGTGCAAGCCCCCGATGTGCACTTACCCGGCGCGCCGATAGCTGAAACCTGGCCCGCAGTGGATTTCCTGTGACAGGCCCGGTTCAGATGTCGGCGCGCTGTGCTAACCTGACCCAGCGGCGTAGTTAGTGCGATGTGCCGGCTGGGATCAGGTGAGCACTGTTCAGCCAATCAGGGGAGGGGAAACTTCATTCATAAGTTTGAGAGTAAGAACTGTCAAACTCATGAAAAGTACTGCACCCCAAAACACTACTTAAACTTTAAATAAAATGTTAAAAAAAATCCCAATCATTAAATTAAGTATAAATAAGTTTTAAAAAATAATTTAAACAATAATTTTTTTTTGAATTTTTTTTTTTTAATAAAAAGGGTCTAAAACTAAACTTACCTTATTGTAGATTCTTTAAAATAATAAACCTGTGGAAAAAAAATAATAAATTGCACTAAAACACCACTTACCTGTAAAAATAAATACTTACGTGTGCTTTTTACAGGCGTAAAGACCGAAGGCCTTTACACATGCGCAAATCCCCCAAAACAGAGGAAATCCAAGACGCACGCGCTGCCCCCTACAGCGCACGCGCTAGCCTCTTCACCTCTTGGGTTAGAGGAGAGGAAATGCCGGTTTTCAGCGCATGCGCTGTGCATGCTGAAAACCGGCATTTCCTCCGGCCAGACGCGTGAGTACCCCTTCCGTACTCACGCGTTTGGGGAGGAATTACTGCCCCAATAACGGCCCGGAATTTGCAGTCCTCATGACGGCAAACTGGTGATTTCGCCGTCATTTTGATTTTGAAACTCACCGCAACTTCAGGATTTAGCACGTACGCAGCCTAAAGTGGAAATCCTGAAGTTGCAGTCTGTCATTCACTGCCCCTCCACCCCCCACAGAGCTGGCAATCAGTGAAATCTGTCAAATCATGGAAACTGATGAAAACTTCGGCTCTTCCGCAGTAATACTGCTGTTAAATACCCCATTAAATGTTAGACCCTTTTGGATTAGGTGTAACTGGGGTTTTAACAGCGTATTGACTGCTAAAGAAAGGTTATGGCCCTGAAAAACTAATTTTAATTTTGTGGAATGTCAAATTGATCCATTTTGATAAAAAATGTGAAATTTTAAGAAATTAAAAAAAAATTTGGTTTGTTCATCTTTATTTCAGGTTTGCCTTTTCCCCATGTGAGAGCCCCAATCTTTATTTTGCTCTCTCTAACATTTTTTAAAAGTTAGAATCAAAGGAACTTATATCAACTTCCTGGTTGGCTGTTTGTGAGAATTCTGCATTTTGATTGGCTGCTTGGACAGCCTGTTGATGTCACAGAGGCTCTTCACTGGGAATTTTCTATTAACTTGCGTGGATTTCAATTCCGCATCGGAAAAGCCGAACTTCTCGCTACAGAGATCGCGAGATCTTTGTGGTGAACTTACTTCGGAGCCAGCAGCGTACGCCTTTGCTTCTCCACTGACCGCAAATTATGGGCCATTAAAGCTTGTGTACCAATGAAATACTGGTAGCTTTCCTTGAAACTGAGCAGATTGATAATATACAATTGATTATATAGCAGTAAAATATTGAAAATGAAAATGTGGAGTTCAAGAATAAACAGTTACAGAAGGAACATATTTGTTCATAGATTACTAAGAAAACTATACTTTGAACAGTACAATGTATACTTAACATGCATGCAGTAATGTGCAATTAGATAAGCTGTCAGTGGAATTCTGTTGAACCTTGTTTTTTTTTAATTATGTCTTTTCTGTGTTGTTACTTGGATTTCAGTAAAGTAAAATAGTGAGGCTGGAAAGCCTAGACCACTGAACCAGAAATGTATTTTAAAAAGTTGTAGCTATACACTGGGATGCTGAAACAGACCTGATCATTACAGTAATATTGCTACTTAGATGTCTGTATTAACTGCAACGTTAACTTCATACTATTAAAGTATTCTATCTTTAGCAATTTGAAATAAAATGTTTTAAAAGCTTAAACATTAGACCATTTGAACACCCCAAATTAGTTCAAGCATTTGAGGCTGAATGTGTGAGTCCTTGCCTTTAGAGGGAGGCCTTTATGAACTGAAACAACTTTTAGAATGATGACCTGTGGTTCTAGAATCAAAACTAACAATAGAGAGGACAAAGAGACCCTCCTCCCCAAGGAACTGTCTGGCATGACTGATGCTGTGACAGCAAAGTAGAAAATCTGCATCCACCTGCAGAAGTTCAGTCCAATCCCACATTTCAGAAGGTATTTGCATTCACCCCGGCCAAATCCCCTCTGCATCCAAAGCAAATGACATTGCTGGTGTGTTACTTATACTAGTCCAATGAATCAAGTGACAAAGCTTTTGGGTCGAATGTGAGGCCAAAACAAAATTGAGAGAATCTGATAGAGATGATTCTGTAACCCTGCGTTCCTATCATGGAAGCCACATTTACAGCAAGTGCAGGTTGTAGAACTGTGTCTAAAATGTTGCAGCCCTGTCTGTGACCCACGCACCAAATGGGCATAGCTTTACTTGCGGGATAACAGGATCCCTCTTATAATCACCTGAGGTAAGGTTGACTATTAACCGACTTTCTAGGGTTTTTGTTATAACTTTGTAATCTATATTTATGAATGAAATGGGAGACTAGTTTATTTGTTGAAGTTTAAAGTATTTTGCAGCTACACTTGTTAGCAATCATATTTATAGATTGTTACAGTTTACAATGCATCTTACAATTGCAGTGATTTACAAAATTAATCAACTGATTTACATAATTTAAGTACATAGAAACATAGAAGATAGGAGCAGGAGTAGGCCATTCGGCCCCTCAAGCCTGCTCCGCCATTCAATGAGATCATGGCTGATCATCCAAATTCAGTACCCTGTCCCTGCTTTCTCCCCATATCCCTTGATCCCTTTAGCCTTAAGAAATATATCCAACTCCTTCTTGAATATATTAATGAATTAGCCTCAACTGCCTTCCGTGGTAGAGAATTCCACAGGTTCACCACTCTCTGGGTGAAGAAATTCCTCCTCCTCTCAGTCCTAAATGGCTTACCCCTTATCCTTAGACTGTGACCCCTGGTTCTGGACTCCCCGACCATCGGGAACATCCTTCCTGCATCCAGTCTGTCCAGTCCTGTTAGAATTTTATAAGTTTCAATGAGATCCCCTCTCTTTCTTCTAAACTCCAGCGAGTATAAGCCCAATCGACCCAATCTCTCCTCATACGTCATTCCTGCCATCCCAGGTATCAGTCTGGTGAATCTTCGCTGCACTCCCTCCATGGCAAGAACATCCTTCCTCAGATAAGGTGACCAAAACTGCACACAATACTCAAGGTGTGGTCTCACCAAGGCCCTGTACAACTGCAGCAAGACATCCTTGCTCCTGCACTTGAATCCTCTTGCTACGAAGGCCAACATACCATTTGCCTTCTTAACCGCCTGCTGCACCTGCATGCTTACCTTCAGCGACTGGTGCACAAGGACACCCAGGTCTCGTTGCACTTCCCCTTCTCCTAATCTATTGCCATTTAGATAATAATCTGCCTTCCTGTTTTTGCCACCCAAGTGGATAACCTCGCATTTATCCACATTATACTGCATCTGCCATGCTTCTGCCCAATCACACAACCTGTCCAAATCATACTGGAGTTTCTCGGCATCCTCCTCACAGCACACATGCCCACCCAGCTTTGTGTCATCTGCAAACTTGGAGATATTACATCTAGTTCCCTCGTCTAGATCATTTATATATATTGTGAATAGCTGGGATCCTAGGACCGATCCCCGTGGTACCCCACTAGTCACTGCCTGCCACTCGGAAAAAGAGCCGTTTATTCCAACTCTTTGCTTTCTGTCTGCCAACCAGTTCTTTATCCAAGTCAGTACCTTGCCCCCAATCCCATGTGCCTTAACTTTACACGCTAATCTCTTATGTGGGACCTTCTCGAAAGCCTTCTGAAAGTCCAAATACACTACATCCACTGGTTCTCCCTTATCTATTCTACCAGTTACCTCCCCATCAAATATATTAGAGATTTTATTTAATAGGGTACTATGAAATGAAGTTGAGGGGATCATAACTTTTTTTTGTATGTGCTCTTAGAATACTTAGCTCAGTGCTATTACTTGCAGCCTCTTAGCTCTACTTCTTTGGCTTCCATGTGATATTTGCAGCTTCTTAGACCTCCCAAATTGAATGATGCAACTTGACTTTTAGGCTGCATTTATACTACAACAGTAGCATTGAAGTTCAACTTGACCTGACTCTGGATGAATCTATTTGGGCGATGTAGTATCAGTCCACTCCTCTCATGCTGGTGTAAATTTACATGGTGTTTTTTTTTATTCGTTCATGGGATGTGGGCGTCGCTGGCAAGGCCAGCATTTATTGCCCTTCCCTACTTGCCCTTGAGAAGGTGGTGGTGAGCCACCTTCTTGAACTGCTGCAGTCCATGTGGTGAAGGTACTCCCACAGTGCTGTTAGGAGGGAGTTCCAGGATTTTGACCCAACAAGAAATGAAGGAATGGCGATATACTTCCAAGTCAGAATGGTGTGTGACTTGGAGGGGAACTTGGAGGTGGTGGTGTTACCATGTGCCTGCTGCCCTTGTTCTTCTAGGTGGTAGAGGTCGCGACCGAAGAAGCCTTGGCGAGTTGCTGCAGTGCATCTTGTAATGATACACACTGCAGCCACGGTACACCGGTGGTGGAGGGAGTGAATGTTTAAGGTGGTGGATGGGGTACCAATAAAGTGTGCTGTTTTGTCCTGGATGGTGTTGAGTGTGATGAAATATGTCATTCATCAGACTCTGTATTTAACTACATATATTGTATTGCCTGCTCCTGTGTTTTACCTTGTATTGTATATAGTGCACCGCCCCCTTTCTCCCCATTGGGTGTGTCGGCTCCGCCCATACCTGGCCCTACTTAAGACAAGCCCAGGCTTGTCTTGCAGCAGAACAGCAGAATGCTAGGTGAAGCTAGGTGAAGACACAGGCATCTTTCTTTGCTAATAAAAGCCTTGTTTTATCCAGTTAACTTTGAGCCTTGAAGTTATTGAGGCGCATCATTGAGCTTCTTGAGTGTTGTTGGAGCTGCACTCATCCAGGCAAGTGGAGAGTATGCAATCATACTCCTGACTTGTGCCTTGTAGATGGTGGAAAGGCTTTGGGGAGTCGGGAGGTGAGACACTCGCCGCAGAATACCCAGCCTCTGACCTGCTCTTGTTGCCACATTATTTATGTGGCTGGTCCAGTTAAGTTTCGGGTCAATGGTGACCCCCAGGACATTGATGGTGGGAGATTTGGCGATTGTAATGCCGTTGAATGTCAAGGGGTGGTGGTTAGATGCTCGCTTGTTGGAGATAGTCATTGCCTGGCACTTGTGTGGCGCGAATGTTACCTGCCACTTATCAGCCCAAGCCTGAATGTCGTCCAGATCTTGCTGCATGCGGGCACGGACTGCTTCATTATCTGAGAAGTTACGAATGGCACTGAACACCGTGCAGTCATCAGCGAACATCCCCACTTCTGACCTTATGACGGAGGGAAGGTCATTGATGAAGCAGCTGAAGATGGTTGGGCCTAGGACACTGCCCTGAGGAATTCCTGCAGCGATGTCCTGGGGCTGTGATGATTGATCTCCAACCACCACAACCATTTTCCTTTGTGCTAGGTATGACTTCAGCCAGTGGCGCATTTCCCCCCCCCCCCCGATTCCCATTGACTTCAGGTTTACTAAGGCTCCTTGATGCCACACTCGGCAAATGCTACCTTGATGTCAAGGGCAGTCACTCTCACCTCACCTCTGGAATTCAGCTCTTTTATCCATGTTTGGACCAAGGCTGTAATGAGGTCTGGAGCCGAGTGGTCCTGGTGGAACCCAAACTGGGCATCAGAGAGCAGGTTATTGGTGAGTAAGTTCTGCTTGATAGCACTGCCGACGACACCTTCCATCACTTTGCTAATGATTGAGAGTAGACTGATGTGGTGGTAATTGGCCGGATTGGATTTGTCCTGCTTTTTGTGGACAGGACATACCTGGGCAATTTTCCACATTGTCGGATAGATGCCAGTGTTGTAGCTGTACTGGAACAGCTTAGCTAGAGGCGCAGCTAGTTCTGGAGCACAAGTCTTCAGCATGATAGCCGGGATGTTGTGAGGGCCCATAGCCTTTGCTGCATTCAGTACGCTCAGCCATTTCTTGATATCACATGGAGCGAATTGAATTGGCTGAAGACTGGCTTCTGTGGTGGTGGGGACCTCAGGAGGAGGCCGACATGGATCATCCACTCAGCACTTCTGGCTGAAGATGGTTGCAAACGCTTCAGCTTTGTCTTTTTCACTCATGTGCTGGGCTGCACCATCATAGAGGATGGGGATAATCATGTAGCCTCCTCCTCCCGTTAGTTGTTTAATGGTCCACCACCATTCACGACTGGATGTGGCAGGACTGCAGAGCTTTGATCTGATCCATTGATTCTGGGATCGCTTAGCTCTGTCTATAGATTGCTGCTTCTGCTTTTTAGCATGCATGTAGTCCTGTGTTGCAGCTTCCCCAGGTTGGCACCGCATTTTTAGGTACATCTGGTGCTGCTCCTGGCATGCTCTTCTACACTCCTTATTGAACCAGGGTTGGTCCCCTGGCTTAATGGTAATTGTAGAGTGAGGGATATGCCGGGCCATGAGGTTACAGATTGTGGTGGAATACAATTCTGCTGCTGCTGATGGCCCACAGCGCCTCATGGATGCCCAGTTTTGAGCTGCTAGATTTGTTCTGAATCTATCCCATTTAGCACGGTGGTAGTGCCACACAACACGATGGAGGGTGTCCTCAGTGTAAAGATGGGACTTTGTCTCCACAATGACTGTACGGCGGTCACTGCTACCAATGCTGTCATGAGTAGATGCATCTGCGACAGGGAGACTGGTGAGGACGAGGTCAAGTAGGTTTTTCCCTCATGTTGGTTCTCTCACCACCTGTCGCAGGCCCAGACTGGCTGCTATGTCTTTCAGGACTCGGCCAGCTCGGTCAGTAGGGGTGCTACCAAGCCTCTCTTTGTGATGGACATTGAAGTCCCCACCAAGAGTACATTCTGTGCCCTTGCTACTCTCAGTGCTTCTTCCAATTGGTTTTCAACATGGAGGAGTACTGATTCATCAGCTGAGGGAGGGCAGTATTGGAAGGAGTAAGCGCAATAGGTTTTTTTTTGTTCCATCCTTACTTATGTTCTTAAGGGGGTGAAGTTGGTCAACGGACTGATAGTGAAAAGCAGTCCGTTTTACACCGCGCACAATTTTCTTTTCCACTGATTACAAGTTTGCTATCAGTCAGTGTTGCACTTCTGGGGTTGACCAATTTCATCCTCTGTCTTTTACTTTGGAAACAGCAACATGTAGGAATAATTCATAAGAACAGTCATGGCTGATCTGTACCTCAATTCCACTTACCCACCTTTACTCCATATCCCTTGATACCCTTGCCTAACAAAATTCTATCCATCTCAGTCTTGAAAGCTCCAATTGTCCCAGCCTTCACAGCTTTTTTGCGGGGGGTGGGGGGGGGAGAGAATTCCAGACTTCTACTATCCTTTGTGTGAAAAATTGCTTCCCAATTTCCCTCCTAAACGGCCTAGCTCTAATTTTAAGATTATTTCCCCTTGTTCTTGATTCCTCCATCAGTGAAAAGAGTTTGATGTATCTATTGTATCGGATCCTTTTAATGTTTTAAACACCTCGATTAGGTCATTCTTTAATGTTCTATACTGAAGAAAATACAAGCCAAGCTTTCGCGGGCTTTTTTACAGAGGCCGGTGTCGGGAGGAGCAGAGAGCAGCGGTACAGTGAGTACTTAAACTCACTTTCGCAGGCTTTTTTACAGAGGCTTACCAATCTCACAGACTGGCGGCGGCATTCCGGAAACACCTCACATTTCAAAAAGTGACGCGGGCAAGAGTGCTAGTAACCAAGGGCACTTGAGTATATCATTTAATTGTAGTGTAATTAGTGGTATTGATTTGATTTAAATTAATTTAAATTAATTAAAGGGTAAGTCATGGCAGGACAGCTCGGCCCCGTGGCATGCGCCTCCTGCGCTATGTGGGAAATCAGGGACACTTCCTGTGTCCCTGACGACCATGTGTGCGGGAAGTGTATCCAGCTGCAGCTACTGACAGACCGCATTGTGGCGCTGGAGCTGTGAATGGATACATACTGGAGCATTCGCGATCCTGAGGACATCATGAATAGCACGTTTAGGGAGTTGGTCACACCACAGGTAAAGGCTGCACAGGCAGGAAGGGAATGGTTGACCACCAGGCAGAGTAGTAGGCGAAGGCAGGTAGTGCAGGAGTCCCCTGTGGCCATCCCCCTCTCAAACAGATATACCACTTTGGATATTGTCGAGGGAGATGGCTTATCGGGGGAAGGCAGCAGCAGCCAACTTCCTGGCACCATGGGTGGTTCTGCTGCACAGGACGGGAGGAAAAAGAGTGCGAGAGCTATAGTGATAGGGGATTCTATTGTAAGGGGAATAGATAGGCATTTCTGCGGCTGCAAACGAGACTCCAGGATGGTATGTTGCCTCCCTGGTGCAAGGGTCAAGGATGTCTCATGGCGGCTGCAGGGCATTCTGGAGGGGGAGGGTGAACAACCAGATGTCGTGGTGCATATAGGTACCAACGATATAGGTAAAAAATGGGATGAGGTCCTAAAAGCTGAATATAGGGAGTTAGGAGGTAAATTAAAAAATACTACCTCAAAGGTAGTAATCTCAGGATTGCTACCAGTGCTACGTGCTAGTCAGAGTAGAAATAGAAGGATATTTCAGATGAATACGTGGCTAGAGGAATGGTGCAAGGGGGAGGGATTCAAATTCCTGGGACATTGGAACCGGATCTGGGGGAGGTGGGACCAGTACAAACTGGATGGTTTGCACCTGGGCAGGACCGGGACCGATGTCCTAGGGGGAGTGTTTACTAGTGCTGTTGGGGAAGGTTTCAACTAAAATGGCAGGGGGTTGGGAACCTGTGCAGGGAGACAAAGGAAAGGGAAGCAAGGATAGAAACAAAAGTCAGGAAGGAGAAAAGCAAAAGTGGAAGGCAGAGAAATCAAGGGTGTAAATCAAACAGGGCTACAGTAAATAATAATTCTAAAAGGACTAAGAGTGTTAAAAAAACAAGCCTGAAGGCTTTGTGTCTTAATGTGAGGAGCATTCGTAATAAGGTGGATGAATTAGCTGCGCAAATAGATGTAAACAGATATGATGTAATTGGAATTATGGAGACATGGCTCCAGGGTGACCAAGGCTGGGAATTCAACATCCAGGGGTATTCAATATTCAGGAAGGACAGGCAAAATGGAAAAGGAGGTGGGGTAGCATTGCTGGTTAAAGAGGAGATTAACACAACAGTAAGGAAGGAAATTAGCTCTGAGTGAAGTAGTTGACTCAGAGACTAGGGTCCTGAATTTAAATAAAGGAAACTACGATGGTCTGAGGTGCGAGTTGGCTAGGATGGATTGGGGAATGTTACTTAAAGGGCTGACGGTGGATAGGCAATGGCAAACATTTACAGATCGCATGGATGAACTGCAGAATTTGTTCATCCCAGTTTGGCATAAAAATAAAACCAAAAAGGGGGCTCAACCGTGGCTAACAAGGGAAGTTAGGGATAGCATAAGATCCAAGGAGGGGACATATAAATTAGCCAGAAAAAGCAGCAAAATTGAGGATTGGGAGCAGTTTAGGATTCAGCAAAGGAGGACAAAGGGATTAATTATGAGGGGGAAAATAGAATATGAGAGTAAGCTTTCAGGGAACATAAAAACTGACTGTAAAAGCTTCTATAGATAGGTGAAGAGAAAAAGATTGGTGAAGTCAAGCGTAGGTCCCTTGCAGTCAGAATTAGGGGAATTTATAATGGGGAACAAAGAAATGGCTGACCAATTAAATACATACTTTGGTTCTGTCTTCACAAAGGAGGACACAAATAACCTTCCGGAGGTTTCGGGGAACATAGGGTCTAAAGAGAGGGAGGAATTGAATGATATCAGTATTTGTAGGGAAATGGTGTTAGAGAAATTGACAGGATTGAAGGCCGATAAATCCCCAGGGCCTGATAATCTACATCCTAGGGTATTTAAGGAAGTGGCCCTAGAAATAGTAGATGCATTGCTGGTCATCTTCCAAAATTCTATAGACTCTGGAATAGTTCCCATGGATTGGAGGGTAGCTAATGTAACCCCACTATTTAAAAAAGATGGTAGAGAGAAAATAGGGAATTATAGACCGGTAAGCCTGACATCGGTAGTGGGGAAAATGCTAGAGTCCATTATAAAAGATGTAATAGCAGAGCACTTGGAAAACAGTGACAAGATCGGACAAAGTCAACAAGGATTTACAAGAGGTAAATCATGCTTGACTAATCTACTGGAATTTTTTGAGGATGTAACTGATAGAATAGATAAGGGAGAACCAGTGGATGTGGTGTATTTGGACTTTCAGAAGGCTTTCGATAAGGTCCCGCATAAGAGATTGGCATGCAAAGTTAAAGCACATGGGATTGGGGGTAAGGTACTGACTTGGATAGAGAACTGGTTGGCAGGCAGGAAGCAAAGAGTTGGAATAGACAGGTCTTTTTCCAAGTGGCAGGCAGTGACTAGTAGGGTACTGCAGGGATCGGTGCTAGGACCCCAGCGATTCACAATATATATTAATGATCTAGACGAGGGAACTAGATGTAATATCTCCAAGTTTGCAGATGACACAAAGCTGGGTGGGTGTGTGTGCTTGAGAGGAGGATGCAGAGAAACTCCAGTATGATTTGGACAGGTTGGGTGATTGGGCAGATGCATGGCAGATGCAGTATAATGTGGACAAATGTGAGGTTATCCACTTTGGTGGCAAAAACTGGAAGACAGATTATTATCTGAACGGCAATAGATTGGGAAAAGGGGAAGTGCAACGAGACCTGGGTGTCCTTGTGCACCAGTCGCTGAAGGTAAGCATGCAGGTGCAGCAGGCGGTTAAGAAGGCAAATGGTATGTTGGCCTTCGTAGCGAGAGGATTCGAGTACAGGAGCAAGGATGTCTTGCTGCAGTTGTACAGGGCCTTGGTGAGACCACACCTTGAGTATTGTGTGCAGTTTTGGTCGCCTTATCTGAGGAAGGATGTTCTTGCCATGGAGGGAGGCAGCGAAGATTCACCAGACTGATACCTGGGATGGCAAGAATGACGTATGAAGAGCGATTTGGTCGATTAGGCTTATATTCGCTAGAGTTTAGAAGAATGAGAGGGGATCTCATTGAAACTTATAAAATTCTAACAGGACTAGACAGACTAGATGCAGGAAGGATGTTCCCGATGGCGGGGAAGTCCAGAACCAGGGGTCACAGTCTAAGGATAAGGGTAAGCCATTTAGGACTGAGATGAGGAGGAATTTCTTCACCCAGAGAGTGGTGAACCTGTGGAATTTTCTACCACAGAAGGCAGTTGAGGCCAACTTATTAAATATATTCAAGAAGGAGTTGGATATATTTCTTAAGGCTAAAGGGATCAAGGGATATGGGGAGAAAGCAGGGACAGGGTACTGAATTTGGATGATCAGCCATGATCTCATTAAATGGCGGAACAGGCTCGATGGGCTGAATGGCCTACTCCTGCTCCTATCTTCTATGTTTCTATGTGACCTGTCCTCCTAAGTTAAACTTCTAAGCCCTGGTATCATTCTGGTGAATCTGCACGGCACCCTCTCTAAGAGCAATGTGTCCTTCCTGAGGTGTGGTGCCCAAAACTGTACGCAGTGCTCCAGATGGGGTCTGACCAAGACTCCATACAACTGTAACATAATTTTCTCCACTTTGTATTCCAGCCCCTTTGAGATAAAGGCAACATTCCATTATTCTTTTTGATTTCCACCTACCCCACCCCTTCATTTCAAGGGGTGTTTTGGAGGAGTTCCCGAGCCTTTCTCAGAAATTTCTCCCTTTACACTCCTGAAAGGCCTCTTTTAGAGGCTTTCTGAAGATCCCATACCTTTACTGCAGTAAGGTGATCGATCCCGCTGGATATAGATTTCCTCTTCTAGTTGGAATTGCTCCAGCGGGAACCAAAGACTTTGAAACCTTTTTTTCTTTGGCTCCATTTGGGCCTCCGGAAGACTCTGCTCCCCCTTAGAAGGACAGATGGGCTTGGGGTGACCCTCGTCGCAGTGTCCTTGCAGGCGGCAACAGTACATCCCAGGTATGCAAATTACCCTGTCCCCTTTCAGATGGGGTCTTTATTCTTGAGAAAGGATGAGTGGTGGTTCTGCTCTGACGCTCATACATCAGCCGAAAAGGGCCCTAGAAATTTTCAGACTTTGTGCTTGATTATTGTTCCACGGGCAATCGTGAGGATACACCCAACATCAGTGGCCTAAGGAGTACACTGCAGAGCTGTAGAGGAAGGATGTTAGAACTCAAGCCAGCTGCTTGTTACTGATATCATGCAGTGATGGCTACATTTTTTCTGTGTCCCACTGGAAGATAGGGAGGCCTCTGTGGTGATTCCTTCCCTCATTCTTTCCTATCATGATCCTTCCACCATTATCTATGAACAATCTGAAGGTCCACAAATCATGCCTTCCAGTGGTACACTATCAGAAGGAGAGTATAATGGGCATCACCCCAAACACAAGCACATAGGGCA
The DNA here is from genome assembly GCF_052327205.1 of Somniosus microcephalus. NCBI lineage: Eukaryota > Metazoa > Chordata > Chondrichthyes > Squaliformes > Somniosidae > Somniosus > Somniosus microcephalus. Next base: position 108,853,152 of record NC_140995.1, on the reverse strand, counting down.
GAAGTAGAATTTTTGGTCTTTATACGTGTGCCTATGACCTCACTGTAAATATCAAACAGCAGAAATCTTCTCCAATGTTTGCATGGGAAGGAACCAAAAAATGTATACACTATGTACATATTTTATTCAAAGGTCTAAAAAAAGTTGTGTCACCATGTTTGCTTGTATCCCCTCTATTTCAAGTATCTCTAATTAGGCATTAGGCATAATGAGTTTACATGATGGTAAAAGTTTCTGGAATGAAAAAAAGGCAGGCTTAGTTACAACTGATGATTTATCATATCCTATAATTGTAATTAACAAGTCTGTGTAATGTTTCTGATGGATGTAGGTTATTTTGATCGCTACGTGCGACCTGGTATCAGCTAGACCAGGATATGACGTTATTCATCTTGTGACTGCAGATTCCTTTAACTGAAATAGGTGGTAATCAGATTTTCCCAAAGCTTTTGTTCATCTCACTCCTCAATTGAAAGGATGATTATAGCACTTATAGGCCAAGCTTCATTGTTGCTGTGTTTGGCGAAGGTTTTGTTTCTTTCGTGCCAGTTCTGAGCTGGATTTAAAGGTGGGAGGTCTAGTGGCCTTCTAAATACACAGGAATTGCAGTGTGCTTCACTTAATTAGATCTCCCCCGCACCCCAATTAATGAGCTTAATTTGTATGTTTCCGACAGCTTCTGCAATCAATTTTTAACATTGGAAATGTGTAACCTGTACCCTCAACAGAGTGGAATGTTACCCTATGCAGCACGGCAGTTTCCAGGTGTTGTTTTACAGTCAGAATTTCATCCCCATTATTTTGTTACATAGTTTGAGCTCCATTTAGGTGTCTATGTGCAGCACAGCCTCACCCAGTCCCTTGTGGGTGCAAGCCCACAGAACAAAGCTTCTCTTCATTTTTCAAATTGGCAATCACATTCAGAGGCTATAAGAATGCCTGATGTAGCAAGTGGAGAAATCTGTTCTAGTGTCGTAGCGGCGCCTCTCTTAGATTAAGTTTACTACCTGTGGTTGGGGGGAAATATAGATAACATCAACTTGCATTTCATTGCGTTATAGCTGATCACTAAACATAAGTTTCCACTCTAAGCAACAAACCTAAGCTGATGGAAAAATACATCAGAAGGACAAGGGAAGGTACATAATAGGATTATTACATAGTAGTGAATGGGTGTAACTTTAGAAAGACTGAAAACAGCCTGTAGAGCTGAGATAACAAACTGTGTATTTGATGAGGGCATCAGATCCAGAGATTAATGTTAAGCAAAGCTATGGAAATTATATATCCCCATATCTTGAGGTGGCAGCTTTGCAGATATCACTGTAGCCTCTTCGTAAAGGCTGCCCAGGAAGTTAACATAAGTTATGAATGACTTTTGACTGGAGCAGTTTTTTTCCTAAAGCTGTATAAATATCTGGTTCAGAACAGATTGAAGATTAGAAGAATATGTACCCAAGGGATCAAATTGTGTAAGAAGCACTATGGTTCCTGTGCTGCTGAGAACATACAAATATTATCTATTGAATATAACTAGTCAGGACTAGGTAATGTAGGCCATATTGTTAGATTGAAACTCTGAAGTCCCACTAGATTATTTTGGGAGTCAGGGAGAAATTTCATGGAGCTTTATCTTATAATTTTTATTTATAATTAGTTACCTCCTTCAGGAAATTAAATAATTTGAGCAGAGTTTATGCTGTTAAATGGACAAATTGCATACTGTGGAAAGAGCATGTGCGATTGGAAGAATGGCTTTTTCCTGTTCCAATCACACCTTCTGTTCCAGTGGTCAGCATTCCTTGCACTATTTACATAATTTTGCAGTTTATTCTGTAATCTTATGATTTGAAAAACTGAAGTGTTTGCAGTTAACTTGTGATTTCTGTAGCTTACAACTGTATTTTCTTTCCTGGTTCTGTAGAACAAAACTGCTCGGCAGCCATAATTTTTTTAATTAATTCTTGGGATGTGGGCGTTGCTGGCAAGGCTGGCATTTATTGCCGATCCCGAGTTGCCCATGAGAAGGTGGTTGTGAGCCTTCTTCTTGAACCACTGCAGTCCGTGTGGTGAAGGTACTTCCACGGTGCTTAGGGAGTTCCAGCATTTTGATCCAGTGATGAAGGAACAGCGAAAAAGGTCCATGATTTTAAAAATGTGGATTGTGTTTTTTTTATGTGCCCTATTGTCCACTTTTAAAGCATTATCTATTAAACTTGATCCCATGAGGTCAACACTAATGGAGAACACAGACAAGTTAACATTTTGGTATGGAAACTTTTGTCGAAGCCCAATTCTGAAGGACGATCTGCCCCTGAAATGTTAGAAATGTTAACGCATCTGTTCTTTCCACAGATGTTGACTGGCCTGCTGAGTGTTTCCAACATTTTCTGTTTTTGTTTCAGATTGCCAACTTTTGGATGAGATGTTAAACCGAGGCCCCATCTGCGCTCTCAGGTGGATGTAAAGGATCCCATGGCACTATTTTGAAGAAGGGCAGGGGAGTTCTCCTCGGTGTCCTGGCCAATATTAATCCCTCAACCAACATCATTAAAAAACAGATTATCTGGTCATTATCTAATTGCAGTTTGTGGGACCTTGCTGTGTGCAAATTGGCTGCTGTGTTTCCTCCATTACAACAGTAATTACATTTCAAAAGTACTTCATTGGGACGGCCGGAGGTTGTGAAAGGTGCTGCATTAAGTCTTTCTTTTCCACCATCTGCTGCATTTTGTTTTTTCCTTGATCCCATGAGCTTTAACTTAAACATAACTTTCTTGTTACTTTATTTTTTTTAAGCCAATATCCATATCAACCTTATTACTTTCACCTTCTAACTCACTCACATTTTAACCTGCTAACTCACCTTCTAAATCATTTACCCCCCAAAATGAAATAAAACAGCATGAGCCCATATTGGCTTTGGCTTGTTTATTGCAAACAACAGTGTGAAAATGAATATTGTGGCTGCTTCAGAATCTTAAAATCCATTATGGATCTTTTTTCAGAAGAAGAAAATCCAATTTAGTTAACATATTTAGTTTGCAAACATTCACCGGAACTCTCAAGTTCAGCAAGGGTGTAAAACGGCCGATAGCGGATCGGCCGCCCAATATACAACGCGTCCAATTTTTCTATCCATTGAAATTAGGCGGGATGTATAAAGGGTAGCCGATCCTGCAATGAAGCTGTTAATTTAATGTTAATCTTATTGTCTCCATGGAGTAGGGTGACCATATTTTCTGAACTGAATCTGGGGGGGATACAGGGTGGGAGCACAGTAAAGTAGCCAGGCCCGAAAATGTAGGATGCTCAACAGAGCAAGACAACATTTTTTGTCATTTTGATGCACACTCAATTTGCAAAAATTAGCGCCAGAACTTTCCGCCTGAATAATGCGGCCGCTGTTCCCAGCATCTGCTGGCCGCAATCACTGGCTCCTCTCCCTCCTCATAGCCCGACACTCACCCACACCATCCGAGGCCGTGGACCGCGCTCCGATCCAGCTCCCGGGACATTCACATGGCCCGGCTCCAGCCACCACTCATTAGTCCGGTTAACAACAGCCCCCGTTACTTGGACATTTTGGCTCCGGGGCCAATTCCTCTTCAACCGAATTTCACAGGACTGTCCAGGCATTTGTTGGGGGCGGTGTTGGTGGGGGGGGGGGGGGGTGGGCATGGAGCATGCGTGCTGCGGCCACAGAGCGTAAAGTCCCTCAGTGAGCTCACCCCTACTACTGGTTGGAAACAGGAGATTGACATCCCTGCCACCAATCGGAACTCACCCCGCCCACTTTATTGACCGACCGCGGGGCAGCTTGGGGTCACGTGGCTCCTGATTTGAACCCGTGCGTTTTCAGGGATGAGTTTCCTGAACCAGGGACATTGTTTGCCTGGGGACACAGTCCCTCATCTGAGGATTGTCCCTGGAAAATGGGGACGTATGGTCACCCTACCATGGAGGCTCTCAAGTAGGGTCTCCCTCCCTGACTCTCATTCCAGTAAGGCCAATTACAGGAAATATGTTGGAGCAGCTTCATTGCAACCAGTAGCAGAGGCTGTGTCTTCTAACAGTTGGCTGGACAGTCCTTCTCGAGATGGCTGACCCTGTCAGACTACATCACGGCTATGAATGAGATTTTCCCAGGTATGGTTTCCCAGGGTCAGGAGGCTCCAGAGCGGCTCCCAGGCTGGTCTGAAATTTCACCTCCCTCCCGCGCCCCCTGTATTATTCCGAATGAATCTGTTGAGCACACTCCCCAAAACTGTTATCACCAAAGCAACCTAAGAATGACTCCACTTGAGTGTTCCCAATACACAATACAACAAAATTGACACATTTAAGAAAGATCAAAGAAATTTTAGGCAAGAGTATAATTTTCTACTGGGGAGAAGAACCTTGGACAAAAAGTACTCCCCAAGAGCTCCTTTCTCTGCAAATAATATAAAAAATTTAAATTGCACAACATAATTGTAAAATTACTAGTTATTTGGGATACATTATATTCTATGAAACATCCCCCATAATACAGCTTCTAAAAAAATGAGCAACCTATAAAAGAAAGTAGTAGGGTATTGCTTCATAGATAAAGACTCACCGGCGGCAGCAGCGAGAGCGGCCCTGGGTGGAGATTGAGCGCAGAGACCGAGGATTTAAAGAGTGGGGAGAGAGAGCGCGGCCCAGACTCACCAGCGGCAGCAGCCAGAGCGGCCCTGGGTGGAGACTGAGCGCAGAGACCGAGGATTTAAAGAGCGGGGAGAGAGAAAAGTAAAAATTAATCGAAGTGTGACGTCACCAGAAAGCAGGTAAGTGATTGGTTCGTTAATACTTCTCTCTTTCTCGCTTTTTTTCCCCAAACTTAATTTTTTGTGGTTTAGTTTCTTGGGTCTCTGTTGTGTAGCGGGGAGTGCTAGTAAACAAAGGCCCTTGAGTATATCATTTAATTGTAGTGTAATTAGTGGTATTGATTTGATTTAATTAAATTTGAATTAATTAAAGGGTAAGTCATGGCAGCACAGCTCGGCCGCATGGCATGCTCCTCCTGCACTATGTGGGAAATCAGGGTCACTTCCTGTGTCCCTGATGATCATGTGTGCAGGAAGTGTATCCAGCTGCAGCTACTGACAGACCACATTGCGGCGCTGGAGCTGCGAATGGATATATACTGGAGCATTCGCGATGCTGAGGACATCGTGGATAGCACGCTTAGGAAGTTGGTCACACCGCAGGTAAAGGCTGCACAGGCAGGAAGGGAATGGGTGACCGCCAGGCAGAGTAGTAGGTGCAGACAGGTAGTGCAGGGGTCCCCTGTGGCCATCCCCCTCTCAAACAGATATACCGCTTTGGGTATTGTTGGGGGAGATGGCTTATCGGGGGAAGGCAGCAGTAGCCAACTTCCTGGCACCATGGGTGGTTCTGCTGCACAGGACGGGAGGAAAAAGAGCGGGAAAGCTATAGTGATAGGGGGTTCTATTGTAAGGGGAATAGATAGGTGTTTCTGCGGCCGCAAACGAGACTCCAGGATGGCATGTTGCCTCCCTGGTGCAAGGGTCAAGGATGTCTCGGAGCAGCTGCAGGGCATTCTGGAGGGGAAGGGTGAACAGCCAGTTGTCGTGGTGCATATAGGTATCAACGGTATAGGTAAAAAGCAGGATGAGGTCCTAAAAGCTGAATATAAGGAGTTAGGAGGTAAATTAAAAAATAGGACCTCAAAAGGTAGTAATCTCAGGATTGCTACCAGTGCCACGTGCTAGTCAAGAGTAGAAATAGAAGGAAATTTCAGATGAATATGTGGCTAGAGGAATGGTGCAAGGGGGAGGGATTCAAATTCCTGGGACATTGGAACAGGTTCTGGGGGAAGGTGGGACCAGTACAAACTGGACGGTTTGCACCTGGGCAGGACCGGGACCGATGTCTTAGGGGGAGTGTTTGCTAGTGCTGTTGGGGAGGGTCTAAACTAAAATAGAATAGTATAGCACAGAAGGAGACCATTCGGCCCATCAAGTCTGCGCTGGCTCTTCCAAAGAGCAATCCAGTTAGTCCCACTCCCCTGCTCTTTCCTCGTATTCAATAGTAGCTTTCAAAAGGGAATTGGATAAATACTTGAAGGAGAAAAAAAATTACCTGGACCCCTGCGATATCAACGCATTCACTGTCAGGCAGCAATCCCCCCTCTCAGACCATAACCAAATAAATGTGTACCTTAAACTTTCTGCCCAAACTACAGACACAAAAAAGGAACCCAGTAAGCTACATAAAATAAACCAGACATACAGATGGGCCCCAGACAGTGGAGATAAATTCATCACAGCACTAAATTCACCTGATCTCACAAGTAAAATTTCAAAATTTAAAGAAAATCTATATGAGATCACCAGAGATGGTGTAAACATGGCCATAGAGGATATAAATATGATCTTCCATGAGGCAGCTGTAAAAGCCGACCTCGTGAAACAGAAGAGGAAGCGTCACAAAAGACAAAATAAAAATAAGAAATGGTTTGACCACGAATGCAAAAATGCCAGAAAAGACCTGAGAAAAATATCAAACCAAAAGCATCGCCAACCAAACAATCCGGACCTACGTACTAGATACAATGAAACCCTCAAAAGATATAAACACACCATTAGGAACAAAACACAAAACTATACCCACAAAATACTCGAAGAAATTGAAAACTCCACCAATCCAAAACAATTCTGGGAAATGTGGAATAACCTGAGTACAACACAATTGCAAGCATTACCAATCCAAGATGGTGACATCTGGAGAACACATTTTGAAAACCTCTACAAAGACATCCCAATAAACGAAACAAACCCAAGTCAACATCAGGTCACAGAAAAACTCCACACATTAGAAGCAACAATTAAAGACAACCAAAACCCTCTAGACTCCCCAATCACATGGAAAGAACTGGCCACAAAAACAAAATCTCTCCACCTAAAGAAAGCCTGTGGCCCAGACAACATCAAAAATGAAATGCTCAAGTTCAGCAATATGGAGATGCAGGGTGCGGTACTCAAATTATTCAACATCATATTACGTTCAGGCTGTTTTCCCGATATCTGGCGCCAAGGACTAATCTCCCCATATATAAAAGTGGAAACAAATCAGACCCAAATAACTACCGCGGCATCTGTGTCAACAGTTGTCTAGGGAAGTTATTCTGCAGTATTCTAAATAGTAGATTACTTGATTTTCTTAACAAACATAATATCCTCAGAAAAAACCAAATAGGTTTTCTTCCAAAACACCGCACCGCCGACCATATCTATACCCTTCACACCCTCATTGGAAAACATATACACCAAACAAAAAATGGGAAAATATTCGCCTGTTTCATCGACTTCAAGAAAGCCTTTGACTCTATATGGCACGAAGGGCTCTATTATAAACTTCTTCAGTGTGGAATAGGGGGCAAAGTCTATGACCTTATTAAATCAATGTATCTGAAAAACAAATGCGGGGTCAAAATTGGAGACAAACGCACCGATTTCTTCACCCAGAGAAGAGGCGTCCGGCAGGGCTGCAATTTGAGCCCGACCCTGTTCAACATATACATAAATGAATTAGCAGACATGCTGGAGCAAAGCGAGTCACCAGGTCTCCGTCTCCTGGATGGAGAAGTGAAATCCCTGTTCTATGCGGACGACCTGGTTCTGCTGTCTCCCACAGAACAGGGATTACAGCAACAACTAGACCTACTCGACAAATACTGCCAAAATTGGGCTCTAACAGTAAATCTAAAGAAAACCAACATCATGATTTTTCAAAAAAGGCCCAGATGTCAGGAAAACAAATACCAGTTTACCCTCAGTGATACCACTATAGGACACACTATGAGCTACACCTACCTTGGTCTAACTATTACAGCATCAGGGAGCTTCAGCATAGCAGTGAATGCACTAAAAGAAAAAGCCCGAAGAGCCCTATATGCAATAAAAAGAAAATTCTACAACATCCAAATCCCAATCAAAATCTGGCTCAAAATATTTGACAGCATAATCCTGCCCATTGCACTGTACGGTAGTGAAGTATGGGGCCCGCTAAATCACCAAAGCTACACTAAATGGGAAAAACACACAATAGAAGCCCTACATGCAGAATTCTGCCGAAGCATCCTTCGCATCCAAAGAAAAGCGCCAACAAATGCATGCAGAGCCGAACTAGGCAGATACCCACTGATAATAAACATCCAAAAACGAGCACTAAACTTCCTAAATCACCTCAAATCTAGCTCCCCAGACACCCTTCATTTCAAAGCCTTTCAGACCCAAGAGCTAAACCCAGAAAAGAGTCCCGAGTCAGCTGCTACTGAAACTAAGTACTCAGCCGGACCCTGACCAGCCCCAGACCAACACAGCCGTCCAAACACCAATCCGACTGAACCAAATCATTAAACAATGCAAAGAAACCTACCTGGAACATTGGAACAAAATAACCGAAAGCCAAAGTAGATTAGAATGTTACCGGGCCCTAAAAAGAGAATATAAACTGGCAGACTACCTCACGACCATCAGAGACACAAAACAGAGACAGACCCTCACCAGGTACAGACTAAGCGACCACCAACTGGAAATTGAAAAAGGCAGATACAAGAAATCCTGGCAGCCTAGAGAGAATAGAATATGCGATCAATGTCTGGCCGGCGAGGTTGAAACAGAAATGCATTTCCTCCTAAAATGCGAAAAATTCAACACATCAAGAAATATATTATTCAACAAGCTAAGCCAAACAACCCCAGATTTCAAGGAATTGGATGACCTGTCAAAATTGAGATTAGTCCTGGGAGAAGGAGACAGACCATACCTTGGGGCCAAATATGTAACAACATGTCACAACCTGAGGACTGTTTAAAATTAAGACTGTTTAAAATTAATATTGAACGTACCAAATGAAGTAGAAAGACTGTTTAAAATTAATATTGTTTAAAAGTAATATTGTATGTACCCAACAAATGTCAAATCGATTGACACCTACAGAATGTTGGAAAACTGTACCTTTTTGCTATGTAAGCTTTGGCAATATGGTTCTCTGTAAACTTTCATGCCAATAAAGCATTTGAATTGGAATTGGAATTGGATACAACACAACAGGAGTGAGCATTATATAAAAGCTTAAGTACACCCCAGGGGCTAGTTCCAGTTAGTGGTATTGATATTTAGGCGTATTGGTGCTACCACCTATTGCAGCACTCTTGACGTGTATTGAATCTTTTTGGCTGCACCACTATCTGAACTTACATAAGCAGGTGGGCTATCCTGTAAGCCAGCAGTTCCCAACCTGTGGTCCGCGAGGGTACTGCAGGTGGTCCGTGAAAAAAAATTATGATAATAATATAATCACGTGTACCTCATATGTATCATATTCGATACACGTTGTGGTCCGCAAAAGCTTTTGATGACGATGTAATGGTCCGCATAAAGGAAAAGGTTGGGAACCGCTAGTGTAAGCAAAACAAGTTTTTATAAATATAGTGAGTGCGTGGGCCTAATAAAGTCTGGGAATGTGGGCAAGACAATGATGGATAATAAGGAAATGGTAGACTTGTATCCATTTTCACAGAGGAGGAAAAGGACAAAATACTACTAGGGAACCTAAAAAATAAGTCAAGGGGAGGAACTTAGTGGATTTATTACAAGAAAACAAACAGTAATGGAGAAGAGAGAGCATAATGGAACTTAAGATAGGTCATTCTCCGCTACTGGGTGGTTTCCAACCAAGGATATTATAAGTAATAGGTGAGGAAATTGTAGTTGTTTTGTCATAATTTTTCAAATCTCTCCTAGACACAGGAATTGTGCCTTTGGATTGGAAAATTGTAAATTTCACGCCATTCTTTAAGAAGGGAGGAAGGGAGAAACCAGGTAACTGCACACCTGTTGTTTGATCATCAATTGTGGAGAAGTTACTGGAATTTCAGACAAAGGGACTGAGGACTTGGACACGTATCAGCAGATCAAAGCAAGTTAGCCTGATTAATCGAGTTGAATTTTGAGAGGCGGTCACTAGTATGGTGAATAGAGGGGGGAAGCGTCTATAGACGTTGTCTTTATGAACTTCCAGAGGCATTACGAGAAGGTTTCGCATAAGAGATTAGCAAATATGAGCACGCACAGAATTCGAGGTAACCTTGTGACATAGGTCGCTAATTGGTTGGGAGGCGAGAGACAGAATAGGGATAAAGACTTAATTCTAATTGGTGAGATGCAACAGGTGATGTTCCCAAGGGATCTGTACTAGGGCCTCAGCTTTTCACCATATACAGTACATTAATGACTTGGATGAAGGAAGAGAGGAGTTATATATCCAACTTTGCAGAGGACACCAAGTTAATACTCAGGTACAAAAAGCAATCAAAAAGGCTAATGGAATATTGGTCTAGATCTCATGTGGGTTGGAATTAAAGTGAGGAAGTGATGCTTCAGTTGTACAGAGCCTTGGTCAGACCCCATCTGGAGCACTGAAAGGCATACTGGCCTTGGAAGGGATAGAGAGTAGATTCACTACAATGATACCAAGGTTTAAAGTGTTAAATTATGATGCCGGGTTACATAAGTTTGACTTGTATACTTTAGAATTTAAAAGTTTTGAAATGATAAATGCGATGCTGTAGGGTAGAAACAGAGAAACTATTTTCTCTGGTGGGGAATCCAGAACAAGTGGGCATAATCTTAAAATTAGAGCCGGGCCATTCAGGACTGAATCAGGAAGCACTTTTTCCACACAAAGGGTAGTGGAAACTGGAACTTGCTCCCCCAAAAGGCATTGGATGCTGGGTCAATTGTAATTTTCAGGACAGAGATTGATGGACTTTTGTTAGGCAAGGGTATCAAGGAATATGGAACAGAGGTGGGTAAAGAGTTGAGTTACATATCAGTCATGATCCAACTGAAATGGCAGAAGAGACTTGAGTTGAATGGCGTACTGCTGTTCCTATCTCTCACATGGTCCCTCAGCACATTATAGATGTTCAAGCACATCTCAACTCTTAGCAAAGGCCCAGGGCCAGATTGCTTACCCCTCTCAGTTGAGGAAGTAACATGCTCTGGGGAAATGGAGAGCACCCAATATAAATCAAGTGATTTATAATTACTCCAGCCAAGAAACCAGAAGTCAAGCTTGACTAAATATGGAAGGCTGTAGCACAAGTATTGGAGATCACATATAGCTATGCAACCACATAGCCATTGATCAGTCCCTTTTTTGGGCCTGAATCCTACCATCACATATTATAAGCACAAAGCAGCACATAGGATTGACTGATAAGTTTCACTAGACTGGATGAGTTGGAGAATGTTTTTTCCCAAAATCTTAGTGCCACAGCTATTGATAAAGCAGATCCTTTCAATTGTTCAGCTAGTATTCAAGCATGCAGACCACTGCCACTCAAAGCTAACCAGGCTTGCGTCATCCAGTCCACAAACACAATACTTCAATAAAGTTGTGTCAGCTGTGGCTTAGTTGGTAGCACCCTTGCATCGGAGTCAGAAGGTTGTGGGTTCAAGTCCCATGCCAGAGATTTGAGCACAAAAATCTGGGCCGGGCAGGGGGTTGGGAACCTGTGCAGGAAGACAGAGGAAAGGGAAGCAAGGATAGAAGCAAAAGACAGGAAGGAGAAAAGCAAAAGTGGAAGGCAGAGAAATCAAGTGTGTAAATCAAACAGGGCCACAGGAAATAATAATTCTAAAAGGACTAAGAGTGTTAAAAAAAAACAAGCCTGAAGGGTTTGTGTCTTAATGCGAGGAGCATTCGTAATAAGGTGGATGAATTAGCTGCACAAATAGATGTAAACGGATATGATATAATTGGGATTACGGAGACATGGCTCCAGGGTAACCAAGGCTGGGAATTCAACATCCAGGGGTATTCAATATTCAGTAAGGACAGGCAAAAAGGAAAAGGAGGTGGGGTAGCATTGCTGGTTAAAGAGATTAACACAATAGTAAGGAAGGATATTAACTCTGATGATGTGGAATCTGTATGGGTAGAGCTGAGAAATACCAAGGGGCAGAAAACTTTAGTGGGAGTTGTATACAGACCCCCAAACAGTAATGCTAAGGTTGGGGATGGCATTAAACAGGAAATTAGAGACGCGTGCAATAAGGGCACAGCAGTTATCATGGGTGACTTTAATCTACATATAGATTGGGCTAACCAAATTAGTAACAATACTGTGGAGGAGGAATTCCTAGAGTGTATATGGGATGGTTTCCTGGAGCAGTTTAGGATTCAGCAAAGGAGGACTAAAGGATTAATTAAGAGGGGAAAATAGAGTATGAGTGTAAGCTTTCAGGGAACATAAAAACTGACTGTAAAAGCTTCTATAGATATGTGAAGAGAAAAAGATTGGTGAAGTCAAGCATAGGTCCCTTGCAATCAGAATCAGGGGAATTTATAACGGGGAAACAAAGAAATGGCTGACTAATTAAATACATACTTTGGTTCTGTCTTCACAAAGGAGGACAGAAATAACCTTCCAGAGATTTCAGGGAACATAGGGTCTAATGAGAGGGAGGAATTGAATGAAATCAGTATTTGTAGGGAAATGGTGTTAAGAAAATTGATGGGATTGAAGGCTGATAAATCCCCAGGGCCTGATAATCTACATCCTAGGGTACTTAAGGATGTGGCCCTAGAAATAGATGCATTGCTGGTCATCTTCCAAAATTCTATAGACTCTGGCACAGTTCCCATGAATTGGAGGGTAGCTAATGTAACCCCACTATTAAAAAAAGGTGGTAGAGAGAAAACGGGGAATTATAGACCGGTAAGCCTGACACCGGTAGTGGGGAAAATGCTAGAGTCCGTTATAAAAGATGTAATAGCAGAGCACTTGGAAAACAGTGACAGGATCGGACAAAGTCAACATGGATTTACAAAAGGTGAATCGTGCTTGACTAATCTACTGGAATTTTTTGAGGATGTAACTGGTAGGATAAGGGAGAACCAATGGATGTGGTGTATTTGGACGTTCAGAAGGCTTTCGATAAGGTAAGCATGCAGGTGCAGCAGGCGGTTAAGAAGGCAAATGGTATGTTGGCCTTCATAGCGAGAGGGTTCAAGTACATGAGCCAGGGTGTCTTGCTGCAGTTGTACAGGGCCTTGGTGAGACCACACCTTGAGTATTGTGTGCAGTTTTGGTCACCTTTATCTGAGGAAGGATGTTCTTGCCATGGAGGGAGTGCAGCGAAGATTCACCAGACTGATACCTGGGATGGTAGGAATGACGTATGAGGAGAGATTGGGTCAACTGGGCTTATATTTCGATTAGGAGAGAGGATCTCATTGAAACTTATAAAATTCTAACAGGACTAGACAGACTAGATGCAGGAAGGATGTTCCCGATGGCGGGGGAGTCCAGAACCAGGGGTCACAGTCTAAAGATAAGGGGTAAGCCATTTAGGACAGAGATGAGGAGGAATTTCTTCACCCAGAGAGTGCTGAACCTGTGGAATTCTCTAACACAAAAGGCAGTTGTGGCCAATTCATTAAATATATTCAAGAAGTTAGATATATTTCTTAAGGCCAAAGGGATCAAGGGATATGGGGAGAAAGCAGGGACAGGGTCCTGAATTTGGATGATCAGCCATGATCTCATTAAATGGCGGAGCAGGCTCGAGGGGCCGAATGGCCTACTCCTGCTCCTATCTTCTGTGTTTCTATGTTTCTAAGGGAGAACACTTGTACTCACTTCTGGAATCTGGGTCTGACTCCGTCCAGCCTAACAGGATGAAAATGTTTTTCTTCTCACTATAAGGGTCTTACATGAAATGAGTTTAGCCAACATCAACTCACATCTTAGCAGTTACTGTAGGCTGACCCCCAAATCCCTGCTTTCCAGGGACAGTCCCTGGGCAAACAACGTCCCCGGAAGAGTCCCCGGTTCAGGAAACTCGTTGGTGGTGAGCTTTTTGTCTCATTCGCTCCCGGTTTGAGCTCAGGAACGGATTGCAGTAACCAGTTGAACGGAGGAGATGATCCCACAATGCAGCGTGGCGGAGAAAAGGTCCTATGGATAGCTTGGGCCACACTGCACTCTGGGGGATTGAGGCACCTGACCCCATGATTCAGCCAACAGTGACTGGCCGGAGGGCGGAACCTTTAAAATGCGTGTGAGAAGCCGGGGGCGTGGTGAGAGGATTTACTTTACCTCAGAGATCAGCATGGTGCATCATTTTTTTTTAATGAATAAGGCAAGCTCTAAATTCTCCCACCGGGAAGAGGCTTCTGAAGCCTTGTGAGACAGAGGGTGTTTCACACCTTATGTGGAAAATCTCAGTCTGTTTGGAACAGATTTAGAATTGAGAAATTAACAGTTAGGGTATTCGGGGACGAGTATAGATGGTACAGCACTATTGCTAGAACACATGCAAGATTCGCGATTCGGTGTAAAGTGAAAATGGCGTCTCGACACGTATTCTACCAGCAGAAGTAACAAAGTCGTCATGCTGGTTTTCTCGAAACACGTCCCAGCTACTTTGATGTGCTCTCACTCTGTGTCCCTGGATTCAGTTTAGAAAATATGGTCACCCTATGTTACTGGGCCACAGAACAAAACTGCACAGTTCAGCAGTCTTAATCAGAGAATCCTGAAGATAACATGGGCAAGGAAAGAAAAAAAAAAGACAGGTACTGTAATGCGTGCTATTCGGAGGTTGCCCCTTGCGGCACACAATAGGATAACAGAAATTAAAAAAGTGATTTGCTTCCCAGCTCCAACGTCTGTCACCTCAAAAAACACAAACAGTACTTGAAAAATTCTAAATATTGATTGTTTACATACATATGCAAAGAAATATTAAGTACAGGTATTTTGTAATGGCACAAAATGGCACAGATTCAAAAAGCCAATGGTATGCAGTTTTGTTTTTTAAAGTTTTATTTAGAAGGCAAATCTGCAAATAAATACAAGTCCTCAAGAGTGGAAGAGAATAATGAAGCAGACTTTGTGGTCACCTAAGCACTCACCATAAAATAGAAATACACATAAAATATAGTTTTATAACAGATGATCATTTATTAGTGTTCTTCATTGGAAGGAGAAGCTAGCACTGGGGAGGCCTCCACACCATTGACTGACAAACTTCAAAACATCTTGGCATTCGGGACTGTGAGTTGTCTGGAGATGGAATAAAATGTTTAATAATTACAAATTAAATTGGATTGCCCACCTTTGCCCCATACATAAATCAGGATGCTTAAATGTGACTTGTTAATCATTATTGATATTTCCTTGTAAATATCTGAACAAATGATTTTGCCTCCAAGTCAACTTTTGTATAAGTATAGTTGTACAAATGGAAACATCAGATTTAGGAACTCAAGATAAACAGTCACTACCCCT
The DNA here is from genome assembly GCF_052327205.1 of Somniosus microcephalus. NCBI lineage: Eukaryota > Metazoa > Chordata > Chondrichthyes > Squaliformes > Somniosidae > Somniosus > Somniosus microcephalus. The sequence goes on along the minus strand of NC_140995.1, from coordinate 108,837,800 downwards.
GAAGAGGTCAAATATGTAGCTCCTGTGAGAACTGCTATTGGCTGAAACAGTTCTATTTTTTAGCCGAACGATTGCTCTCTCCTGAATTAACCATGTGTAGCAGCCTAAATACCAAGACTAGATTATGTTTTATTTAATTTTGTCCTGGACGGAGAACAGGAACTGAATTAATATAAACTACAGTACTACGAGATCAAATCTCGAGTCCTACTCCACATTTTATGATAACTATTTACTGCTTCTGGGACAACTCTCCACATAACTTGAATACTATGGAACTTTGTGCAGTTACTTACTTTCACTGCCATGAGGAATTTGTTCCAGTCATCTTTGTTTGCTGCTTTTCCAGGTTTTTTGAATTCAATTTTGTTACGAAGTACTGGATAACCTAAGTAGCCATAAAAGAAATGGTTACTCAGTACATGAAAATGGTTAGCTTACTTTTTGAGGAAATCTGTTTGTAGATATATCATGATGTGTATAGGGGCAAAAGGGTCCAATGTTCCCTTGGGTTTTTAGGCATAAATATTATTTCTGTATAAATCCCCAATGACACAGTGGGTATATGTGCCGTGTGGTGTGGTACTGAGCCATTTAGAGCAGGAAGGTCATAGGTTCCATTACTGGTCTCTGATGAGCAGGCTGATCTCAGCCATAATGGTAACAAGCCATTACAACTAGCCTCTACATCCCTGAGCCAAGGTGGAGTAAAAAAACCAAAACAGGTTCTTAGAGGACAGGAACAGACTCAGTTGTGTTACCTCCCAGACCAAATGTACACACAAGAAAGCATTCTTGGGTGGTGTACCTGGGACTTGCCAGTGTTGGACCTATAACTGAGTAGAGTCACCACCTCCCAGAGAGTAGGCATAAGGGGAGATACATGAAAGAGATAAAGTAGGCATAGGCACACAGTACTTTTGGCCAGAGCAAGAGGAAGATGTTTGCCATTATTATTGCAGGCACTAAGAAGCTAGCACCTAAGGACAAAAATATGGTGAATTTAATTAATTCAAATCATCATACTGATCACTTTGCATTGACATTCATCGACAGACTTGGATCATTCTTCCCCCGTACATTTTTGGTTGATACACAGGTCATTCCGCCCCTCCACCAGCTTTACATATGCAGACGTGACTGATTTTAATTAAATCTTAAGAACATAAGAATATGAGAAAGCATGAAACACAAAAAAGCCATTTAGGCCCAATCCCTCTGCAGGACATATACAAGTTACTATAGCAGACTCTGCTCAACTCCTGTGGGAGATAACCAGCTACATATAAACCTCCAAGAATATAGAGCTTTGTGAATTTTTTTGCTGACCCCCCTCCCCCCCGAGTAATAAAGCAAAATTCCAAAATAATAATCCAATTTTGCAACCCTAACCAGTTGAATTCTACAGGTGATTCATCCATGATTCTAGCAATACGTGTTCCATAGATAATCTATATTTATCTTTATTCTTATAACCTTTAATCTGTTCCTAAAATAACCACTGGCCCAGAATTTTCTTAACAAAATAAGTGTGAATGACACGCACTGTTATTAATGTGCAAATCGACCAGCAACTTGTGGCAAGGAAAAGATACACTGTGAACTGCGAATCACCACAACTTGCTGGCCAATTTGTGCTGTTCCGCCGTTAACTTCATGAAAATGGCATTTCGCCCTTAACCTCCCCGTGACTTTCATGAAGTTGCTGCATTTGCACATTAGTTGCCCATTAAACTCGCCACAGAAAGTTAAGTCTAGTAATTAACAGCGCAAGAACCCTTTAAACTACATGATAATTGTTAATGACAGCCAATCAACCTCTCTTGTCCAGAAAGTGAACAATTAAAAGAGTGGAGTTTCATTCCTTCAGGTTGTGAATTGTTTTAGGAGATTTAAAAAATGTCAAATTTAAATTTTTAAATTTGTTTTCTTCCTTTTCCTTTGTCTGTTTTTCTCTCTCTCTTAATCCAATATTTCTTGCCCTCTCTTTAGTTCTCTTTCTGTACTTGATTTGACCTTGAATTAACCTATTTTAACTTGCACTTCCTTGTTCAGACCTTGTTCTGTTCATTTCAGCCCTTCAATCTGATTGGTTAAGGAGATACCCTTTGTCCCGTTGTTCACCAAGGTCTCAGATGCCCTCGCACTTACGGCAACTTTGTGGGTAAAAAAATGTTAAAACCTAAACGTGCATGAACAAGTCTAACTAACAGATGCCCCACTCCAGCACAATCTGGGCCATTACCTTGCTCTTTTTACTCAGTTTTCTCCCCTCCTCCTCTTTTTTCTTGTCATCTCTATTAAAGATACTGGGGGTTATATTGGACAGCCCCTAAAAACGGGTGCAGGGATCGCAATGCACGATTACCCCATGCCCGTTCAGTGTAATGCAGGCAGCATGCCAGCTTTGTGCTGCCTGCACCGCTTAAAGGGGAGGTGCATTGTGGCTGCTGCAGGTGCTGAGATCATGGGGAATAGTGCTGTGCAACAATCAACAACGGCTGACCATGGGAGAGGTTTTCGAACACTGCACTGGAGGTCTTGGTGGAGGAGGAGAGATGTTCTTAATCCGTAGGGGGGCAGGAGGCCCTCCAGACACACGATGAGAAGGCAGTGGGAACAGATAGTCAAAGAGGTCAATGCCAGGAGTTTGACCTCGAGGACTGGGATGTAGTGATGCAAGAAGTTTAATGACCTCTAGGAGTGGTCAAGGTCAGTGAATGCATCTTCAAATGCCATATCCTACTAGCCACACCACTAGTCTCAGCCACTGCTCAATTCACCACACCCCCATCACTCACCTACCAACAATCTTTATCAATCAATACCGAACATTCATATGCTTCACCTCACCCTCACACACTTAGCACTGTTGCAAGCCTCACACCTTGCACACACTACCAGCTATTCAACCACGACAGCCATATCACCCAAATATATTGCACAAGACTCACTGACACAATTCCCTCTCTCTTGCAGGAGAAGGTGGCGCACAACTGGAATCAGCAGGAACTAACCGGAGGGGGAGTTGCGCGCCTACATGTTCTAACTCCCATGGAGGAGATGGTGGTGGTCATTATGGGAAGGGCCATTGCTGAGGCTGTGGCCACCGGCGGGGCTGAATCCATTGAAGATGACGATATCCTCATATCTAATTGTCCATCTCACATCCCACTTCCCCCTCGCCCTACAATCTCTTCTGGCTTACAAGCTGCAGATGGTATAAGCGTGCATTTCTTACTTTCCCCTTTCCACTCACCACAACAATGTTCCCTTTAAGCTGCGTAGCGCTCTGCATGTCCAGCCAGTCTGCGGGCTTTTAAATAGAAAAACCGCACCTGAGCAGAATTTTGAATGACCCGTGCAGCTCGTTACAGGGACCGCGCGGGCCAAAAATTTTTTTAGAGGGATTGTTGCACCACAACCGTATCCATATCCCTTATACCTTTCAGATAATCAAGAACTGCAACCTGCCCAGGCAGTGGAGGAAGACCAAGAACACAGTGATGATGGAAGACACACCGACACTTAATTTCACACTCGCAGCCACCAGCTTAGATACTGTGACTGCACGTATCTTAGAGGATAGCATAGAGGCAGGATCTGCACGTGGCAAGACACCGGGCACAAGTATGCTGTAGCCAGGGCAGGGGGGCAAGGATAGTGCAGGTGACTGCTTGCCGGAGGGCAAGGTCTCACACGAGTTCTGCTGCAGAGGTCTCGGATGAGGACTTCGATAGACCAGGCTACAGAAGAAGGCTGATGGGTGTACACAACAAAATGGTTGGTGCATTGGGAAGCCTGCCAGAAAGCCTGCGTTCAATGTCAAGGAGCATGGAGGAGTCCGGTAGCAATTTAGCACAGGGTTTTGAACAGAGCGTGGAACTGGTGGCCAACTCCATCAACACACTTGTGGAACCAACCATGATGCAGCGTCTGATGACTGATGTCTCGGCTTCCATTGCAGCACAAGCAGCTTCCACCAGAAGTCTGAGTGTTCCAGTGAAAGCTCAGACTGCTGTCATGCAATCTTAGCTTGCTGCCACGTAAGCTCAGACTGCTGCCATCATGGCTGTGGAGACTAGTGTTCAAAGGGGCTTCCAGGGTGTCACAGCAGTCCAGCCATCTGTCCTCTAACAGATTATTAGGATTGCTGAGGCGCCGCCACGGGGAGTGGCAGTGGTCCCAATGGAGCATGAACCTGCTGTCCTCTCAGGATGATAGCATTCATGATCCCACCCCTGCTGTTGCCTGTCAGCATTGTGGCCAAGAGGACAATGTGATGGCCAGTGCCAGAGGGAAGGTCAGTGACAGAGTGTGGGACTTTTGGTGACTGGGGAGTTGGGGTTAAAGTTACTGGTATTGCACTTGAACTAGTTCTTCACGTACAGCCCGGGCAGAAAGGGGCTGTATTGGTTGCAGCCTCCCTTCCTCTTCCTCGTCTTCTGCCTCCTCCTCCTCCTCCTCCTCATGCTCTGCTCCTCAGCTTCTCATCCGATAGGTGGTGGAAAGGGTTCCCTCAAGATCGCAAGGTTGTGCAGCATGCAGCATACCACCACATGGACCTCCAAAATGGCAGCCCTGGCGTCAAATCAGCGTTGCACGCTGCATGATCTGTCTGCTCTGCATACTTCCGGTGGACATTAAGTGCACACGTACTAATCCCTTTACTAAGATGGCGTCTAGCGCGCTTTGCCGCAAAAGTGCGCGCGCACCATGGACGCCATTTTGGAACCCTAAGAAGACTCATAGCGCCCAAGAAAAGGGTGCTACTATGTCCAATTTTGTGGCCAGTAACTCTTGCTGGTGAACCTTCCGTTGGCACTGGCATCGATCCAGCAGCTTTCCCAAGTGGTTACTTTTCATGTTTGCACCTAGACAGCATCAGCAAGTTATGTGACCAAGTAAGGTCTCTAAGTCTAAATGTCATACTGGTGCAGTATGGGTTAAGACAATATTGACAGAGTAGACTTTTATCATGCTTTTAATCCAGGTTATAATTTTGGCTGAGGGGTGCTTAAATGGATGAAGAGTAGGTAAATGTTCCATTTCCCAGCATTGTAATTCCTTACCTTACTGTGACAAATAATTAACCCCCAGCTGTACTTAACATAAAATAATCATCACCTGTTATTATACAAGGAAGAGAACGGATCCCAGTATTTACAGCCATTAAAGAGGCTTCATAAGTGTCTCGTTCATCTGTTGGTAGGACTTGCTCAACTCGCTGGTCCATAGACACAGTGAGAACCCAATCCCTAATTTCCTCACGCTTATCCTCCTGAAAAAAAAAAGAAACTTTAACTGCATTGCTATGCAAGGAACTGTGAAATGAAACAAGTTAAGCTGAAGCAAAACTACTGCTAGAAAAAGGAGTTCAGAAAGCCTCAGCATTTGTTTCTGATCAGCCGCAGTTATCTCAGAACATCAGGCCATTAAAACATTTTTTTTTAATGATTTCCATTTTTGAAAAACCTACATAGAAACATAGAAGATAGGAGCAGGAGTAGGCCATTCAGCCCCTCGAGCCTGCTCCGCCATTCAATGCGATCATGGCTGATCATCCAAATTCCCTGCTTTCTCCCCATACCCCTTGATCCCTTTCGCCTTAAGAAATATATCTAACTCCTTCTTGAATATATTTAATGAATTGGCCTCTACTGCCTTCTGTGGTAGAAAATTCCACAGGTTCACCACTCTCTGGGTGAAGAAATTCCTCATTTCTGTCCTAAATGGCCTACCCCTTATCCTTAGACTGTGACCCCTGGTTCTGGACTCCCCGACCATCAGGAACATCCTTCCTGCATCTAGTCTGTCCAGTCCTGTCAGAATTTTATAAGTTTCAATGAGATCCCCTCTCATTCTTCTAAACTCCAGCGAGTACAAGCCCAATCGACCTCTCCTCATACGTCATTCCTGCCATCCCAGGTATCAGGTCACTTCACCTGAAGAAGGAGCAGCGCTCCGAAAGCTTGTGATTTCAAATAAAGCTGTTGGACTATAACCTGGTGTTGTGTGACTTCTTACAGGTATCAGACTGGTGAATCTTCGCTGAACTCCTTCCATAGCAAGAACATTCTTCCTCAGATAAGGCAACCAAAACTGCACACAATACTCAAGATGTGGTCTCACCAAGGCCCTGTACAACTGCAGCAAGACATCCTTGTTCCTGTACTTGAATCCTCTCGCTACGAAGGCCAACATACCATTTGCCTTCTTAACCGCCTGCTGCACCTGCATGCTTACCTTCAGCGACTGGTGCACAAGGACACCCAGGTCTCGTTGCACTTCCCCTTCTCCTAATCTATTGCCGTTCAGATAATAATCTGCCTTCCTGTTTTTGCCACCAAAGCAGATAACCTCACATTTATCCACGTTATATTGCATCTGCCATGCTTCTACCCAATCACCCAACCTGTCCAAATCATCCTGGAGTTTCTCAGCATCCTCCTCACAGCACACACGCCCACCCAGCTTTGTGTCGTCTGCAAATTTGGAGATATTACATCTAGTTCCCTTGTCTAGATCATTAATATATATTGTGAATAGCTGGGGTCCAAGGACCGATCCCTGCGGTACCCCACTCGTCACTGCCTGCCACTCGGAAAAAGACCCGTTTATTCCAACTCTTTGCTTTCTGTCTGCCAACCAGTTTTCTATCCAAGTCAATACCTTACCCCCAATCCCATGTGCCTTAACTTTACACGCTAATCTCTTATGCGGGACCTTATCGAAAGCCTTCTGAAAGTCCAAATACACCACATCCACTGGTTCTCCCTTATCTATTTTACCAGTTACATCCTCAAAAAATTCCAGTAGATTAGTCAAGCATGATTTACCTTTTGTAAATTCATGTCGACTTTGTCCGATCCGGTCACTGTTTTCCAAGTGCTCTGTTATTACATCTTTTATAATGGACTCTAGCATTTTCCCCACTACCGATGTCAGGCTTAGCGGTCTGTAATTCCCCATTTTCTCTCTACCACCTTTTTTGAATAGTGGGGTAACATTAGCTACCCTCCACTCCATGGGTACTGTTCCAGATTCCATCGAATGCTGGAAGATGACCAGCAATGCATCTACTATTTCTAGGGCCACTTCCTTAAGTACTCTAGGATGTAGATTATCAGGCCCTGGAGATTTATCAGCCTTCAATCCCATCAATTTCCCTAACACCATTTCCCTACAAATACTGATTTCTTTCAGTTCCTCCCTTTCATCAGACCCTATGTTCCCCGACATCTCTGGGAGGTTATTTGTGTCCTCCTTTGTGAAGACAGAACCAAAATATGTATTTAATTGGTCTGCCATTTCTTTGTTCCCCATTATAAATTCTCCTGATTCTGACTGCAAGGGACCTACGCTTGACTTCACCAATCTTTTTCTCTTCACATATCTATAAAAGCTTTTACCGTCAGTTTTTATGTTCCCTGAAAGCTTACTCTCATATTCTATTTTCCCCTTCTTAATTAATCCCTTTGTCCTCCTTTGTTGAATCCTAAACTGCCCCCAATCCTCAGGTTTACTGCTTTTTCTGGCCAATTTATATGTCCTCTCCTTGGATCTTATGCTATCCCTAATTTCCCTTGTTAGCCACGGTTGAGTCACCTTTTTTGTTTTATTTTTATGCCAAACTGGGATGAACAAATTCTGTAGTTCATCCATGCGGTCTTTGAATGTTTGCCATTGCCTATCCACCATCAACCCTTTGAGTGACATTCCCCAATCAATCCTACCCAACTCGTGCCTCAGACCATCGTAGTTTCCTTTATTTAAATTCAGGACCCTAGTCTCTGAGTCAACTACTTCATTCTCCATCTTAATGAAGAATTCGATCATATTATGATCGCTCCGACCCAAGGGGCCTTGTACAACAAGATTGCTAATTAATCCTTTCTCGTTACATAATACCCAGTCTAAGATGGCCTGATGTCTGGTTGGTTCCTCGACATATTGGTCCAGGAAACCATCCCGTAAACACTCCAGGAATTCCTCCTCCACAGTATTGTTACTAATTTGGTTAGCCCAATCTATATGTAGATTAAAGTCACCCATGATGACTGCTGTGCCCTTATTGCACGATTCTCTAATTTCCCTTTTAATGCCATCCCCAATCTCCGCATTACTGTTTGGGGGTCTATATACCACTCCCACTAACATTTTCTGCCCCTTGGTATTTCTCAGTTCTACCCATACAGATTCCACATCATCAGAGCTAATATCCTTCCTTACAATTGTGTTAATCCCTTCTTTAACCAGCAATGCTACCCCACCTCCCTTTCCTTTTTGCCTATCTTTCCTGAATAATGAATAATCCCTGGATGTTGAGTTCCCAGCCTTGGCCACCCTGGAGCCATGTTTCCGTAATCCCAATCAAATCATATTCGTTTACCACTATTTGTGCAGCCAATTCATCCACCTTATTACAAATGCTCCTCGCATTAAGACACAAAGCCATCAGGCTTGTTTTTTTAACGCTCTTAGACCTATTAGAATTATTATTTACTGTGGCCATGTTTGATTTAAACCGTTGATTTCTCTGACTGCCACTTGTGTTTTTCTCCTTCCTATCTTTTGCTCTTATCCTTGTTTCCCTTTCCTCTGTCCACCTGCTCAGGTTCCCAACCCCCTGCCATTTTAGTTTAAACCCTCCCCAGGGCACTAGCAAACACTCCCCCTAGGACATCGGTCCCGGCCCTACCCAGGTGCAAACCGTCTGGTTTGAACTGGTCCCACCTCCCCCAGAACTGGTTCCAATGTCCCAGGAATTTGAATCCCTCCCCCTCGCACCATTCCTCTAGCCATGTATTTATCTGAAATATCCTTCTATTTCTACTCTGACTAGCACGTGGCACTGGTAGCAATCCTGAGATTACTACCTTTGAAGTCCTATTTTTTAATTTACCTCCTAATTCCCTATATTCAGCTTTTAGGACCTCATCCCGTTTTTACCTATATCGTTGGTACCTATATGCACCACGACAACTGGCTGTTCACCCTCCCGTTCCAAAATGTTCTGCAGCCGCTCTGAGACATCCTTGACCCTTGCACCAGGGAGGCAACACACCATCCTGGAGTCTCGTTTGCGGCCGCAGAAACGCCTATCTATTCCCCTTACAATAGAATCCCCTATTACTATAGCTCTACCCCTCTTTTGCCTCCCGTCCTGTGCAGCAGAGCCGCCCCGGTGCCAGGAAGTTGGCTGCTGCTGCCTTCCTCTGATAAGCCATCCCCCCCAACAGTATTCAAAGTGGTGTATCTGTTTGAGAGGGGGATGTCCACAGGGGACCCCTGCACTACCTGCCTGCGCCTAGTACTCTGTCTGTTGGTCACCCCTTCCCTTTCTGCCTGTCCAACCTTTGCCTGCGGTGTGACCAACTGCTTAAACGTGATATCCACGACGTCCTCAGCATCGCGAATGGTCCAGTATGTGTCCAATTGCAGCTCCAGCGCCGCAATGCGGTCTGCCAGTAGCTGCAGCTGGACACACTTCCTGCACACATAGTTGTCAGGGACACAGGAAGTGTCCCTGAGTTCCCACATAGCGCAGGAGGAGCATACCACGGGGCTGGGCTCTCCTGTCATGACTTACCCTTTAATTAATACATGGAATAACATTGTGACCAATACTTTACGGGTACGGTAGCATAGTGGTTATGTTACTGGACTAGTAATCTAGAGGCCTGGACTAATGATTATGAGTTCAAATCCCACCACGGCAGCTGGGGAATTTAAATTCAATTAAATAAATCTGGAATAAAAAGCTAGTATTGGTCATGGTGACCATGAAACTACTGGATTGTCGTAAAAACCCATCTGGTTCAGTAATGTCCTTTAGGGAAGGAAATCTGCCGTTCTTACCCGGTCTGGCCTATATGTGACTCCAGACCCACAGCAATATGGTTGACTCTTAATTGCCCTCTGAAATGGCCTAGCAAGCCACTCAGTTATATTGAAGAAGACGGCTCACCACCAGCTTCTCAAGGGCCATTAGGGATGGGCAATATATGCTGGCTTTGCCGGTGACGTACACATCGTGTGAATGAATTAAAAAAACTGTCACTTGAACTTCTGATGAGACTTCAATGAGAAAATATATTAAAATAAATGGCTGAAACTTTCAGCCTGTATTATGGGTTAGCTATTGCCTGAAGAGTTACATGCATTAACACTCCTTGGTAGCTCTATTTAGAACATATTCCCATTATTAATCGGCAACCGTAGTAAAGGAAGATTAACACATAATTGGGAGGAGAATATTAATTTAGATAGAGGTATGAAAGTTCAAAGACTGCAATACACATAAGCGCTAGATGAGCCAGGTAATGTGAAAACATGTTGAGGGCATAATTATGTACGGGTAGGAGCCACTGAGAACATGGGAACATCTACAGGTATAAATAAATAGCAAATAATCTCAGTGGTGCCACAGAGGCCAGAAACATTCATTTTTCATCAATGAAGACATTTCAAAATCCAAAATAAACCTTTTTATTCCCCAGTTTATTCAAAATCATATGTTGGCTATTTCAAATACTATTCAATTTAGGGGCTTTTGAACAGAGCTGCTCTGATTCAAAAACAAACTAAGACTACACTAGAATAGCAACACTCCATTAAGAAATTCAACTCCAAAATTCAGATTTGGTATTCAAATTTGGAATCACATGATATTATTACCAATGGACACAACACATAATACACAGACCTATGACATTTGCTTTTGAACTTACTGAAATGTGCTGTTTTACAGGGACAGGTATTTCAAATGGAATATCTGTATCTTGAAAGTCAGAATGGTCAAGTGCATCAAGATTCCCTTCCTCAATCGCCTGTAAACATAAGATGAACAAGAACATTACGATAATCTTTAGTCAGCACTTTGAAGACTATTTGGTTTACAGGGCCGATTGACTCTGTTATAATTTCCAACATAAAACTTTCTAATGTATATTTCATGCCTAATTTTAAAAGCAATCAAATAGCAGATTTATTCTAGCCGTGGTGAGGCTTTAATACTGAGCACTACAGTATTAAGGGTGACAAGATGCTGCAGCTTGTTGGAAGGTAGATGCACAACATCATGGTGCTGGGAATGCTGGTTCAGTCCCTGCATTAGTCAGTTCCAATTCTTAACCCCGTGATTGTGGGATTAATGCCAGAGGCTCGTTCAAAGGGGCACTGATCGAGGTTGAGGTCTGAGAGCAGGTCACCCAGCTGCCCCCTCAAACACAGATGCTGCCTAGGTGATTCATACCTGCATGTAAAAAAATACCTTAATGATATTCAATCAGAATAGGTGTCTTCATCATATTCTGCACTGCTGCACAAACTGAAACTCAGTTTCGTTTTTGCCTTTTTAGGTTACCAGTACCATGCATGATTCCCCAATCCACTGCCCTATCACTCTGCAGTATAAGGTGTAGTGCACAATGTTTGTAGTGCATCTTTAAGGAGAGAACAAGGGCAGTCAGTATTAATGCACCACCAAGCAATTTTATTAATTATCTGTTGACTCACTCAGTCTTAATGGTAACCCAGCAGCAGTTATTTACTAAACAGAGTTTTAAAAAACAGATGTAGTGAGGCGGGTGGGATCCTGGGAAATCCCAATGGCCTTCATGCCGATTTGCTCCTGACTTAATTTTCTTGTGATCCAGTCTTAAGTAAAATTACTTTTTTTGAACAGAGCGGTTGATCAGGAGCAACAGAATTGGTGACACTCTATTGCACCCAACTTGCTGGTCTGAAAACATCAAAGCTTCCTTGGTTTCCATCTCACAGGTGAAACAATGTTATTAGGGAGCAGGGTTGTCCCAACATCCCTTGCTTTGTAAAACTGATCTATTCTCAACATTAGCATCAAGTGGGACACAGAAGGATGATGGGGAGCGATTTCAAAAGCAGAGATGGGAGGGAGGTCTGAGAAAGCACCAAAGATATACATGAGCAGCGCTGTTACCTCATTTTACATATGTGTGAGTAAGTCAACAGGTTAACTTGTTTGCACAAATTAAGTTATGCCTAATTAGTATAATTCATTAATTAATTCATTATCTCAAGCCTTATGGCATAGTGAATTCTGTAAAGACAGAGGCCTCAAAATAAGTTACGTGTGATCCGGGCAGCCGTGCTCGGATTGCAGCCGCCATGGAACTCCGTTGTTCACATCACCAAAGCTCACAGGATCAGGCGAGTCATCAAAGAGTGCTGTGAGTTTGGGTAAGTGGGGTGTTAGGTGCTTTTTTCAAACTTTAACTCTGTGGGTTGTAGTTAATAAGGCCTTTCTGGCACAGAGTGACTGTTGGTAAACCATTTAACTGGTGTAACTAGAGGGATTGATTTAATTTAAATCCAATTAATTAAAGGGGATACTAGCATCTAAAATCGGGCAGAGGGTGTCCATAACTAACAATAAAAAATTTAATTAATTACATAGAATGGAGCAGGTGATGTGTTACTGTTGCGAGATGTGGGAGCTGGTGAACCCCATTGAGGCTCACGGTGATTACGTCTGTGACAAGTGTCTGCTGCTACAGGAACTCCAGCTCCGTGTTGATGAGCTGGAGTCTGAGCTTCAGACACTGCGACACATCAGGGAGGGGGAGAAGTACCTGGACTCTGTGTATCAGGAGGTGGTCACACCTATGAAGTTAAGTAATTCAGATGTAGCCCATGGTCAGGGACAGGACGGTGTGACTACGAGTGAGGCAGGTACGGGGATCCAGGAGGTAGAGCTGGAGGAGCCGCAGCCCTTGCTCTTGTCCAACAGGTTTGAAGTTCTTACTCCTTGTGGGGACAGGAGCAGGGACTGCAGGGAGGATGAGCAACCTGGCCACAGCGCCGTGGTACAGGGGGCCATTCAAGAGGGGGGAGTAAATAGAAATGTTGCAGTGGTAGGGGATAGTATTATTAGGGGGATAGATAGAGTTCTCTGCAGCCGAGAGTGAGAGTCCCGAAGGCTGTGTTGCCTACCCGGTGCCAGGGTTAAGGACATGTCCTCTGGGCTGGAAAGAAACTTGCAGTGGGAGGGGGTGGATCCAGTTGTCGTGGTCCATGTTGGTACAAATGACGTAGATAGGACTAGGAAGCCGGTTCTGTTAAAAGGAGTACGAGCAGCTAGGGGTCAAATTAAAAAACAGAACCTCAAGGGTAATAATCTCTGGATTATTACCTGAGCCACGAGCGAATTTGGCTAGGACAAATAAAATTAGAGAGTTAAATGCGTGGCTCAAAGACTGGTGTGGGAGAAATGGGTTTTGCTTCCTGGGACACTGGCACCAGTACTGGGGCAGGAGGGAGCTGTTCCGTTGGGACGGGCTTCACTTGGCCAGTGCTGGGACTCGAGTCCTGGCGGATCATATAACTAGGGCTGTAGAGAGGGCTTTAAACTAACTAGTGGGGGGAGGTTCCTAGAGAGCAAATAATAAAAATGACAACAGAGAAGGTCATAGACTTAGGTAGTAGTGGGGAAATTAAAAACCAGAGCGTGTCAGGAAGGGGCAGAAGGTATGGAGTAAAAGGTAAAGTAATAAAAAGGGCAAAAGCAGGAACTAAGTGTCACAAAACATATATGAAAGTTCTCTATCTGAATGCACGTAGCATTCGTAACAAAATAGACGAGTTAATGGCACAAATAACTACATATGGGTATGATCTTGTGGCCATTACAGAAACATGGCTGCAGGGTGACAATGCCTGGGAATTAAACATACCAGGTTATTTAACGATCAGGAAGGACAGGCAGGAAGGAAGGGGAGGTGGGGTGGCTATGTTAATAAAGGAAGGAATCACTGTAATACAGAGAAATGATATTGGGTCAAAAGATCAGGATAATGAAACAGTTTGGGTGGAGGTAAGGAATAATAAGGGGAAAAAAACCACTAGTGGGCATAGTCTATAGGCCTCCGAACAGTTGCAACTCTGTTGGACGGAGTATTAATCAGGAATAGTTGAGGCTTGTAATAAGGGAACATCTATAATTATGGGGGATTTTAACTATCATATTAATTGGACAAATCAAATTGGGCAGGGCTGCCTTGAGGATGAGTTCATTGAGTGTATGAGGGATGGGTTTCTTGAGCAGTATGTAACTGAACCGACCAGGGGGCAAGCAACCTTAGATCTGGTCCTGTGTAACGAGACAGGATTAATTAAAAATGTCCTAGTAAAGGATCCCCTTGGAATGAGTGACCATAACATGGTTGAATTCCATATTCAATTAGAGGGTGAGAAGGTTGGATCTCAAACAAGCGTGCTAAGCTTGAATAAAGGAGACTATGAAGGTATGAGAGCGGAATTGAGTAGAGTGGATTGGGAAAATAGATTAAAGGGTAAGACGATACATGATCAGTGGTGTACATTTAAGGAGTTATTTTACAACTTCCAAAAAAAATATATTCCACTGAAAAGAAAAGGGTGTAAAAGAAAAGACAGCCATCCGTGGCTAAGTAAAGAAATTAAGGATAGTATTTGACTAAAAACAAGGGCATATAAGGTAGCCAAATCTAGTGGCAGGATAGAGGATTAGGAAAACTTTAAAAGACAGCAAAAATAACAAAAAGATTGATTAAGAAAGGGAAGATAGATTATGAAAGTAAATTAGCAAAAAATATAAAAACAGAAAGTAAGAGTTTTTATAGTTATATAAAAAGAAAAAGGGTGGCTAAAGTAAATGTTGGTCCCTTAGAGGATAAGACCGGGAAATTAATGGTGGGAAATATGGAGATGGCAAAAACACTGAATGAATATTTTGTATCAGTCTTTACAGTAGAGGACACTAAGAATATCCCAACACTGGACAAACAGGGGGCTATAGGGGGGGAGGAGCTAAACACGATCAAAATCACTAAGGAAGTGGTACTCGGTAAAATAATGGGACTCAAGGCAGATAAATCACCTGGACCTGATGGCTTACATCCTAGGGTCTTGAGGGAAGTGGCGGTAGGGATTGTGGATGCATTAGTAATAATTTTCCAAAACTCCCTGGACTCAACAAAGGTCCCGGCAGACTGGAAAACTGCTAATGTAACATCCTTATTTAAAAAGGGCAGTAGACAGAAGGCTGGAAACTATAGACCGGTTAGCCTAACATCTGTGGTAGGTAAAATTTTGGAGTCCATTATTAAGGAGACAGTAACAGGACATTTGGATAATCATAATTTAATAGGACAAAGTCAGCATGGTTTTATGAAGGGAAGTCATGTTTGACAAATTTGCTGGAGTTCTTTGAGGAAGTAACATATAGGGTGGATAAAGGGGAACCAGTGGACGTAGTGTATTTAGACTTCCAAAAGGCATTTGACAAGGTGCCACACAAAAGATTATTGCTTAAGATAAAAAATCACGGGATTGGGGGTAATATTCTGGCATGGATAGAGGATTGGCTATCTAACAGAAGGCAGAGAGTTGGGATAAATGGTTCATTCTCAGACTGGCAATCAGTAACTAGTGGTGTTCCGCAGGGGTCAGTGCTGGGTCCCCAACTCTTTACAATCTATATTAACGATTTGGAGGAGGGGACCGAGTGTAACATACCAAAGTTTGCAGATGATACTAAGATGGGAGGGAAAGTAGTGAGTGAGGAGGACATAAAAAACCTGCAAGGGGACATAGACAGGCTAAGTAAGTGGGCAGAGATTTGGCAGATGGAATACAATACTGGAAAGTGTGAGGTTATGCACTTTGGCAGGAAAAATCGTAGAGCAAGTGATGCGCTATCAACATGGTCCTGACCTCCTCGATGGAGTAGGGCAGGTTACGGGATTTGATGAAGTGAAAAAACCTGGTGACCCCCGGGTGGCAGAGGTCATTGTGGAGGGTCTTCAGTCTATCGACCTGCGCGTTGGCGCATGTACCACGTGATAGGGCATCTGGGGGCTCATTGAGTTTCCCGGGCCGGTACAAGATATCGTAATTGTAGGTGGAGAGTTCGATTCTCCACCTCAAGATCTTGTCGTTCTTGATTTTGCCCCTCTGCTTATTATTAAACATAAAAGCTACTGAACGCTGGTCAGTGAGCAGGGTAAATCGTTTTCCGGCCAGGTAATGCCTCCAATGTCGCACAGCTTCCACAATGGCCTGGGCCTCCTTTTCGACAGAGGAGTGTCGAATCTCGGGGCCCTGGAGGGTCCTTGAGAAAAAGGCCACTGGTCTCCCCGCCTGGTTAAGGGTTGCAGCTAGGGCAAAGTCGGATGCGTCGCTCTCCACTTGGAAAGGGATGGACTCATCCACTGCGTGCATTGTGGCCTTCGCAATATGAGAGTGAAGGCTGCACAGGCCTCTGCTGTCAGGGGGAAGGAGGTGGACTTGATGAGGGGTCTGGCTTTGTCCGCATAGTTGGGCACCCACTGAGCATAGTACGAGAAAAACCCTAGGCATCTCTTCAGTGCTTTTTGGCAGTGGGGGAGGGGGGAGCTCCATAAGGGGGCGCATCCTGTCGGGGTCGGGGCCGATGACTCCGTTCTCCACTACACAGCCAAGAATGGCAAGGCGCTTGGTACGAAACATACATTTGTCCTTGTTGTATGTTAGGTTCAGCCGCTGGGCCGTACGGAGGAATTTCTCTAGATTAACATCATGGTCCTGCTGGTCGCGGCCGCAGATGGTGACGTTGTCTAGATAGGGGAAAGTGGCCTGGAGCGCGTTCTGGTCGACCATCCGGTCCATCTCCCGTTGGAAGACTGAAACCCCGTTGGTGACGCCGAAGGGAACTCTGAGGAAGTGGTAGAGACGACCGTCAGCTTCAAAAGCTGTGTACTGGCGGTCCTCAGCCCTGATGGGGAGCTGGTGGTATGCCGACTTCAGATCAATCGTCGAGAACACCCGGTATTGTGCTATCTGATTGACCATGTCAGATATGCGGGGAGTGGGTATGCATCTAGCTGGGTGTAGCGATTGATCGTCTGGCTGTAGTCAATAACTAGGCGCTGTTTTTCGCCAGTCTTCACTACCACCACTTGTGCTCGCCATGGGCTGGTGCTACTTTCAATAATCCCTTCCTTCAGGAGTCTTGCTACCTCTGATTTAATGAAGCTCCTATCCCCGGCACTGTAACGCCTGCTTTTGGTAGCGATGGGCTTACAGTCGCGGGTGAGGTTAGCGAACAAGGAGGGGGGGGGGGGACTTTAAGGGTGGAGAGGCTGCAAATGGTGCGCGGCGGGCGATTTAAAAGCTGCTGGCTGCAGACTGTGAGTGGGGGGAGGGGTCCGTCGTACGCTAATGTGACACTCTTAAGGTGGCACTGAAAATCCAACCCCAGTAGAACGGCAGCGCAAAGATGGGGCAGGACCAGGAGTTTAAAATTTTTGTATTCTGTGCCCCTTTCTGAAAGGGTCACTACACAGTAGCCACCGACGTCCGCTGACTGGGCTTTGGAAGCCAAAGAGATCCGATGTCGCGTCGGCAGGACCGGGAGAGAGTAACTGCGCACCGTGTCGGGGTGGATAAAGCTTTCCATGCTCCCGCTGTCAAAAAGGCAGGTAGTGGCGCGGCCGTTTACCGTAATGTCCATCATGGACCTGGACAGTTGATGAGGGAGAGATTGGTCCAGCGTCACGGAGGCCAGCGTATGGTCGAGCGAGTTGATGTGGTCGTCAGATGAGGCG
The DNA here is from genome assembly GCF_052327205.1 of Somniosus microcephalus. NCBI lineage: Eukaryota > Metazoa > Chordata > Chondrichthyes > Squaliformes > Somniosidae > Somniosus > Somniosus microcephalus. Next base: position 108,820,194 of record NC_140995.1, on the reverse strand, counting down.
GTGGTCGAGTCCGGGTCCCCCGTGGTTGAAGTTGGGGACGTCCGAGATGGCGGACAAAATGGCGGCGCCCATGGTCCCGATCCCCACGCGGCTGGGGGAGCCCAAGATGGCGGACAAGATGGCTGCCCCCACGGTTCGCACGCGGCGCTGCTGGCGTTAGCGGTTTTACCTTTGCAGGCGCTGACATAGTGTCCTTTCTTCCCGCAGCCGGAGCAGGTAGCGTTTCTCGCCGGGCAGCGTGCTCTGGGGTGTTTTGCCTGGCCACAAAAATAACATTTCTGTGCCTTGGACATCGCAGCAGCAGTTGAAGGTGGCGGTCCCATGACCCAAGGTTGTGGCGTCCACGTTGCAGAGCGGTTAGGGGAGAAGGCGTCCATATTCCTGTGGGCCGCGTTGAGCGAGAGGGACACTGCCTTTCTCAGGTCCATTTCTCCCTTTTCCAACAGTCTCTGCCGGGAGTAGTCGGACCTTAGACCCGCAACGAAAGCATCTCGGATCAGTCCCTCCGTGTGTGCTGCGGCTGATACTTCTTTGCAATTGCAGTCTCGGCCGAGTATCCGTAGTGCCCGTAGGAAGGCCTCCACCGATTCCCCGGGCTGCTGTCTGCGGGATCTTAAGAGGTGCCTGGAATAGACCGTATTTACCGGGCGTGCGTATTGCCCTTTTAGCAGATCGATAGCTGCCACGTAGGTCGTCGCGTCCTGGATTATTGTATAAACTTGGTGGCTCACCTTTGAGGCCAGGATTTCCAACTTGTTTTCGTCCAGGGTCACAGTTGAGGCTTGCAGGTAGGCCTCGAAGCAACGCAGCCAATGTGCGAATTTGGTAGCCGAACCCACTTCTTGGGGGTCTAGGTCCAGGCATGTTGGTCTGAGGGCTCGCAGCAGCTCCTGCTGCTCAGCGTTTGGTGCAGCAGCCTGCTGTTCAGCGTTTGTCGACATTTTGTTTTTGCTAATAAAATTGATGCGCTATCAATTACTCATAAAAGACGGAGAGTTAGGAGAGTAACTAAAGGCTTTTATTAGCAAAGAACAGAGCATCCCTCTCGTGGTTGACTGGGTTCCAAGAAGGCAGGGGGCTGCAGGTCAATCACCTTTATACCTGGGCCTGTGGGTGGAGCCAGCCGAGACATGTTGAGGCATGCATAGGTACAACAGTGTGTAACAACAACAACAACAACGTGGTTTACCACAGCAAGTTATTATCTTAATGGCAAGAAACTGGAAAGTATTGAAGTACAAAGGGATCTGGGGGTCCTGGTGCACGAAACTCAAAAGGTTAGTATGCAGGTGCAGCAAGTGATTAAGAAGGCCAATGGAATGTTGGCTTTCATTGCTAGGGGGATAGAATATAAAAATAGGGAGGTATTGCTTCAGTTGTACAAGGTATTGGTGAGACCGCACCTGGAATAATGCATACAGTTTTGGTGTCCATACTTAAGAAAAGACATACTTGCTCTCGAGTCAGTACAAAGAAGGTTCACTCGGTTAATCCCGGGGATGAGGGGATGGACATATGAGGAGAGGTTGAGTAGATTGGGACTCTACTCATTGGAGTTCAGAAGAATGAGAGGCGATCTTATTGAAACATATAAGATTGTGAAGGGGTTGGATCGGGTGGATGCGGGGAGGATGTTCCCGATGATGGGTGAAACTAGAACTAGGGGGCATAGTCTTAGAATAAGGGGCTGCTCTTTCAAAACTGAGATGAGGAGGAACTACTTCACTCAGAGGGTGCTAAGTCCATGGAATATGCTGCCCCAAAAAGCTGTAGAAGCTACATCATTACATAAATTTAAAACAGAAATAGACAGTTTCCTAGAAGTAAAGGGAATTAAGGGTTACGGGGAGCGGGCAGGAATTTGGACATGAGTCTAGGTTCGGATTGGACATGGCCCTGTGGGTAGCGGAGCGGGCCCAGGGGCCGTGTAGCCTGATCCTGCTCCTATTTCGTGTGTCTAATTCTGTTAGATTCAGGAGATGGTTCTGTGATAGTAGATTGGCGGTTAGGATCAGATCAGCCATGATCTTATTGAATGGCGGAGCAGGCTCGAGGGCCGATTGGCCTACTCCTGCTCCTATTTCTTATGTTCTTGCAGGAGCTCCCCCACCAATGATCCAGAAACACAGCTGTATGATGCCTGGCCTGGCCTGGGGGGGGCGGGGGGGTTGCCTCTGCTGAAAGTGGTAGTTGGTGCCCCCTGTGCCCGGGGCCACTTAAAACATTTTATTTAAAAAATTCCCCATGATTCCCCCACCTGACCCTGATCTGGACCTCTCCCCGGGGCGGGTCCACTCTGCACCCTTCAGTGACCAGTATACTTCATTTCAGTTGGCATACTGGCCTCTAACCATATGCAAGGTGACAAGGAAGGTGTTCCCACTCTCGGCCCACCCCCTCTGTCAGTAGCCTCATTGGGTGGACGGAGGTTCCACCACCAAACAAGGCCACTAGAAACTCCAACGCAAGACCGGGACCTGGTGCACCCAGGTCCTGACACAGCTTCTGGCCATTCCGTCAGTAGTCCACTGGAACAGCCGAATAAATTCACTGTCAGAAAATAATGTTGGGAATACAAATATTAGGTTTACGAAGGTAATGCTTTAAATGCCACTTCTTTCCTCTTACATTTGCTGACTTGCAGAGAAAGCGATTTAAAAAAATCACAATAATAACAGTTGAAATGAGAAGATTGGAGCACTCACATCACTAAGATCCAGGAAACGATTCAGGAATATAAAAGCCAGATTCTCCCAACCAATTGCCTGTTTTATTATGGAAAAAATATCATCTTTTAGTTCATTGAATCACAGCTGCTGAGTAACCAAAATTGCATGAATGTCAAAACCTGGGAACTATTACGAGAAAGTTTTGAAGGGTGCTTTAATATTCCATTAGGTTTGTGACCTTCTGCTATTCTCGCTCCAGAGTCTAGCTGCCATTAAATTCATGGGGCTGTCTCAGCCCTACACCCAATCTGCGGTAGCAATGAATCATTGAGCTAGTATCAGTTTTAGTGCCATGAATTGACAGAAGTACAAACGAGTTCAAATTTCCATCAGTTGCTGAACAGACATAAAACATGCAAAATAAAGCCTTACTATTTATAAGTTCTATATATCAGCCCTTTAGGTGTGTTGTTACTCCAAATTTCCACAACTTTGCAGCAGAAGTTTATGTTCCTGAAAGTTTCATATTTCTATAAAGGTGAAGAGTTAAAAGTAGATACTTGTTCTTGGATTTACTGATAAAGTTGTACTTCATATTGTGATGGCCCCACTACTGACCAGGGAAGGTTTTTTTTAAGGTTTAATTAACCCTAGTTTGAATGTGTTTTTATTAAATCTTATTTTAGTTCTATGGTTTCTTACAGTTTCTCCTTCCAACTTACTATAAAAAAACTTTTCTCCCACCTCACAGCTGTTTGAAACCTGAATAATTACTGGTGGTTGATTCTTAATCTTAAATTGTTAAGGAAGCTGTATCAAAAACAATATTACAGATGTAACAGTTCTGAACCCCAATGGATTTTTAAATGTAATCAAATTACACATTCTCAACCAAATTATAGTGCTCATACTAATCATTAGGGCCTCAGGCTAAAGTTCTTCCACATTGGAGGAAATGTTAAAAATAAACGCTCTAGGAAAAAATAACTTGCATTTATATAGTGCCGTATTATGTTCTCAGGATGTCCAAAAGTGCTTTACAGCTAACAAGATTACTTTTGAGATACAGTCACTGTTATGTACAGTAGGCACAAATGTTCAGCCAAATTTCCCAAAACTAGCCTGAATGTTAATTAACTTTTCTTTTGTTAAACCAATCTTCATTTTCTTAACCTATAAATCCTGACTGAATTTAATTGTGACATACCATTACTTTCATTTGTTGGAAAATGAACAGAATTTCGAGAAGAAACTCATGGGCTGTTTTTGCTCCAAGAGTATAAGCTTTTCTACAGAATCTGTCATGAGGAATTTTTACGTAACTAATACTTTCTAGTTTTATTTTTTAAACTCATTACCAGCACAGCTGATTTGTTGCAACCCTAAAATTTGTTCATGGGATGTGGGCGTCGCTCGCAAGGCCAGTATTTATTGCCCATCCCTAATTGCCCTTGAGAAGGTGGTGGTGAGCCGCCTTCTTGAACCGCTGCAGTCCGTGTGGTGAAGGTACTCCCACAGTGCTGTTAGGGAGGAAGTTCCAGTATTTTGACCCAGCGACGATGAAGGATCAGCGATATACTTCCAAGTCAGGATGGTGTGTGACTTGGAGGGGAACTTGGAGGTGGTGGTGTTCCCATGCACCTGCTGTCCTTGTCCTTCTAGGTGGAAGAGGTTGCGGGTTTGGGAAGTGATGCCGAAGAAGCCTTGGCGAGTTGCTGCAGTGCATCTTGTAGATGGTACACACTACAGCCATGGTACACCAGTGGTGGAGGGAGTGAATGTTTAAGGTGGCGGATGGGGTGCCAATCAAGCGGGCTGCTTTGTCCTGGATGGTGTCGAGCTTCTCGAGTATTGTTGGAGCTGCACTCGTCCAGGCAAGTGGAGAGTATTCCATCACACTCCTGACTTGTGCCTTGTAGATGGTGGAAAGGCTTTGGGGAGTCAGGAGGTGAGACACTCGCTGCAGTATACCTAGCCTCTGACCTGCTCTTGTTGCCACAGTATTTATGTGGCTGGTCCAGTTAAGTTTCTGGTCAATGGTGACCCCCAAGATGTTGATGGTGGGGGATTCGGCGATGGTAATGCCGTTGAATGTCAAGGGGCAGTGGTTAGACTCTCACTTGTTAGAGATAGTCATTGTTTGGTACTTGTGTGGTGCAAATATAGTGGTATCTCCGTTAAAAGTAAAATCACTGAAGACAGAATATATACCTTTGCTGCTATGCCAGCCTCATAAAACGCTTTGTCAGCAGGGATGATATCCGTGTGCCGCAGCAAAGAGATGGATAATTTTGCTGCAACCATGTCCTGAAATCAAGAATCATTTAAAATGTTTAAACATGTAATAGATTAATAGATTTTAGAAAGTCCAATTACTGTAAACAAGTCACTTGCCCAACACCAGTGACCACTTTGCCTGTAAACAAAGCAATTTTTCATTTGTATTTCATTGTTGAAAACACTTCAATTTTCTGTTTCAGAATACATCAAGAAGAACATAGAAACTATTAAAATGCCATTACGAAAATCAGAAATTGTACCAGACTAATAATTGGATTTTTTGTTAATTTATAAATGCCATTTTTACGACAATTGCTAACTTGGTTACACCGCCATAGAGATCCCGACCACCTAGGTTCAAAGTGACCTTTTTTACTGAGCAATTGCAGTGTTACAAGCTAAATTATTTAACAACAAAGTAGCATATACACAGCACACCGGAATGCAAGATAGCACTGCCCAATAATCCAGCAACTACTTATCATCTTTAACTAATGAAAAGTCACCTTTTAATCTATGTAACAAAAAAGACCAGTCCATCTGTGCCAGGATCTAGTGATACATAAAACTTTGATAGACACTCTATATTAGGGTAGTCATACAGTACATAAGCTTACCAGCTGGTTGACTCCCAGTGACCCTGCACGAGTAGCATAATAGTGTGAAATCAGCAGCATCTGCTCAAACTCTTCATGAGCAGGTGAATTCGACTCTGAAGATTTAACCAGGTTTTCACACTAGAACATTACAATAAAAAAATCCCCCAAATTAAACACTGTATTCATCTACAATGCAAACCAAGAAAGAACAGACCACAGAATTGCAGATCACACATTACAAACGCACTAATGATCAGAGCCATGGAGCAGGTATGAATATAGATTCAAGTCCTGCTCAGTTTCTGATTTGAGCCACAATGAGCTGGGAGACTCCAAGTACAGATGTGCCTCAGAAGGAAACAAGTGGAAATTGGAGGCCAGAGTCATGAAAGATAGTCCTTACTGCATCCTGGCAGCCAGCTACAAAATTCACTGCCGGCGGCCTGGGAGCAGGCCCTGCATCTCTCCTTTGATTGCAGGTGCTAAGCCAGACAGATGAATCAAATACAAAAACTAAAAAGTTATCCAAGTATCAATTTTAAGTTTTAAAAATGAGAACTGCGATTTACAGGAACAGAATGTTAAACTAGTTTACAGCTGAAATCTGAAAATTTTGGAGAAAGTCCTTTTCTACAGCTAAATAAATTAGACTCAAAGAAAAACTTTAGAACATTGCTATTTCATAATGGTGTAAGTACTGATCTCATTTAAATTAAAACATAAAATCTGCAGGTGCGCTTCCATAATCCCATCACTACCCCTTCACTCAACCCACCTGTAACCCTCCAATCACTACTCCCACTCGCTCCCTCAAGGGTGGGCGGCAAGTGACCCCCTGACCCAAAACCAGTTTCCCTCTTCCCTTTCCCCACCTACCCTCTCCTTCCCTACCTGTTTCCGTCAAAGGGGCTTTGTTTACTTTTAAAATTCAACTTGTTTTTTTAAAATCAAGTTAGAATGAGGAATGAAATTGTGTCTGCCTTTCTCTCAATTTATGTCTCTCTCTCTTCCCTGCTGTCTCATAGATGTTAGAAATTAGAATCTCTGTCTCACAAGTGTAAGCCATTAGCATTGACCTTTTCCAACTATGAACAAAACACAGGTAAGATAATCAGTTGGCTTCAAAATTCAACTTTTTTAAAAAACTGAAGTAAATTTACATGAAAACACATTCTTTGTTTCTTCCCTTCACTGTCCCTCTCCCTGACCCCAGTCTCTCTTTCTCTCATCCCTTCTCACTCTAACCCGTCTCTCTCTTTTTCACTTTCTAAACCGTGAGGACTGGGCCCTTAATATTCAAGGGTACAAGGTGTTCAGAAAAGATAGGGAAGGATAAAAGGGAGGTGGGGTGGCAGTGCTGATTAAGGAAGGCATTGTAGGTTGGAAAGGGAGGATGTTCTTGAGAGGACAAGGACAGAATCCATTTGGTTAGAGTTGAGGAGCAAAAAGGGTATGATCTCATTTAAATTAAAACATAAAATCTGCAGGTGCGCTTCCATAATCCCATCACTACCCCTTCACTCAACCCACCTGTAACCCTCCAATCACTACTCCCACTCGCTCCCTCAAGGGATTGGGGGTATTCTACAGGCCTCCAAAAAGTGAGAGGGAGGTAGAGGAGCAAATCTGCGGGAAAATCGCAGAGATATGCAAGAGCTATAGAGTGGTGATACGGGGGGACTTTAATTACCTAAATATCGATTGGGATAATGCTAGGGTAAAGGGAAAGGAGGGGGAGGAATTTTTGAAATGTATTCAGGAGAATTTCCTTGACCAGTATGTTCTTGGTCCAACTAGGAAAGAGGCATTGCTGGATCTGGTGCTGGGGAATGATGTGGGCCAGGTCGACCAGGTGTCTGTGGGAGAACACTTGGGTACAAGTGATCATCGTATCATTGTAGATTTAGATTAACAATGGAGAGGAGCAAGGAACAATCTAGAGTGGAACTTTTAAACTGGGGTGAGGCCAATTAGGGACAAAGAAGGTGATATATGCTTAGAGGCACAGGGCAAGGCTAGAATACTCAATGAGTACTTTGTGTCAGTGTTTATTAAGGAGGTGGATGCTGACAAAATATTGGTAGAAGTGGAAAACGTAGAAGTAATGGAAGGGGTGAAAATTGATAAGACAGGTGTACTAGACAGGCTGGGTATGCTTAGAGTGAATAAGTCGCCTGGTCCAGATGGCTTGCATCCCAGGTTGTTAAGGGAATTGGGGGAGGAGATAGCGGAAGGGCTTGCCATAATTTTCCAATCTTCCCTAGATGTGGGGGAGGTGCCTGAGGATTGGAAAGTGGCAAATGTGACACCATTGTTCAAGAAAGGGTTTAAGGACAATCCTAGTAACTACAGGCCGGTCAGTTTAACATCAGTGGTGGGTAAAGTTTTAGAAACAATAATCAAGGAAAAAATTAACGGGCACTTGGAGAGGTTTAAGCTAATTAAGGAGAGCCAACACGGATTTGTAAAAGGCAGATCATGTTTGACTAATCTAATTGAATTTTTTGATGAAGTAACAGGGAGGATTGTTGAAGGGAATGCAATGGATGTTGTCTACATGGATTTTAGGAAGGCGTTTGATAAAGTACCACAGAGAAGGCTGGTTAACAAAATTGAGGCTCATGGAATAGGTGGGTCAGTGGCCGCTTGGATAAAGAATTGGCTTAAGGACAGAAAACAGTGAGTTGTGGTAAATGGCTGCTTTTCAGACTGGAGGATGGTAGACAGTGGTGTTCCCCAAGGATCAGTGCTGGGGCCACTGCTTTTTGTGATGTATATAAATTACCTGGATATTGGAATACAGAGTAGAATTTCTAAATCTGTCGATGACATCAAACTTGGAGGTGTGGCAGACAGTGAGGATGATACCAATCGACTGCAATAGGACATAGAAAGGCTAGCAGAATGGGCAGACAAGTGGCAGATGGAATTTAATACAGAGAAGTGTGAGGTGATGCATTTTGGCAGAAGGAACAGGGAGAGGCAATATACACTTTATGGCACAGTTTTAAAGAGTGTGCAGGGACAGAGAGACCTGGGAGTTAATGTGCATAGGTCCCTGAAGGTGGCGGGACATATTGAGAGAGTGGTTAGCAAAGCATATGGGATCTTGGGCTTCATAATTAGAGGTATTGAGTACAAAAGTAGAGAAGTTATGCTGAACCTTTATAAAGCGCTGGTTAGGCCACAACTGGAGTATTGCATCCAGTTCTGGTCACCACACTTTAGGAAGGATGTGAAGGCCCTTGAGAGGGTGCAGAGGAGATTTACCAGAATGGGGATGGGGGATCTTAGCTACAAGGACAGGTTGGAGAGCTGGATTTGTTTTCATTAGAGCAAAGGAGGTTGAGGGGTGATTTGATAGAGGTGTACAAGATTATGATGGGTTTGGATAGGCTAGATGGGGAAAGGCTGTTCCCACTAGTTGATGGTACAAGGACTAGGGGACACAGATTTAAAGTTTTGGGCAAGAGATACAGGGGGGATGTGAGGAAAAACTTTTTTACGTAGCGAGTGGTGAGGACCTGGAACTCGCTGCCGACGGAAGTGGTGAAGGACACTCAATGTTTTCAAGGGGAGACTGGACAGGCACTTGAGGGAAATAAACTTGCAGGGCTGCGGGAATAGAGCTGGGGAATGAGACTGACTGGATTGCTCTACAGAGAGCTGGTACGGACTAGATGGGCCGAATGGACTCCTTCTGTGCCGTTACGACTCTATGACTAACGTTTGTGTGCGTAATTAGAATGCTGTTATTTTTTCTCATACAAACTGAATTTCTCCTCAGTAAAGCTTTTGAAATTTGTCCTCTACCTTTTTTCCAAGTAATTTTGAAAAGCTTTAGTACCGAAGCTGCAAGAAGCTCAAGAAACAATATTCCTCAGACCAGCTGACTGAATGGTACTGCTGCATCCTGAGAAATTAGATACATTGCACATGCTCAGACTGCACAATCCAAATTCAGCTCACAGCTCTGGGCAAAAGTCTGAACTCCAAGCCTATGTTTTTGGGAGAGGCCGAGTCCTTCTAATAAAAACACTCATGAATGCATTAAAAGACATAAAAGACATAATTGCTAAGTTTAATCATGTTATTAAGAAATATGTAATATTTAAATCTTATTGGCCGAGAAATTGGGTATAGCCCCGCTTGAGGCGTTAGAACTGGCGCTGCGCAAAGTTTATAGCCAGACGAAACTTATCGCTGCCTGGCGAGATATTGGGTTGCATCGCCCCCAAAGGGGATTGAGGCGCGAACTCAGACGTTGCACGGGGCTCCCAAGGCGCAAAAGTTCAGGCGCTACCCAATATCGGCGCGGACGGGCGCAGCGTAGGTGATCTCAATTACCGGAAACCACGAGACTTCCAGGTGCCGGCCGGCTCTTAAAGGGGTGGGTCAGTCAGCCTGAGCTGCCACACTCAATGCCCTGCAGGCCTCAGAATCGGCGCTCGCCCTTCTCTGGCGCAAGAAACTTGGTCAGGATGGAGAAGGTGAGACAGAGAGCAGAGCGCTTCAGCACTGTGGCTCTGGACCAGTTGGTGTCTGCAGTTGAGCGCCGTCGAGATGTTCTGTATCCTGACAATGGCAAGAGGCCGAATCAAAAGGCTTACCGGTGATCTTGGAGGGAGGTTTCTCAGAGGGTCAACTCCAACAGCATGGTGACCAGGACCCTTGTTCAGTGCAGGAAGAAATTCAACGACCTCACTCGGGTCGTTAGGGTGAGTGCTGGTTATGCAAACTTCTGATTCCCTCCATCTGCACCTGACTTCGAGCACCCTGTTGCCATGATGCCCCAATGGCCATCTGTCAGCAAGCACCCATGGCCCTTTCTGGGCACACACATGGACATTTCACTCAAGGCCACATGTAAGGGCTCTTGCACCATGGGGGGCATGCGATGATCTCTCAAGGCATCATGTTACAGAACTTCCCCTTCTTTCCCCTGCAGTCCAAGCTGGCGGCGAGGCGAAAGGACCAGACTCGAACCGGTGGCGGGCCTCCACAAGTCGTCACTCTGACGGATCTCGAGGAGAGAGTGCACCAGATTCTTGGAGGACGTCTGTCTGGTCCTGTTACCACTGCAGCTGCCGACCCCATTTCCGACAGCGAGGGTAAGGCTCTCTCCTTTTTCAGCTGTTTTGTTCCACTTGGTCCCCCCGCCAGCATGCTTCATCAGTGTGCAGCCATGTCAGAGCCTTGCCGCAATCTGGCATGCCTTTCCGCCAACCTGTCCTTTTGCTAAAGCCACTCTTCCACCTCCCTGCTTTCAGATGATGCATCACCAACTCGGGCTCAATGCCCTGAAGCTGCCAGTGCCAGTGCCTCCGGAGGCGAGGATCAGGAGGAAGCCGGACCATCCGTTCCAATCTCAGGGGAGTATACACATCTACAGACTGGGGATAGTAGTTCCCTGGAGCGGGGGGGGGGGCTCTGAGGATCAGCCAGTTGCTGGAACAAGCGGCATGCAGCAACGCAAGGGGGGTAGGCAAGTTCGCCCACCGTCTCCCCGGAGGGCAAGGCAGGTAGTGATGACTGCTGCACAGAGTGCAGAGGAGGTGCGTCGCCTGGCTGAAATGAGCACCCAGGCCCGGCTCAGGCACACTGAGCTGATGGCTGCAGTGGGGAGGATGCCTCAGTCAATAGATACACTGGCAAAGAGTGTGTTGGGCTTCGGGGCAACAATGGAGAGGACTCTCCAGGGCTTCGGGGCAACAATGGACAGGACTCTCGAGGGCTTCGGGGCAACAATGGAGAGGACTATCCAGGGCTTCGGGCCAACAATGGAGAGGACTGTGCAGGGCTTCGAGGCTGCTATGGAAAGGACTGTTCAGGGCTTCGGACAATCCCTGGAAAGGTCTGTCCAGGGCTTGTCCGAGGCAGTGGAGCGGTCGGCACTGGCCTTGTCCGAAGCAATGGAAAGAACTGTCCAGGGCTTCTCCGAAGCACTGGCACCTGGCTCACAGGTCCTCACTGCTGCCACGCAGTCACTTGCCGGCCTCGTCCACACCCAGATTGAGGCAACGCGAACTCTCACTGCAGCCACCCTATCTGCATCAGCTAGGATCACCCCGGGCCCTTCCAGTCCCATACAAGGCCAGGAATCAGTGGAGCATGCGATTGTGGCAGATGAGCCGAGCCGGTCCCCTCAGAGAGCCAGTGTGCCGTCCGACCATGGTGCAGGTGTCCTCTCTCGGCAGGTGACCATTGCACATGCCAGCGCTGGTACGTCTGCAGTGCAGCTGCCACCACCTGCAGGGCACACTGCTTCCAGCCATGCTCAGATCAAGCATCCTGCGTCCGCACCCTCCAAGCCCAGAGGTCGGCCAGGCCGTCCTTCAGGGGCTTCTGCGCTTCCACACAGTCAGCAGGTGTCCCCCAGCCTTCACCCCGCCACTGGGGTTCAATTACGTAGGAGCAGCAGGGAGGGAAGGGGCAGACCGCGAAAGAGAAGTCGTTCTCCATCAAGGGGCCAGAAGTAGAGGGAGGTGCTGAGATGTTTCTTTGGCCAAATTCAAGGACACCCTCACCTGTTGTAATTGTTGGAAATGGTTTGTTTAGTTTTGCGGCTTTGCCGAAGAGTTAACTGTTATTTTGTTAGTTATGGTTTCTGTTGACATGACGTTGTTTTGCTGTAATGAAAGACTTTTGTGACAATAAAGAGAAGTTTTAATGTGCTATGGTGCACGTGACTAATTACAGTGATGCTGGCCTTCAGAGGCTTTCAAACATCCAAAGTGCGCAGGAGTAAAGACACTCATCATTCCGCCAGAGGGGCCTCGATACGAGTCCTGATGAGCCTCTGACGGATGGCCCTTCCACTTTCAGGAGCCCTTCCATCTTCCTCCTCCTCCTCCTCGTCCGCATGCTCCTCCTCCTCCTCTGCCTGCTTCTCCAGGGTCAGAGGGAAGGTGATGAATTGACGCCTTCGCCTATAAAGGGCAGCTGTAACTTGCCGGATGCAACAGTGCACTGCAACCTGAGAGATATTCGCAATGTCCCCAATGGCTGACTGAAAGGATCCGTTGCCATAAACATTGAGGGCAACAGTCAGTTTAACGGCCACCGACAGAGAGGTCCTGCACCGTAGACGCGGCTGCAGATCCTCAGCAAGCAGGTGGCACAGCTCAGTAACAACGTCCCTCCCGATTCGGAGCCTTTGCACACACTGCTCCTCCGACATGTCAAGGTATGACACCTGCTGCCTAAAGACCCTCGCAGCATACCCTCGGATTGGCCGACCTCCATTGCCCCTCCTCCTTCTGGCCAATCCCGGCCCTCTCTCCCGCCGTCTCTCTGCCCCTTCATAGTGTTCGGCCATGAGACCGTCGCCCTCCAAAGCATCTCCCATTCCGATGCCAGTTGGTCAAAAGGCTGTTAGGTCTAGTGCTCCAACTGCTCCGGACAGGTTTGAGGGTCCCAAGTACTCTAATGCTAAATTCCAAAAACTCTGCTCCACAGTAGCTCCCCAACTCTCTCCACCAACGATCGCAATGAACAGACCAAGTGGCTGAAGCTTCTATACTAGAGCTGTCCCCTTTAAATAGCGCCCCCCCAACTCCGAGAAGGGCCTGCTAACGCTCCTTCGAACTGTCACTAATAGCGCTAGGCGTAAAGGCTCCGGGCGCCACCCAATATCCGTTCAGGCGCCCCTAAAAGGCGTTGCACAATGAAATGACGTCATGATCTGCTTGCGCTCGCGGGCAAACACTTAGCGCAGGCGTTAAATGTATAGTCAATATGGGAGTTGTCGCTATCTTCATTGCGCCCGCCCCAACATTAGGTAACGCCCCAATTCTCGGTCTCTTTAGGCGCTAACCGCTGGCGCAAACAACCGAATTTCTAGGCCATTATGTTTAAACCTATATTTTGCAAGTTACAAAATTTTAGTTACCGAGGACAAAAATGGCAGAAAAAAATTCAGAAAGCAATTTTGAGAGAACTGTGAGAACCCAGTGGCCAGATTATATAAACTGGGGTCAGACTGCACAGAGTGGCATGGTTACATAGGCAAAACGCATGTCAAATGTGGACATAGAATTTAGAATGAGAAAAAGTTGACGTAAAAAGTATAACAAAAACGTGAAAACAAAACGTCAGTTGGCAGAGACAGGAAGAGCACGCAGATGTAAGATATATTCCTCATTCTTCCATCCTAAACCAATTTATCCCTCTTTCCAGTGGATAATTTGGACATTTGGCGAGTTAAAACTATCCTTAGCACATATGTCTTACCTACAAAAGTCAAACCCCTAGTGTCAAGAGAAAATTCTAAATTATTTTACAGGACAGTTGTTCGTGGCAACATGCAAACATTCCATTCCAGCACAACCAGAAAAAAATCTTCAAAATAATCGCTATAAGCGCAGTATAATAACATCATTGAAAACATTTGTAATTTCTTAAGATCAATGTAATGTTTAAAGAATAAACTAACTTTGTGCATTGGTCACAAACACAATTTGCATCAAGGTTGAGAATTTTTAATGTTCAGCATTAGTGCAACATGTGAGGAGGCGATCACCTGGGCGAATCACAATGCAGATATACATTTTGTGCAGAAGCTGCTACATTTTTCTCCATTTGGTGAATTCAAAATGGTCCCACATTTATGCATAGAAAAGATGGCCTGAATGTCCCATCCTCACATCTCAGAGGAACATCCTTACTATACCAATGCAACAGAATTGCCTACCCAAGCAAAAATGCAGTATTGATTTTATGCCAAGTCTCAGTGCAGTCATTTGCTCTGGATTCATGTGCACAGAGTACTGATTTGAGACTGCCTAAATTCATTCCATGCAAAACCTTTTCATAGACCCAAAAATCTTAATTCCATCTGTCTGGATTTCTATCTAGGAATGGAGGATAAAGAACAATGATGCAACACTCATTGATATCCACATCTTTTGTCATAAATCTCAATTTATTTCAATGTTTTTTTTCTCATATACATAATTGAGTTTATGCTACACTAACCAGATTGAAGAGTACGTCGCGAAGATCAGCCCATGTCCTGTACGCATCTGCACTATTTATATCTGGCATGTTTATAACATCCATGAAAATCCGTTTGTATATGTTAAAATTCTGCACACAAAAGGAAAAAGGTAAAGCAAATCACAAAACTAAAACACACAAAGAATGCTCACTTTTTAGGGTCTTCCTCATTTTTCAAAGAATGTCATAAGAATGTACAGGACCAGGAAAGGCTATTGTGACCCATAATATTAAGCACAGGCTTTCAATGGGAAAATCTCATAGGCAAAATACTTGAGACTCTAACTCCCCAGTGGTCCACTAGCAGAACTCGCAGGCCTGCTGCCCAGGAGGTTCTGTAAGAGGCCCGTCCACTTTAATGGCCGGGACGCACTAAGGTAGCTTGACAGGTTCTGGCCACCTGAATTAAGCGTTAAAATAGCCGCGGGGTGGTAAAAGAGAATTACGTGCACTGTTATGAGATATCTGCGCTCCTCTAATTCTGCCCTCTTGAGCATCCCTGATTATAATCGCTCACCTTTGGAGGCCGTGCCTTCTGTTGCCTAGGCCCTAAACTCTGGAATTGCCTGCCTAAACCTCTCCACCTCACTACCTCTCTTTCCTCCTTTAAGACGCTCCTTAAAACCTACCTCTTTAACCAAGCTTTTGGTCACTTGCCCTAATTTATCCTTATGTGGCTCGGTGTCAAATTTTTTGTCTTACAATGCTCCTGTGCAGCGCCTTGGGACATTTTACTATGTTAAAGGTGCTATATAAATACAAGTTGTTGTTGTTTGGATTTTAATTCCTGTTCCACATGGTTACTGCTGGGCGTAGGGAGTTAAAATTCCCTCTTCTCTTTCTGTACCATATGCTTGGACCTAAATCTTGATTCATATTTTCCATTACGAGTGCTACTATTTAGAGGAAGTTTTGCCATATCACATCACTTCACTTCACATACAATAGTAAAGGTTTTTTTTTTAAACAATACCTGGGAATAGTTTGTTAAAGGATACAATTCTATATTATTCATTCATAGACCTACACCTTTTAAAGTAGGGCCTTCACATATTGATATGGGACCTCAAATCCCTAAATATCTGTTAGTTTAGCCTAGTAGAATATTTAACACCATTTATCATTGTTCAATAACTAGCACCTCACCAAAACATATGAGGAAATTTACGATGATGAAATTAATCTCAATTATTTCACTTACTTGTGTATTAGCAGGAGCACCATGTTGAACATACAGATTTAAGGCCTTTTCTGAATGACCTTCTTTGATAAGGTGTGTAACATATAGAGCCACATACTTGTGAAGAATTTTGTAGTTCTAAAACAGACAGTACAGTTTGTGTAAGTTTTACTGTAGTCACAATTGTTGAAAACTGAATGTACAAACACAAAGTATTTTACTTCCAGATACAGATATTTGTTTCCAGCACTCCTTAGTCTTTTGGCTCCTGATTGGAATTACGTGGATTTTACAGCAGAATCGGTCCAACTGGTTTATGCAGGTGTTTATATTCCACACAAGCCTTCTTCCATCTAATGACCTATTCCCACCCTGGCCCCGTGTTGGAAAAGTTGAATAGAACAATAGTGTCAATAGGAAGAGTAGCTTCTTGAGGAATAACTTAAAGCTGCTGTAATCATTTTCGATGTGTGTAACTTTCAATTTTTATAAAATTATTTTATAATATTACAGGAAGTACTCTCTTCCATATCACTTCAAATAGTGTCAATAGCAGAGGCCCTAGGAGAGACCATTTATCAATTCCGTGTGGAATTAAAACATTGCTACCACTATAAAAATTGTAATGTTGCTGGCTTGATTCAGAAAGTCCTCAAAGAACTAGCTCTATATTACAAGACTTTAAATAACAGAACATTATTATAGAACCACAATGACTTGAGTAAATGTCTACCAGTCTGCAAATCACAAAGTTTGATACATCAGAAACTGGAATTTTTTATTGTGCAGTATGAGGGTACTCAGAGGGTACCTTGTTTACAGCTTTAAAATGTTCAAACACATAAATTAATGACTATGTGACAAATTTTCCACAAGAATGCATTGTATTTTACATAAAACAGTCAATTTGGGTGAAGTACCAGTCAATACTATTAAAATGCACTAATACGATACTTTCCAGTTTCTTCAGATTCAAGCTCATTTACATAGAGAGAATTTAACATTGTATAAACAAAGCAGCACTTTTACTTTATGAAAATATAAAATTTCAAAATATTTAAGAAACATTTAAAAGTGTATATGTAACATTAGGCATATATGGGTGTGAAAGTTTGGTCAATAATATAGGAAATACTCGTAAATAAACATTTCTGCTCTACCTGCTTATTAGCAGTTTCGATGCATTTTTCCCATTGTCCTCGTTCAACATACATGTCAAGTGCAGCTATCACATCCACTCCAATCAGCTGGAAAAAAGTAACAGTTTAAAATAAAATATGTATGAATTATATGGAAGGGCTACCACTCCAAGCTGAAAATGAGTAGGCTTCATTTCACTTCTGTCTAGTCCATGGTCCTAGTCAAAGGGAGTTTACAAAAAAGCTGACTTCCCCAAATCCATCTTAAGGTGCTGATAATATGCTTACTATTAGCTCTATCCACAATCTCTTTAAAATTAAAATGAGCATAACTTTCAACAGTGTTAATTTTACTATTTGAGTACGCTTTTAGCTAAGATTTTGGCAAAGTACTTAATGATTTGGTCCCTTAACAGGCCCACCATGATCAAATGGAGCTACTGAAAGTTTGCTGTCTTCCATGGTGCTTGATATAGTGCTGTACCTGAATCTTGTCCACTGTTTCCATATACTTTGTCACAGCATTTGCACTGGCTACAGAACAACACAGGCAGAGGACCTGGAGCAGATCTCTAGCCTATTTACTTTGCCAGGAAATCGTACTCTTGGCGGGGAGGTTCACCTACTGGTAGTATGTGTTGGGAAATTGCAGGCATGCTTGGCATGATATTTTGCCCATTAATTTCAAATATTTCAGCGATTTCTTGATATGTGTTCATAGGAGGCGAGGTTCCTTGCTGGGATCACAATTTCACTCCCTCCACCACCAACGTACCGTGGCTACAGTGTGTACCATCTACAAGATGCACTGCAGCAACTTGCCAAGGCTTTTTCGGCAGCACCTCCCAAACCCGCGACCTCTTCCACCTAGAAGGACAAGGGCAGCAGGTACATGGGAACACCACCACCTCCAAGTTCCCCTCCAGGTCACACACCATCCTGACTTAGAAGTATATTGCCGTTTCTTCATCGTCGCTGGATCAAAATCCTGGAACCCCCTCCCTAACAGCACTGTGGGAATACCTTCACCACATGGACTGCAGTGGTTCAAGAAGACGGCCCACCACCACCTTCTCACGGGCAATTAGGGATGGGCAATAAATGTTGGCCTTGCCAGTGACGCCCACATCCCATGGAAGAATTTTTTTTTTTTTTAAGTTGTAAAATCGGCCTATGGTGTAAAAAGATTACAATGGGGAAGGAATTAAAATTTTAAAAACTTCCTATATATATATATATATATATATAAAATACTAGCAGGGGAGCCCCGCGGTGCGAGGGCAATTTTGGGGTGCGCGGTCTCCTTCACAGAATCACAGAAACCCCACAGTGCAGATAGAGGCCATTTCGGCCCATCGTGCCTGCACCGACACATATCCCACCCGATCCCCGTAACCCCTACACCAACACATATCCCACCCTATCCCCACGTATTTAATCCCCCTAACACTAAGGGTCAATTTATCATAGCCAATCAACCTAACTCGCACATCTTTGGACTGTGGGAGGAAACCGGAGCACCCGGAGGAAACCCACGCAAACACGGGGAGAATGTGCAAACTCCACACAGACAGTCGCCCGAGGCCGGATTCGAACCCGGGTCCCTGGTGCTGTGAGGCAACAGTGCTAACCACTATGCCACCGTGCTGCCAATGACCAGCCAAACGGCCAGCTACAACAGCCCCAGCAGCCGACCTGGCTGCGAGCCCTCCGACCGCCATACCTGGATCTAAACCCACAGGCAGCGAATTCAGCCCTCGACTTCGAACACTGGCTGAGCTGTTTCGAATCCTACCTGGGAGCCTCCGGCGTGCCTCCGGAATCCAAACTAAGAGTCCTGACCACCCAGGTGAGCCCTAAAGTATTTGCACTCATCCGGGACCTTGCTACATACGAGGACGCCCTCAACCTGCTAAAAGAGCAGTACCGGAGCCCAGTAAATTCAATGTATGCCAGACATCTCCTAAGATCCCGCTCGCAACAGCCAGGAGAGTCTGTAGATGAATTTTTACGGGCGCTACAAACACTCGGCAGGGACTGTGACTTTAAAGCTGTAACGGCTGCAGAAAATATCCGCGATGCCTTCGTGAAAGGCCTTCGGTCCGACTACTCACGGCAAAGACTGCTTGAATCAAAGGACCTCGAATTGAAAACAGCTGCAGCCCTCGCTCGCTCCCTGGAAGTGGCCCATCGGGACCTCGCGGCGTACGCCAGGTACAGTGCTGCGCGACCCTGGGACTCGGGCCCGACTCCGGCCGCAATACCCCTCGCACCGCCGCCCCGGGACCTACTACGGCGTCGGTGTCCCGGAATCGATCAGGACCCCCACCCCCGGGACCTGTTGCGGCAGCGGACCTCCGCGATCGGGCCGCCAGCTGCTTCTTCTGTGGCCAGGCGAGACATCAAAGGGCCCACTGCCCTGCAAGGAACGCGACCTGCTCCGGCTGCAAAAAGAAAGGCCACTTCGTAAACGCCTGCAGGGGGAAAGCCACAGACGCCAGCAGTGCCTCATGTGAGTTGTGGGGGTGGCCATCTTTGATCAAGGCCACAGATGCCAGCATTGCATCATGTGAGTCGTGGGGGCGGCCATCTTCTCCGCCATTTTGTCCAACTTCGTGGGGATCCGCGTCATGGGCGCCGCCATTTTGTTCGCCGCACTCGGCCGCCGTTTTGTCTCCAGACCCGACCACCGCCTCACCTGCAGACTACAGCAGCTCACTCAGCCATACACTGGCCTCCGTCACGCTTGACCAAGCTCTCCCGCATCATCTGTCCAAGTCCATGATGGACATCGAAGTAAACGGCCACGCCACGACCTGCCTGTTCGACAGCGGAAGCACGGAGAGTTTTATTCACCCAGACACGGTGAGCTGCTACTCCCTCACTGTCCGGCCAACGCGCCATCGGATCTCGATGGCGGCGAAGTCCCATTCAACAGACATCAGCGGCTACTGTGTGGTGACCCTGTCGGTTAGGTGCACGGAATATAAAAACTTTAAACTTCTCGTCCTGCCCCAGCTCTGCGCTGCCGTCCTACTAGGGCTGGATTTCCAAAGCCACCTTCAAAGTGTCACTTTGGCTTACGGTGGATCCCTCCCCCCACTCACAGTCTGCAACCAGCAAAATTTAAACCGCCCGCCGCGTACCACCTGCGGCCTCTCCACCCTCAAAGTCCCGCCCCCCTCTCGGGCCTGGTCCTTTCGAGTGTATAGCCGGACAGACAAATGGAAGGAACTGCTTTATATATATATAGATAGATATATTTTGAAATCTCTTCAAGAACATTTTTTTTAAACTTCTTTCTCAAAAAATGAAAAATTAAAACTCCAGTTTTAACCTCCAAAGCAAATATTGCTCAAGTAAATATGCATAAAATAAATATATGCAGAATGTATAATAATCATGTCAATTTACTACACAAATCAAATGAAATTCTTACTGAATCCACTTTGCCTTGATTTTTCAAATATTCCTTATAGCGTTGATCAACGTAGTCTTCGTATCTGGATAAAATAACGAAGAGAGCAAGAAAGAAAGCACTCGCATTTAAATAGCACCTTTCACATCCTCAGGATGTCCCAAAGCTCTTCACAGCTAATTAATTACCTTTGAAGTGTCGTCACTGTTGTTTTGTATACAAATGCAGCAGCGAATTTACACGCAGCACAGTCCCATCAATTGCAAATGAGATAAGGAGCAGAAAATTGGTTTTGGTGGTATTGGTTGAGGGATCAATTTTGACCAGAACACTGAGAACTCCCATGGGATCTCTTACATCCACATGAATGGGTAGATGGGGCTTCAATTTAACATCTCATCTGAAAAACACCACTTCTGAATGCAGTGTCCCTCAGTACTGCACTCTAGATTACGAGCCTAAATTTGCGGTCGGAGGCTTCCCACAGGGAAATGCCTCCGATCCGCACATAAAATCCGCGCCTACCTGGTGCCTCGGGACCCTCGGAAACCTGCGCTCCTGGGCCTCTACGCGTACACATGCGTAGAAGCCCACGTATTCCAGGGGTGCAGGCGGTTCACAAGTGCCATCCCAACCAATGAAAGAAGGGGATCCCCATTCATGCTTATGGGGATTCCGTACAGCATGAATGGGATCATATAAAAAACACATTTACATACCAAATACATTTTTTAAATTACATATATAAAATACCATTTAATTAAGCATTTAAAACAATTTTTTTTGAAAAATAAATGTAAATGTTTTAAAGGGGCTAAAAATAACTTACTTATTTTACAGGTGTTTTTATGTTTAAATAATTAAAAAATATATATTTTTATATTCATTTAAGCTCATACGCTGGTAAAAGCTGCTTTTAGGATCCCCTTCTTTCATTGGTTGGGCTGGCCCACGTGATCCCAGGGGCACTTGCGAAACGCCTGCACCCCTGGGATACGTGAGCCTCTACGCATGTGTACGCGTAGAGGCTTTTACCAGGCGTAAGGATTTCACGGGCATTCACAGACAGTAGCCACCTGCAAATGCCCTTTTCCCAGGGATGCATTGGATCTGTCAAGAGGATTCATGACAGATCGCAAGTTCCGGGTTTTCGCGCATGTGCTTCGCGCGCAAAAACCCGGAACTTGCGGGGGCCTTACGCACCCGTAGGCCCCAGAAAATATGGGCCTATGTGTTCAAATCCTGGAGTGGAGCTTGCACCCATATCCTTCTGACTCAGAGGCAATAGTTGTACTACTGAGCCAAAGTGACATTTTAGCAGTAAAATTTATGTAGTCAGTAATTTGCTTGCATTATTTGGCTACTATAAGCATTAACAAAGTATAATCATCCTTTCATTTTTGTAAGATTTACTATTTGAGTTGAATTTAGTGTTGCCCTTCTATGCAGCAATACAGAAATATATTAAAGTTAGAGTTGTTGCATTAAAAAGTAAAAATTTGAAGTATACACAAAATGGCCTAGAAATTCACTATAGCCCCGTTTGGGGCGCCAGCCTCGCCAGGGCGCAAAAAGTAGCGCTCCAGACGCAGTCGCGGCCACCCGCCGGAACTTCAGCTGGAGCGCCCCAGAGGGAGGCGCGGCACTACTGGAGGCGCCCTGCATCCCTCTTGGGGCGCTGCAACTGAATATCGCTGCGCAACGTGCCGCAGCGCCACACGCTGCGGCACATCGTGCTGCGGTACTGCAGGCCTTCCTCCCCTTCTTAAAGGGGAGGGGCCTTGTGCAGCACAATCTGGGGCCCAGCTGGGCTCCCGAAGATCGCAAGTGCCGGCAAAAGAGCCCAGCACCGAGGAGAAGTGCCGGGCTCTTGGAACGTAGTCGGCACTCTGCGGGGGGGGGGCTCAAGAGGCCGGGGGTGGCGGCACGGAGAGGTGCTGGCAGGCGGCCAGCAACAAAAATGGCCACCCCGCACCTCTCCTTTAATTAGCGCCTCTACCGCCGCAGGTAGGCCCCCCTGAACCGGTCGCACATAGCGCCCGGCGTTAAAGGGGGGGGGGGCGCATCTAAATATCGCGATCGGGGCATCAGCTTGGCGCTGCGCACACCGATGATGTCATCGGTAGCGGCGCAGCGCTAACGGCTAGCGCCGCCATTAGCATCCCGCTGAATTTAGCGGGAGGCGTGGCCAGTGGTTTCCGACCCACTTAGCACCCTCTTAAGGCGCAGCCCACTGAATTTCTAGGCCAATGTGTTTTTCTTTCAGTTTTATAGCATATGATGTATGGAAAGTAATACGCTGGTAACAATTGCAGAGAAAAGAACACACTATTTTGTAAGTTCTTGCCCAATTTGAACATACAAGACTTCACTAAGATAAACAACAGTGGTCATGGAAAACCAACTGACAGAAGTACAAGGCCATAGGAAGAAATGGAGAATATGATTCAGAATAATTAAGTGTGCTAATTGTTGATCTGAATTATGATCAAACATCTTCATAAACAAACTCAAAAAGCTCAAACAATGTCATCCTTCCATGTGGGTATCACAGATCAACTATATGGAGTGTGGTTATCTGCGTGTCTCCCCAACATCTTCTACTGGTTGAAAAAAGTACTAACTATCAGATGCAAAATTCAATAAATCTGGTACCTCAAACTCCACATTATATAAATTAATGTAAAAAACATTTTTTATAACACTTTTCCACCTACTTAAGTCTTTCTTATTGGGATGGCTGTGGACTAAAGTATTTAGTGGATGTAATCTTATCTCTGAGCTCAGATAACTAATAAACGAATTAAACTTTGCTTTCATGGGAAAGACTTCTAATTATTCATAGTCAATGGACAGAAAATCTAAGCAATGGTTTATTTCATTATAACTGAATCTCTTGACGAAATTATTGTCGTGTGATCACTCTAGTGTACTCATTGTGCCGAAAGTCGTTACCTGGGATCAAGCTCCTTTGCCACACGCTTGGCTTTGTTCCATTCTTCCCCTCCTATGAAACAGTCGATGGCTTCTTTAATAAGATCCATATTAAGGTACAATTCAGCTGCCTGGAAAATCACAGCATAATACAAAATAATTAAATAATAATAAAGACTACTGACTGAAAAATGGTTCATTATAAGTTAGTCAATATAACACAGCATATTGTAGAGGATACCACAGAGCTCCCAGTGTGATATCACATTTAAAAAGAGTTGAACCAACTACATAAAATACAAGTGATAAAACTACAAATGTGTTATGTTTGATTAGGTTCACAAGTTATTTAAATGTGATATTGAACTGGTAGCTATGTGGTATTATATTTATTCCAGTTTTTAAACCTTAAAACGTTGTTATAGTTAAAGGAAGATGAAATAAATGCCGGATCTACTTTTTTTAAATACACAGAAAAATAGATGGTAGAATAAACAGCAAATGGGTTGGGTGTGTAAATATTTCAGAAGATGCAGTTTTTGCCTCAAAATCTTTCACATACAGTTAAACCTATAAATTAGGGACACCCAAGGGATTTGCATCAGGTGTCCCTTATTTGCAGGTGTCCTTATTTTTAAAAGTCACTGTATGTACAGTAAACTGGATGAACCAAATATCCCAGGACTGGCTGTATCTCCTGCAGCGTCCCTTCTTTTTTTCATCCTCACCTGAGATCGTGCCTAATTCTGGAGCCCTGCCAGCAGGATGCGATTTCAGTTCATTTTCTGTGTGTTGGGTTTCCTAGTTAATTGCCATCTCAGGGTCCTTTTCCATTAAAGGAGGGATGTCCTGATC
Organism: Somniosus microcephalus; assembly: GCF_052327205.1. Lineage (NCBI taxonomy): Eukaryota > Metazoa > Chordata > Chondrichthyes > Squaliformes > Somniosidae > Somniosus > Somniosus microcephalus. The sequence goes on along the minus strand of NC_140995.1, from coordinate 108,796,123 downwards.
CTAGGATCTGCTACACTGGCTGTCTGCACAGGCAAGGTGGCCGCTGCTGTAGGACCGGAGTGCCTGGCAGATCCCAGCCAAATTGGGCGGGGAAATAATGTCCTGCAGACCTCTGTCCAGGACCCCCACCCACCATGTGCTGCAGTTGCTAATGTTTGAAGTGCTGGGGGGTGGGTAGGGGGCTGTGAGTAGCTCCCCATCACCTGACATACTGGTGGAGTAGGGCTGCCAACTCTGGTTGGAGGTCACCCAAGAGCAGGGAAAAGGGGAAACCGAGGAAAAGGGAAACCATTCTTTTAATCTCCCTCCCCAAGCCTCTAGTCTCCATCTCTGCCATCCAAGCCCCATTCAGCAACCGACCCCCCCCCCCCCCCCCCAGCGCTCCCGCCCCCAGGCGTGATTTCAGGCTTCCCTCCTGCGATTTCAGGGCCCCCCCCATTCCCTCTCCCACCCCGACCGGCAGTTCCCCGCTTTTGTGCATTGAAGATTTCTTTACCCAGCATCCATAGCAGCAGAGAAACCCCTCTATCCCCGTGATAGAGCTGTGCAAGCATTCAATACCAGAGATACAGCAGTTTCTCTGCCACTGTGCATGCTGGGTAAAGAGAGCTCCAGTATACAAAGCCCGTTTTTTTCACCCGCTGCCACCATGCACTGACCTGCGTGTCTGGTGTTTTAAGTTATAAACGGACTTGGTGCATTCGAGGCTGTCCATAGTTCATAATTTGTAAGTGTCTGTGGCTTCAAGGGGCAGTTTGTATCTATTACAATGTAAGTTATTTGGAACTGTCAGTAAGTTTTTTGCAGGCGTCTGTTTGTACAGGTTTCATTGTATTTAATTATTTCTATATTGTTTGAATGTAGTTGATAGTTTATTGATTTTTAATTTTTTTTGATTGAAATTTCATTCCGGAGGACTCTAGAGGATAACAGTAGTGTGAAACATGGTCATGCTTTGCAGCTAATGTGAAAGGCACCTCCAAAATGGTATCACCACATTACTTGCTAGAGGCCAGTCTTTTTATAAATATGATGATCAAAACAGGCCAACACAGTAAAAATCAGTCAGTATATTTTATAAAATGTCATGCTTAATGTTGTACAATTACAGGGGATTAAAGGATTTGGTTGTATAGATCATAAATTCATACACATTTTATGACATGCTTACTTGATTTGTGATTTGTCAAAGAGATTTTACATATGACTTGACTTTTAAGTGTGATTTTACACTGTAAACCCAACAGCTCTTCTGAATGTATTGGAAGCCGTTCCTATGATCAAAGTGATTTAAAGAATAGGAAAAAAATGCTTTGAAAGTTGTTCTTGCTTGTATGTAATTCAGTGGCTAAGAGGTGTTCTACTGATTTTAAAAGGGAAACATTTTGATAGTTATGGTTAAAGTTTTTCTTTTAGTTAGAATGGTGCCATACATGTTGGAACAAAATAAAAGTTACTTCTGTGACCAATCATTTAATTCTACAAATGGTAAAGTTCCCAGATCATAATGTACAGTATTAACTTTCTATTTTCATATTTGCAGCTAAAGGAATACAACAGGGTAATTCTTCAGAATTGTCACATGAATTTCCTTAACTACACCATCAATTACATGGTAAATCCTTTTTTTAAAAATTGGTGGACTGTCAATTGTACCCAACATTTTTCATTAACCCTCCACTTATAAGAAGGCCAGGGCACTGAGGGATGATGAAAGTGCCGAGTCAAATGCTGCTCACATCTCTCCCCGATCATGTTCTGCCCATTTCCCTTTTAAAATCAGCAGAACACCTCTTATCCATTGAATTACACACAAGCAAGAACAACTTTCAAAGTGCTCTTTCTATTTAAAATGTCACTTTGATCATAATTTTTCAACTCTTAAAGCTGACATTGCTTTGATTTAGTGCTAGGTCTGCTGGATCAGAATTTATAATGCTCCAATTAATAATCTAATGAAGTATTTTCTTAAATTACCATTCTTGCATAGAATCAAATTCAGACAGAACAGTAGCTGTTGTGGTCTGAGCTAAATGCTATGAATGAAGTTTCACAACAGGCTTATAAGGATGCTCAAAGTAGGATAAGATAAGAACATAAGAAATAGGAGCAGGGGTAGGCCATTTGGCCCTTTGAGCCTGCTCCTCCATTCAATAAGATCATGGCTGATCTTCCACCTCAACTCCACTTTCCTGCACTAGCCCCATATCCCTTGATTCCCTTAATATCCAAAAATCTATCGATCTCTGTCTTAAATATACTCAACGACTGAGCCTCCACAGCCCTCTGGAGTAGAGAATTGCAAAGATTCACCACCCTCTGAGTGAAGAAATTTCTCCTCATCTCAGTCTTAAATGGCCGACCCCTTATTCTGAGACCCCTGGTTCTAGACTCCCCAGCCAGGGGAAACATCCTCCCTGCATCTACCCTGTCAAGCCCTGTAAGAAATTTGTATGTTTCAATGAGATCACCTCTCATTCTTCTAAACTCTAGAGAATATAGGCCTAGTCTACTCAATCTCTCCTCATAGGACAATCCCCCCATCCCAGGAACCAGTCTGGTGAACCTTCGTTGCACTCCCTCTATGGCAAGTATATCCTTCCTTAGGTAAGGAGACCAACACTGTACACAATACTCCAGGTGTGGTCTCACCAGGGCCCTATATAATTGCAGTAAGACATACGGTCCAGATTTTTCTTTCTTTAATGTGAGATACTCCGTGGTACTCTGCTTTGTGCCAAAACTAAAAATTGACAAAACAAATCAGAGTTAAAGGAGAAGGAAAACCCATGAAAGTACTTTCAAAGCAAAGCACCTATCTCCAACTGACAAAAAGTGAATGAGAGCATTTTAGGTGCAGTAGTCCTCATTTTGTAAGTTGTCCCATACATACCATTGGTAAGGAAAGATGTGCAATTAGGAAATCAGAGGGACATTTGTTTCTCAAATCTTGTCCATACTGGCAAGGTTTCTATTTATTCATTCTCGGTATGTGGGCATTGCTGGCAAGGCCGGCATTTATTGCCCATCCCTCGTTGCCCCTCAGAAGATGGTGGTGGACCTACTTGAGCAGATTGATACAACTGAGTGGCTTGCTAGGCCAAGAGGGCAGTTAAGAGTCAACCATGTTGGTGTGGGACCGGAGTCAGACTGGGATCAGACGGCAGGTTTTCTTCCCTAAAGGACATTAATGAACCAGTTGGACTTTTAATGACAATCTAACAGTTTCAAGGTCAAGTTTACTGGTACCAGCTTTTTAAAACGGAGTTCAAACTCGCAAACTGCTATGGTGGGATTTGAACTCATACTCTCTGGATTATTAGTCCAGGCCCCTGGATTACTAGTCCAGTATCATAACCACTACACTACCATACCAATGAAGGTTTACTTACAATGGAAATAAAAAAAGAAAATGCCGGAGAAATATAGCAGGTCCATCAGCATCTGAAAGAGAAAAGAGATTACCATTTCAGGTGGAGATCCTTTGTCAGTCCTAATGAAGGATCTCCATCCAAAATATTAACCTATCTTTTCTCCTTCAGACATTGACGGCCTGCCATGTATTCCAAGCATTTTCTGCTTTTATTTAAAGATTACTTATGGTATATTTACTTTCACAAATATAACAGAACCAAAACAATTTAGATTAATCGTAAATCCATACCGCACTGTATTTCTGTATTTGAATCAGCCGAGGACCAACTGTCTGAATCACATCAAGAGTTTTTTCCTGGTTTAAGAATTTGATGGACAATTCAGCAGCCTGGAATACAAAGAAGCCATTAATACAAGGAATATTTGCACGAGAGCCCTTGTAAAAAAAAAAAAAAAAAAATTAGGTTGCAAAAAAAGTCAGGCACAGATGTATTTAAATTTAGTAAAGTCTGCAAATAAGAAAGAACTATAAAATATTTTGCTACATAGATAATAGCCAGGCAAGAAATTCAGGCAGATGAATTACATTAAAAACTGAAAAGTAAAAAAATAGATAATCCAAAAAAGCAAAAAAATTGTAAATGCTGGAAAGCTGAAACAAAATAGAAAAAGTTGGAAACAGAGAGCAGGTCAATCAGCACCTGCGGAGAAAAATCATGCTACATAGAACTCTAATGAAACATTACAGGAGAGAAATTTATTATAACCCTGTTTAGGGGCGGTAACTTTTGAAAGCTGGGAGGCTTAGCATCAGGCACTAATGAGTCCCAGCTTTCACAAAATTGGGTTTGGGCTCCAAGAAGGAAGTGGCGCACTAAATCAAGCGTTCCACTTCCTTCCTGGAACACTAAAGGATGCAGGCGGGGCGTGTAGTGTCCGTGTGTAGATAAAGACACTGAAGACAGGAGTTGGTTCATAGGTATTTACTAAGCAAGTCTTTGGAGGGGGGAGGGGGGGGGGGGGTGGGTTCTAAAGGATATACACAATACACAGGCTTATATAGCCCAAGTGGCAATTACCGGCATTACGCACACCTGGGGCTCTTAAAGGCACATACACCACAATTCCTCCCCTTCTAGCTAACTAGTACATCATATTTTAAGTAATTATTAATTACATGTTATATGCAAAATAATATACATTGCTGTATTAATTAATTATAAGTTAGTCTCTCAGGAGGCTTCCTGACTCGGTCCGGATAACGCCTCGGGGATGTAGTAGTTTCTGGTGGTGTAGTAGGTTCTTCTGGCAAGGCTGATTCGGCTTGAAGGCCAGTGACGGGTTCATCGGGTTCCAGTATCACCGGATCGGAGGTAGATATGGGTATCTCTACTTCATCGTTAGACGTATAGCGTGGTGGTGTAGGTTGTCCCTTTTCAGATGACTTGATGATTTGGTCAGCGTGGCGCCTTATTATGCTTTCTCCGATGTCCACGGTATACATCAGTGGTCCTAGTCGTGTGCAGATAGTTCCAGGCTGCCATTTCTCGGTACGGTAGTCCTGGGCCAAAACCGGTTGGCCTATCTGGAAGGCCCTAGTTGGCCTTTCATTCATGCCCTGAAACTGCCGGTTCTCCACGTCCCTTCGGATGTTGGGCTTGACCAAATCCAGCCGGCATCTTAGGTTTCTATTGTAGAACATCATGGCGGGAGTTTGGTTTGTAACCATATGTGTTGCATTCCTATATGCAAATAAGAAGTTATCCACCTTGTGCTGAAGTTTTATGTCTTCATTACCCATGGCCTTTATGGCCTTCTTAAAGGTCTGGACAAACCTTTCAGCCAATCCATTGGTGGCGAGATGGTATGGGGCGGACGTGTATTGCTTTACCCCATTGTTCTTTAAGAACTTTCTGAATTCTTCGGACACAAATTGCGGTCCATTATCAGAACATATCTGTTCCGGCAGCCCATTCCTGGCAAATATGGTCCTTAATACTGTGATGGTTTTTTCCGTGGTGGTGGAGGACATCTTTATTACCTCCGGCCACTTGGAGTGTGCATCAACTGCGATTAAGAACATTGAGTCCATAAATGGACCAGCAAAGTCGATGTGCACCCTTTGCCAGGGAGATGAGGGCCACTCCCATGGATGTAGAGGGGCCTGTGGCGGAGCATTTTGGACCTTCTGGCATCCTAGGCAGCTCTTGGTCATGTCTTCGATGTCTCCATCGATACCTGGCCACCATACAAACGCCCTAGCTAGGTTCTTCATTTTCACTCCACCCAGATGCCCCTCGTGAAGCTCCTTTAGCACTTTATCCTGGAGTTTGGGTGGAATCACCACTCTGGATCCACACATCAAGGTTCCTCGGCACACTGACAGCTGTTCTCTTCTTTGCGAGAATGCTGGCAACAGTGGTTCGCCATGTGCTGGCCATCCCTTCATTGTTAAATCGTAGACCCGTGAGAGAGTAGGGTCATTTCTCGTCTCCCTTTCAATGGCAGAATTTGTCACCGGTAGACATTCCACTATGGTAGAGTGGAATATCTCTACTGGGTCTACTGTAGGTGCCTCTTCTATCGTTGGCAACGGCAGGCGCGATAAACCGTCAGCATTCCCATGCTGTTTTGACCCTTTGTATTCAATGTTGTATTGGTGTGCCCCTAGAAAAAGGGACCACCTCTGTAGGCTTTGTGCCGTCATAATGGGGACACCTTTCTTAGGGTTGAATATGGAGATGAGGGGTTGATGGTCAGTCAGCAAGGTAAATTTTTGTCCGTGTAGGTAATGGTTGAATTTCTTCACCGGTAGTGGTGCAGTGCTGTACAATGGGCCGTGCAGCGCTGCCGCGTTGCAAGGCTCCTTCCTTCCCTTAAAGGGAAGGCCCATTGCTGCAGGCTCTGCATTGGGACCAGTTAGTTGGTCCCCGACGGCAGCCGCGATCCAGCTCGATCAGCCCCATGCACACCAGCAGAGTGCCGGGCTGATCGATCGTGACCCAGGACAAGTAAAAAAAATTGAGCAAAACCATTTCAGAAATTTTGTACTTACCTCGGTAACCTCCCCTTTAACTTTCGCTCCCGAAGCGCCCGGCCTCCCGATCAACGCCTCCTGCAGTTGTCGGTGTAATCGCCGGGCGATGCTGCAGGGGGTGGAACCGAAGTTCGTCTCCAGGGCGCTACCGGGGCGACGCACACGGCAATGTCGTCACAATCTCCGTGCGAAGGAGATCGTGGCGCGAAGTCTTACCGCCGCCGCAAACCTCTCACTGAATTTCGCGGGAGTTCTTCATCTCACTGCGCCCGGGCGGTAAGTCGCTAGCGCCCCATTATCGCCCCCCGGAGGCAATAATGGGAGGCACTAAGGAGGCTAATTTCTAGCCCTAGAAATTTAAATGGAGTTTAAACTATTCCGTTACCACCTCCATTGCTGAGTCCTTTCCTTTCAGATGAAATAATCAACCTTGACACACAGATTCAATGGGTTATGCTTGTCAATTTCAGTCATTTAGCTTTTGTGACAACTACACTTAACAGTGTGTGGTGTTACACGTCTTTAATATACCACTTACATTTAAACATTTAAAGCACTGTCACAATGTCGCTTGTGCAAAGGATAAAGATAATTTTCTGGGGTAGAAGTTGTTTTCTGGTGGCCAGACAAACTACTCATTCATCAAAATGAATAATCCACCAAAAAGAATGCAGTCATCTGATTGTGTATAAGTTTTCTGCACTTCCTGGATGTATTTGAAAATTTAGTAAAAGTCTCAAAACCAATGATATTGATTCCTTTTATCGTGTACATACTGAAGTTCATTCAATGAACAGCAATGTAGCCATCTACCACTGTGAAGATTTCTCCATGGGAGATACTTGTAGCCAACTAGAGTTTTGGCATCTAGTAGCCTAGAGAATATTTTGGTAGCCAAGGACTATTGGCTTTGCTTCAACCAAGAGTTGTTCCTCTTCCTGTGAAAGCAACACTTGAAGCACATATTTTACCTTCATCCAGCACTTCTCCATCACAGCCAGGTTATTCGTCTCTTTGACTTTAAGGTAACATTCCACGGCCCTGACATATTCTCCTGATTGCTCCCATTCTCTGGCCTGTTCAACTATTCCTTCTACTCCCCTGTGAAACACAATTATGAAATCAATAGAAGTTAAATCAACAAAATATAAAATATGTTGATGCCTAAATAAACAGCCAAGTGCTGTTGTAGGGAATGATAGTTGTTGATACACTGTAATTATATAATATAGGTATGAATAAAACCAACACATTTATAATTTTGTATAACACATTAACAATTATATGTCATCCTATTTTCTGTTCATCATAAAAATTGATTGTCAGCAAGTCCAATGACTGAACTATATAAGCGAAGACATACGGATATTGAAGAACAATAGCTGTATGGATGATGCTTCATTTTATGAAATATGCATGCTCCTAAGAAACCTGCAAAGTCTACAAAAGGTGCAATTTTGATCAGGAACTTAATCACAGAAATTCTCTCTCAAATGCTAAAGACTGCAGATGCTCTTCGAATTCTAGAGGCAGTTATTTTTATACTTTTGATAAATTTTGTAACACCTTATTTATGTTGAACACCCTGTAAGCAACTCAGGAAACCACCTGCTGAATAATCTCCAGGTTGTGCCAAACTAGTCACCTGCGAGCATAGGATCACTGGCAAAGGCTTCCTTGACTGTTTGGCAATGATCTGTAACTTGGTGCTCATAGGATTCATCTTGAATATAGCTAGTGAACTGTGAGAACGGAATGAGATATTATGAATATTTTTTATTTTCAATTATTCTACCATTTAATCATTAACAAATCAAATCAAATCAAAATCAAATCAACTTTTATTGTCACTGTTAGTGCACAAGTGCAGTACAACGAAATGTAGGCTTGCGGCTCCCGAGAGTGTACATTTGGATTAACATAAACATAACCATAATAAAGTGCATTGGCAGATGTGCAGGCTTTAGAGTTTATTTGTGGAGTTCAGTAGGATGACAGCCCTGGGAAAGAAGCTGTTCCTAAATCTGGTCGTACGGGTGCGAATGCATCTGTAGCGTCTCCCAGATGGCAGGAGGGCAAACAGACTGTGGCTGGGGTGGGTAGGGTCTTTGATGATGGACCGTGACCTCCGTAGACAGCGTTTCTGGTATATGTGCTCTATGGTCGGTAGCCGGGTGCCGGTAATGCGTTGGGCAGTTTTGACTACCCGCTGCAGGGCTTTCTGGTCATAGTAGCTACAGCTGCCATACCATACTGTGATACAGTTTGTCAGGATGCTCTCTATTGTGCAGCGGTAAAAGTTAGAGAGGATCAGGGGTGACAGGTTACATCCCTTCAGCTTAAAGTGATAGAAAAATCAGATGGAGAGTCAAATGAGAGGGGGAGGTGGAGAAAAATATCAGCTTGTGGGTCTCCCATGGCTGCTCTCACATGCATCTTAGTTACACTTCAGAGTAGCATTAGCAAAGGCCTTCAAGCAAGGTCACCATCAATTCTCTCAGCAGCAGATGGTGGTAAAACTGGCAGAAAAAGTTATAGTATTAATTTTTTCCCTAACAAATATGTTTTAGTCTATAGCAAACAAACATAAATACCACTTTATATAACCTTCCTCCCAAAGCTAGAATAAATATATAGGGGTCGATTTTGCCGAACCTGTCGGGAAGAAGGCGGGACTTCCCCTTTTGGGTTTCTGACCCGCCTACTTCGGCGTCCGGCCAATCCGCGCGATTTTCCCTTGATTGACCTTGTTAAGCCCGCCCAGCGGGCTCAGCAGGCCAATTAAGGGCCACCCGGCAACAGGTGACGTCACAGACTGCAATTTCATCTGTCAAGATTTCTGACAGATGAAATATCAGTGTCTCACAGCTGTTTGAAGCTGTGAAACACTGACAGTCTGATTTCTAAGCTGAGTCTTTCTACGCAGACTCAGTTAGAAATCTCAGCAGCACTAAAAGCTGCAGGCTGTCACTTTTGACAGATCGCAGCCGTTCAGCTTTAAGTTCCGGCTGACTCATGCGCTCCCGACGCCTACAGGAAGAAAGGCTGTTAAGGTAAGTAAAGGTAGGTAAAAGTTCTTTACACACTTTAGACACACCAAACACACTTACCTTTACACTCATGCACCCATCACTCACCTGAGCGCCGACATCGCGACCCCTCCAACTCATTCAACCTGACGGCCCGCCGCTCCAACCTGGCGTGGTTTGGAGCCGTCGGGAAACCCACACGAAACCCCTCAAAATGGGGATTAGGCTAAAAACTGCCTGTTAACTACCTGTTAACAGGCAGTTAATTGGCACTAATCCCTTCCCGCCTGGTTTCGGTGGGTCCCAGTGCGGGGCGGGTACCCGCCGCCCCTGAAACTTACGTGGGGCGGGGTTTTGGGCAGGATGGTGGCGGGACCCCCAAAGTCGGGATTTTTCCCCCCCACATGCCTGAAACCCCGCCTGACGGCTCCCTGAAAATCTAGCCCATAGTGTTTATTTTTACAGCCATGTAATTGGTAATACAGGAAACTTTCTGGTATCCGGCACTGGCGGGACCGAGCTGTTGCCGTTCCATCAAAACTGCCGGAGAAACCAGCGCTAATGTTAAAACGTACGGAGCTTCTGAGCTCCGTGTGAAGCAACAAACCCTGTTGCTTAGCAACAGCTTCAAAACAGTCGGCGTAGCTTGCAAGCGTCTCTGTAGCTAAGCAACAGCTTCAGCTAGACCTTGCAGAGCCACGACTGGAGAAAAAAAGCAACGAGAAGTAAAAAAAACTTATCTGAACCGACTCCTGAATTTTGCCGGTGGATAGAGCTTTCCGGACATTTAACCTCTGGTTAAACGAAAGTTTCCTATAATCTTTATAATTACAAATACAAGCATTTCCACTTTATACAGGTAATTTGCTCACTTTGTTCCTTTCTTAATTGCTTCCTGTTCATATTCCTCCTGGAGTTGCTCCAGCTTGTTAGGGATATATTCTTTACAAATTCTAATTGCATCACTCCACATTCCAACTTCCTGTAACAAGGAATTCCAATTAAAAATGGCTTTAACACATTAAAAGCACAATTCCCTGAAATTTCTGCGTGGGGTAATCCTAATCGTCCACTATAACTTCGGTGGAAGATCAGCGGAAACCCCAGAGAAGCGGCATAAATAGCCACTTATAATGGGTCTCCGCTGAAGTTATTGTGGGAGATTGGACAGCCCCTCCGTGGAAGCTCTACCTCAACATTTTCATTTTTACTTGTTTTTGGTTAAATAAGACATGTCCTGCTATTTGCTGGATTAACTTAGGTAAACCTTTGTGTCAATTCTTTGATTTCACATAGAGGAAAAATATACTGCTTACATTTTTCAATATCAATCACTATTTTAAATTTTAGAAGTCATAAGTTAAGCGAAGAATATTTACATATGAAACAAATCATCCTTTACCAATGGAACATGCAAGGTTACCTCTGTCATGAGCTATTGGCATCTCCAGCTAAATTTCAGTATAATCTTCAATGACAAAATAAAGATAACAAAAAATGATTCTGACCTTGTAATATTTGACAACCAATTCTGGTCTTTGAGCCCTCAGAAGGAAAGCCTCAGCCTTTTGATATTCTTTCTGGTCAAAGGCAAAGCGTGCCTGGCCAACCAGGACGTCAGCTACACTGTCCGAGTCATGAGCCTCTGCCACCCTCTGGGCTGCATCCCAATCCTGGTTATGTACATACCTTTCAAAAGTAAACTGAATGGTAAGCTACACAAACTATAAGTATCAATTTATGCAGTTATCTACCAAAAGAAAGACTCACATGAGGACAGCCTCCTTAGACTTTCCAGCTTTAATAAATTCGACTTCCGCCTCTTGAAATTTACCCTACAATCGTGAAACATGATAAATTTAGCAATGAGAAATGAGCAGAAATAAACATTACCGTTTTTCCTTCAGGAAGATGCCTGCATTTGTCATTGTTTAATTTCTTAAACTGAATTGTTTCCATCTATCTGTATCAGATTTGCAGCTATTTCTGAAATTGTTGATTGATAAGTGATGCTCTATAGATAGACAAGGAAATGCCACACCTACTTGTTTCCTTCCTACTAAATTTCTTTCCTGTGTTTTCAATTTTTTTCCCATAAAATTGTTTTCTGATGGTACATTATCAAAAGTTTAAGAAAAGCATCAATAATTTGCAAGTTAATAGCACCATAATTCTGGGCACTTGCATTTGGATTTAACCCAGAAATAAAACTAGAAATGCTATTTTCCTCTCACCAACAGATAATAAGTTAAAAGTGCATTAATCATAGACAATCCATGGCCAGAAAGTATGCATCCACAGAAACCATGAAAAAGTTAGTAATTAGCATAATCCAAAAATATTTTTGGACGCAGTTATCTCTTGGCTGTATTTTAGTTGCTAGAAATGACAATACTTTACTTCAGCCATCTGATTTATAGCATTAGATCAAGTTGTATTATACCATATCACCAAGTTGACAAATACACAAACACAATTAAAAATGGGATCCACCTGTGCTAGTTGAACTGCAATTAGTTGAACATCCACACAGAAAAGTAACCATTTACCTCATCTTCCAGATACATGGCATATTTGAGATGGATATCTGGGATTTTATTTTTCATAGACAACCGCGACAGTTCAAAAGCAAAGTCGAAAGAGCTGAAAGAGAATTGTACCATAGCATAAGTAATTATTGCGTGTGTACTTACATGGTTTCTTGATTATCTAAAAAAAACTATTAATTGTAATGGATACATTTTAATCTGAAAATCCAAATGCAGTAAATGTCCTCCAGACCGTCCACCTTTTCAAAAATATTTTCAGCAAACTTATGATATTATTCCACATAAAGTCCATGAATTCCTTTATAGGTTTTCCTTAAACTTATAATCTATTGATTGATCTACTTCTACCCATAACATTCTGTTTGATCTGCAAATCACTAGCATTCAATATGATACTGAATGTTTGATCAGCTATCGCACCCAAAGCTTTTTTCTTGTTCCACTTCATTTAATAATATAGTCTTCATTGGTTAATTACATTTTATATTATAATTTTTTTTTAAATTGTAGGTCATAAACTATTCATCTACCATATCACTAAGGCTCCGGCTCTTCAATGGTATCTGTCTCCTCATACTTGCCTGTACAGCAAAGATATTTTACTTTCAACATTATCACTGAAATCATTAATAAGTAAATTTAACAGCAAGGGATCTAGTACAAGTCTTGGCAGACTTTCTAAGCACATCAGTTTTTTGTGAGCATTCAGGAGTGTTACCAAATGAATAGAGAGAAGGCATTTAATTGGGCTGAGTTTTGGTATCACAGAATTTTACAGCACAGAAGGAGGTAATTCTGCCCGTCATGTCTGTGCTAGCTCTCTGAAAGAGCTATCCACTTAATCCCATTTCTCACCCTTTCTGTATACCCTTTGAATATTTTTTCAAATATTTATCCACTTCCTTTTTAAAAGCTATTATGGATTTTGCTTTCACCGCTATTTCTGGTAAGGCATTCTATGCCCTAATAACCCTTTGCATAAAAAAAATGCTTCTAACCTCTCCCTTTGTTTTTGCTGATGATCTTAAATTTATGGCCTCTAGTTACCAATTCATCTATTTACCTTATCAAAATCTCATCATTTTGAACAGCTTTATTGGATCTCCTCTTAAGCTTCTTTGTCCTAATAAAAATAATCCCAATTCGCTAGTCTCACCTCATAACTAAAGCCTCTCACCCCTGGCATCCGAGTCAATTTCTTCTGCACCGTCTCCATTGCCCCAATATTCCGCCTAAAGTTAAGCACCCAAAACTGGACATAATATTCTAACCGCGCTCTAACCAATAATTTGTACAGGTTTAGCATTGTTGCTTTGCTTTTGTACTCAGTGCCTACATTTATAAAACAGAGAATCCCATATTTTTTTTACACTTGTCTTCCCACTTTTAAAAGTTTATGTATGTGAACTCTAACTCGCTCTGCTCCTTTTAAAGTTTTGCCATTTAGTGTATATTTCTTCTCCTTATTCTTCCTCTCAAAATGTATTACCTCACATTTCTCCACATTAAATTTCATCTGACATCCATCCCATTCTCCCAGCATAGCATTACTTGGTTCTCATTCTCCCTCTCCCAACCAAACACCAACTCAAAGACATACACCCAGGAGGCATTAGAAATTGAGTCAGAGGGCATGACACAGGGTGATGCACCAAGCTGTGAATGAGCAGGAGGAGCTGCAGTGGAAAATTAGGGGTCAACAGTTCTTGAGCAGAGGGTCGAGAGTTGTCTTCCCTCAGGGAAAGAGCCTTGGGACCTAGATCGCATCGGTCCTGCTTTTAAAAGGAGGATGTGGTGAAGAATGGACAGGTTGCCTGAGTGAGCTGTGAGTGAAAATGGGTTTACCAATTATCAAAATATGATCACTTTGCTCCAATGTTTCAGGATTTTGCTCATATAAAGTTGGGTGTGCCCATGCCGGTTAAGTAGGTTATCTATTCTGTCAGCCAGGGGATAGCGCATAACACAGAAAGGAAAGAGGGAAATTCATATAAATTAATATGAAATTATTTTAAATTGCCACTTGCGTTAAGTATATCTCACCAGTTATCAGCTGCATAGTCAATTGCTGTTTCCAGAAGACCAAACTTATTCAGCAACTTAACTGCAGACTCTCCTCCCAGACTCTTGGCCCATAAGTAGGCCACCTGTTTATGGGCATTTGCACCCCCATGGGCTTTAGAAACCTGTAAGAAATACAAGGTAGCTTTCTTAAATTCAAGCCTTTCCAATTACAACTACAAAAATTATAATAAAAATAATAGATGTAACTGTTTATGTAGCATTTGCTTTGATACATTAATGCAATAAAACAAATGCAGTATCAATTTTTTTGTGTATGCAATACCATTTTGACCTACTTCTATGTGTCCACCACTACTTCCATGTGACCTTTTTTAACTATCTGTTTTGTTAAATGCCCAGCAGAACATGTAATGCATCTGCTGCACAATTGGCTTCTCAATCTTGCCACCTGTTCAATCAGCTTCCAATCAATACATTTGATTACACCATACCTGCTTAAAATAAAATATCAAATTGCCTACCTTGGATATCCTTCAATTTTGAATGAAGATTGACCACATACAAACAGGAATTGTTGCTTTCTCATACAGGAAAATAATTTAGGAACACCAGGTGGAGATTTTTCATTTTGGTGCTTCTAACACAGTGGGATGCATCTCAGAAAATTGTGCACCCCAGGCAGTGATTTTCTGTCCATTAATTTTAATGAAGAGAAAAGCATGGGCTAGGGTGCATAATTTCCCAATATGTGCTCTCGGTTAGTGCCAAAACAAAACATCTCCTCTACCATCCCTTTAAAAACGTCTGAATTTTTGTAGGTCTTCTCGCTTGTGCCCATCATATTTTGACTCCATGTAAGAGCAAGAGCACGGAGGCATACACACTAAAGAACTCTAAATTAACACCTGATCACAATGAGAAATAAAGGCAGTCCTGAAGTACGTGGCCAGGAGGAAAAAGAAGTGAATATAACCAACTAAAGAATCCATTACAGCATGCTGGAGGCAAAGTCACATAAATAGTTCATCTTCTGTGGTTGTGCATGTGGGTACTAACTGTAGTTTTTAGGTTAAGTGGAGTTAGAGGCCAGGAGGCGGTGAGGGATAAGGTAGAACTGGGATAGAGATAGAGGGAAGGATAAGGTAGAGTAGTGTTAAAAGGGGTAGTCTGGGTGAGGGAAAAGTAGAGCAGAGTTAGAGGCCCGGAGGAAGAGTGGAGCATAATAACAGGCCAGAGGAGTTAGAGGCCAGTGAGAAGGGGGATGAAAATCAGAGGGCACTACAGCGGGAGAAGAGAGGATGGGCTGAAAGTGGGTGAGAACAAAGAGGGGCAGGGAAGGGGAAGGATAGAGAGGGGAAGATGGAGGAGCAGGAAGGAAAGGAGAGGGAAAGAAGACAGAAGAACTGGAGAAAGGGGGTGGGGAAAGGTGCAACTGGAGGGGGAAAGGAGGATGGGAGTGGGGAGAGAAGAAAAGAGTCAGGGAAAGGAGAGATCACGGACAGGGAGGAGAGTGTAGGGGAGAGAGGGCAAGGGGGGATAGGAGAGGGGAAAGAAAAAAAACAAGGGGGAATAAGGAGGTTAGTAAAGGGGCAAGGCGAGAGGAGAATGTTCCAGCTGAATAAGCATTACTGGCAAATTTATTTTTACATTAAAATCTTTATTATTTAAAAATATATAAATATATATTGGATATAAAAAAACACAAGGGTTTATTTATATAAATTACTAGCTGGAGTGCCCGGCGGTGCCAAGGGTTTTTTGAGGGCATGTTGTTGTTGGAAGAGAGAAAGAGGGAAAGAGAGAGGGGGAAGGAGAGAAAGAGAAAGGGGTAAGGAGAGATAGAGAGAGGGGGAAGGAGAGAGAGAGGGAAAGAGAGAGAGAGGGGGAAGGAGAGAGAGAGAGAGAGAGAGGGGGAAGGAGAGAGAGAGAGAGAGAGAGGGGGAAGGAGAGAGAGAGAGAGGGAAGGAGAGAGAGAGAGAGGAGGAGGAGAGGGGGAGGGAGAGAGAGAGGGGGAGGAGAGAGAGGGGGGGAGGAGAGAGAGGGGGAGGAGAGAGAGGGGGAGGAGAGAGAGGGGGGGAGGAGAGAGAGGGGGGGAGGAGAGAGAGGGGGGAGGAGAGAGAGGGGGGGAGAGAGAGGGGGGGAGGAGAGAGGGGGGGGAGGAGAGAGGGGGGGAGGAGAGGGGGGGGGAGGAGAGAGGGGGGGAGGAGAGGGGGGGGAGGAGAGAGGGGGGGGAGGAGAGAGGGGGGGGAGGAGAGAGAGGGGGGAGGAGAGAGACGGGGGAGGAGAGAGACGGGGGAGGAGAGAGACGGGGGAGGAGAGGGGGGGGAGGAGAGGGGGGGGAGGAGAGAGAGAGGGGGGAGGAGAGAGGGGGGAGAGGAGGGGGGGAGGAGAGAGAGAGAGAGAGAGGGGGGGAGGAGAGAGAGAGGGGGGGGAGGAGAGAGAGAGGGGGGGAGGAGAGAGAGGGGGGGGAGGAGAGAGAGAGGGGGGGAGGAGAGAGAGAGGGGGGGAGGAGAGAGAGAGGGGGGAGGAGAGAGAGAGGGGGAGGAGAGAGAGAGAGAGAGAGGGGGGGAGGAGAGAGAGAGGGGGAGGAGAGAGAGAGAGAGAGAGGGGGGGAGGAGAGAGAGAGAGGGGGGGAGGAGAGAGAGAGGGGGGGAGGAGAGAGAGAGGGGGGAGGAGAGAGAGACGGGGGAGGAGAGAGAGAGGGGGGAGGAGAGAGAGAGGGGGGAGGAGAGAGAGGGGGGGAGGAGAGAGAGGGGGGGAGGAGAGGGGGGGAGGAGAGAGGGGGGGAGGAGAGAGAGGGGGGGAGGAGAGAGAGGGGGGGGGGGGGGAGGAGAGAGAGGGGGGAGGAGAGAGAGGGGGGGAGGAGAGGGGGGGGAGAGAGAGGGGGGGGGAGGAGAGAGAGAGGGGGGGGAGGGGAGAGGGGGGGGGAGGAGAGAGAGGGGGGGAGGAGGGAGAGGAGGGGGGGAGGAGAGAGGGGGGTGGAGTGAGGGGGGGAGGAGGGGGGAGGAGAGGGGGGGGAGGAGAGAGGGGGGGGAGGAGAGAGGGGGGAGGTGAGAGGGGGGGAGGGGGGAGGAGAGGGGGGGAGGAGAGGGGGGGGAGGAGAGGGGGGGGAGGAGAGGGGGGGAGGGGGAGAGGGGGAGGGGAGAGAGGGGGGGGAGGAGAGTGGGGGGAGGAGGGGGAGGAGGGGGGGGTGAGAGGGGGGGAGGAGGGGGGTGAGGAGGGGGGGGAGGAGAGAGGGGGGGAGGTGGGAGGGGGGGGGAGGAGAGTGGGGGGGGGGAGAGAGAGGGGTGGGAGAGGAGGGGGGGAGGGTGAGAGAGGGGGGGGGAGGAGTGAGGGGGGTGGTGAGAGAGAGGGGGGGGAGGGTGGAGAGGGGGGGAGGAGAGAGAGGGGGGGAGGAGAGGGGGGGGGGTGAGGGGGGGAGGAGAGAGGGGGGGAGGAGAGAGAGGGGGGGAGAGAGAGGGGGGGGAGGAGTGAGGGGGGGGGAGTGGGGGGAGGAGAGAGGGGGGGAGGAGAGAGAGGGGGGGAGGAGAGAGAGGGGGGAGGAGAGAGAGGGGGGGAGGGGAGGGGGGTGAGGAGAGGGGGGGGGAGGAGAGAGGGGGGAGGAGAGAGGGGGGGAGGAGTGGGGGTGGAGGTGTGGGGGGGAGGAGAGTTGGGGTGGAGGGAGGGGTAGGTGAGTGAGGGGGGGTGGAGAGGGGGGGGTGGAGAGAGAGAGGGGGGGAGGAGAGAGAGGGGGGGGGAGGAGAGAGAGAGGGGGGGAGGAGAGAGAGAGGGGGAGGAGAGAGGGGGAGGAGAGAGAGAGGAGGGGGGGGAGAGAGAGAGAGGGGGAGGAGAGGAGGAGGAGAGAGAGAGGGGGGGAGGAGAGAGAGAGGGGGGAGGAGG